>NC_141110.1:1937500-3137500 GCF_041138505.1 Cibotium barometz
AGAAATAAACCCCTGCATAGCTCCAACGCTTAAGCCTATTCATGACATGTGCTTAGCCTCAGCTTTCTTGCCCACACCATGTCGGCACCTCTTTAAGCCCCACCTATGCTATGCATGCACTTGGTGGTGCTCATTTTTTCTTGCTTCATTAAATCTCGCCTATAAGACCATCATGCACTACACATGCTCTATCCCTCCAATGTGTATTACATTCCTATTGAGCCTTGCCTAGAGCCATGTGTCACTTCAAAAATTAGTCCCTAATGCATAGCCACGTGTCCTTAAGGAGATAGTCTCCTTAATAGATAAACAAATAAATAGATAGATAGATGTATATATGTATGAGTGTGAATATATTTAAGAATCTATTAAGGAGATAGTCTCCTTAATAGATAAACAAATAAATAGATAGATAGATGTATATATGTATGAGTGTGAATATATTTAAGGATTTTTTTTTCCAAATTCAAAGTACCCCCGGTGCTCTAGGCCACCTAACCTCGTCGGTTCCTAGCCATGAACCCCTGCTAGATCCAATGCTTAAGCCTCGTTCATGCCCTATACTTAGCCTTGGCTTCATTGCTCACACCATCTGGCCTCTCTTCAAGCCTACCTATGCTATGTGTGCACTTGGCTGTGCTCATTTTCCTTATTTAATTGAAGCTCACCTACAAAATCATGATACGCTACATACACTCTATCTCTCCAATGCGTATTACACTCTTGTTGAGCCTCGCTCTCTATAGTCACGTCTCATGTCAAGAGACAGCCTCCGATGTATAGCCAAGGAGATAATTACCTTAATAGATAGATAGATAGATGTATGTATGTATGAATGTGTATATATATGAGTGTATATATTAAAGGACTTTTTTTTTCAAATTGGAAGGTTCTTTTTCTTCCTCTTAAACATGAAGTTACTTTCTCAGCATTGAAAGTATCACTATTAATCAAGAATACATTGAGCTTTTTGTGGTAAATCAAGGCCAAGATCCTCACTTACATCCATCCACCATCTTGTATTCAATATGTTTTTACAATCCTGCCCCAAAGTTTCACAGGTAGCTGCTACGTTACACACTAATTTTTTCTACCACCATGCTAAGTTTCCTCCTACTTCCAATCCACCTCCGCACTAACCACCAACTCTATTCACTATTGTGACCACCTATGTGTGAATACACCACTATCAAGAGACTACCCCCCTTGGTATATCACTTACCACCATTACACCATTTGGACTTGATTGCAATCTCCCCCAAGATGCCATCTTTGTGGCACGAATGCCCAGGACATTGGATACTTAGTTTACAAATGTGCTACAACCTCAGTGTGAATCGTAGCACTCGGTTCTAGTCACAACTATAATGGCCATGGTCTAGGGCTCCTTTAAATTCTTATAAGCACACTAAAAATTTGTAGAGGCCAAATTTTGTACTGGAGAGTAGGAAGATAAAAAATTTGGTTTGGTCTCTCTCTCTCTCTCTCTCATGGCCTTGTGAGATATGTGTATTATATGTATTTATAGATATAATACACAATACACACACACACACATATATTTATAATTATAATGCATACAATGAATACATCTCTTTCTCTCTCTCTCTCTCTCTCTCTCTCTCTCTCTCTCTCTCTCTCTCACTCACTTAAATTTATCTCTTTTTATTTTTTTTAAACAACATAAATGAAGTGATAGTTGTACCTACCTGAGCCGTGCATGGAGCTAGAGCACGAACTAGCATGAACATGCGACAGACTTGAGCTGACAAGTTGAACGACCATGGAGCTAGAGCATCAGCTAGCATGGAGTGGACTCAGCGACCTGGATCTAATCCAGGTGAGGTGGAGCTAAAAGCGCATGGAGTGAGTCGCAAAGTAGTAATGATCTGAGCATGATTGAGTCAACGTGGCAAGCGTGAAGGTGCTGAGGGGAGTTGAGGTTCTGATACGTGGCTAGGAGGAGGTTTTGACATGTGGCAAAAGGAGGAGGAACCTATGCATATAAAAGATATCACAGATTAAAATCGAGTCTCAACAGTGACTTGAATTCAAGTTTCATGATGTGTCATTTTCTTTTTGTAGGAGCTGTAGCATGCTAATAAATATTTTTTTAACAACGCTTTATTGTTGGGTTTCATCTTTGCTAATATACAATAATTTGTCGCATCTAATAAACAATTTTTTAACGACCCTATATTGTTTGGTTTTAGCCTTGCTAATATACAATAATTTTGTAGAGAAAACGCCCTGCCTTCGAGGAGTTAGACCACATAGCTCAAAGTACTTGCGGAAGGCTGGGAGATGACATACAAGCTAAGTTAAGCAGCTAATTGACTATAAGCTTGAAAGAGCAACCATTTGGTGATTTTCCCTATTGCATAATGCTTGTTCACCAAGTATAGTAATGCTTGATGGTCTATACTATACTTGATGGTCTTCAAAAAAAAATATTAACTTGGTAGCCAAGAGACTAAGTACACCATGGTTAACACTTCTCTCCCAATGGAAATGGAGGTGTAATTGTGCTTGGTGTTTTTCAATTGCTAGGCTCTCAAAGCTCACAGGGAAGTCCATGTTGTTTTTCCTTAATACATCATATAAGTTCATGATAAAGATACACCATATCAGGACTCAATAACATCATTTTTCATACTTGTGTAAAAGATTATCTATAAGGGTTGCTCACACCATCTCCTTCACACAAATGCAAATAGGGGTCGTTTATATGGGGATATTTCTCAAAACTTAGGGCAATTTCTTTTGGGCTTCTGCAAAATAGCCGGACATTAATGGCTTCATCAACATTGTCTTTACCATCGATCAAAATGTTATGTATTACTTTCATGCTTAGATTTTCAAGATTTTATGTGATGAAAGAGAAGTGTGAGTTTGAGTGGGAGCCTTGCCCGGATTGTTTATCTGAAACATGACGATGTATGTGTGGGGAATAGTGGATTCGTAGTGTGCAAAAGCATATACACACAACGGCTCTCCAAGAGTGAGATTGTGTGCACCTAGATTTGGTGTGATTTGGCCTTTATTTTGTTAGAATTAGGGTTAGGGTTTTAACAATGCACACACACAAGATAGAGAAGCTTGAGAGCACACAAAGTCGCTAGAATAGAATGAACAAATGTGTGCCAGATATACAAAAGATAAGTACACACCCCAAAATGAGTAGATAAGAGGGTGTACATAAGCAGCACAGGGGAAAAAAAACCTCCTAGTGAGGGAAAAAATGCCTCGGTAGTACTAAGTGTGTTCACACACGTCACTACCATATAATGCTACAAATCCCCCCTAGAGTGATGATGTGAACATGTACAAGGTATGGCCGATCAATCTTGAAAGGGCAGTAAGCCCAAAGCTTTACGAAAAGCTTCGAACTTTTCACGAGGAAGAGCCTTCGTGAACAAAACTGCCATGTTGTCATGTGTAGGCACATAGATCAAGGCTGATCTCTGTTTGCAGAGTCTTTCCTTGACATAGTGGTAATGTACCTCAATGTGCTTAGTGCGAGCATGAAACACTGGGTTCCTTGCAACGCTAATATGCTCTGTCTGTCAGTGAAAATGGTAGTGATAGAGACAACTGTCCAACACCCAAATTAGCCATAAGACGTCTGAGACACACACACTCAACTGTAGCTGTAAAAGCTGCCCTCTACTCAGCTTCACAGTTGGAAGTGGCCACTATAGGCTACTTCTTTTTGCTGAGCCATGATATACATGAATCGCCAAGGTGAAAGCAAAACCCACTAGTGGACACTCGTGTGGTGTCATAACATCCAGCCCAATCTGAATCACTAAAAGCATGCAGTTGTGACTCACCCCCCTTTGGATAAAACAATCCAAAATACTAAGTGCCTGCAAATAGCAGAAAACCTGCTTGACAGCCTGCCAATGCTTCGTACCTGGGCTATGCATAAATCTGCACAACTATGAGACTGCATACTGTATATTTGGCCTCATGTTGCATACTGTATATTTGGCCTCATGTTGCATACATAAAGAAGGGATCCAACAGCCTACTGATACAAACTAGCATCAAAAGAGTCTCCTACATCTTGAAGACTAAGTCGAGTACGTGTCTCCATAGGTGTAGCCATAGGTTTATATTCTTCAAGATGAAACCTCTTCAATAGCTTCTGTATATCTATTTTTTGCATGAAAGCATGGACTGAACTAAGTTTTCGACAAAAAACAACATCTCTACTTACTAAAATCTACTTTGAGGCCAGATGGTAGAGTCTATCGAGAAAGTGGTATCTCATAAGGCTAAGATACATCATAAGGAAAGAGAGAGGTAAGCACACTAGCAAGGTTGAGTGGAACTTTCAATTTCCCTTGTTGCCCTCACCTATGGAGTGGAGGCTTCGGTGGAGTGACAATGCCAAAGAAAGCAATCGAGACAGTGGTATCCCATAAGGCTAATATACATCCCAAACGACCTTTGCTTTTTAAAAATAAAAATAAAAAAGTTGGATGATTTTTATTACATGAGGGTCCTGCATACCCTTTTTACAAACACACACACACCTACGGGTTCACGAGGTACAAGGTAGCACCATGCAATGTAGGCAGCAGTGGATCAAACCCATTACCTCAATTTAACCAATTGACCTACCAATTGCTGGTAACCAAACGACCTTTGCATTTCTTCCATTCCCCTTTTTGCAAGGTTATAGAGTTCATTTAGGTGAACACTAACCTAAAGTTTCTTTTACCTTAGAACTACCACTACACCAATAGGATTTATACCCTAGACCAACCCTATCTTGAAGAAATATGAATGCTTTGGAGAACACAGGCAACTTGGTGGCTAGCTTGACTTCCTACCATTTGTAGATTATGAGGGTGCAAAAGACTCAAAGTTTATTTTAACATACTACAAAAAAGTTATCATTCACACTTGTATTTCTTTTTCAACTTGCAATGAGACCCACTTGTGCCACCTTTGTGTTGTAATATCACTTTATTTTTCTTTAAATTTTCATAAAGAAATTTAAACTTTATTAATTTGTGCAACATCATGGGCTCCAAATATGAAATATTTATGTGACAATTCTAGTCATGACTTTGACAATTTATGCTCAATTGACATAGTATCTAGTTTAAGGTGCACCATTGGGTCAAAAAAATATTCACGGGAAAAATATTTTCACACGCTTATAAAAATTGACTCACAAACGCGAGTGTTGACTGGACACCACAAGGAGAGTGTTGACTGGACACCACAAGGAGCGTGCCAGCGTGGAGGCAGGATTTTTAAGTAGAAGATAATAGGCCGCCAAGTAGGATACGAGGCTACGAGAGAAACACGTGGCGAAGCGTGGACTATACAGGATGGCAGTTTTCTGAGCGCCACTACCCGAGCCCCGCGTTCTACACCACGCAAATTCAAAAGGCTGGCACGTCGCGGGAGGGAGTGTCCTGGCATGAAACCCTAATCAGTGTACACGGCGGAGCTTGTGTACCTTGCTTCCTGGTTCAGCACATGGCCGTTGCTCTTGCCTCCCCTTTCTTGTTCCTCTCTATAGAAAACCCTTACTCTTACCCTTACCCTAATTCTGCATCGTCTTCTTCTTCGATTCGCTCTTCGGTTAGGGTTTTCTGTTGTCTCAAGATTTGCAATCGCAATTGCGCCCCTTCTCCTCACCTCAAAGACGCAGCCCCCCCCCTTCACAGCTTCAATGCGAGGTTGCAGGACTTGAAGCTTCTATCCAGCGCTGATTCATTCGATGGGACTTTATCTTCGAGTTCAGATCCGCTACGAAGGGGTAAGCTATTACGGAAGGTCAGGCTGCCTTATGTTGGAGCCAGCAGCAACGAGCAGGTCTCAGATGCTAAGCCTGGTAGGAAACGAAGTACTAGACGGAAACGCGAGAGAGTCCCGACAGTGCCGTACAGTGCATTATCATCGCCCTCTTCAGATGAGCCATCTGAGGTGGGTGCTGATGATGTGGATGCTCCTTCTTGCTCTGGTTTATCTGCGCTGAATGGCAACCCGCTAGGCCGGAAAAGTTTGGGGAAGGAGGTCGTGAAATGGATTGGTGACGGCATGGCTGCCATGGCAGTGGATGTTGCTGTGGCAGAAGAGAATGCTGAGTATGGTGAACTGGAAGAGAAAATGGCAAGTGGGCTCAGCTTTGTCATGCAGGCCCAGCACTATCTGAACATCACTCCTATGCCCAGTGGCTTTGAGGCCCTCTGCCTGAAAGCCAGCACTCATTATCCCACTCTTTTCGATCACTTCCAGCGGGAGTTGCAAAATGCTCTAAGTAATTTGCAGGAGACGGGTGTCATTGAGAACTGGAAGCAGGCAAAGGCATGGCAGCTGCTCAAGCTGCATGCTAAGTCAGGTATGCTCCTTTGCTTGTTAATTTTTCTTGCCTTTCATGAGGCGAGACACGTGGTCCAATTATGAAACACGAGTCATTGCTAACCCCTAAAATTTATGCTGAAAGGGAAAAGGTAGTGAAACAGTATGAATGAAATGAAGTTTACTTGTAGAAACTTTGTGAAGCGTAATGAGAGATTGCTTGTCTTCGGTTTCAACTTCCACTCTGTAGGATTAGTTGAATGTTAGTGGTATTGGTTGAAGTGCCAACAACTTGAAAGGGAAGTTGGTATTTGAACATGATAGGTAGCCATTGTGTCATAGTGAGGAAGGGAAAGGGTAACGAAACAGTAAGAATGAAATGAAGTTTACTTGTAGAAACTTTGTGAAGCATAATGAGTAATTGCTTGTCTTCGCTTTCAACTTCCACCCTTGTAGGATTAGTTGAATGTTAGTGGTATTGGTTGAAGTGCCAATAATTTGAACGGGAAGCTGGTGTTCGAACATGATAGGTAGCCATCGTGTCATTGTGAGGAAGGCGCCTGAATCTAAGCAGCTGCATGAAGAGCTTGGTTTGGCTCGAGAAAAGATAGCAGAGATTCAAGGATCCATTGACCAATTTGTCAGCAAGGCAATCGAGTTGCTCCAGGTTGAGCGCAATGCAGAGCTAGAAGCTACACAAAGTGAGTTAGATGCCTCACCCTCCTCGGTTGGAAAAAACCCTGCGGTTGGTCCAACTGAGTATCTTGTGTATCATGGACAATCAGGGCAAGAGCAATGTGACACTATTTGTAATCTCGTTGCTGTGGGCTCTTCCACAGGTATCTCAATAACATTATTGTTTGGGCTCTACTTGTCTGTATGCGCAGAGATTTCTATTTGGATCCATGCTAATTGACATTCACAACCGCAACTGTTTTGAACAGGCCTAGGGGGAACTCATGTGGTTACTTTCCGAGTGGAAGGAGGACATAGACTTCCTCCCACAAATATTTCTCCAGGAGATATGGTTTGTATAAGGATATCTGATGGCAAGGGTGCTGGAGCGACAGAATGCATGCAGGGTTTTGTGCATAGTCTGGGTGAGGATGGTGCAAGCATTTCGGCTGCCATAGAGGCCCGCTACGGGGATCCTGTTTTCTCCAGGTTGTTTGGCAGACCTTTGCGCATTGACAGGATTTCAGCCCTAGCTGATCCAACAACCTATGAGGTTTCTTTCTTTCATTGTTTACAATTTTGGGTTAGGATTGTGTGTATGTGTGTGAGTGTGCGCCTCTTTGTGGATATAAGGTGTTTCTTGTGTGTGTGTGCGTGCCTATTTGTGGATATAAGATGTTTCTTGTGCTGTCAGTGAAATGAAAGCCCTCATGCATTGCTGGCTTGGTATTGTGTGGAATGGGATTTCTCTGCAGTTTCGTGGCATTGTATGCTTGATTGATTATCATCTCCATCTTCTTTTCCAGCTTTGATTGTCCCGATGGTAACCTTGATGTTTATGCTTTCTGCTGCCACCTCTCTGAATACGAGGTGCTCCCCATGCTCCTAGTTAAGGTTCAAAATTGTTGTCTTGATTTTGTGGGTTTGTGCACACTTACAATTTAGCCCCATTCGCCCAGTTCCTGGACATCCTTCATAGGTGATGGTCCGTTTGATGTACTTGCGACCCTCTTGTTGTAAGGGCATTTCATTTCCTCCTCCTGTGAAGCTTCTGTGAAGGTATTATCAACCATGATTGATTGTGGGTGCAGTTTGCACTCAGTCAAAAATTATTACGTTAGATGCAGCTGAAACCCTGCTGGGCTTGCATTGGGCCATCCAAAGGTTGATTTTTCCCTGAAAGATGTGGGCTGACCATTTGAGGTTACTTTTTCCCCGAGAGGTGTTGGCCAACCTTGCTAAGATTGTTCTTCCCCGTTGGCTCTGCAAATCTGCCATGAACTGCGGTGGCTTCTGCCGATCTAGGCAGGCACTGCCTGAGAATTTCTGAAAATTCCTGGTGATCGGGACCATATATTCAAGATCACCAGCACAAAGGTTTTCTTTCACCTCTTATGGTATGGTAGGAAACTGTTGTACTGGAACACGCCTGTAGCTAGAGTGATGGTAGGAATTCTGGTTTTCTTTGCAACTGTTTGGTAGGAAACCTATTTTTCTTTGCAACTGTTTGGTATGCCGTGGCTTTCTGGCACTATGGGCTAGGTATGATCGCTCCTGTAGCTAGAAGTGATGGTAGGAAACCTGGTTTTATTTGCAACTGTTTAGTAAGTCTTTCTGGCACTAATGGCTAGGTATGATGTCTCGTCCACATTTATTCCGGATGGATAACGAGTTTTTAAGTTAAAAAATGAAGCCACGATGATGAATTTGACCAACTTTTTTTACAGAGAAATTTGGAGGCCCTTCAACAACTTCAAAAGTCGGGGTTGCACAAGAAAAATCCAGCCTCTGCAATAGTTGCTACATTATTTGGTGATGGCCCTGATATCTGTTGGCTTGCTCAACACGGCCCTCCTTCCATAGGTAGCAATCCAATTAATGATAAGACAGGTGAACTATTTGAGGGACTTGATGAGTCTCAAAACAAAGCCATTGAGTTAGGTCTAAACAAGCGTAGACCTGTGGTGGTCATACAGGGACCTCCTGGTACGGGAAAAACTACAGTTGTATGCAAGTTGATTGTAGAAGCAGTCTCTCGCGGAGAAAGGGTCTTGGCAACTGCCCCCACAAATGCAGCAGTTGATAATCTTGTGGAGAGGCTTGCGCTGACTGGTCTGAATATTGTCCGCATCGGAAATCCCTTCCGCGTGGCTCCAGCTGTCAGCTCCAAGTCATTAAGTGCAATTGTAGAGTCCAAAATGGCTAGTTTTCAAAAGGAATTTGCAAGGAGGAGAGCAGATCTGAGGACTGATTTGAGGCAATGCTTGGGAGACGATTCTCTGGCCACTGGCATACGCCAGTTGCTGAAGCAGCTCAGTAAAAGCTTGAAACAGAAAGAGAAGGAAGTAATTGAAGACACTCTGAGGACTGCACAAGTAATTATCAGCACCAATACAAGCTCGGGAGAGCCTCTTGTGCAAAACTTGCCTGCATTTGATTTGGTGCTGATTGATGAAGCGGCTCAAGCTGTAGAGCCAGCTTGTTGGATTCCATTACTCAAAGGACGGCGTGCTGTCTTAGCTGGGGATCCCTGTCAACTGGCCGCAGTCATTCTGTCTAGAAAAGCTCTTGAGGGTGGACTTGGGATATCACTTATGGAACGGGCATGTAACTTGCATGGAGGGATATTGAGAACCCTTCTTAATGTTCAATATCGAATGAATGATGCAATTGCAAGTTGGTCCTCCAAGGAAATGTACCAAGGTGAATTGATGTCTTCTCCAGCAGTTTCCTCGCATCTCTTAGCGGACTCTTTGGGCATTAAGGTATAGTGTAAATATAACCATGCATCTGATTTCATGCTGAGCACTTTGGCATGTCAAGCATGCAGATGGCTTACTTCTTAAACATGTTGATATTGTAGGTGTCTTGGATTACACAAACGCCATTACTACTGCTAGACACAAGGATGCCCTTTGGAAGTTTGGTCCCAGGATGCGAAGAATGTCTTGATCCTGCAGGAACAGGATCCTTTTACAATGAAGGAGAGGCAGATATTGTCATGAATCATGTCAGGTCTTTATTAAGTGCTGGTGAGTGACTACACCCTTCCCTATAGCTGCACAATGTTGTTCATAGTCAGCTCACTACATCTGTTTTTGCTACTGGGGAGCACACCTTATTTTTGTACTTTTTCACTCTGCTTCTGTGGTGCAGCTTAACATGTAGAGCCAAACCAAGAACTTTTCTAGCTCTTTAATTTCGTATCTGGTGTGGATAGAATGCTCCCTGAGTGTCGAGATGGCCGGTAGCAAGTTCGAAGAGAGGGAAGTTTGGAAGGAAGAAAGAAATGATTCTAAAGTGAGAGCTATTACAAATAGCTGTTGGGTTTCATAAGTGAGACAAGAGATGCTCCTGAAGGTCACTGGTTAGGGGGGAATGCTGTTCCTCCATAACTGTAATAGTAGATCTTATATCTGGGCTCACTTTTTGGTCCTCTGCAGATGGAACTAAAGGTTGGGTATGTACTCCAGTGACATCTGCAATTATTCCTTATATGATTGGGCATGGAGTTATTATGCCTGCCATAGCATAGTGGATTATGCAAGGTGGATTGAAAATTGGTGTGCTGCATGTATATGCTCCTAACCTCAGAGGAGAAAGAACTATTAATGCCATCATGGACTCTGTCCCTCAGGCAGATCATTAGATCGTTGTTGGAGGTGACTTCAACATGGTCGAGCAACCCACAGATAAGAAGGGGGGGACTAGAAGGCCTCATTCACCTGTTTGAGAGGGAATCTTGGGAGAGATTTATGTTTTCCTTTCATGGTTGGGACTATTGGTTGGAGGATGACTTCCAAAGGAAGCCAGATTCACTCCTCTTTTCTTGGAGTAATTGCAGGAGTGGTGCATGTTGCATTTATGCCCGCTTGGACTGCTATTATGTTGATGATTGGGAACTTGATAGAGGTGGCACTATCTTCAGTGCCCCATGCACTTCAAAGTCAGACCATTGTCTTGTAGTTGTGTGCTTTAGAGATCTGGAGAGTCAAAACTCTCCTCCCTGAGTACGCATATTAGAGTCTCTTTACTTAGATGTAGAGTTATCTCGACAGGTGATGCATGTTTGAAGAGCTTGTGATGCTCTTGACTCTAGGCAAAGAGTTGCTATTTCCTTAAAGAGCATCAATGATCTTTTTGCATTATGCACTGCTAGGGCTGAGTTGCAGGACTCTTTTGAGCAACATGCAGAGTTTCATGATCATGCGAAGTGTTGTGGAGTCAATGTAGATACATAAGAATTTGTGAAGAGAGAAGTGTTGTGAAGCCAATGTTGACACATAGGAATTCATTAGACAGCTGCAAGACTCACAGGGAGTGCTCCACTCAGAGCCTGGCATAGTCAAGAGGATTGCTTCTGGTTTTCCCTGTCGCTTGTTATTTGCAGAGGTTCACTCCCCTCAGGGATAGGGCATGATAGAAGGTTTGGGAGTCCTTGCCTAGGCTGATTTCAGATGACATGTGTGCATTACTTGATGCCCCTTCAGCAGATGAGATTAGACATGCAATTTAGGCATTACCATATGGTAAATGTCTTGGGGATGATGGCCACTCTACGACGTTCTTCATGAGTTTTTGGGATGACATTGGGGATGAGATCAGTGTGGCATAAGCATTACAAGATATGTCATGGGCTCTATGCTTTTTTTCCTTAGCGAGGGTCTTATCCACCTCGTCCCAAGAAGACTAACATCGCCCAGTGAAGGCCTATCACATTGTTTGGGACTGCATACAAAATTCTTGCCAAGGCAGTAAGCATGAGATTGCAGCCCGTGTTCTAGATAGTCATTCATGAGACACAATGGATTCCTCCAAGGAAGAAGCATATTTGATAACATCTTTTCCTTTTGGGAGGTGGTAGAGTGGGCCGAGGCAAGTAATCAGCCTTTGGCAATGTTGCTACTTGATTTTGAGAAAGCCTACGATAGAGTGGATTGGGACTTCTTAGAGGGTACTCTTGCATGCATGGAATTTTCTCAAGATTGGAACCAAGGTGTCTCTTGCCTTTATTAGGAGGCTCACATCACTGTGCTTGCTTGTGGAGGTCAAGATGAGTGCTTCTATATCTCCCTTTGCACAGCAGGGATGCCCCTTATCTCTGTTGTTTTATCTCATCATTGCAAAAACTGAGCATTTTCATTTGCTCCAGCTGTGTTTCTTGAGGTATCTTACTCATGTCTTTGCTCATTTCACATTGTCTTTGAAGAGTTTTGTCTAGCAGAAGGGGCCTTTATAAGTTGGCATGCTGGGAGAGATTCGCATTGACAAGACTTGACTGGAAGAATTTTAAGTGTCTTCTAGATGACGAGAGAGAGGCAACTACCGAGCATCTCAGAGGGAGTCACCAACGTATTGCACATGGATTGATGCAGCTAAACCTAACCACTGGATCACTGGTACAAGTTTAGATGAGTATTATCACTTGTGGTTGGGGGTTTTTCTGGGACATGGGTGCCCCTTCAGGTGTTGGGATTCTTGAAGCCAGAGGAGGAAGAGGGTGTTGCCTTCTATTCCATTCAGTCTGGATGGTGGTTGGAGAGATGTGAAGTAAGTACTGGTGATCACACCTGGCTGTGTGATCTGTCTGAGAGTAGTGGGTCACTTGAGGAAGTGTTACTATATGTCTCGTGGTGCCTATGGCTATATGGTGAATGCCTCATCAGGTATCTACTTTGGAACCTTGGTGAGTGGGAATGCACTGATGTGACTAACCCCATGAAGAGCATACCTTTCTTTAGCTACACTGTGCATAATGCTAGGTTGCTCATGCTTGGATAGACCCAAAGAGTTTCCACTCTTAGGCACTAGAAGGCGCATGATATTACACCTCCCATTGAGGGGAGATTCTAGTAGAGGCTTTGGCACTCATATAGGAGGAGCTATATATCCCACTTCATCTAGCTGTTTCTACACAGTTGGTTACCCACCAACCAATGGAGATCTATTTTTGGCGTAGAATCCACTTGTCCTAGATGCCCAGCTCCATCCGAGACAGTGTATCATTGTTTATGGGAGTGCAAAGGAGTGCAGATGATTTGGGTATCTCTAGCCCAGCTCTTGGGCAGATTGAGGAGTGATCGTATTTATATTACTTGGGGTGCTATTGCATGGTTGACTTAGTCTAGCCGATAGCTTCATCTTGAGGGTAGGGGAGCTGGTTCTACTATACTTGTCCATTAGGGCATAGCTGAGAGACGTTTGCTTCAGGATATCCCCCAGTTATGGTACACACAACACCCTAGAGATTATTGCTAGTATCACGGCGTGACATATTTGGAAGACCAGATGCTCGTAGGCCTTTCAAGGTATGTATATTTATGACACCCAGTGTATTCATTGGTGAAGCAAGCTAAGCATGCATTTCTAAACAATAAGAATATATGTCAAAGACCTGTGAATGTGGTACACTTAGATGTTTGGGGACCAACTTAGTCGGCATTAGTCAAAGGATGCCACTATTATGTGACTTTCATTGATGATCACACTGGAAAAGTGTGGGTGTATTTGATGAAAGAGAAGAGTGAAGTGTTTACTCACTTTCAAAGCTTCAATGCTATGGTAGAGAAAGACAAAGACATGCATATAAAATGTTTAAGGTCAGATGGTGGGGGGTAATATTTCTCTAATGAATTCAACAATCATCTAAGAGAGCATGAGATAAAGGGACAGTTTACATGTAGGTACACCCCAGAACACAATGGGTTAGCAGAAAGGAAGCATAAAGGAAGAACATGCACATTGGAGAACTTACTCGTGCAATGATGTGAGTGAGAAAGGGATGCCTCACTATTTTTGGGATGTAGCAGTAGAAACAATAGTTTATATCTGTGTGAAAACATGCCATTTTATCCAGCCCAAAAGGGTATTTTTGGTATTTATTTTGTCTTTGCTGCTGGCTGCCAAGTTTACCCTGAGACCAACCAGCAGTCCTTCAAGCATATAAAAGAAACTCAACATTATTCACTTCCAACGCATCACAATCTGGAGTCTTGCTGCAGCCGGTGCTCCTTCATCTTCAGGCAGTGCATTGTTTACCTGCTGCTTTTGCTGGAGTTGTCGCATCTTCTGACTGCACATACTCTCCTACTGTGTTTTACATCAGCACATTATCTCTGCTACATTCAGCATTTTACATCAGTGCATACATTAGCACTTACATCAGCAGATCAGCAGTGCTTACATTCAGCGTTTTACATCAGCACATCATCAGTGCTTACATCAGCGTTTACATCAGCAGATCAGCAGTGTCTACATCAGCGCTTACATCAGCAGATCATCAGTGCTTACATCAGCATATCAGTGTTTCTCCACAGCTCATGGGACAAAAGCCCCTCTCTGCTCCTTGACCTCAACATCAGGACAGCAGCCCTCTTTGCTCATTTCTTCTGGACAGCAGCCTACCATTTGCCTTGGATTGTGGCCTTCTCCACCCTCTACATTATCACGGGACAACAACCATCTCTGCTCCTTTGGAGTCTCACACTGAGCTCTTGTATTGGATTTTATCATATATACACTCACTCATTGCATGTTGTGTTGATTTGCTCTGTTCCTTTCTTCCTTTTGCCCTCACAATATCACGAATAGGACAGGACACCCATTGTAGCAGTTCATGGCATGATGCCTCCTGAACTAAAGTTTACTTGCAAAAAAGTAGATGTGGCACACTTGAAAGTATTTGGGTAAATTGCTTATGTACATGTACTAGATGAGGTGAGAGCAAAAAAATGTATATTCATTGGTTGTTTACTTGAGTAGAAAGCTTATAGATGCTATAATCCCACTACGTGCAAGATGCGAGTGCAGGAATGTTGTGTTTGATTAGATGAGTAGCTGGTATAAGCTGCGAAGAATTCTATGGAGGTTGAAACAAACAATCGGGCAGGTGCCTCAAATGCAGAGCAACAATCACACGCACTTAGTGGACCAAGAGAGTCCCTCTAGCAGTGGGTCTATTGTGAGAGCTTGGTCAAGTAGGTTGAGGTTGAATGTTAGGCATTCTGACATATTACATGGTGGTGCAATAGGTGCTGAAAATTTAGCAAGTTCACATGTATCATGGAAGGGAAAAGAGAAGAAAAATCAACCTTTTATAATGCGTGATGTTTCAGGGGGCCACTTTTGTTGATGGAGAGTCTAGTGGCTCGGAGCAAAGGCTTTATGAGGAGTTAGGGATCCCAGTAGTCGATACTCCTGGTGTATGAAGAGCTCAAGCAGGGTTAAAAATACTTGGTAGTGATCCATGTGTACACAGGTCTATTAGGGTTTGAGAGGTTGAGGTATGATGGGTATATAGCTCATTATTATGCATTTATGGTCGAATCCATTGAAGAGATAGAGCCCACATGTTTTGAGGAGGTACTTGGATATAAGTATAGGGAAGATGCCATGGATGAAGAGATGGATGCATTAGATGCAAATATAGTATGGGATTTAGTGCCTTTGCCCAAGGAGAAGAAGGCAATTGTATGTAAGTGGGTTTTCAAATTGAAGCACAATTCGAATGATTTTGTTAGGTACAAGGCAAGATTGGTTGCCAAGGAATATACATAGCCATATGTCATTGACTATGAAGAGACATTTAGTTCGACTGCTAGGATGTCAACCATGAGAGGAGTCATTGCTATGGCTGCTGTAACTAAGGGATGGTCTTTACGTCAGATGAATGTAAAGAACACATTTCTACATGGTGATTTGCAGGAGGTTTACACAATGCAGCCACCAAGAGATGAGGATCATGCACACCTCGGTTTTGTTTGCAGGTTGTGAAAGCCTTGCATGGCTTGAAACATGCACCTAGAGCATGGTCAGACAAGATCAAGAGTATTTGTCACTATTGGATTCATAATATCCAAAGCTGGTACGTACTCTATGCGAGAAAGACTGAGAGGGGGATTGTGCTGGTGGTCATCTATGTTGATGACTTGATTGTCACAAGTGACAGTGTTGATAATATTCATGAGATGAAGATGCTTCTTAAGAAGAAGCTTGAAATGAAAGATTTGGGTGAGCTGCGATACTTCATGGCATAGTAGTGATTAGATCATACTTGGCTTTTCATACCTCTTTGAACCTTAGCATGAGGAATGCTATTGAGCCCCTAAAGTATCAGGAACTTGTTGCTCTCTTGTTACAGGAAGAGCAAATCAGGAAGAACATGAACATGAACACAAGTGCTGAACAAGCATTTGTGACAGGTCAAAAAGGGAAAGGCAAGTCTCAGCCAAAGAGGTCAAATCAGAATTCAGGTGATGGTGGTTCATCTCAGGATACCAAGAAAGGTGATGGACAGCCCAAGAAGAAGGGCAAATGCCATTACTGTAAGAATCCAGATAACTACATCACAGAGTGTAGGAAGAGGATCCTCCGGAGACTGCTTCCTTTGTTGAAGACAGGGATTACTGTTTCTACACATGCAGTTATGATGCCTCTTGGTCTTCACAGGCACTCAGTGTGACTGAGCATGCATGTACTTGGTATTTTGATAGTGGTGCTTCAAAGCATATTACATCTCGCAGGGATTTGTTTTGTAATGTATGCCCTGCCCTTGTTGGCAAGACCGTTCAGTGTGCCAATAATACTTCATATCCAGTTCGTGGCATTGGGGAGATTCAGCTCACAGCCATTGATGGCTGTATTCTTCGCCTTACAGATGCCTTATATGTACCAGGGATAAAGAAGAATCTGTTGTCCATTTCTTCTTTAGCACAGTGTGGTATGCAAGTCAACTTTGATGATGACAAATGCATGGTCAGAGACAAAGCTAATGCCTTGACCTTGATGCTTACTGGTATATACATATATATATATATGTATAGGTATATATACATATACATATACATATACATATATATATAAATATATCTATATATACATATACATATACATATATACATATGTATATATATATGTATATGTATATATATGTACATACATATATATATATACATATACATACATATATATATATATATATATATACATATATACATATGTATATATATATGTATATGTATATATATGTACATATATATACATATATATATATACATATATATATATATATATATATATATATATATATATATATATATACATATATATATATACCTATGTATATCTATATATACATATGTATAAATATATATATATATATATAAATATAAATATATACATATGTGTATATATATATATATATATATATATATATATATATATATATATATATATACATATGTATAAATATATACATGTATATATATATACATATGTATGTATATATGTATATATATATACATATATATACATATACATATATATATATAGGTATATACATATATATATATATATATATATATATATATATATACATACATATATACATACATATGTATATATATACATACATATGTAAATATATATGTATGTATATGTATGTATATATGTATGTATGTATACATATATATGTATATATATATACATATATATGTATATATATGTATATATATGTATATATGTACATATATATGTATATTTGTACATATATATGTATATATGTACATATATATGTATATATGTACATATATATGTATATATGTACATATATATGTATATATGTACATATATATGTATATATATACATATATATATACATACATATTTATATACATACATATATATATATACATATATATGTATGTATATATATATGTGTATATATATATACATATATGTATATATATACATACATATATATATATGTATACCTATATATACATACATATATATACATATATATATATATATATATGTATATATACCTATATATATATACATGTATATATATGTATATATACCTATATATATATACATGTATATATATGTATATATACCTATATATATATACATATATATATATATATATATATATATATATATATACCTATATATATATGTGTGTGTGTGTGTGTATATATATGTGTATATATACACACACACACACACACACACATATATATATATAGGTATATATATATGTATATGTATATATGTATATATATGTTTATATATGTATATGTATATGTATATATGTATATGTATATGTATATATATATACATATATATATATACATATATATATATATATAAAGGGTCTTCTCGTAGAGCAATCCTGAAACGAGACTCGAAACTTGTAAAACAAAGCCATAAAACGTGAAGGGGGTGTAGGTTGACTCACCACCCAACCATGGCAGCCGTGGGTGAAACCCATAATACTTGGCTGTCCCCACCGGGCCACGAGTTGAGCTAACTAGCAAGATGCACTGGCCAATCTCTACTCCATGGCGTCCCATACCGCCACACGGAGCTACCCTTGTGGGCCTCGAGATTGTTGTTGGCCTCGGCTGCATGAAGCAAGTGCACGTGTGCATTAGATCCAGGCTCTTGACCGTAGAGCTCTCGCAAAGACTCGTGAGACTTTGACCAACTGATTGACCTCAGCCACCATATAGGCTCTTGGCTGTTCACCGAGCGTCCACACTTGGGTGCCCGTCTATTAAGGCATCGCCACTTGGGCGCCCACCCGTCAGTCCATCCCTAGCTCACCACCATCCCTAGCCCAGCTCGTCAATCAGTTGTCTAGCTCCAAGCTACCCCAAGCCTCAAAGCTAGTCTTGTGTGCGTGTTGCACACGGTAGATACACTCTGTGCACATGATATTATCCTTTAGACTAAGGGTTGACTGTACCAAATTAAGTGTAGTCTTTACCTAGAGTTTAGTTTTGGGAAAAATTAATGTAAGCTAAAGTTGCAACCTTAGGGAAAATTTTCCTAGACCATGAAGGCATAGTTTTGATCTAGTTTAATTTGTTCTTTGCTTTTCATAGACTACTTATGAGACATCCTTGTACTTGTTTAGACTCTTGAAAGGATTAGTTGGCATCACACGGCCATTTTCTTTCGGTGCATGAATGGACTTTTCTTGAGGGGAAAAAAAGAGGCCATTGATGGAAAGAGGGCTATTAGACTCTTGTTATCAACCTTGCATAGGGAGCAAGAGATGAGAAGCATGCAAGGAAAAAAGTGAGCTTGAGCTCCTTGCAAGCAATCTTCTTCACACACACACACACACACACACACACACAAGAGTAGTCAAAAGAAGAATGATAAAGTGTGTAAGATCCCTCCTACGTGTGTTCAAAGAAAATGTTAATTGAAAGAAAAATTGGCTCAAAAACCGTAAATTCTTGAAGAAGAAATTCCTCTCTACTAAAGCATTGAGATGTCCTCATCTCACAAATTGGCGATAATCTTTAGCTAGATTCTCTTCTTTTTTCCAAGTTGCATCTCCAATGTGGAAAAATTTCCATTTAACCAAGCATTCTTTCAGAATTCTATTTCGTAGAGGTTTCTCATGAACATCTAGGATCTCTTCAGGTTTCAACTTGGGATTTTCAAATATAAGGTGAAAAAATATTTGCATTCCAAAAAATTTGGAGCTTTACTGATTTTTGGTGAAAATCAGCTAATTAAAGATGGTTGCAGCCATATTATTTGAGTTTTTTTGCAAAATTGAACCATTAGCTTCAAATTGAAGTCACCGACATCTTCAATTTTGGGACTTTCTGAAAAATTCGGTAATTAACATTAAATTAATTCTTGAATTGTCGGAAAAAATTTGGGCTTTTGTATAATCCATTACCTGCCTCACAATGTGAATCATCTGTAGCCCACAAATTGGGATTTTTAACCCAAAACTAAGAACTTCAACCGTGCAATTTTGAGTCATGGACTAAACGCCCTAAACAATTGTTCCCATGGGCTACATTGATGTTATTTTCTAGGGCATTCTTGCCAAGAACTTCACCAATAACATCATTAAAGAGCTCTTATGAGTAGATAGGATAAGTGTGCCACATGGCATCCAATGTGTGTTTGTGTGTATGATTGCTTTGGGTCAGAAGATAAGGCTTCCAGCCTACCAAAAGACATTGTACTTGGTGACTACAATCAATCTAATCCATAATCATTTTGAGTCGTACAATCATTGTATGTCTCTAGAGCTCATCTCTCTCTCTCTCTCTCTCTCTCTCGCTCTCAAGCAACTTTGAATGTTGTTAACTCTCTGAATGCTTGTGCAAAAGAAATTCTCTCTCTCTTGGGGCGGTCCAGGCGCCCCAAGATGAGAGGCCCATCTCGACACCGGCGGAGACTACAACAGAGGATCAGGACCATACTAGCACGGCATGGGAGACGTCCAGTCAGAGTACTCACCATGGAGGACATTGAGGATATCCACCATCGACCGATGAGAGACATCTTTGGATAGTGATGTGTATGATGCTTACCTTTGTTGTTGGAGTTTTCCTCCCAGGATGTTATCCATTAGGAGCTCCTAGTATCGTACATTTCCTCATAGTTGTTTCAGTTTCAGTTAGTTGTTTAGTTGTTTTTAGCTTTTCTTACACAGACATTGTATCAGATCCACCAATTGTTGTAACCTTTTTGGTCTCATAGGTCATTTTGGCCTTCTGAAGATGTTAATATATCATTTCATTTCATTTCAAGAGCCAAGCGTCACCGCAGCCTCCGTTTAGAGCTAGCGCTGCCATCCCATTGCCGTTTCCTGTTGCCCGCCGCGAACTTTTCCACCTTCCTCCCGCTACTTTGGGCCCGAACTAGTGGAGAGGGTCCGCTACCGTGGGCGGCGCGAGTGCAGAGGGTCCGCCCATTTTGGCGGCATCGCTCCCAGTGAGCTGTCTCAGCCATGCCGGCCAGTTTGCCACTTCTGGTGACTGCGTTAGGTAGAGTACTTCATCAGCAGCTATGTGTGTGTCTGCACGAGCCATCTGAAGCCTAAGGGGCTGCTGCTTAGAAGTCTACGTCATCTCTCAAGGCAGAGGTGTACGCCTATTGTCTGCTGGTCAGTCTCGAGACCCTACAATCTGCTGGTCAGCCTGGGGGTCCTTCTGTCACCTGCATACAACACATTTGTAACTTTGCGGGGAGAGAAAAGAGGAAGATTAGTACACGCTTTACAGAGAGAATTTCTGCCCTGTTGCAACAACACAGCATTGCTAGTTCTAGTTCTCAGTTTTGGCCCCTTTTCCCACCAACCGTTGCTCAGGCCCAAGGCAACAACTAGTAGGGAAAAACATGTCCCAACCCCTAGAGGGGGAACAGGATTGTGAGACAACCTTTCACACCCCCACGAAGGCACCAAATGCCTACCGCAGAAGACCGAGGGAAGGAATCATGTCCCCTGGCTCACGAAGGATTACGAAGATGGCCCGACGAGATGAGGCCCTTTATGAGGAGCTACAACTTCACATAAGGACAGAGATGAACACCATGCGACAGGAGATTGAAAAGGAATGGTCCGGGCAGATGCATGCCCAAAGGAAAGTGATATACGAAACGCTGAAGGAAGAGTTATATGTCCAATTGAAGGGAGAAATGCAAGCCCAAGTACGGGTTGAGATGGAATTAGCCCAAGCCTTGATGCACACAGAAATGAAAAAAGAGATGCAGAAATGGAAGGATGACATGCTTCGAGAGATTGGAACAACAGTTGCATCGCATGAAGGCTCTTTGAAGACATGTATGACTGACTGTGAAAAAGTCATCAGAGAAATGCAAAACACTTTGGAATCATGTAAGGCAAAAGTGGCTGCAGGTAAGAAGGAAATGCATTCATGGGCTGAAATTGCCAGTGCCACAAAGAAACAAATTGAGGAAGTCAACCCATGGATTGAAGTAGTAAAAAAACAGAAGGATACACCAGTCAATAAAGTAGAGGTGATGAATGCTACATTGGAAGAGGAAGCCAAGAGATGGGCACGTGCCTTACATGTACGTGTAGTTGGGTAGGGAAATCCCCAAGAGGATTCAAGAGCTCTTGAAACAAAAATTTGAGCCACTGATGTACCCATTATCGGAGCATGGCGAGTAGGTAGAGATGAAACCAGGGCGAAGATATTGATCATCAGGTTTGGTGACTTGGAGAAGAAGAAGGCCTTCCTCTCCAAAAGGATGGTCCTAAATGGAGAAAAGATTTATTTGGATGAGGACCTTACACTGGCACAGATAGCACACCGGAAGGAACACATGCCGTGTGTGCTTGAGGCAAGGAAAGAGGGGAAATGGGTGGTATACAGAGATGGCCGAGTCATCATTACAGAGAGGAGGCCCGCTTGACGGTGCGCGGCCTATGAGACCTTGCGATTCATGGTGTGGAATTGCAACGGGGCCCTTAGAACAGATGTAGGATACTTTTAGACACAGTGATATTGCTATGTATATGGAGACCCATCAGTGCACAAACAAGAGGCTTCCTGTCGTCCGGGGTTATATATGGGAATCAGTTTTCCGTCCTCAGCCACGCACAGTGGTAGGTACCAGAGGATCTGGAGGAGTGGCAATACTTTACAGGGAGGAGCTTCGTGACAAAATACATGTGGTACATAGAGATGCAGATGCAAGGTACATGTGGGTCCGAATATGTAGAGAGGGGCTCCGCGAGCTATATGTGGCGGTATGCTACTTTCCCCCAGCCCACTCCAGGTTTGCACCATCAAGAGAGTCGCCCTATATACCACTATATGATGATATCATGACGTTTGCCAGCATGGGAGACATATTACTATTGGGAGACTTTAATGCACGTACAGGCACAGAGCAGACAGAGTTGTATGATACTAAAGAGGCTATGTACCGGGAGATCACGGCAGAGGATGTAGGGTTGCAGAGATCAGCACAGGATGAGGGAGAGATTACAGATTATGGCAGGCATTTTCTCACACTCGGGAGTGCACATGGGGTGGTCATATACAATGGCTTATCGAGATGGCAAGGATCAAATGCTCTCACTCACTGGAACTCTACAGGGGGAGCGAGCACAGTGGACTACTTGATGGGATCTCCTTCATTGATACTTGATGTGCGGGGTTTCACGATTTCTACTAGGTCCATTGGCATAGCAGCCGATCATGCATACCTGAGTTTCACACTAGTAGGTAGATCCGCGAGAGATGGGCCAGCCACTCATCTACCTAGGTACCCGAGATATCAGTTTACACGTGAGACAGTTGGGGTTTATCGAGATGTAGTATCTGATGGCTTGTTCGCTTTAGACCCGCATAGCTCTCTGGACGAGATCACGAGAGGATTGGCAAGTGTACTACATGCATCCGCCTCATATGCGTTTCCTTGCACTATTATCCCTTCCACCCATCCCCGCAGCACTGCCCCACAGAATAGTTGGTATGATGATGAGTGTCGTGAGACACGAGCACAGCTACAGCGTGAGATTGCCATTGGACGCATAGACAGGCTAGGATGATCTTTCGGCGCCTTGTGCGGAGGAAGAAACGAGCCTATTTGGCTAAGCTAGAGGAGGAGATCTACCAACTCTTCCTGGGGAAGGACAGCAAGAGGGCATGGAAGATGTTTCAGGAGAGACAGCCTGGTACTCCGGTTAATGCACCTGAGGCATGGCATACTTATGCTAGAGAGCTATATGATGCACAGGACAGCCCCCCACCCCCCCTCCACTGGGAGCTAGACCGGCTAGCAGCACCTTTTTTACTATGCGGATGGTGCTAGATGCGATAGACAGGTTACAGAATGGACAGGCACGGGATCATGATGGGTTAGTTGGAGAGCACTTCTCATACGTACGAGACACTTCGGCTCCGCTCATCGTACATGTGTTTAATCGTGCCATTTGTGAGGGTTTCCCGACAAGCTGGACAGAGCATATCATTGTACCACTCTTTAAGAGTGGGGATCCCATGGTGCCAGGCAACTACAGGACGATCATGATTGGTCATTACTTGGCCAAATTGTATGGCTCTATATTGGAGTCGGAGTTGAGCCGATGGGCAGAGAGGCATGGTCATCGAGCACATGGACAGGCTGGCTTCAGGAGAGGATTTACTACCTTGGATCACATACTGACACTTTGGGCACTTATTGAAGAGGGCAGGTCACATAGGAGAAGGATCTCATTGTTGGTACGCTCAGATGAGATCATGGTTTGACCTACATGGTTTGCGGATAGAGGCACTACCACCCTTTCAGTACAGTTTGGATTGTCCATTTTTGGATCTCACCCGCTCAGAGCAAAACCGCGTGATCAGGATGGATATCATCAGAGTGGACACAGCGAGGACATGGACTAGCCCCCTTGAGCCCTTAGGCACAAAAATGGCTCATTACAAGAGCCATTTTCTACACCTCTCATTGGATGATTTTATCACCCGCCCGGCGTACATGGATGTACACCTATCACATGGGATACGTTGTGCCAATTGGACAGATCCGGACCTCATCACACCAGCTGCGGATTGAGACAGGGCGATATGTGCATCAGATCTTGGATGACCGCATTTGTCAGCTATGCTACCAGGAGGTAGAGACAGAGGAACACTACATTTGCCAATGTACAGTCTATTATGAGATCCGAGCGGATGAGCCAGCACAGTAAAAGAGGATTTAACAGTAAACATTATTGTAGAATTAAACAATGAACAATTTGCTTACACATACTGCAGACGTATACGACATTGCATAGATAATGCGAAAAATAGAAGTAAACTCAAAGCTCTCCTTCTTGATTATTTTCCATACATTCAAGCATGATTACAATGAGTGCTTGTTAACAGGTATATAGTTATTGGGTTATCCGGTTAAATCTTCTCAACCTTTGCACCCACTGCACATGGATCACCCCTTCGGAGCTCCCAATGAAGATGCACTTCTAGAGAAATCACTTCCTCATGCTCAGTGAGGATGGATTCATCTGACAGCCAGGCTACCCGAGTGTTCACATGTCCCATGCCATGTGGATTGTGATTGGTTGGATACAAGTTTCATCCCACCGACGGAGTGGAGATGGGCAGAGCTGAGCACGTCTTCAAAGATGGGGTGCTCATATACGGAGACCCAAGGAGGAGAGGATTTACCGATTATGCCACATAGAGGTTGAGATAGAGGAGCATTACATATGTCGCTGCCCGGTATACTATGAGATCCGTAGGAAGTTTCACCGTCTGTTTCGTGAGGGATTTGGTCCACTCTCCAGGATCATTGACTTCCTGGACGAACGTTGCCTAGGGCTCTTCTTGCTTGAACTCTGCAGACACAAGGACACTTGACATTTTCTTGACAGAGCTTCGTCCCCAGCCACCCCGACCCTCCCTCACGAGCCAACCGTCACTAATTTCTTCCGGACCCAGGTGGTGGACATCCATAGTGGATCTTGTGGACCCACCTCGAGCTGCACGGGATCCACCTTACCCGAACCCACCTTGCCTCCGTATTCCAATGTGCATGATGTCCTGCCCCCAGAACGTCGGCCACAGTCCCCTCATCAGCTCCAGATCCAGGACATGCTGCACCCCCATCGAGCTACTTTCCATGTGACCAGCTGACGGAGACCTCTCGGCCATTCAAATTAGCCCCATGCTTAATATTTTGGAGTGGTATACCATCTATTGGGGGCTGATGCTCCTCTTATGTCATCATGTGCAAGACATGTGCGTATGCTCATTCTTAGGGCTAATCCTTGATGGGCAACAGATAAAGAACAATTTTAGAACCATAGTTTGGAGCTACTGCAGGTAGGCATGGGCAGGGAAGACACTAGAAAAGCCTAGGAGCCAGCATTCAAGGAGGTTTATCCATGTCGGTTGCAACAAGTGGAGGGTTTTTGTCCAGGGACCTGGCTGACAGCAGGTCGGCCAGTCCAGTTCTTCATGAGCCTATAAATAGCAATAGGCTGAGTTCTTGTAGGCATTCAGTCCCTTATAAGCTGAGTCAGTAGACTAGGCTTAGATTAGGTGTTTTCCACCTTTTGAAGGACAGCCAAAGGCTAGTTGTAATTTCTTTTTGCACTATATTAATATACTGAAACTCAGCTGTCTCTCTCTTCTCTCCATCTCTTGCTTGCGTTCTACATCAGCATGTTCGAGGAAGGTGTTTAGGGCTGAAAGGACTCCCAGAGCTTCCACATGTGAAATTGGTATCAAAGCTTCAAGCTGATTTTGAGATATTGTTGCTGTCTATGTCCCACCACCCTTACTGCATCGTGCATGGATGAAACCATCACCCGTGTATTGATCTTTTGGTGGTGTGGTGACCAGGCAACATTGTATCGGCATCAAGTTCAACAAGGCTAAACACTGATGGTGTCCCGGATGAAGGTGCACAGTCCAAGGAGAGTAACACAAGACATGGAAGAAGTTCCCAGGAGATGGGTTGGTGGTGTTCCACAAGACCCAAGGGGAATGGTAGTCGTGTGAGTCGGATGCCACTTGGGGCATACCAAGAAAGGCTTTCAAGAAATGGTTCCAAGGGAGGATGGTCCTCCAAGGGGTGGAGTGAGAGTGCGAGACTCTTCTTAGGAAAAGAAACCAAAGAAAGTGTTCAGGGCCAGGGCATGAAGGGATAGGGGACAAAGTAGAACAGATGCATAGATCTTCATTTGATTTGAAGTGGATTTGGAGACCGGGCAAGGTTTTCAGTGAAAAGGTTGCCAGGAAGGGAAGGATGGCAGGTTTGAGAGTCCATGAGGAGGCAAGGGGACGATGACACTCATCCAAGGTAAGAGGTTGGAATCCCGTCATCAAGTTTAGCAAAGGGGGATGTCATTTGCAAGACATGTGCATGCTCATTCCCAGGGCTAATCCTTGAAGGGCAATAGATAAAGTTTTAGGACAAGAGTTTGGAGCTACAGCAGCTAGGCATGGGCAAGGAAAGACAATGGAAAAGCCCAGGAGGCTGTCGGCCAGCATTCAAGGAATTTTACGTGTCGGCTCCAGCAATTGGATGGGTTTTTGTCTAGGGACCTGGCCGACAGCAGGTCGGCCAGTCCAATTGTTCTTCATGAGCCTATAAATAGCAATAGGCTGAGTTCTTGTAGGCATTCAGTCCCTCGTGGGCTGAGTCAAAGGCTAGCCAGGTTGTTCTTCCTTTTTGCACTATATTAATATACTGAAACTCAGCTGTCTCTCTCTTCTCTCCATCTCTTGCTTGCGTTCTGCATCAGCATGTTCGAGGAAAAGAAGACTCCTAGAGCTTCCTCTTGTGACATTGGTATCAGAGCTTCAGGCTGATTTTGTGATATTGTTGCTGTCTATGTCCCGCCACCCTTATTGCATTGTATCAGCATCAGGTTCAACAAGGCTAAATGCTGATGGTGTCCCGGATGAAGGTGCATGGAAGGAGAGTAACACAAGACATGGAAGAAGTTCCTAGGAGATGGGTTGGTGGTGTTCCACAAGACCCAAGGGGAATGGCAGTCGTGTGAGTCGGATGCCACTTGGGGCACACCAAGAAAGGCTTTCAAGAAATGGTTCCAAGGGAGGATGGTCCTCCAAGGGGTGGAGCGAGAGTGCGAGACTCTACTTAGGAAAAGAAACCACAGAAAGTGTTCAGGTACAGGGCATGAAAGGATAGGGGACAAAGTGGAACAGATGCACAGATCTTCATTAGATTTGGAGTGGATTTGGAGACCATGCAAGGTTTTCAGTGAAAAGATTGCCAAGAAGGGAAGGATGACAGATTTGAGAGTCCATGAGGAGGCAAGGGGATGATGACACTCATCCAAGGTAAGAGGTTGGAATCCTGTCATCAAGTTTAGCAGAGGGGGATGTCATGTGGAAGACATGTGCATGCTCATTCCTAGGGCTAATCCTTGAAGGGCAACAGATAAAGTTTTAGGACCAGAGTTTGGAGCTACAACAATATTCCATGATCAGATTCCATGGACAGTTTTGAATCACCCCAGTGAGATAGCTATGTTTTGTTTTGTTTCTATTTTATTTTCCGTTCCATGATGAGGTATGCCATGGACATTATTGTATCACTTTGGTCTCATAGGCCCATTGGGTCTTTAGTAGACGCTTAATATATCTTTCTTTCTTTCTGTCTCTCTCTCACATGGAGGTAGTCGACTGGTTTGATGCACATGGCCTCCAGATGGACCATCTCCCCACCTTTCAGTATAGGTTTGGACTCTCCATTCTTGGACCTCTCACGTCATGCGGTTGGATCAACACAACTTTACGTACTTCAGACATAGGTGTCTCCTTCCTCGGAGCTCGGCACGAAAACCTAGCTCGCTTTTTGAGAGTCTCCAAGGATTGTTTCATTGTGATTCCAAGATACAAACAAATCCATATGTCACATGCCATGTGTATTGTGATTGGCCAACTCAGGGTGTCTTCTCACCACCTCAAAGTTGAGAGTTATAGAGCTAATGATACCCCACTCGAGGATCAGTGGATATGCAGAGTAAGCACCACATGACAGGTGGAAAAGACGAGGAACACTACATGCTTAGCTACCTCGCGTACTATGAGATGCGGGGGAGTTTCGAATGCCTTTTCTGCAAGGGTTTTGGTGCACTCGCACAAGTGATGCAGTTTGATGATCGGGCATGTAGTTACTGGAGCTCAGATGTCATAGGGATACATCACTAAGACAAAATGCTGAGAGGCAGACCCAAGATGATACTTTCCAGAGGTTCATTACAGATTTCTTCAGTCATCCATCCTCCACATGAGAACCCACATCCCATGCTAGCGGTCTGGTCCCCCCTAGAGGGCCCCTAGAGGGATCCTCAGTATTTTGCGGGCTCAATGTCCCAGATCCAGAGCATCATGACCCTCCAACTGGACAGATGCGTATCCAAGAGGTTCTTAGACGCCATAACATGCCACATAGGCTTGATATTCTCTCGGCCATCAGATCCATATTGGCTGAGGAGGGCATCCTTATTAGTTGATCATGGCTATTCCTTTCCTACAAGGTCACATGCTGACATCATATCTGTATACAACATCTGATAGTCGTTTTTTCTTTTCTCTCGGTTACTTTTTCCATGGCTCAGTATATCCATGGTATCATTGTACTACTTATGGTCTCATGAGGTCTTTTGTAGACGATAATATTACTTTCTTTCTTTTTCACCGGAGTGTCATGTCTATCAAAAAAGTAAAGGTGAATAGACTTGATCAGTTTACTTGGATGCTTTTACTCCAACATTTTTTGATTGTGCAGGTGTGCCACCCGCTTCAATTGTGGTGCAGTCTCCTTACATAGCACAAGTACAACTTCTTCGGGATAGAATGGAAGATTTACCGAAAGCTACAGGGCTTCAAATTGCCACTGTGGACAGTTTTCAGGGACGAGAAGCAGATGCTGTAATCATTTCCATGGTAACACCTTTCACCTTCGATTGGGAGAAATTGTCAGATGTTTTAAATGCATTAGTGCTAAGACAGATTAAAAGCCTTTAATCTCATGCTGTCAGCAGGTTTCTAATCATGTTCTTGCATACTGTACTGCTGGAGGAACTGCGTTCCATCTCTCCTTATTTTCATGTCACGTCGACTGTTGTAAGAACTATGTCGTCTGATTGCCCAATCGTCTTCACAGGTTCGATCAAACAGTTTGGGAGCAGTTGGTTTCTTAGGTGATCGGAGACGAATCAATGTTGCCATAACTAGAGCTCGGAAGCATGTGGCTGTTGTGTGTGACAGCTCTACTATAAGCAATAATAAGTTTCTGTTAAGATTATTGCAGCATATACGCCAAAATGGAGTGGTACGCCCAGTTGAAACTGGAGATCTGGTGCAGTCAAAACCTTCACTTGGCTCTACAAAGGAAACTCGCCGTGGAGAACCTGTAAAAAGATGACAGAGGCCAAATCCAAGCAGAAGAGCTGTGGTGAGAGGTGAAGGGGTAGGCAGAAGAGGAGAGTTACCACAGACCAACTCCAGGCAGAATGGCTTTGGAGAATGCTTCTATGCCATCAGAATGCAGTATGTTCTCCTACCTCTACATGACCTGACAGATATGCGCTCTCTTAACATTGGCGTGTTTGTGTATGTACATTCCATGATGACGGCTGTAGCCCGTAACTGCACAGCGGTTATATTGTTCTTATATCATGCATTCAATTAGCCGTGCCAATAAACATCCTAATAAAACATTGTAAGTTGATTGGCCGTTACCATCCTATGTTCACATTCCTGAGCTGGATTCCTCCATGCCGCGAACTGCTGAGAATTTAGAACACCTTTCCTTTTTCTTGCTCCCCCATCATTAAGACCTGTAAAACTGAGTTGATTTGACCCATGTACATATACAACAAATTGTATGAGAAAAGTGATTATGCTTGATAGACTATTGGTCTTAAGGAGAGGGAATATTTTGTGTTGGTTTTCACAAAGAGCTTACCAAAATGGGTATTGCAAACTGATTCATTTTGTTGTGTATAAGTTATGTAGTTCATTTTGTTGTGTACAAGTTATCTAGTTCATTCAGGCACATCCTATGTGAGGATTATGTTGTTAATCCTTCATATTGTGTACTAATTATTACTTAAGTAATTAACTTAGAACAAGAACCTTCAGGATAACACTTGAGATAAGATTGAATTGACTTGTTGTATTAAACTGAGTACAATAGGTCTCTTATATAGGAGATGAAGAGACACATTTGAAGAGGCATGTTCTTTGATGAAAGGACATGACCTAAATGAAAGGATACAACTTTAGGCTAAGGGATGTTTCTATTCGATGTAGAGGCACAACCATTTATCAAGGGATACGACCATTCGTCGAAGGGATGTGGCTATTCGATGAAGAGGTACATCCTTTGGCGAAGAGTCGCAACCAGTCGAGGGTAGGGGTTTTCTTTGGCTGGTTACTCTTTGCATCTGCAAAACAGGAATCATCAATGAAGAGAGTATCTGATATATACATACGTCACAATCGTGACATCCTAGGCCCGTTTAGTCCAGCCTCCATATGCATTTGATTGTAGTTGACAGGTAGTTCAAGACCTGTTAGTCCATGTCTACTCTTTAAGCTTGTAGCAATGCGTGGTCTGAATTATAGCTGGCAAGTTTGTTCACTGAGTTGTGGATGATCTGCAAGCTCCCCACCAAGTGTCATTCCACATGCCCATGTCATGTGGGGGGAGTATCTCAACCCTCAATTATGCACACATTCATGAGTGGGCCCTCTCCCCAGTCCCTTAATGATGTCATCCTGGCGTAAAGAGATTTGATCCCAAGACCTCTGGTATGAAACTTGAATGCTCTAATTGAAAGAAAATTGAAAGAATGATGTACTTATGGTGGATCAAAGCATATGTATGCCATTACTAGTGGATGATTAACAATAGGATTAAGATATGATTAGGCTAATCACACAAGCATGAAGAGGGTATGAATCAAAAAACTTGAACTGATTTCTCATTCCCAAAAGCATCTTTTTATAGGCCGAGTACATCCTTGAATATAGGAGAGGTGGCTTGATTTTAGGAGAGATGGAGAGAAATGTGGAGAGGTGGAGTGATTGTAGGAGAGGTGGAGTGAATGTAGGTGGGCGTTGCCCTCACTTTTCTCCTTGATTCTCTACAGTGGAGGGCGCCTTTTTTTCACCTCTTTGGGTAGATTCTTATGCTTTTTACAATGCTGAAGTTCCATGGACAATAACCTTTGAACCTTAGGCTTTAATCTTGGGTTTATGTTTGGATTATTTCCAACACCCCCTATAAGCCTAACATGAACATAATGACTTATGACTGACTTTGCCTAATAGCAAATCCTCCTTGATACATTGAGATAGAGTCCTCCCTTAATCACAACATAGGGTGTGTGTACTCTTCTCTTATAAATTTCAAGCTATGTATTAACAACCAGTGGTTATACACAATAAAGAGTTAAGCCAACAACACAACAACGCTTACTCAACAACTAGTGTTCCCACAAACATAAGGCATAGCCAAAACATGACTTCGATAATGCTTTAAAAGGCATAAGAGTCATCTACATCTTCACACACTTGAGCAAGGTTAGTTTCTTCTGCAACAACAATGTTGAATTTTTTCGTTCCTTTCTTCTTGTTTTTGAGGTAGCACCTTTGAGATGAGTGGTTAGTCTTTCCACAATGCACACATGGATTGTTGGTGAAGCAGTCTTTAGTAAGATGATTTGTTCTTCCACAACTTGCACACTTCTTCTTCATATTGTTGGAGGAGATAGCATAGGCACTTCCAAAGTCATCTTTAACCTGCTTCTTCTCTTCTTTCTGCAAAGAGTTAATCACACTTTTCAAAGAAGGAATGGGTTCCTTCTCTTTAAGCACAGTGACTATTTGATTGAAATTTGAAGGCTTAGCATTTAACAAATATGGCAATGGCATCTTCCTCAGTGAGACTGGAGTCTTCACATACACAAGTTGAGTCATAAGACTCTTAAGTCTGTTGATTAGTGAAGCCACACCATCACTATCTTCCATTTTTAGCTCATGGAATTACATTTTAAGACTAATTTTGGAGTGTTTAGCCTTAGCACCAAAGATCTTTTCAAGTGTGTCCCATGCCTTTGCAGCAATGTCATCATCTTATCAATGTTATGAATGTAACCATCATCAAGTGCAGTGATTATGATGCCTAATGCTTGCTCATCTTCTAAACACTTCAATTATAAGGATTAAATTGTTGGTTTTTCAGAGGTAAGCTTAGTGTTGGCATGTGCAAAGGATACCTTGATTTGGAGTGCTTAAATGGAGTACCAAATAAGAGGGAAAGCTAGGCTATGTAAGGCTTTAGCAACACATGAATTGAATATTTGCAGCTTGAATGTCTCAAAAAACCAATTATGCAAAGATTAATTGAGCAAATTTATTTATTTTTACTTATAGTGGTATTCTACAGAAAACAGGCGCCTGATGATCTCCCTTGTGTAGCCTGTGTGGTTGATCTTTTTGAGAATCCTTATAGGGGTTTGAAGCTGACTTCTAAGGCTACAAAAGCCCTCAATCAATTTCTTGAATGACTCACACTTCAGTGAGTTATGGACTCTGCAAGCCGATGATGACGTTTTTTGAAAAACGCAGAAATCTGCAGATCAGCGCGCGATGATTCAGAGAAATTGACCGACCTCTACTGTGCGCCTTGATGTACTGAAGAGGCTCCAAGTTGTAGATCACCAAATGATGAAGTGTGCATAGTGATCTAAAGCCTCCAAGGGAGCATGTGTGCTGTGGGAAGAGGAGCTAGATTAAGTTTATGATAAAAAACTTAATAATCTATTGATGATATTGTGAAAGTGTGACTAGATAAGTGTAATTAGGGTACCAAGGGATAGCCTAGCTCTGATACCATGAAAGAAAATTGAAAGAATGATGTACTTATGGTGGATCAAAGCATATGTATGTCATTACTAATACTAACCATTAGACTACCCAGCAAGGGACAGTCCTTATGCGTATTGTGTTTGAAGGTAACAGTTTGTTGTTGTAGGGCAAAGGATTATCCACATAGTCAAAGGTAATCCATGAATGCAAACCTTATAACGTTTCGTCTTTACCTTTAGACAATGAGATTCTTAGTACTTGCTGTGGGCTGCAATGCTGTCCCTTGCGTGGTGGTGTCTAGCTGTTAATGTAGGAGGGACCCTTAATTGAGGTCATTTGGAAGTTTTTTTAATTTGAAAAGATCATCAATGAGTACAGTGAATGTGTTCAAAACGGTAACTTGCTTGAATTTCCCATGGAAGGGTCCAATGGTACAGTTGATTTTGCTGTCTCACCTGCCTACTAGCTCTCTCGTATCTTTCTCTCTCTCACTCACACATACTCACATGCAAGCACACAATATTTCTCAGTCATGATGGTGGTCAATAGACTAGAACTTATAAGGCTAAGAATAAATACTGTGTGTGGGGGCATTGAGGTAGTCACATTGCTTCCTAACATATGGAGCACACAGGAGCAGAGTACAATGACACCAAATTAGTGGCATGCCTTCATGGTATGGCTAGAGCACACATCCTCAGGTTAGTCATGGGTATGTGCCACATCAGCCTGAAGATTGCAAGGAGAAGGTTAAGGAAGAAGTATATACAGCAATGGAAGAGATATCACTCTTTAAATACTTCAGTAAGGTGTGTGCTCAGTAAAGACCAACTCCGACTGGTAATGGTGCTTCACAAGGAACTTCAAGGGGAGAGATTTCGAATCTTTTCAAAAAGTGCAGTGAACTGGCATATGTATTTGAAGTTCAGAAGCCATGTCCTCTTGTGCTTTCACATGCTCTTGCTGGCCGGGTGGTCGCGTCCCCATCTCTGCTGGAAGGCGAGCAGTTCTATAGGCATTAATGTGTGGACGGAGTTAATGTGCTGCCATGGGTTCCTACTGCTGACTATCAAAGGCTGCTAAAACATCAATGCTAGGTATGCGTTGAGGTGGCCGGATCTACAAGATAAAGATACAAAATGTAATACGTTGCAAATTTTTGAGTCCTATTGGCTCTCCAACCTAGAAAAAAATCATAGCTTGTGATCCACAAAGGCTATTGAAAATTCGTCACCATAGAAATTTTTTTCTCGATGCACAGAAAATTCCTATGGAGATCAAATTTCCTTAGAACAAGGAGGAGGCATAAAGATGCAAGTAAATGTGGTGCACAATATTTGATACTTTTGTACAATCACCAGCCAATAGACTGGGCGGCATTTTTCTTAAAGGAGATTTGCGGCTTTTGCAAGGCACCCCGTCGGATTTGGCACAAATTGCAGAAATGACACTTCCCAAATCAAAGTAGCCAACACAACGCCCACATACCAGAAGCCAAGGGGAACGTAGTAAGGTGGGGAGCGCCAACTTGCCGTGAAGAACGTATGCTTCCTATTCTGTGCTCGGTAGGGAGGAGGAGACGGATATGCATTTCGCAATACAATCGGGAAGAGGAAGATCGCGCATTACAGTTGCAACCATTGGAAATAAAAATACAATAATTAATAAATAAAAAATATTATTACGTAAGTTTTTTTATCCTAAGGTCAAACTTTACTAACACAAATCTTAATAACACTCAGTTAATTAATGGAATTTCTTTTTCCACATGTTGTAGGCCCCTATTGAGAAAAGTGGTGTACGCACCCAAAATCATGGGCAATAGAAACAAATTTTGTGTGACAAATTTTGTGTGTTATTGGATACGGATGTGCCAACACTCAAAAGCATTGAAGTCCAAATTGTTGATGTTCCCATGGGGAAAAGCCATAAGAATTAAACTCGTCTCCTTTTGTTGGGTTGTGCCTTAAATGTCACAAGTTTGGGCATTTTGCATTGAAATGCCTGACGTTGAAATTGCAACCCCTGAGGACTCAATTCCTCTCCCATTGGTGCAAAAGCTACCAAAACAAATATCAATGGTAAATGAGGTGAATGCAAATACAAAACAAAGTATGGCACAAAATAAAGGGAAAGCAATACAACAAGCACAAAATAAAAGCAATGTGCAGGAAGGCAATGCAGAAGCACAAAATAAAAGCAATGTGCAAAATAGACAAATCAAGCAAAGAAAAGATGCTGATGGAGGGACAAAATCAAATACTCGAAAAAGAGTGGCCTTGAAATAAGTCATTGATTGTGAGGGACTAAGATAAAACATCTATGGCCTCCACCTCGGGTGAATCAACCACATGTACATCCATGAATTGGTTGAATACAATAGTGAAGGGAGGGATGGAATACTTGCAACAAATGCATGGAGAGCTACAGAGAGATTTGATATTAGCAAATGACTATGTACAAGTTGCATGATGGACACAATACCATGTAAATATGTAACATATAATGTATAGGGTTTGTTCGATCCAAATAAATGGAGGTTGTTATGTGATTATGTTGCTTCGGCAAATCCGGACAAGGTTTGCTTGCACAAACATAATCAACATGCTTTTGTTGACAAAGTAGGCTATTTTAGAGGTTTTAGTATATTTTATGTGGGAACTGTCAATTACTCATGCACATGCATAAAGACTTGAATAGCTTTGAGGCCAATGATCACCTATAATGATCCTTTTGGTAGATACATTGTGGTGCAACGTATGCTAATTGAGCAAATGCATGAATTAGCAAGTGTATATGCACCGACAATGTTAGCAATAGCTAAAAGGACATAACTCTGGAGAAGATTGGTTTTCTATGTGTAGTTGACAAATGCATTTGTGTTAGGGGACTTCAATTACCCTCCGTTAGTGCAAGATAACACATTTGGCGATTCACACATGATTGCAACAAAAAAGTGGCACAGTAGACATTTATTAGAGACATTGTAGCAATGGAGGATGTGGAATGTGAATTGTTCGGACAAAGGAGGATTCACATTTTAGCATAATGCAAGGCTTCCATGTAAACGACCATGCATAGTCGATAGCTCCTGTCTATCACATGATGCATATTGAGATAAGCTATACATAATCATTGCATTACTTAGAGAAGATGCATGTTATGACCTGGACTTAGCTTGGAGAAACTTTGCAAGAAGGATGCAATCAATCATTATAGAATATGGTAGAGAGTAAATAAATTGATGCAAAGTGGATGTGTAGGCATTGCACAAAGTTGGACAAAGGCAATTGAATCAGGAGGAAGAAGAAAAGCTATTAAATGCATAACATATGATAGATTGCAATAATCTGAGGAAATTGAAAAAATGGTAACAATTTTTCAAAAGCTTACATGCTAAGAGACAAAAACAAAGCATACATTGCGTTCCAATCAATCTTTTCTACACTAGGGCACTTCTCGAGAGAAGAGTTGAAAGTGAAAGCCATGATGCTTATGGATGTGACACCAATGTTAGAAAACATGAGAACCTCAAGCATGGAGAACTATGGGTGTTGTGAGAATGCTAAGGTGGGTGTGGGTGGAGCCTAAGATTACATGATGATGGTGAGTGTGCCAATTAAGATGCACTCAAGCATAATTAGACACTAAGATGAATTAACTTGGATACATAAAGAGACTTGAGGTAAGAACAAGTGTTATGCTCATTGCTTGAAAATGGCACCTTTTGTATGAGGGAGGTATATCTTGGTTTTTCTTGCTCATGTGGGATTATTCTTGCTTGCTCATATGGCAGGATGCTAGGTTGACACTCACTCCCTACCAAGCCTTGTGCTCCATGGCACCATATTTCTTAACACCCCCCTTTGGTTACATATTCTTAACCTACTACAAGGTGGTTGGATGCGAGATTTTTACAACTCCAATACTCCCTTGGGTGCATAATCTGCTACTCTTAGGTGGTAGGGATTGGTTACTTTAAAAGATAAAAAACTAGGTCTACTCATTTGGTGACCTTTACAACATCTGAGATAAACATAGGCTTGGGTGGTGAGGTTTGCTATTGTAACTCTTAGAAGAGAGTGTCGTTGGGGTTCTCCTCTTTGTTCGATGAAGACTCCACGTAGTTGGCTTCTTGGTGCTTGAATCTGCACTCCTCTTCTTTGTTTCTCAACTTCTTACACTGGGTTGCACTTTGGCTTGTGCTTGAATTTGTATTCACTTTGGTAGTGGCCCATCCTTTCGCAGTGGTAGCACTTCTTGGTTGCTTTGTTGAATAGTGCTTCATTGAATACTGTTGCTTTGATAGTTGTACTTCCTTGCTTTAAATATTTTTCTTTTTCAAGAAGATAAGAGACAACCTTTAAATATTTGATCTAGCAAATTTAATGTTGTGACCAATGCATTGTATTCTTGCGGCCTGCTTTTCAATAGAATGGCTAATGCATCTTTATCCCTTGTTTTTGCATCGATGTTATCTCATTGAGTCATGAGGCATTTCATTTTGCTAACAAATTGTGCTCATGACTCACTAAAGTTCGTTTGTAGCCCATAGAATTCTATCTTGAGGTGGATTTCTTGATTCTTGGCTTTAGCCCCAAACACTTAACTCATCCCATGCATTCTTAGCGTGTTCTTTGGAGTCTATGTGATGGATTAGATTAGGCCCTAGGTGTAAGCCGATGAGTGAAAGTTCTTGCTCATCCTTTTCTACTTGCTCATCCTTTTCTACATACTCATCATTGGGATTGGTAGGTACATTCTCTTCAATAAGTTTCCATAGCTTTTTGTGCATGAGAAGGTACTTCATTTATGTGGCCTAAGGATGAAAGTGTCACGTAGTTTGTAGTGACTACATGAGAGCTCGACCGGGCTCCAAGTATGCACACCAGAGAGCGGGCAGCGAGCCAGTCCGAGGTTCAGGGTTGAGACGTCCAGGTCGTAACACCGTAGGCGTCCGAGAGCTAGTTTGGGCAGGCATGCCACTACATATAGCTCGACAGAATGGGGGACTCCTCATTCTGCTCTACGGCTAGGAGGTGAACTAGAGCCAGACCTTCTCCCTCTCTGTGTAGTTCGAGAGCATAACATTGGTATCAGAGCGCAGGTGTCATCGTCACCGTGTGAATGCGGGCTGGGCCCACTAAGGTTTTTTTTGAACCATAGAATTGGATTTTATTTTATTTTTTTTAAAAAATTGGATCTTATCCTCGAGGTGACTGTGTGGTGGGAGGAGAAGAAAGCCAAACCATGGAAGCTTTGAGGAAGTTGTGGGGGGCCCATACAACAAAAGAAATTGCTCTCTCTCTCTCTCTCTCTCTCTCTCTCTCTCTCTCTCTCTCTCTCTCTCTCTCTTTGTTGGAACTTGTGGAGTAGCATCATAAGGGAAAGAGAGGAGCTCTCTCTCTCTCTCTCTCTCTCTCTCTCTCTCTCAAGACGTCTTCCACAGCCAAGCAAGGAGTCGTGTGCTGGGGTATTAGAATTGTGGGGTGCATAAAGGAAATCTCTCTCTCTCTCTCTCTCGGGGATTAGAGAGGGAGAGACACCTACAGAGGCAAATTACATATTTCTTTCGACTAGAGATTGAGCAGTCAGGCCAGCAGGCATTGCAGCTAGCCCCAGAGTATAGCCGCCGCACCAGAGGTACACTGATTGATCGGGCTATAGAGCTGGGGCGGTCTAGGTGCCCTAAGATGAGAGGCCCATCCCGACACCTACGGAGACTACAACAGAGGATCAGGACCATACTAGCATGGCATGGGAGACGTCCAGTCAGAGTACTCACCATGGAGGACATTGAGGATATCCGCCATCCACCGATGAGAGACATCTTTGGATAGTGATGTATATGATGCTTACCTTTGTTGCTGGAGTTTTCCTTCGCACATGTTATCCATTAGGAGCTCCTAGTACCTTACTTTTCCTCATAGTTGTTGTTTCAGTTTCAGTTTTAGTTGTTTAGTTGTTTCAGCTTTTCTTACACCACACAGACATTGTATCAGATCCACCAATTGTTGTAACCTTTTTGGTCTCATAGGTCATTTTGGCCTTTTGAGGACGTTAATATATCATTTCATTCTCTCTCTCTCTCTCTCTCTCTCTCTCTCTCTCTCTCTCTCGTGTTTGACTATTGTTGCAGTGGTGGCAAAGAGACGTGTTGGGGGGACGCATACAGCCAACCGAGACCAACTAGTGCACGTTTTGCAATGAACAAAAGCACGACCAAGGCCGATTCATTGTCTTGCTGTAGTGCACGCCACCTCGACTCGGGCCAGCACAACTCGAGGGTATTTCGGGTAGCTAGTTTCAATTTTTCTCTGCATCTATTTATTTATTTATTTATTTTTGTTGAATATTATTTTTCATATATTCAAAAAAGCATTTAAAAAATATATTTTTTGAAAAAAAAAGAAAGAAATTAAAATCCAAAATGTCTAGTGGTGGTAGTCCACCCGTAGGGGGTCTAGGAAATTTTTCACGTATGCTATCTTCCATTTCCGACCTTTCACAAGCTGAGCTTGGCCACATGCACCAAGCAACAGTGGCTCGCACCAAAATTTTATCCGCTCCCTCGGTATCATGTGAGACCCAAGATGTGTCCATTGATTTATAGCCCATTGCACCCCTGTCCGTAAATGACCCCGTGTGTGCATCCGCAATGGTGGACCCCACACTTATTTGACTACCAGTCTATAAAGGCTGGCGGTGCTTATGACCACCTGGAGAATGACCTCCTGGACGAGGAGCTGTATGGAGATGATGCTCTCCACACTAATACCATGGATCGAGATGAGTAGAATATAGATATCTCTAGAGAGTCCATCTCACAATTGTTTGCTGGGACTAAAGAACTTGAAAGAGGCCAATATGAGATTTTGACTACGTTGAGAAGCAGCCACGGATGTTTAGATGGTATTCTGGCCACTCTATGAGGGAGTATAGTTGCGCAATGACCAGAATAGAGGAGGATTAGATTCCCTTCTCTTGGGGACGTAGGGCCCAGCGACGCAATTAGGGCAGACCGCAGCACTTGCTAAGCAGTCCGTTGGCTGCTAATCTTCTGAGGATCTCAAGCTGCCGAGCTTTGAGGGAGAGGAGAAAGAGCACAACAAGGATTCAATGAATATCTTTGTAAAGAAATGGTTGGATATTCATAACCTTAGGCAGACACTTGAGGATATGAGGCCCGTAGAGGCCAGCATGTCGACAGGCAAAGCATATAAATGGTGGATGAGTTTGGCCGACATTGCCAAACATCCTCGCACCTGGGTGGATTTCAAAACGTTGTTTCGAAAGGAGTTTTAATGAGTTGTAGAGATCCTAGCGTGAAGTGGGATAAATGCTCGATGCATGGCATTTCTCTCACCTAGTATATCTCCAACTACCATGAGATTGTGCTTAAATTAAAAGGGATCGATGAATTCCAAACTTTGCGCTGCGGGGTCACAAGGGGGTTACACCCGGACTATGAAGCTTTTGTGGAGCAACCCAAGGAACCAAAAGATCTCAATGAGGCCATTAAATATGCACAGATTTATGATGATGTTTTGCGTCATTCTAAATCAGGTCTTGGTAAAGCAAGAGAGGAAAGGGGTGGTTTAAGCTTTAAAAGAAAGTTCTTTCAGGGTGATAGGAGGCATGGGGGCTCTGATGAGCAGAGAAGGGAGGGTGGATGCTAGTTGAAAAACCCACACCATTTAAAAGAGAAAAACTAGGTGAGAATCCTTAAAAAAGAGTAGTATGAGAAAGCGAGAAAATAAAATTTATGCTTTTACTGCTTTGAGGCGGGATGTAGCAAAACATCATGTCCTAAGCTGGGTATTGGTGGAGGAAGTTTCAGTGATGCCAAGGAGGAAAAATCCTCCTGATAGGTGCATACCATCTAGAGGTTGCCACTCAGTTTCGCAGAGTTCCGAGAGGTAATTGTCTGTCATACGGATAGTACCCATGCTTGCTGTGTACATGGGCCATGTGGCATCCATCGATGGGACCACATGATTTGGTCCATCTATATGGTAGGATAGGTGGCCGTAGAGTCAACGTCATGGTAGACGATGGAGCCATGCACAACTTTCTTAAGTATGCATTCGTTTTGCGCTTACCTGAAACCAAAAGTGATCATAAGTACATTGTTTCATTGGTGAATGGTCATGACAAAACTGTTTGGGACACGATGGTTTTGGGTGTACCTTTGGCTATGTAGGACTATGAGGCTAGATTGGATTTCTAGGTCATGCACTTAGTTAGAGCAGATATATATCTAGGAAGGAAATGGTTGTATAACCTCGGTCGTCCTACCCTAAGTCATAGTTACTAGTTTAATAGCCTAGAGTTTGGGCATGATGGTAGAGATGGTAGAGTTGTAAGGCTACAGGGTGAGCAAGAGGTTCTGACTGCACCCCTTGTATCTTCCCAGAGTTGTGCCGTGCCTTCGACGCCGACTTTATCTCCGAGGTATATATTTGTACCCTACTATATCATTTTGTTTTCGTGAATGAAACAAGTTTGAATAATATTATTTTGTAGATGAAATAAGTGATAAAGTTAATGTTTCCGTCATTGAAACTAGAGAAAACTCAATTAGCCTTGGACGAGACCCCTATTTGTTAAACACTGTCATGTTGTCTTGTGAACAAAAACAACAATCCGAGGTAGAAATCGAGGTAATAAAAACTAATGAGTACATAGCTACTTTATGTTCTTTATTGTGTGTTATGGCTCGCCCAAACCCTCATTCAAAACACATCCAACAAGAAGATTACCTCGCAAACCGCATAACTTTCGTGGTCGGGGGATCTTTTCGATGGCTGAGCTCGTAACCCTTGAGGTCTCCAAGCTCCACCACTCCTTAAGTAGCAATTCTATTGTAGCCTCCCGCATGCGTTGTCACACCGCCGTGTTGCACTACGTGTACTCATCCCTCCTCTCACCTCATTTCACTCACACACACTCACTAGCATGGATTAGAGAGAGATTAACAAGAGGATTAGCAAGAGCAAGACTCTATTTCACAATGGAAGAGTTCTTTATATCATGAGAGATTTTCACTTATATACATGGCCATAAGTGTACATACTCACTTAAACTGTGGCCGGTTGAGCACTTTAGGCTCATAAGAGGCCTAATGCTATGCAATCTCTACTCTCATAATATATTCATGAAGTACATCACTTGGGACTTGATCCTAACTTGCTACCACATTCTCTTGAAGTGGAAAGCACAATATGTGTTCCGTCGGACCATTAGGGGCGCCCTTCCAAGTTGTAGATTTGGACACCATTGCTTCATATCTGGAATGTATGACTTTTTGGTGTGTTTACCTTGACTCCTTGATGTAAGATAATGTCAGTAGCTCTTGTTAACCCTAGAAATCAGTTAACATTCCCCCCTTCTTGATGCCGATCGTGCGTCCTCGTGATTGCGTTGAAGATCTTTGTGTAAGGAGAATTGACAAGCTTTGTTGATGAGTGATGTTCAATGGTCCTTGTTCCTCTGGAAGTTCATCTGGAAGAAATGAGAAAGGCTTGTTAGTAAATGAAAAGGTTAGAGATTAATGGGAATTTATAACGGGGTGGGGATTTTGTGAGTGATGATATTTTATTATTTTTGTGAGCATTTTTAAAGGGTTTTTTTTTTGTGGTGGGTACAATTTTTGCTCACTTTGTTTTTGGCAATCATAAGCAGAGTTACATATTATTTGTGTTAGTTGGGAAACTAATACAAAAGAGATCTTAATAATGGGGGAGAAGAGAAGGAAGTATCTAGAGGAACATACACAAAATCATCTGAACGAGATTATGATTCTCAGTTCCTCATCTGATTCATTGAAGCGACATTCATCAATTGAAGAATTTGGTCTTTGATGATGTCTCTTTTTGTGACACGATTCATATCAAATGTTATTGAGTAGGACGTGTTCCTGCTTGCTTCTTCCCCATGTTCTTTTTATGCTTTTATGTATATTTAAGTTTTCTGTGAAGTAGATATACATGAAGTACATGAAATGAGTCAAATAGACTGTTATATGAGTTGTCGCTTCTTGTTGAAGTAACCACTTATTGGTGAGGCATGAAAGAATTACGTCGACTTGCAAGGCTAATATAGACATCTTCACTAAGGATTAGATAAATGTGTTGGGAAGACAAGTTTTATTTGGAGAGTTTTTCAATTTGAAGGAAAATTCCAGGCGATGTGTTGTACCATTAACCAAGCTTTCGCCCATTATGTCTCCCCATCTAGAGATGTACCTAGAAAGTTGTTGGTGATGAGGCTTTGGTGCCAGTCCTCCAGTGCACGAGTATAGATATATACTCATGGAGAAACTTCTACATTAACTTAGCCAAAAGAATAGTAAGCTATAAGTTTAACAAAAATGTATTGGCTATCAGTGAAGATCATTGGGAGTTTCTTGTGATATTTTTCCATTTTTAGAAAGGCCATTTTTGTGACTCCCTTGTGTTAGTATCTTTTGCTTTATTTATTTATTTATTTTTTGGTTACCATCATGCGAGCAACAGGTTTTTGTGGCTACTCTCCTTTTTTAGAGAATAGGTTCTTAGGTCTACTGGGTAGCTTTTGTACTTATACTTCTCATCCAGAGGGGTGAAAAGAGCATTGTGAGTTTTTCCTCGATGCGCTCATAAGTCTCCGTTGTAGATGTGGGGATTGATTCTTGAATTTGTGGCTCAAGTGTTGTCGAGGCAGTAGGTACAGCTTCTGGTTGGTTGTCATTGTTGGTGTTGATTGAACATGCAAGCACGTGTAGATTTGTTGTGTGTCCAAGAGGGTTCATGTGACTTTCTTGGTGCTGCATGGGCCTCAATTCTTGTTGAATTTTAGTTGAAGTTTTTGTAATTGAAGTCGGTGGTGAGGCTTTCTTCCCTTTGTTCGATCTTAATAACCATATGATGGGATTTTCGTTATAATATCCTTGTTCTTGAAGCACGTACACATGCACCCATCTTTGATGAACATTATGAATTGGTGGTTGATGCTTTTGGTGTTGAGGTTTCTTTCTTTGTGCAAGATTAGGTGACTTGTTGATGAACTAGGGAATCCAAGCTTTGGTATTACCCTTGAGCCTGATAATCTTTTTGGTACCCACACTTGTTGAGTGGCTTGAGTTCTTTGAGTAACTCGCATAGGCTTTTGTGGATGGCATTGTGGAATACTTTTATTCTTCCTTGGCCTTTGAGTTTTGCGTTGAGGAGAGGCTTTGATTATCGAGGAACCCAAATTGGATTGGCACCTTCATAATAGCCTTGAGCTAGCTTCTTTTCCACCCACATTTTGATACCATTAAGATACCTTGATCTTGGTTGTCGTGGTAGAGTTTTCTTTTTGGCTAAAGAGCGAAAGGTTTGGGGCCCTCCTTCACATTGGTTGGTACCAAGGTTGTGGGTTTGAGACTCATGGGCGTTGTTGACGAGCGACGATGAGGCTTTTGAGCATGTAGCCCGCTCTTTTATCGAGGTGGGTTGATGAAGAGGTGTTGGCTCCGGGGCTTTTCCCTTGAGGTCCTTTTTAGAAATAAATGGTTGTGCATGGGGGACTTCTTCAGGAGTGGCTGTCAATGGAGAGGTTTTGACATTGGAAATAGAAGTTCTTTCTCTTGTTGTTGGTGAATATGGAGTCGGAGGAGTATGGTAAGTTGGAGTTGGTTGTTGATGTAGAAGTTATGTTTTCATGTAGAGGGACTTTTGACAAAGAGGCTAGTAGCTTTTTGCATTCAGCATCATAGAAATCCCTTAGGGTTGGATCCTCTTCCTTGCAGTATAGTATTGTCAACTTTGTGTCGTTGAACCAGCATGATGACCCTATCGCTAAAGCAAAGCACAATGGTGCTTGGATAGCACTATACCATTTATGCCCCAAGATCACATTTGATTTCAACACATAATCAACCACAAAAAACTTACATGTAAGGGGATTAGATTTTATATACACTGTTTGTTCGAAATACCCCAAACATGGCATGTTCATGTCTTTTTTGGAATGGAATTCTTTCAGGATGAGCCTTGAGTGTTGGTTGACCTAACAAATCCTATAACTAAAGGGTCATGGGATTGTGTTCTCTTTTGTGGATGAATCTGTGCTTGGATTGTGTTGATTTTATTGTAAAGTTCAAATCCAACCATAACTTTTGGGTTAATTTCGAGTAAGATATGTTGGGAGTTCCAGCTCCTCCAAGGTTTGTTCTCCCTGTATAAGAGAAATTTCACAATGCTACAGGAGTGTTCAATGTGATTGTTTGCATGGATTCATCAATTGAATACCACGAATCAAGTACCCAAGTTCCACCAAGGATGACATCATATTCAAAGGAATATGGGGTTGCTTGGAAGTCAACTTCCACAATTTGATCGATTGTTTGAGTAGCACAGATAAAGCAACCTGAAACTTTAATGGTTTCTCCATTGGCACCTTTCGCAAGAGAATTTTCTTTAGGGATGATTGGCAAGTTGGCCCAATGATACCTCAGTGTATATTGTTACAAGGTTATGGCTTGCTCGAGGGCTAAACAATGCGTGTTTGTGCTTAACCTTATTTCCTACAGGGAAATCTATCCAAACCATGGTAGAATCCTCAAGTGGAACTATGGAAGTTTCAATTTTTATTTTACCTTGAGTTCCTATTTCGGTTTCATATTCCCATTCACTGTCATCCTCTTCTTGGCTCTCAGCTTTTTCAAGAGTACTCAATGTGTACAATGGTACCTTGGGTTACTGACCACTTTAATTGAGGTTTGTTTGGAAACTTGCGAATCCTTATAGTCGTGTTTTATGTAGCTCTTGAGATCTTTGTATAACTCATGGTTAGCCTTTAAAGGCACAAGGGCTGAAGCTATGCTAGTCTCACCTTGAGAGAAGAGCACTCCTCCAGTTGAGGATTTGAGAGACTGCTTAAATTTCATAAGGGATTCATCGAATTTCTCATGTGCTTTTTCAACTGCATCATTCATGCAATCTTCCTTTGATGACTCTTCTTGGCTTCATGAGTTTACTTCTGTAGAGAGTACGTCTTCCTCTTGAAAGGGGAAGCGATACTCCTCCGGTTTTTGTATTTTGGTTGATTTTTAAGGTTTGGCATTATGAGGTTCAATCGCAAAACGGATGATATTTTTTGACACTCAACAATGCAGCATGCTCTCCTGAGCTTACTTTTTGTGTTCCTTGTATGTCATGTGATCATGATTTTTAATTTGGGGTGGTTGGGTTGGTTCTAGTTTTTTCATCCGACTGTGAGGTGCACTGAATGATGAGTCAAAACTTGTTTCGTCTTCATTAAGTGACGTACTAGAACTTGTTTCATCTTTTGACTCTTTGGATCATAAGGTTTTCATTATGTTTGCTCATGTGACGAGAATGAACCTTCTTTTGGGCTTTTGTATATGTGTCGCACCTGTGGGTTTTGTGGGTTCAGAGGTAGCCTTTGAGGTGGATGGAAGCAAGGTTGTGTAGAATTCAAGGAATGACAATTTCGAGATCAAATTTTCTTTAGCCTTTGCTTCTCTTGGTTTAGATGAGGAACATCTCATATCATGATCATCCTCCATCATGTTGTCATCTAAATGTATTGCTTCTTTACAACATTGATAGAATGTTTCTAGATTGGATATAATGATCAAGTTGTGTAAGCTATTTTTCATTATGCCCATCATGAAACATCTCTTCAATTGAGCATCATTTAGTTTCTCACATCGTGAGTCCAATTTTTTATCTGAAGGATAAAATCTCTAATGGTTTTGTTTTGTTGTCAATCGAATTAAGTTCTCTTGCTGCACTCCATCGATACCCTTATCTTGAAAAGCAGTGGATAAAGGCCGTTTTCAAGGTCCTAAAATTCACCTTAATCGTAGGCTTCAATGTGATGAATCATCGACTAGCCTTTCCCACTAAGGAAAGGTTCAATGCATGTACCTTGGTGGGGCAGTTTGGATTTCCAAAGGCTTCACATCTTTGTTCAAATATTTGCATGAATTGAACATGATCAATCGTTTCATTGTACTTGAGTCACTAAGGCCATGTGTGGGTGCTCTTGTGGTTAGGACCTCATTTAGTCATTGGGCAACCTCCCTTCCTAGATTAGTGAATATGTCCAAGGTTTAGGCATTTAGGGGTTGTAAAGTGTTGGTACCTAGCACTTCTAAAGGTTTAGTACTTGTGGTGGTGCTAGGCAAAGAACCAAATCATAGAGGGATTAATGTGATAAGGGATGTAAAACCCGATGACACGCTTGTTATCATGGAAATAGGTATTGGGAGGTGCATTTTGGGCATGGATCTCAATGGCTCGAAGATTTCAGCCATTAGGTTAAGTTTGGGTATGGGCCCACGTAACCCCTCTATCATGGCAAATAGTGACATTGCCAATGAGCAAGCACAAGTGGTTTTTAAATTTTTTTTTTTGCTGCTTTTTAGGTTTTCTTACATCTCGTTATACAGCCTCAGGACGCTTGGCGCACCTTTCTCTGGGTCAAGCGAGAGTCTGTTTGCTCTAATTTCCTGGTGCACCTTTCTCTGGGTCAACTGAGATTTCGTTTGCCCTAATTTCCTTAGGTAGTAAGAACACGTGAATGACCTCTTAGAGATATTTTTTTCAAAAAAATTGTGTGCCTTTGGTGTCCTTGATGGAAGACGAGGTCTCAAAAGCACATGTGAATGCCCTTAGGATGAACTTTTCCAAAAAACGTGCATGCCAGTAACATCCCAGATGAAAGAGGTCTCAAAACCTATTTTTAATCACTCTCTCAAGATGGATTTTTTTCTAGAAAGATTTTCCTTTTTTCTTAGCTCGTTTTTGAATGTGTTCCAAAAGGAATTTGAAAAAAGGTTATATGAGAGAGTTATAGTATTTTTGGAGTACTACAACTTTGTCTCTCTAACTTTTTCACAATTTTGTCGTTTAGCCTCTAAAAAAGTAGCCCAAATATGGTGCGTGGTCTTTTTCAGGTATTTTGGGTGATTTTTAGTGCTTAGGTTTTTTTTGCCTCGATTTTCGGGTCAAATTTTGAGGGTGCTAGTCGGAGGCCAAAAGGATAGAATTTGCTCTCGAATGCACAAGACTAATTTTGAAGAGCTTGATGCAAGCGTTTTGATGAGAACTAGAATGCATTCATCGGACTCATGGTTTAGGAGATGTGGGCCTCCAAACATGCCTGTTTTTTTACCCTTTTCATGCCGTGAAATGTAGGGACCTTTTTACGCCATGAAATGGATCTCACGGAATACTTTTTTTTCCATAGAGACGGGAACTTTTCACGCCTTGAAATGGATCTCATGCCATGATTTTTTTTTCACAGATGGAACCTTTTCACGTCGTGAAATGGATCTCATGGAATATTTAAAAAGAAAAAACATGGACGAGATCTTTTCACGCCGTGAAATGGATCTCACGGAATATTAAAAAAAATGGATGGGACCTTTTCACGCCGTGAAATGGAGGGACCTTTTCACACTGTGAAATGAATCTCACAGATTTTTTTTTTGGATTCTAGAGAGAAATTCGAGTTTTCTTGTATGGAGGGAATATTTTTTGAATTTTAAATTGGGGATATATGGGCATTTTTCCAAAAAGGTAAGTGGGAATTAAAAAAATCAACACTATTATGACACCCCCTTACACCCTTTGTAAATGACCCCCAAAATGGACAAGTTGACAAGTCATTGGCATCTTTATATTAAATGCTCATTAGCCACTAATGAGTTGTGTAAAAATATGATTTAGATTTAATCAAAGACTAACTCTTTCACTAATCTATTTTTTCTTTTGGACTAATTAAAGGCTCTAATTAACCACTAATCACTAATTAATTCACACCATTGAGCACATCATTGGATAGGGCATGAAATTGCTAAGCTATGTGCATCAACTAATGTGTAAATTAATCTATAATTGAGATTAATTAAACTCTTAATTTTAGTCTTCTCTTTATGCAAGTTAGGCCAAAGAGACAAAAAATTATCATATTGGTGAAAAATTTGATGTAATTAGATGTTTTGATGCATGTATATGATCCCAAAATACCCAAAAACATTCATTTCGACATCCTACATGCTCGATTTTGACCCCGAAAAACACATTTTCTAGTTTTTTGCCTCTTGAACTGGAATAATCACCCCTTAATGACAAAAACCAGTCAATTTTCAAGAGTTTTTAAAAGTTTTTATGAAATTTTTGAAATGATTAAGCTACCCCTACTAAATGCTAACACTCTAATGCATACAAATCAAACAAAAAACACATAAAGCAAGCAAAAAATAATGATTTTAGCTCTACGTTTAACTCTAAAGAGAGCTAAAAATCACAAAGTTTCAATCCATTGCATTGTTTGATGCAATGGATGCAAACTTAACCTAACGCACTCTATGTACACACTTAACAAACACAAAACTATATTAAAACTAACAAAATAACACATTTAAGCTAAAAAATCATTCTTTCAAAAGATAAAAAAGAGAGCTATTTCTCACAAAATCACACACAAATCTCCATGAAAACCACACCTTTTTCATGGTAAACCCTTACTAAAGACAATGGGCAATGGGTAAAGGGATGGCTTCTTGGGGCAACGGTGCCAAAAATGTTATGGCTCAACTAAATCCTTGTTGGAAACACATCCAACAAGAAAGATTACCTGGCATACTGCACAACTGTAGTGGGGATCTTTTGGATAGCTGAGCTCATAATCCTTGAGGTCTCCAAGATCCACCACTCCTTGAATAGCAATTCCAGCATAGCCTCCCGCGTGCATTGTCACACCGCCACGTTGCACTATGTGTACTCATCCCTCCTCTCACCTCACTTCACTCACACACACTCACTAGCATGGATTCGAAAGAGACTAGCAAGATGATTAGCAAGAGCAAGACTTTATTGCACAATGGGAGAGTTCTTTATGTTATGAGAGATTTTCACTTATATACATGGCCATAAGTATTCACACTCACTTAAACTGGGACCGACCGGACACTTTCGGCTCATAATAGGCCGAATGCTATTATAATGACTACTCTCATAATATATCCATGACGTACATCACTTGGGACTTCCTCCTAATTTGCTACACACGCTCTTGAAGCGAAAATCGCCATACATATTCCATTGGGCCATTATGGGCACCCATCCAAGTTGTAGATTTGGACACCGTTGCTTCATATCTCGAATGTATGACCGTTTAGTGTGTATACCTTGACTCCTTGATGCAAGATAATGGCATTAGCCCTTGTTAGCCCTAGAAATGGGTTAACATTATGAGAGTGTAGGGATGTTTTTTTCAAAAATTTTCCAGATGGTGTCCCACCATCGAGAGAAATTGACCATAGCATTGAAGTGCTCCCTGGGTCAAAACCTGTAAGCAAGTCTGTTTATTTTACAAGATCAGAGAGTTAAGATTTATGGTACCTCCTACATGAAGCCAATTAGTCTAATGACACACTAAGAACACACTAATGACACATGATTGACTTAAACCTATGGTGGATGGTGTCTAGAAGTGCACTCATAATGATGAGTGTATGCATTAGACTCAAACACAATTAAGTTACAAGATTAAGACTTGTACTCATAATAAAGAGGCTTGAGATTTGTGCAAGTTCTTCATACTTCCATTGCTTGAAATTGATCCCTTTTATATGGGTAGAGTGTATCTTTTCTTGGTCGTGGGATGTTCCACTTTTGCCATATGGCTTCATCCTCACTCACTCACTCCTTGCCTCTACATGTGTTCTATGGCACCACACTTCTCAACACCCCCCTTGGTGCCATATCTCGGGTCTACTCAAGGTGGTCAAATGTGAGTTACAACAATCATTACGCCCCTTGGGTGCTCAATTGGCTACTCTCAGGTAGTCGGGTATGAGTTACAACGATAATTACCCCCCTGGGTACTCAACTGGCTACTCTCAGGTGGTCGGGTATGATACACACAACAAACAAGATAGAATGATAAGATGGATGACTACTCATATGGTGACCCCTCTTTTACAGTAGATAGCTAGGGTAGTGGTGGTGTTTGCCTTGATTTTTAGAAGAGCTAATCTCTAGGGAACTCTTCATACTTGGTGGTCAAAGTAGTCCTCTTAAAGTTGCCTTCGCTTTTCTTCAATTTGCAATCTTCTTCTTTGTGCCCAAACTTGTTGCAGTAGTTACACTTTGGCTTGTATTAAACTTGCATTAATTTCTAAAGTGCCCTTTCTCACCACAATTGTGACACTTCAAATTGTTTTTGTTGAATAATGAATGCTCAATAGTGTTGGGATTGCTTCCTTTTAATTCTCTTTTCTTCTCCGAAAGGGAGGAGACACATCCATCAAATGTTGGCTCTGGTAGATTCTTCAAGGTTGTGAAAAGTTTGTGACAAGTGCATTGTATTCCTTTGGTATGCTTTTTAAGATTATTGCAATTGCATCTTTATCTCCAATCTTAGCATCATGATGCTTTTCATTTTACTGGATAAACTGAGCCAAAGATTCATTAAAGTTCATTTCTAGACCATAGAACTCAATCTTCAAGTGAATTTCTTAGTTCTTTGCCTTAGCTCCAAACACAAAATTCAATGTATCCCATGCATCTTTTGTGTGTTCCATAGAGTCAATGTGATGAATAAGACCTGCATGCAAGTGTAAACCAATGAGTGACAACGCTTGCTTATATTTTTTAACCCATCCTTCACTTGGTTCATCGTCGGTACATTTTCCTTAGTGACTTTCCACAATTTCTTATGCATTAGAAGGTACTTCATCTGTGTAGCCCAGGTGTGGAACCCTTTCCCATTGAACTTCTCTACTACATGCGAGGTAATGCTTATTGATGTTGCCATAATGAGATCTTACCAATGAGCTTATGATGCTTTGATTAGCAGTGTCTATTCTCGTACAACTTGGCAAATGTGGATGCTTTAAACAGGAAATGAGCTTATGATGCTTTAAAAATGGAATTTCATCCTGTTTAAAGCATCCACATTTGCCAAGTTGTATGAGAATAGAGACTGCTAATCAAAGCATCATAAGCTCATTGGTAAGATCTCATTATGGCAACATCAATAAGCATTACCTCGCATGTAGAGAAGTTCAATGGTGGGAAAGGGTTCCACACCTGGGTTACACAGATGAAGTACCTTGTAATGCATAAGAAATTGTGGAAAGTCACTAAGGAAAATGTACCGGATGAACCAAGTGAAGGGTGGGTTGAAAAATATAAACAAGCGTTGTCACTCATTGGTTTACACTTGCATGCAAGTCTTATTCATCACATTGACTCTATGGAACACGCAAAAGATGAATGGGACACATTGAATTTTGTGTTTGGAGCTAAGGCGAAGAACCAAGAAGTTCACTTGACGATTGAGTTCTATGGTCTAGAAATGAACTTTAATGAATCTTTGGCTCAGTTTATCCAGTAAAATGAAAAGCATCATGACCCAGTTAGACGGCATAGATGTTAAGATTGGAGATAAGATGCAATTGCAATAATCTTAAATATTGCAATTGCAATACTCATTTTGGACATTTTCCTAGATATGACGAATGCACCAACGCCTTTTATGATGATTATGGATGGTGTGTTATGTCCATATTTAGGAAAATTTGTAGTAGTTTTCCTACATGACATACTTGTCTATAGTAAGTCGAGGAAAGAACACTTGTAGCATTGCTTGGTATTCGAATTGCAAAGGAAAGTAAATGCACGTTTTTCGGTAAGAAAATTCATTACCTAGGCCATATTATATCCATAGAAGAAACATGGATGGACCTTGAGAAGATGGAGTCCATTTCTCAAATGGCATGAGCCGAGAAATCTAGAAGAATTGCAAATTGCAAATAAGCTATTTGCAAAGGAAAGAAAATGCATGTTTTTCGGTAAGGAAATTCATTACCTAGGCCATATTATATCTGCAAAAGGAACATGGATGGACCCTGAGAAGGTGGAGTCCATTTGCAAATGGCATGGGCCTAGAAATCTATAAAAATTATAAATTTTCCTAGGATTGTCAGGATTTTACAAACAATACGTAAAGAACTATGCGAAGATTGCAGTCCCCTTAACGGATCAGTTAAGAATAAAAGATAAAACTACTCGTTGGGAGGATACCCAATGAAGGAGTTTTGAGAAACTCAAGGTGGCCATAGTAACAACACTTGTTTTGAGTATTGTGGATCCCAACAAGCCATTTGTAGGGGAGACAAATGCGAGTGGGGAGGCCATTGGGGTAGTTTTAATGCAAAGGGGATGCCATGTTGCATTTGAAAGCAAAAAGCTTGACCGTGCTCAGCGTAACTACTCGGCTTATGAGCGAGAGTTACTAGCTATTGTTCATGCTCTGGAAAAGTGTACTTGTATGGTGCTACTTTTGAGGTCTGGACGGACCATGAAAGTATAAAATGGCTTTCTAGTCAAAATGAGTTGAAGGGTAGAAAAGCTCAGTGGGCGGAGCTTCTACAAGAGTTTGACCTAAAACTCTGTTACCAAAAAGGTAAGTTTAACGTGTGGTTGTAGATGCACTGAGTCGCATGCCGATGGTGAACGAGTTGAGTTTCAGTGTAATCAAAAGTAAATTCTTGGATTCTCTATGTGGTATTTGTGAGCATGATCTTGTTTTCTCAGAGGTATGGCTTAATGTATGCGCGCGCACTTGCAAGAAGCCTACACCTTCCTTGTTGGAAAGGAGTGCTAGTCTAGAGCGATCAGACGAGGTTTCCATGAGAAGAAGAGTGCGAACTAGACTGGAGAGACTAAGCGAGTCTCTTGGGTTATGTACCAAGATAGAGAGCTCAGGGGTGGACCCTTCACAACCATTTGACATTGGGGGTGATAAAGTTCGTTGGGGAAAAAAGTACATAATTATTCCATTGACGATGAGTACCTTCTCTACAAAGGTAGAGTTTGCGTATAAACTATTGGTGATTTTCGATGCAAAATTCTTATTGAAAGTCACGATAATCTGAGTACTAGTCATCCCAAGATACAAAAGACCTGTACTCTAGTTAGGGGCAGTTTCATTGGCCTAGTTTGTTTAAGGACGTCTAGGACTTCGTGTTGAAATGCAAGAAGTGTTAGGAGGTCAATAAACATGAGTGCCTCAAGGCTGGAGGTTTGCTTCATCCATTGGACATTCCCAAAGGGAAATGGGAAAGTATTTGCATGGATTTCATCATGGGTTTACATGGAACGAATCGAGGGAATGATTTGATTTGGGTAGTGGTTGTTGACAGATTACCAAGATGGTCAAGTTTATACCTACTAAAAAGGAGGTGAAAACTCCTGAGTTAGCTAGGTTGTTTATCGAGAATCTCTACAAGCTATATGGCCTGCTTTACAGGTAGATATAGTTTTTGATAGAGATAGGAAGTTTGATAGTCATTTTTAGAGGGAAGTACTTAAAAAGTTGGACACTACTTTGAGTATGAGTACGGCAGATCATCCATAATCTGATGGTTAGACAGAAAAAGTTAACCAAGTGTTAGAAGACATGCTTCGAGCATATGTCAGTAAAAAGCAATCCAATTGGGGAGGAGTACCTGCCGCATCTAGAGTTTTCTTATAATAGTTAAAAATATTCGGCGAATGGATTTAGCCCATTCATGTTGATGTATGGTTTCTAGCCAAGGTCTCCTATAGCCGTAGGGCTAGAGAAGGAAAAGATTTAGTCTATTAAGGATTTTCTTCAAGACATGCAAGATATGCTATAGGCGACAAAAGATAGCATACTCAGTGCACAAGATTGTGCGAAGACGTATGCCAACAAGGGTGCAGAGAAATCACCTTTGAAGAAAGTGATTTTGTATTTTTGAAGGTCCCCTACGAAGTCAGAGACGTAAAAAACGAGAAAGTGTCAAAAAGTTTTGCCTAGGTATTGCGGTCTCTTTAAAATACTTAAGAAGGTTAGTGGATTAGCATACAAACTTCAATTGTCGAGAGCTCTCAAGTTTGTATTATTTTTCACGTCACAGTAGACTATGAAAAACTATGGATCATAAAGAGAACCTAGTTTCTCCAAGCATTTTGGTGGAGCTTATTGAACCAACAACTCTTCGACATGAACCCAAGAGGATTATCGGATTTAGAGATCGGAACATGAGGCATACTATGTATTGAGAGACACTTGTTAAGTGGAAAGATAGAGAGGATGAAGCATCCATGTGGGAATGCTTGAGTATGCTTACCAAGAACTTTCTAGAGTTTGTTTCACGGACGAAAACTCTTCTTAAGGGGGAGGTAATGTCACATAGTCCGTAGTGAGTGCATGAGGGCTCGATTGGGCTCTGAGTACGCACGCCGGGAGAGCGGGTAGTGAGCAAGACCGGGCTTTGAGTACGCACGTCGGAGAGCGGCGGGCAGCGAGTGAGACTGGGCTTTGAGTACGTACGCCGGAGAGCAAGTGGTGAGCGAGTCCGGGGTTCAGGGATGAGGCACATCCAGGTTGTAATAGCATGGGCATCCGGGCTAGTGTGGGTAGGCAAGCCACTACATATAGCCTGGTAGAATGGGGGACTCTTCATTTTGCTCTACGATGGTTGGGAGGTGAACTAGAGCCAGCTTCTCCCTCTCCGTGTAGTTCCAGTGTAATAGAAATCCTTTCCTATTGAACCTCTCCACCACAGCTTGACATCGTTTGAGAAGGTTTTACTTGAATACTACTCAAGCAGTGTCTAATCCTGTATAAGTTGGCGACGTAATCTAGTGATTAGAACATTGCTTCATGAACTAGAAGCAAAAAATATGCACTGCATGTAATTTGAAGATGATTGAGATATGAAAGAGAGTTCCCCTCTAGGAAAAATACGACCCAAATTTCCAATTTTGATCTTTAATTAGCTCAATTTCTACTAATCACTCACTAATGATAGTGATTAAGGTGAAAATAGGATGATGAGATGGAGACACTGAGGGTGATGGGCTTGCTGGGGGTTCCATGGAGAAGAGTGATAGTGGGTTCAGGAGTGGGAGTTAGGAGGGGATTGAGGACAGTGGTGGGGAGGAGGAGGAGAACAAGGACCCGAAGGAGGGTGAGGACTAGAGGAGGACCGAGAGGAGGGTGATGATGGAGAGGAGGGGATTGAGGAGGTGCACGAGGAAACCGAAGATGGGGGTGATGAGGGTGATGAGGGAAATGATGAATATGTTGAGGAGGGTGATAAGGATGTTGATGACTACGTCGGAGGGTGATGAGGGTGATGACAACTACGTCGCGGAGGGTGATGATGAGGTTAATGGTGTTGATGAGGAGACTTGCGGGGATACTGGTGATGAGGGAAATGAGGAGGGCATTGAAGAGGGTGATGAGGGGGCTGAGGAGGAGGCAAACAAGGCGGTTGCTCGTATCGCCACAAGGCACTTGAGCCCTCGAATGCTATGCCCCTTGTCGATAACAATAATGAGTCCCCTTGGTCCTGAGGTCGGGTTCGACTTGTCCTTCCATATAGGGCAAGCTAGAGTTCTGTAGCCCGTGGAGAGAGGGTATAAGGTGGGACAAACTCACGGGGATACTAGCGACGATCAGGGAAATGAGGAGGGTGATGAGGGGGCTGAGGAGGAGGAGGCAAACAAGGTGGTTGCTTGTATCGACAAGGCATTTGAGGCCTCGAATGTTGTGCCCCTTTTCGATAACAATAATGAGACCCCTCGAGCCTGAGGTCGGGTTCGACTTATCCTTCTGTATAGGGCAAGCTAGAGCTATGGAGCCCATGGAGACAGGGCATAAGGTGGGCCAACCAATGAAGCACTTGGTCGAGTGGAGGTGAGTATATGTGCCTTGCTTCTCAATGTACAAGCAAGGCACACTGTATGTAATTGGGTTTATGTGCCCGGGTGACCGTGGGTTTTTGTTACATGTAGGATGGACGTGGCTCGCTCCATACTATTTGAGGGCACAAGGATGCCTCCCATTGTGACGAAGATTGACAAGGCCTTGGTAAATAGCTTGTTGGGGGGTGAGACTAGCACCAAGGCAATGAACTTGCTTACTCTATGCATGATGAATACATTGTCTCCTTTCCAAAAATTAAATTGATGTGTACACATTATCATGCATATCCTTTGGAACCTGCGAATAGAACAACGTCTTAGTTTGTATGCATATTCATTTGGCCTGATTTAAATCAATATAAACCTAGTCCGAATGTACATGTGGAAGCAAATGATCCACCCATGCCTTTTTGGTGTGAAACCAACAAACAAGCACCCTGCACGCAATCTGAAAACAAACTTCATTCCCATCTGTGGCAACAATGAGGATCATTCTCAACAACATGCATGATTGCTAGTAACTTTGTGCGACACTTGTTGATGACCCCAGCGGTGCAGGGTGAACTTCATTCATTCTCTCAAACACCACCGTCAGTGTGAACTGTAAGGTAATGCTCTCTTGGCTTGTACCCACATCATGGGTGCAAAGAATGAGCCATATAGGCATGCCAATCCCATGTTGATTTGGTAGAATTGTGGCATATAAAGGCATCCCAAACACATTTGTCTTGAATGTGGAGTCTATGGCCCAAGAATTGTTCCTTGAGAAGTGCATGGACATGTCCAACATCCAATCACATTGGATAACAAGGATGAAGTGTTTATCCCTCTCATTCAAAGGCTACGGGTTGTATGGTTAGCAGTACAACACCTTGTTTTGTGCCCTCAATTGTAGAGCCTCCATGTACATGGAGGTTCAATTGTGCAAGAAGTGGTTGATGTTCAGAATTAGCTATGCACATTCAAGACGTGCAACACAATGTAGCACAATCTAGCCATACATTACCTTCGATGTGCAATTTGTATGACATCATTTGGATCTCTTTTGGAATCATGAAGAATCTATATGCCACTCGAAAAAGGAGAATGAATACAATGCGCTAGTAGAAGTTGTTCATGCTCAGCATTTGCAGAACTGTGAATTGGATAAAAAAGCAAAGGATCTAGAGACCAAGAACAACAAATTAGAAGGGGTATTAGAGAAGACATTCAAACATGGGCCCAGCTATAATTTGGATGCAATGCTGGCTTGCTTGGTTACACAACAAGGCTTGCTAGTCAAGTGCAATGCATTTGAATATCGTCACAAAGGATGCTGATGATGAAGGAAGCTCAGATCAAATAGCTAAATGCTTGACTGTCTAACAAGGAGAATGAATACATTGCGTTAGTAGAAGTTGTTCATGCTCAGCATTTACAGAACCATGAATTGGACAAAAAAGCAAAGGATCTAGAGGACAAGAACGACAAATTAGAAGGGGTATTAGAGAAGACATTCAAACATGGGCCCACCTATAATTTAGATGCACGTGAACGAGTAAGAGAACAAAGACCTCTTACTGCATTATCAAAAAATAGTGGAAACTACAAATTCCCTATATATGCCGAGACTGATAAAATGAAGAACCTTAAACAAGATAGTGGATCACTCTCAAAAGTCTTCTCAAGACAGATGGTGAAGTCTACACTTTCTCGGTGAAGTCTACACTTTCTCATTCAAAGTTCAGAACAATGAGTGATGATCTCGTGCATGCATGATTGCAAGATGTGAAGAATGCATTTACTCTACAATTGGAACTCAAGGAATTTCTAACAAAGTTGGTTTAAGTAGAGAATCCTATGCAATGATCTACAGATAAATGGATGCAGGTTTTAAGTCTGTGTTGCAAAACAAAAGGGTGACTCCACTGCCATGCCCTTTATAGTGTCAAAAAAGCAAGGCAACAATTGAATAACAATGTACTTGAACTCATTGGTGAGCCTAAATACATAGTTCACTCACATGTATTCAAGCATTGTACTAAAGAAGTGACCTTCGATCTGAATCCAAACAACAATTTTATCTTGGATGTGTGCAAATTGCAAGCTATAATGGTAAATTTCTATGATATACCTATTTAAGAATGTGGTGGCACAGTGAAATTTGTACTAAACTTGATGAGAGTGAAATTGTAAATAATCAAAAGATAGAAAGAGTAAGTTTGACATTGATGAACAGGGCCTTGGATCCTTCCATAAAGCTAGGTGATCCTTAGTACTTCAGTGTTCAATCTCTGAAAACAAAATCTGGTGGCTCGCAGCATTTAAGGTTCCAAAAGAGGACCATGAGATTCTAAAGATATTTTTCAATCTAACAGAGATTTGTATTGTGGATAAACATCAAAAAGCAGGTGAAATTCTACATATGGATGGTTTCGAAGACTACTCAGTGGAATGACATCTTGAAGGTGATCTAATGACACTAAAGTGCATGTTTGGTGTCTCCAATGCTACAAATGCAAAGTTCGCTTGCTTGTGTTGCATGCGCTCAAGGAAAAAGGGTAAGAATGGAAAGAAGGGGTGGAATATGAATACTAGGAAGGATGGTGCACCGACTCGTGATATCAGTTCATGTGTGGGATGGCAGAACAATGGTTAGGGTGGATCCAAAGTGGGACCCTATACTTGACATTCCTTTAACAAGAGCATCCTTGTACACTACATGCCATCTGTAGAATTGTGGAAAGATTGGTTTATGAATATATATGTTTTGCATATAAGATGCAACCAATGTCAGGGGCCCAAGTAGTGTGTAAGAAAGTGGAGGAGGTTCTATGCGTAAGAAAGTGGAGGAGGTTCTATGCGTGGGTCTACATAAAGGGAAAGTGGAGATTAAGAAAGATGATAAGAAGTAAGGTGCAAGTGGAAATGTGCCATGCAAACCAAGTATTGGTGAAGCCAAGGCTAGAAAATTTTTGTCACCACCAAGGAAGCATGAAGGCCATTTATTAGTTCTTCAACCATGAAAGTATGCGGCATGGAGGAAGTTACACATGGTTGTCCCAGATCGTAGTAACAATGGCCATAATAGAATTGCAAAGGCTAATGTATGGATTGCCTTTCATAAGATTGCTACACTTCTACAAAAAATGGACATTCAACAACGAAGATGCCAATGACTTTAAAGAATCTATGACTACGTTTTACAAGTACATGGTGGAAGCATGGACATCAAGTAGCATAACACATTATATGGTAAGATCCCCAATTTTGTATGTTCTTATGTTGTTTAGCAATTCTTATTGAAAATAACCAATGTGCATATGCTATTGTCACTTTTATTCTAGCACATTTTGGAGGCTCATGGTTCCTACTTTAAAAATAAGGGAAGCTTAGCTATTTGGTCAACCCAAGGCATGAAGCAGCTACATTGGCAAGCTCATTTTGGGTTTCAGAAGGCCACCTCTCATGGTGGTAGAATCCATGAAGTCAATGCATTGAGGCAATTACTCATGTGGTGGTATAGGAGGAGTGTAGTTAGGATAAAGGAGAAATAAGCCAAAGTCAATAGAACAAATTGAATTCACGGGGCTTAATGCTTTGGATATTGAAAATTATAAATCAGTGACTTGAATAAAATTTTGATTCGTTTCAATTTATGCTTTTCTATATTCACCACCTCCCATGGATACTTTCAAACATTCAAACTTTTAGACATTAAAAACATGGATATAGTAGAGCCAAATAAAAAAGGCCATACTCCAGAAGTTTCTTTGTATTACATTTAAAAACTAAATTTTTACAAAGGATGAAGTCGTCTACTTCTACTGAACAAAGCTTGAATATCTGTTAAGAGGACATATTGGTGGTCACCTATTGGAAACACATGGAGGACTGAGGTTGGAACATGCTCTGTTTCCTCTACCACAGTGGGCTCCTCGTCAAGCAGCTGTAACAACTTGGGTGTCTTCTCTTTTGAGGGTATCAATGTCAAACTACTCATTGAGTTCCCTTCCCGTGGCCAAGTTCATCTCCTTTGCAACCTCGTGAAACTCATCATCTTCTGCTCTTAAAGGTTCCTCTGATCTTTCCTCATCTCCTTCTATTAAACCTTTCTCATCCTCAAGCAACAGATGCAAATAGAAAATAAACCCGTCGTGGTAGTCAACAAGATGACATTTATGCTTGTGTACTAGGCAATTACGTATTCTTCTTATCCCCTAGCACCTTTGAAATATCCATGCTCACATTATCTCTTGAGGATGTGGCAGAAATAAGATCGTCCACATGCACATACTGAATATTGTCCAATATGTCTACATCATTCAAAGTTGTCCCCTGGTATTGCTGCTCTTTCTCTTGGGGATATGTGCATCCAGAAAAGATCCTAATCTCGATGGAGATATTGTAAGAAAACATACATGAAATTTGAGGTTAGAGATGGTGCTGGTGGCCGACTTTGTGAAGAAGGAAATCGAACAATTCCTCATTAGGCGTTTCTTTAAATCTAGTATCGGGTTTGACCTTAATCTCAAAAGGATGCATCTACAAGCAGAAACAAGTTGGCAAAATGATTGTTAACTACACAGCAATGAGAGAATAATGGAGATCTGCATTACAATGCGATTCATGGTGGATCATTAGGAGAAATGTGGACTTAATTTTGGGCCTTTTAGTTCTAGAGAGAGAGAGTGGCACTCAACTAATGAGGAGGAGGAGGAGGAGGCTTCCGTAAACGGAGAAATTCAGCATTTTAAAGCAAGAATTCAAGTAAATAGAGTAAAATTATGCTCAAAATGCATCTTAAAATAACATTTACTCAACTTAAACCGAATCTTTGCACGTATGCTAAAAGATAGTGGTAGTTAATGCTAGACAATGGTAGTTAAGGATAGAGAATCTCGAAGTTTCCCCCCAAAACTAGCTCTGATCTTCTCCAACATAGTCGTTCTTTCTTTTTCTAAGTCTTCTCCAAATTAAGCTCTCATCTTCTTCTTCCATGTGTCTTTTTCTACACAAAATGGCAAGAAAGCCTCGTATTAGTATTTCAACTATTACTATATTCAATAGTTATAATACGGACGATGGGACATGGATACCATCTACAATTACAATTAGGAGCTAGGTACTTTTACAGAGAAGGAAGAGGAAGAGGGGAAATGCTAATGAATTTGTGGAGCCATTCAAGGGACAAGTTAAAGAGTTCAAGGTATGTGAATCGAGCAAGCGTGTGACAAAGGTACTAATACAACATGTTTTCCAGCATGTAGAATTGAGGATGAAAAAATTTCCTCCTGGTCTTCCATGATATCGTCCCAAGTAGTATCTTAGTCAAAGCTTATTTTGTTTTAAAAGTGTTTAATTGTTGTTATTATGCAATTTTTTATCCATTCAATCATGTCTCCTTATTGTTTTAAAATTATCTAATTGTTGTTATGTCTAATCATTTGGTTTTATGCAGATATTTATCCATCCAATAGGATAGACTGGCAACAACCAGTGGAGAGTATAAGTGGTATTTTTGATGTTTTCCATTCACATGTAGGAGTACAAAGGAAGAACTCATATAGATCTTGTAGACCATGACATATTTTTCTATGATATGCAATACTTAGAACCAAACACGTCTTTTGGATGGGGTCGTTTGACTCTATTACCCCTCCCATTATTTGGATGCAAAGATTGGCCATTGCCAACTTCACAAACTAGTGAAAGTTTGGCCATTGCCAACTTCACAAACTAGTGAAAGTTATAGGATCAGGTTGTATCGTGACATACAGCAGTCTCTTAAAACACCATATTGGGGAATATGGGAATTTTCCATAAGTTTGGGACATGTGGTCAAATCTTTGGATTAATCATAACTTGAACACCGTTACTCCAAATTGAGCGCTCTATAGCTCACTAGATTCCATTTTCCAAGCGCTTTCCAACAATAGGTCACATGATATGGTTTTGAAAAACTTATAGGCATGTTATCCAGGTCCCACCTTTTTAGTATTCAAAAAATGGGAGTTGGAAAATTTCCAAACTCACGAATATAGTGTTTTAAGGCATCTGTTGGCAAACAAAGAATGTCAAGCTTACTATTTTTATACCTATCGAAGTGTTTGTTGACTTCTTCTTTGACGAAGAAATAAGAAATACTTCAGCAATGTTTATTCGCAAGTCAAGTAAGGCACTGGACTTTCTGGACAATGGTTGGGACATGAGAAAGACATAAGGCATCATTTCTATTTTGGAGAAGAAGTCAATAGTTTGCAAGTACATTATTGGCTCTCAAAACTTCATTGCAACTTTTCACTACACCAGATATCATTATGTTAATGGCAACCTTGTTCCATTAGATCAAGATTTGGAGTCAGATCCCGAGAATACACATCTAGTAATGGAGATATATTTGGAAGAGAAATTGCTTACAATGCTGAACACACTATTTAAAACATCTCTTTCTTAAATTAGAGAAGACCTTACATATGAGGATATTGAACAATTGCCAAAAGATTATACATTTACAATGGATACTAAAAAGGTAAACCATTTATATTTACATTCACCATTTAGTATGCTGTGCATAATATTATGTAATATAACACTAACAAAACCTCTTTTTTACAGGTGCCAAGGCGAAAAGAGAAAACGACTTTCTGCAAAGAATCTGTCTCTCATACTATTCACTTGATTAATCATTGAATGATGATAGTATTGAGACATTGTAACTCCAAAAGTAAATATATATATGAAATATTTTTTTCTTACAGTCAAGTCTCTTACAAAATTAATGTTAATGTTACAAATGTAAATATAAGTCTAATGATGGTGATGCCAATTAGAAGAGTCAGGAGCACGGGAGTGACATCGTGATTGAGAGGTCAACTGCGCTTGGGACTGAGGGGGCCGTTGATTTTCTCCTCTTGCAACCTTTCCATTTCTTCCCATAGTGTTTCTTCTCTTTCCCTCTCCGACCTGCCTCCTAGAGTCCACCCACTCATCCACATCTTCTTGTAGCTTGTCATAATCATTCAGGGCATCCACATGTTCTTGGACTTGTCTCTGCCTCTCCTCGTCTCGTTGACGTATTCTCTTTGCAGCTTCCCTTGCAAATTCATCCGCCCTCGTGATCTCTTCTTCTACACGATCATGGATAGCCAAAAAAATTCTTTGTACAAATTTTATCCTGAATTGTTTTACATGCAAGGGAGCATATTTGCTTAGACTTATTTCCTGTACACAGAGAAAAGCTTTATTAGGGACATTATAGCTACATTTGATTATGCAAGTCTACGTTACAAACATCACTTACATCAGGAATATCAAAAATTTCTTTATTAAAAGATAGGCGTTTAGGGCCGTCCTCCATCCACAGCTGACATCATTTGGCGTTTAGGGCCATCCTCCATCCACAGTTGACATCATTTGGCGTTTAGGGCCATCCTCCATCCACAGTTGACATCATTTGGCTGGATTGGCACCCTTATCCTATAGTATGTCATGGGTTGATTAGGAGATTTTCCAATGCATATACAAACTTTTGAGCACATCTGAGAGGTCCAAAAACCCACATCAGCTTATCTTGCTTAAATAAATATACATGCTTGTGGTCGAGTCAAGCCCTACATCGTGTTGTACTGAAGCTCAAAATTATACATGATTTTCATAAGAAAAGAAGGAATGATGCTCAAAATCATATGAAAACAAACATTTTTAAGATCGAATAAGACTTGAGAACTGAATTCACCTTAAAATTGCCTTAGGGTTGGAGACGGATGAGTGCTAGAAAGATTAGGAGAATTGCCAACACCGATTGCACCATCTCGGAGAGGATCAAGCAAGAGCAAGAAAATATTTGCATGGAAAAGCTAAGAGTGTTTGAAACTCATGCTATAAATAATGGATGTGGGATTGTGTGTGTTATCCCACGGTCTTTACACGTGGTAGGATTTCAGTGCAGGTCGCCCAAGTTCGTTCACACAAGTGACACATGTCCCTCATGAATTTGATTGTCATCATTGCATGCCATGTACACTTAATGCCAACCTCATCATGTGGTATCACATCTACTTAAGATGGGACCCCTTCTGTTAAACCCTAAATCATCGAATTAAGCGTTAAGCTCTCCATAAACAGCAACGTATTGTAATCAATTTTTACCGCTGTGATCTTCTCTCTGTCATCTACACCATCTCATCGCTTCGTGGACAACATCCTGTTGATGAGTAACTGTCCATTTCTCAATATAATGTTTATTAACTTGCACCATGTCTTCTCTTCTTCCTTTTCTATGTGGACTCTCGAGCGAGTTTCTTTCATTGTGAAGTCAATACAATGCGGTATGGGGGTTTCAATGTGTTAGAACTCTTCCCATCATGTTGTAGTGCATTGAATCCAAATATGTTATTGTGTTTGTTTGATTGTGAAGTTAGCACAATGTGATTTATTGGTTTGAATATGTTGTTTGCTTGCATATCACATTGTATTTGAGCCAATTTTCTATGTTGGAGTTTGCTTCATTGTTGATTCAATACAATGTGATATGTAACATTCTATGTGTTGGATGTCCTCTTATCACGTTGTAGTGAATTTTAGCGAATATGTTTTCTCTGTTCGTCACTTGAGCCTATTTTGCATGTTGGAGTTTCTTTGATTGTGAATGTAGTACAACACGATATGGGGGAGTCACTGTGTTAGAAGTCCTCTTATCGCATTGTAGTGAGTTTTGTTAACAATTTGTCCTTTGAGGCGATTTTACATGTTAGAGTTCCTTTGATTATAAATGTAGTACAACACGATATGGGGGATTTAGTGTGTTGGAAGTCCCCTTATCATGTTGTAGTGAGTTTTGTTCAAAATTTATCCTTATTGATCCTTTGAGCCGATTTTATATGTTTGAGTTTCCTTTAAGGCAAATTCAATACAACGCGATATGGGGGGGGGGCAATGTGTTGGAACGCTTCCCATTATGTTGTAGTGAATTTAATCCAAATTTTTTTCCTTGCATTTCGTTTGAGCCTTTTTGGCGTGTTGTAGGTACTTCGAATTTTTTTTTCCTTGCATTTCGTTTGAGCCTTTTTGGTGTGTTGTAGGTACTTCGATTGTAAATGCAGTACAACGCGATGTTTGGGTTCGAGTGTGTTTGTTGTCTTCATATCACGTTGTAGTGATATTTATCCAAAAATTTCCTAGTTAGTCATTTGAGCCATCCATATAATTTTTTTTGTAGATGGCGTGGACAAAGAGGACAACGAGGGCCTCCTCATCTAAGGATCCTAAAATAGGATAGAAAGCTGGATCGGGGAAGAATATTTTCAGCCTTCGCTCAATGAGGACTCGAAGGTACGAGCATCATAGCTCCATCTTACGTGAACTACGAAAGGTGCAGAGGCACATGCAGTGTGCCATTCCGAAGCTCCCATTCCAGCCCCTGTCAAATCCATTTATGAAAGGTACCACTATGATGTGCGTTGGTGGCAGGGCTCAGCATTGGGTTTCTTGCATGAGGCTACCGAGCATTGTCTCATTGAGCATTTCTAGGATAGCTACGTTCTAGCTTCCCATGCACACAGAGTAACAGTAATCAAAGGACATCGCTATGGTTTCTTAGGTTCAGATATGACAAGACCCTAGATCTAGTAGGGCTCACTGACACAAGGATGAAAGATATCCTAGAGATCCCCCCCTGAGGCAAAGACGTACTATTGTCACTGAAGAGACCAAGGGCAATCATTCGCGTGACACATGGCACAATGTACAAAAGGCCAACAATGAAGCCTGAAATAAGGAGGATGAGATGGAGAGAATTGAAAAGGCAAGGAGAGAAGCCAAATTTCAAGAATCGCATAGTTCTGATGTCCAGGCTTTGAGGTATTTTGTCCCCTCCTTGGTTGTGAGGTTGCCGGTGTGGTAGGCACTCCTTAATATTTCCCTTTCAAGGTGGAGGAGATTGATGTGTTATGCAGAATGCACAAGGAGGTCAACTGACAGAGTTATGTAAGCTATTTTAAGGTTTGTTATGTTCCATGCCCTAAACTTTAATTTAAAGTGTTATTCTTTCTCAAAGTAATATGATGTTAATTATTTATTCTGTCTGGTTTTATCAAATCTACCACGGGAAGCTCATCATAGGGTGTATATTTTGGATTCTCTTATATTCCTACTTCTGGTTTCAGAGGATGTTTCCTATGTGGATATCTATCCATGGTTTAGGAACGTAGATTTGGACCATGCCCAGATCTTTGTAAGAGCCACCATGAAGCGTAAGTGTCATGTGACCTAAATTATAATTTTGGTATTTTGACATAGATACTAGATTTACCGTCTTATATTGTTTATTAACTTTTTTAGTGGACATTGGAGTTTGATTATTATAGGTACTAAGGCGAAGCGATGCTACCTTGCCATTTCAACTATAGGATTTCATGGCAATTTGAGGCAGTAAGTCCACGCGATCATTTTTTACATTACTTAGAGAGAGCTAGACAAAGAGAGAGAGAGAGAGAGAGAGAGAGAGAGAGAGAGAGAGAGAGAGAGAGAGAGAGAGAGAGAGAGAGAGAGAGATTATTGACAATTGAACAATGTTGTGCAGATCTATTAGAAAGTTAATAGCTAGTATTGAGGCCTTTACCTAGGAGGAGATTTTTGATTCAACGGAGATCATTAGATGTAGAGTCCCACATCAACATGATGGCTTTAGCTGTGGTTGGAGAGTGTGCTACAATTCCATGTTACTGCTGCATGCAATGTTGTGTTGAGATATCGAGCTTAACTAGTGCTACAGCGAGACATTGATGACCCGCTTGGGTGATAGCTTTTGCATCTACACCACTTGCATGGTTGGTAAGATTATGGGTGATGTGCAGCCAGTGGGATGACAGGTTATGTGACAGTCATTTTGGATTACTAGAGACTGGCAGCATAGTTATAGCGCCGGCTCATTTAGTCGGGTTCACATTATGGACCGCCGACCCTTGTATGTTGTAGTAGTCGAGTACTAACCCATATAGTGTGTACTCTTATCTTTATGTTATGTTGGTTGAGTAGTTGAGAAGAAGAAGATAGAAGAAAATTAAGCTATCCATCTCTCTCTTGTGTCTTGCTCTCTCTTGTGTGTGTGTGTTTGCTTGCTAGGGTTTGAAGCTCTCCCTCTCTCCCACATTCTCTTTATGGTATCAGAGCGCCTGGTTTGTGTGAGAGATAAGGAGACAAGCAAGAGGCAAGAATAAGCAAGGAAGGAAGTGGTACTACATGGGTAAGAGCAACATCATCTCTTTCCCCATCTTGGTTTAGGTACAACACCCCCCCTGAGTAGCTCTGGGAGCTACACATCTTCGATTAAGAAGCAGTCTTTGTGGGAGAGCGGAGCTATAGGACAGGTATTATGTCCTATATTGGACAATTTTTTTTAAAGCTAGATTCGCTTTTCAGGTGTGTTACAGGTCCCATTTCGTCACTGCAGGGTATTTTTGGCAGTTTTTTGGAAGTTCTGGTAGAGAACTGTTTCAACTCAAAATCTAGTTATTAAAAAGCAGTAGTGCATTTTGGAAGTGGAGACAGGGTTTGCACATGTCCTGTTGATACTGGGTGTATGTACATGTACTCTGGTCACATTTGGGTAACACACAGGCTATGCTAAGAATAACTTCCATGCCTGGAAGTTTACATGTATGTACATGTACTCTGGTCACATTTGGGTAACACACAGGCTATGCTAAGAATAACTTCCATGCCTAGAAGTTTACATGTATGTACATGTACTCTGGTCACATTTGGGTAACACACAGGCTATGCTAAGAATAACTTCCATGCCTAGAAGTTTAGAATGTCCAATTTCCTAATGGGTAAAGGATTTTAGGGTTATGTAGAAGGAGACAATGAGGAGCCTCCAGAGTTATCTGAGGAGAATGCCACTTCTGCAGATATAAAGGCATTTAAGGATTGGAATCAAGGTGCAAGAAAAGTCATATAAAAGTACTGGCTTTCAATTAGTGTCACAGACACTATGATAGGACACATACATGATGCAAACACTCCAATAGTTGCATGGCAGAATTTGGTTTAGATGTTCCAAACTAACACAAAGGCAAGGAAGTTGCAGTTAAAGCAAGAGTTGCATACTATGGAAAAGAAAAGCATGTACATCAATGAATATGCCTTAAAGATCAAGGGCATTGTTGAATCCCTTGGGTCTATCAATGTATCAGTGGTGGAGGATGATGATTTGGTGAGTGTCTATGGCAAACCAGGACACATGGTAAAGGACTGCTACAAAAAGTAGAATGACATTAAAAGTGGGAAGTTGCAGCAAGGCAACTATGCATCATCTAGCAAACATGGAGGTGATGATAGAAGTGAGCAGCAGTTTGTTGTAAGATTCCTCCCCAGTCTCTCAAGATATACACATCTTCCCCCTGTAATCAATTCCCTCTTCAGAAATATAAGAGAGCTTGTCTCTGCCTGTTTTGGCATAGAGAGAGAAAATATTCTAGAGAGAGAATATTCAGATTTTGAATATTTTTAGATAGAAAAGTTTCTCATATTATTAAGATGAATTTCCCTGAAATAGAAATTCAAAAAGAACTTTCCAATGTGTGCAATTGGAATTAATTGGAAATGGGTATAAAGGACCTTAGCCTAAGAGTCTAGATTTTCAGAAATTCTTGGATTATGGTCCAATTAAGGTTCCTATGAGCCAATAAGATCAATCCATGTGTGGGGAGAAGATAAATCCAATTTTGTAAAAGAAGATACCCAAAAATGAGTAAATGCTCATATAAGGTGAAGAGTTGAATATGTACAAGGTTTATTAATAAGAAACTATGAGTAATTTTAATAATATGAGATATTTTGGGTATACTGATTTCATTTTGACACATATGTAAGGAAGGGGAGTCCCTTCAATGCTCACATAAGGTGAAGAGTTGAATATGTACAAGGTTTATTAGTAAGAAACTATGAGTAATTTTAATAATATGAGATATTTTGGGTATAATGATTTCATTTTGACACATATGTAAGGAAGGGGATTCCCTTCAATTCTCACATAAGATGAAGAGTTGAATATGTACAAGGTTTATTAGTAAGAAACTATGAGCAATATTAAAAATATGAGATATTTTGAGTATAATGATTCCATTTTTGACACATATGTAAGGAAGGGGAGAGCCTTCAATGAGGCGCCTAATTCACATGCTTGAATGAGTTTTAAACTCATAAATAATGTGATATTTTATCTCTCCTCTCTCCTCATTGAAGTCTAGTTCCAAAAATTTGGCTTAACTGACCTAAAAATGGTCAAAAATTGACCAAACTGACTTGGAAAATTCTAGAATCAATTTGTTTGGTTAGGAGCTCAACTTTTTCTATAAATAGGAGCTCCCCCCTCCTTGTTGAAAATATATAGTGTTTAGTGCATTGTTACTCTATTTCACCCAAGCCAAGAACTATGAATTTATTAATAATTCATTAGTTTTTGACAATTCCCTCTTCCAAAGATTGGTTGGCCACTCTTGTTCAAACAAGAGTTAAACCCTCAAACCATCAAGCCAAAGGAAAGCTTTCAAGTCATTAGTAAGTTGGTGATTCTTCTTTTCACTTATTTTATAGTTTTTATGGCTTTAATGGTTCTTATGCTTTATGTCTTCTTTAAAAATGTTATACCTCATTACAAAAAGGTATTCCCCTCTCTTTTCTAACAAAACCAACCATTCTCTATTCTAAGTAAATGGTTAGTTGAATAATGTCAAGTTTTTATAATGAATATTTTTATTGTAAAAGTGTTACTTTTAGCATAATTCAATCTTATGCATAGAGGTATGCATAAAAGATGAATATTTTATCATAAAAGTGTTACTTTTAGCATAATTAAATTTTATGCATAGAGATGTGCATAAAAGATGAATATTTTTATCATAAAAGTGTTACTTTTAGCATTATTGAATTTTATGCATAGAGGTATGCATAAAAGATGAATATTTTATCATAAAAGTGTTACTTTTAGCATAATTGAATTTCATGCATATAGGTATGCATAAAAGATGAATATTTTATCATAAAAGTGTTACTTTTAGCATAATTGAATTTCATGCATATAGGTATGCATAAAAGATGAATATTTTATTATAAAAGTGTTACTTTTAGCATAATTGAATTTTATGCATAGAGGTATGCATAAAAGATGAATATTTTATTATAAAAGTGTTACTTTTAGCATGATTGAATTTCATGCATAGAGGTATGCATTAAAGATGAATATTTTATTATAAAAAAGTTACTTTTAGCATATTGAATTTCATGCATAGAGGTATGAAAAAAAATGATTATTTTATTGTAAAACTGTAAAGAAAAAAATGATTATTTTATTATAAAAGTGTTATTTTTATCATATTGAATTTCGTGCATAGAGGTGAAAAAAATAATAAATTATTATTTTATTGTAAAAAGGTTACAAAAAAATGATTATTTTATTGTAAAAGTGTTACTTTTATCACATTTGAATTGTATGCATAAGAGGATGCATAAAAGATTGATTTTAATTCAAAAGTATCATTCTCATCTAAAGTGAATTTATGCATAGGAAGATGCATAAAAGATTGAATTTTAATTCAAAGTGTCATTCTCATTTAAAATGGATTTATGCATAGGAAGATGCATAAAAGATTGATTTTTATTTCGAAGTATTAGTCTCCTTAAATGGAATTTATGGATAATTAGATGCGTAAAGAAATCTTATATCAATATAAGAATTCCCTTGTATTCTATAAATAGATATGGAAAGGGATATGATGTGATAAGATGAGTTAAGATGTGATAAGATACATATGGGATGAGTTAGGATGTGATAAGATGAGTTAAGATGTGATAAGATACATATGGGATGAGGTAAGAAGTGTATGTGATGGGATAAGATGTATATGAGATGAGTTAGGATGTGATAAGATGAGTTAGGATGTGATAAGAGGTGTATGAGATGTGATAAGAGGTGTATGAGATGTGATGAGATGTGATAAGAGGTGTATGAGATATGATGAGATGTGATAAGATACTTATGGGATGAGTTAGGATGTGATAAGATGAGTTAAGATGTGATAAGATGTGTATGGGATGAGGTAAGAAGTGTATGTGATGGGATAAGATGTATATGAGATGAGTTAGGATGTGATAAGAGGTGTATGAGATGTGATAAGAGGTGTATGAGATGTGATAAGATGTATATGAGATGATTAGGATGTGATAAGATGAGTTAAGATATGATAAGATGTGTATGGGATGGGGTAAGAAGTGTATGTGATGGGATAAGATGTATATGGGTTGTGATAAGGCGAGAATGGATGTGATGTAAAAGAATAGATGTGAAGGCATATGTGATTATATGAATGGGAATGTGAAAATGAATGTATAAATGTGAATGTGGATGTAGAGGTAGATGTATGGGTGTGAATGAGAATGTGGATGCGGATGTATATATGTAGATATAGAAGTATGGACGTGAATGAGAATGTGGATGTGGATGTATACATGGAGATGCGGATGTATACATGTAGATGTAGAAGTATGGATGTGAATGAGAATGTGGATGTGGATGTATACATGGAGATGTGGATGTATGCATGTAGATGTAGGAATATGGATGTGAATGAGAATGTGGATGTGGATGTATACATGGAGGTGTGGATGTATGCATGTAGATGTAGATGTATGGATGTAAATGTGAATGTGGATGTGGATGTATGCATGGAGATGTGGATGTATGCATATGTGTGAATGCGGATGTGGATGTATGTATGTGGATGTGGGATTGGAGGTATGATGTGGATGTACGAACATGGAGGTGAATGTAGAATAATGAACGTGAATGCGTATGGAAAATAATGTGTCGTCGATATGAGTAAATGGATGAAAATGAATACACATTGAATGGAATGTGGATTAAGTAATATGGATTGAATATCCGTAGACGAGGCCCCGAGTGTGGGACCCTGCCCTGCGCAAGAAGTGCTACTTCCGCTGCTAGTACCCCGAATCCGTTTGTGCCGTGGGGACAGGGATCTCACAGTTAGTATCAGAGCAAATTAGCTAATAAAGATCAACTGAGAAGCCAAATATGTCAAAAATTTATCAAGAAGCACAAAAAGGTTATAATTGTGTGATATAATTCATACAAATTGATATTCAAACTGAAAATTCGTAATTTAGTAATTGGGTCTTCAGATGGAAGTACTGCAATTGTATGGAACCCTGACTTGCTTGAGGCCTAGACATGATGGTATTTACCTTATAGTTCCAAGTATCATGACTACCCGTATATACCGAGGGTATAACTGCAGCTCTTTACCGGTAGTATATACGAGTAAATCTAAGACTTAAAATTATAAGCATTCATGCTATCCAGATGATGATTTCGAATGTGGTTGATATGATTTTTAAATTCTGTTTGAAAACTGATGAGTTGATTTGGATTCTGAATTGAAAAATGAGGACCCCTGAAAATTGGTTGAAATATAATAAGCTGAGCGAATCCACAATGAGGATGAATGGGACGAGTCCCTGTGTTGATATTCATAACTAGAATGATGATAATGATTTCAGCAAATCACTATGAGATTAGTGGATTGTGCTGTCAAATTGCTACTGTTAATACTTGACTCGGTAGATCAAGTTAAGGGATGACAAATTGAGAACTTTCTATAAGGGATATTTATCCCTGTATTCTGTTGGGTTGACTTGAATATAAGGAACCCCATAATAAATTGGATCTTAAGAAAAAGAGTTGTCCTCTACTTTGCGAGATGAGGATATCTCGCATTTTTTTTAAGTGGGGTAGAATGTAAAATTCCTCCCCCACCAGCCTTCAAGGTATACAGGAGTAAGAACCTCCCTTTTTGATCTTATAATTATTCCCTCTCTAAGATAAAAGAAAGATTCTATTCCCAGAATACTTTCTCAGGAGCCCACCTGTTTTAAGGATTCTGAACGAGGAGTTCAGAAGTGAGAACCGGTGTTTTGGATGCCAAGGTTCATCAGTTAAAAGACTAACCGACTCCTTCCATGACAAGGGCACAAGGAAGTCAAGAACCCAAATTCAGAGACCAATTCCTTCATACCAATCTAATCAAGGTCCGTCTTGGACAAGATTGCTTAACTCCATTAACTAGGTCCGTCGACCCATTGATTAGGGTCGAGATGACCAGTCAAATGCTTGACGACATGGAACAATAGATGCAGGCAATTACTAAAGATATAAAAGCTGCCCAGGATCAACAGAAACAGTAGGCAGATAAGAAGAGGACAGTCAGAGAATGCAAAGAAGCAGATATGGTCTTCATTCGAGTACGGTCCAAAAGAAGTTCTTTATCTCTTGGGGAGTATAAATAGTTATCCCCCAGATATTGTGGGCCATATCTGATTTCAAAGAAAGTAGGTGACTTAACCTACGAGCTTCTTTTACCTCCTCATCTCAAGGTTCATAATGTATTTCATGTAAGCCTTCTATAGAAATATGTGCCAAAACCAAATCATGGAAAGACGGTAAAACTTCAGTGTGGCAGGATACCCCGTTGGCTTCTAGGTTACGCTAGTTCTTTCTTTTATATAAGTCGTAACTCTTCCTTGTCGCTCGTAATAATCTTACTTCCATCAATCTCCTTTCTTCTTAATCTCTCTTATGACTTGGCAGCAAGACTTAGTTTTATCCATGATGATTTCTCACCTTCAAGACGCAAGTGAGTCTGTGAAGAAGGATTTCATAGAACTGTATGAGCGCTCACTTTTCCCTCACTTGGGAACTTATGTAGCTCAGACCAAATTGCGGACCTGTCGAGATATAACTAGGGTAACACCGTGGGGGTGACAGCTCTTCCGTAACAATGTCTGCTTGGCTATGATTATTGAAGCCTTGGGTTTGGATCCCCGATACTACTGCGTGATGAGATCAAGGCATGGTGGATTTTCTGAGCGGGTCTTCTTACTAGCGTGCTTTCTTCCTCACCAGAAGATATGCCTTTATCCCGTTTTCGGCTTACCTCTGAGAGGTCCTTTTGTTAGATCACCTCATACCACTGAGGTAGGTGCTGTGATAACCAGCTGAATTATTCCCATAGATGAGTTACCTTATACGTGTGCAGCTTGTGAGTGCTGTTTTTGTGACCATATGATGGACGGGCTTATGGAATTGTAAAGAGTTCTTCTATCTTTACTATATATGTTCCAAGAATGAATAAAGTTGAAATCTTGTTCTTGTCTTGAGTCTTGCTCTCTTTGAGACTTTTCTTGGTGGTTAATCTTAATTAAATTTTCTCTCAGTCTCATATTCGTGCATCTTGCGAAATTACCCCCAGTTTGCGAGATGAGGGCATCTCGCATTTTTCAAGTGGGAGAGAATGTAAGATTCCTCCCCAGCCTCTCAAGATATACAGCATCTTCCCCCTGTAATCAATTCCCTCTTCAGAAATATAAGAGATCTTGTCTCTGCCTGTTTTGGCATAGAGAGAGAAAATATTATAGAGAGAGAATATTCAGATTTTGAATATTTTTAGATAGAAAAGTTTCTCATATTATTAAGATGAATTCCCTTGAAATAGAAATTCAAAAAGAACTTTCCAATGTGTGCAATTGGAATTAATTGAAAATGGGTATAAAGGACCTTAGCCTAAGAGTCTAGATTCTTAGAAATTCTTGGATTATGGTCCAATTAAGGTTCCTATGAGCCAATAAGATCAATCCATGTGTGGGGAGGAGATAAATCCAATTTTGTAAAAGAAGATACCCAAAAATGAGTAAATGCTCACATAAGGTGAAGAGTTGAATATGTACAAGATTTATTAATAAGAAACTATGAGTAATTTTAATAATATGAGATATTTTGGGTATAATGATTTCATTTTGACACATATGTAAGGAAGGGGAGTCCCTTCAATGCTCGCATAAGGTGAAGAGTTGAATATGTACAAGGTTTATTAGTAAGAAACTATGAGTAATTTTAATAATATGAGATATTTTGGATATAATGATTTCATTTTGACACATATGTAAGGAAGGGGAGTCCCTTCAATTCTCACATAAGATGAAGAGTTGAATATGTGCAAGGTTTATTAGTAAGAAACTATGAGCAATATTAAAAATATGAGATATTTTGAGTATAATGATTCCATTTTTTACACATATGTAAGGAAGGGGAGAGCCTTTAACGAGGCACCTAACTCACATGCTTGAATGATTTTTAAACTCATAAATAATATGATATTTTATCTCTCCTCTCTCCTCATTCAAGTCTAGTTCCAAAAAGTTAGCTTAACTGACCTAAAAATGGTCAAAAATTGACCAAACTGACTTGGAAAATTCTAGAATCAGTTTGTTTGGTTAGGAGCTCAATTTTTCCTATAAATAGGCCCCCCCCTTGTTGAAAATATATAGTGTTTAGTGCATTGTTACTCTATTTCACCCAAGCCAAGAACTATGAATTTATTAATAATTCATTAGTTTTTGACAATTTCCTCTTCCAAAGATTGGTTGGCCACTCTTGTTCAAACAAGAGTTGAACCCTCAAACCATCAAGCCAAAGGAAAGCTTTCAAGTCATTAGTAAGTTGGTGATTCTTCTTTTCACTTATTTTATAGTTTTTATGGCTTTAATGGTTCTTATGCTTTATGTCTTCTTTAAAAATATTATACCTCATTACAAAAAGGTATTCCCCTCTCTTTTCTAACAAAACCAACCATTCTCTATTCTAAGTAAATGGTTAGTTGAATAATGTCAAGTTTTTATAATGAATATTTTTATTGTAAAAGTGTTACTTTTAGCATAATTGAATCTTATGCATAGAGGTATGCATAAAAGGTGAATATTTTTATCATAAAAGTGTTACTTTTAGCATAATTGAATTTCATGCATAGAGGTATGCATAAAAGATGAATATTTTTATCATAAAAGTGTTACTTTTAGCATGATTGAATTTCATGCATAGAGGTATGCATAAAAGATGAATATTTTTATCATAAAAGTGTTACTTTTAGCATGATTGAATTTCATGCATAGAGGTATGCATAAAAGATGAATATTTTATTATAAAAGTGTTACTTTTAGCATGATTGAATTTCATGCATAGAGGTATGCATAAAAGATGAATATTTTATTATAAAAGTGTTACTTTTAGCATATTGAATTTCATGCATAGAGGTTTGAAAAAAAATAATTATTTTATTATAAAACTGTAAAGAAAAAAATAATTATTTTATTATAAAAATGTTATTTTTATCATATTGAATTTCGTGCATAGAGGTGAAAAAAGAATAAATTATTATTTTATTGTAAAAAGGTTACAGAAAAAAATAATTATTTTATTATAAAAGTGTTACTTTATCACATTTGAATTGTATTCATAAGAGGATGCATAAAAGATTGATTTTAATTCAAAAGTGTCATTCTCATCTAAAGTGAATTTATGCATAGAAAGATGCATAAAAGATTGAATTTTAATTCAAAGTGTCATTCTCATTTAAAATGAATTTATGCATAGGAAGATGCATAAAAGATTGATTTTTATTTCGAAGTATTAGTCTCCTTAAATGGAATTTATGCATAATTAGATGCGTAAAGAAATCTTATATCAATATAAGAATTCCCTTGTATTCTATAAATAGATATGGGAGGGATAGGATGTGATAAGATGAGTAAAGATGTGATAAGATACATATGGGATGAGTTAGGATGTGATAAGATGAGTTAGGATGTGATAAGATGAGTTAAGATGTGATAAGATACATATGGGATGAGGTAATAAGTGTATGTGATGGGATAAGATGCATATGAGATGAGTTAAGATGTGATAAGATGAGTTAGGATGTGATAAGAGGTGTATGAGATGTGATAAGAGGTGTATGAGATGTGATGAGAGGTGTATGAGATATGATGAGATGTGATAAGATGTGATAAGAGGTGTATGAGATATGATGAGATGTGATAAGATACTTATGGGATGAGTTAGGATGTGATAAGATGAGTTAAGATGTGATAAGATGTGTATGGGATGAGGTAAGAAGTGTATGTGATGGGATAAGATGTATATGAGATGAGTTAGGATGTGATAAGAGGTGTATGAGATGTGATAAGATGTGATAAGATGTATATGAGATGAGTTAGGATGTGATAAGATGAGTTAAGATATGATAAGATGTGTATGGGATGGGGTAAGAAGTGTATGTGATGGGATAAGATGTATATGGGTTGTGATAAGGCGAGAATGGATGTGACGTAAAAGAATAGATGTGAAGGCATATGTGATTATATGAATGGGAATGTGAAAATGAATGTATAAATGTGAATGTGGATGTAGAGGTAGATGTATGGGTGTGAATGAGAATGTGGATGTGGATGTATACATGTAGATGTAGAAGTATGGATGTGAATGAGAATGTGGATGTGGATGTATACATGGAGATGCGGATGTATACATGTAGATGTAGAAGTATGGATGTGAATGAGAATGTGGATGTGGATGTATACATGGAGATGTGGATGTATGCATGTAGATGTAGGAATATGGATGTGAATGAGAATGTGGATGTGGATGTATACATGGAGGTGTGGATGTATGCATGTAGATGTAGATGTATGGATGTGAATGTGAATGTGGATGTGGATGTATGCATGGAGATGTGGATGTATGCATATGTCTAAATGATGTTTTTCTATTTTTGAATCAAATGCATAGATTAGCCATGATAGAAGTCATGGCAAAGACTAGGATGAAGTTTGTGAAACCCGATGAGAAGTATAAGATGCCATTCACCATAATATGCGTGATGGTGCCAGTCACATAGGAAAGCTCTTCAGAAGAATGGGAGAGGATGATGAGAAAGAAGCCTCAATTTTAGCCACAAGTTTAAATTCTAGAAATGGTTGAAAGACGAAACTTTACCGAGCTAATTGCATAGTGAGATTCTTAGATGAGGACCCATGGATGCACAATGGCTAAGATACATTGAAGCCACTAAAGTTCATGAGGATTTTTCTAAGAATTGGGGATATGAGTTAAGCTAGGTAATTCTACAAACCCCATAAGAACCCCAAGGTGCAGCTCACATTGAGGCCATTGATGGAATTGAGATGCAAGGCTACATAAATGGTGTTGGAATTAGGGTTGCAGGAATGCACACACAACTTCAAGAAGATGAGGAAGCTTGAGCACAACACAGTAGTGTATTATGAGTGCCAAAAATGAAAGATTACAAGCCCTAGAAGATAATGGGCGTATATACAATGCACGGGGGAAAAAACCTCCTAGTGAGGGAAAAAGTGCCCCGGCGGTCCTAAGTGTGTTCACACACATCACTACTATAATATGGTAACAAATCCCCCCTGGAGTGATGCGGTGAACAAGAGCTAGCACTCATGTATAGGGAAGTGTCTAGCTATGTGGACGAATCCACAAAAGGGAGTAAGCCCAAAGCTTTGCGAAAAGCTTCGAACTTCTCACGAGGCAGAGCCTTTGTGAAAAGGTCTGCAAGGTTATCCTGCGTTGGCACATAAGCCAAACTGATCTCTCCTGCAGAGAGTCTCTCCCTGACATAATGGTAGTGCACCTCAATGTGCTTCGTACGAGCATGGAACACTGGGTTCCGCGCAACTGCCAATGCGCTCTGACTGTCAGTGAAGATGGTGGTGGCAGATGGCTGCCCAACACCCAAATCAGCCATAAGGCGTCTGAGCCACACACACTCAACCGTAGCTGTGAAAGCTGCCCTGTACTCAGCTTCACAACTAGAAGTGGCCACAGTAGGCTGCTTCTTGCTCAACCATGATATGCATGAGCTTCCAAGCATGAAGCAAAAACCACTCGTGGACACGCGTGTGTCATAACAACCAGCCCAGTCAGAATCTGAAAAAACATGTAAATCTGGCGGGCCAATGCTTAATGCCTGGGCTATGCATAAATCTGCTCACCTGTGAGACTGCAAACTGAATGTCTGGCCTCGTAATGCATACATAAATGAGGCAACCAACAGCTGTCTGATAGAGTGTGACATCAAAGTGATCTCCAGCATCATGAAGACTCAACTTCAAACCTGTCTCCATTGGAGTAGCAATAGGCTTGCAGTCTTCAAGGCCAAATCTCCGCAACAATGTTTCAATATACTTTGTCTGACACAAAGCAATTCCTCCATCACACTGCTTAAATTGTATCCCCAAATAATGATGCAAATGCCCCAAATCTGACATCTCAAAAGAGGCATTCAAATCAGCCTTAAAATCAGCAATATGACTCTCATTTGGTCCTGTGAGCAGCATGTCATCGACATAGAGAGCAATGATTAGATGTACACCATCCACACGTTTAACATACAAAGTGCTTTCTGTTGGACTATTCTGAAACCCATGTGCAGTCAAATATGCATGTATTTTTTCATACCAAGCTCGTGGAGCTTGCTTTAAACCATATAAAGCCTTTTTTAACCTGCACACTTTGTTTTCCTGCCCTCTTTGAACAAAACCACGAGGCTGCGATACATACACCTCCTCATGCAAATCTCCATTTAAGAACGCAGTCTTTATGTCCAGCTGATGTACATTCCAACCATTATGAGCTGCTAATGCACAGATGCTACGAACAGTGGTCATACGACATGTGGGAGCAAAAGTCTCATCAAAATCAATGCCCTTCTCTTGAGCATAACCTTTTGCAACAAGCCTAGCCTTATGGCGATCCACTGTGCCATCAGGCTTACGCTTCAATTTGTATACCCACTTAGTGCCAATGGCCTTCTTGCCAGGGGGCAAGTCACATAAAGACCATGTACTATTCTTCATAATAGCATCGTATTCTGCTTGCATAGCAGCCATCCAATTTTCTGAACTTTGTGCCTCATCAAATGAAACAGGCTCACTTTCATCGCACATACTAGAAACAGCCAATGCATAACAATCTGACGCATAAGAGGCACCATGAGAGCCAGAACGAGTGCGACTAGACAAAGGGGCATCCAACTTGCTGTCACGCAAAGTCTGCACCAGCCATCTAGGCATATTCCTAGAGCCCTCAATCTCTTGTCTCTCATCCTCAAGTGCATCATGCACATCTGCATCAGATATAGGCTGATCTGTGCCATCATTTAAAACCTGCATAGGCTGAAAAACTGCCTCATGAGGTATTGCACTTGACTGTGCACCACTGAAAAGAGGCAACAATGTATCATAGACATCACGTGAGCTGATATCTGTCTCCTTAGTACATGAAACCAAGGGCTGAACTGCATCTTCCACAAATACAACATCACGGCTAACCAAAATGCGCTTTGTCTGTGGATGATACAAACGATAGCCTTTGCTCTCAGCACTATATCCAACAAAAATACATTTGACAGCTTTGTCATCCAATTTTCTGCGATGTTGCACAGGCACTAATGCATATGTCAGGCAACCAAAAACACGTAAATGGCCAACAGATGGCTTGCGGCCATGCCAAGCCTCATATGGAGTGACAACCTGTAATGCTTTGGTGGGACACCTGTTTAGTACATAAGTGGCACACATGACAGCCTCAAGCCAAAAACCATGTGGTAGACTTTGACTCTTAACCATACATCTTGCCATTTCCATGAGAGACCTGTTTTTTCTCTCAGCCACACCATTTTGCTGTGGTGTATACGGCACTGTACATTGGTGTTTTATCCCACGCTCAGCCAGAAATGCATTAAATTCTGAAGACATATACTCCCCCCCTCGATCTGAACGGAGGGTGCCCATCTTACTTTCTGACACATTTTCAGCCATAACCAAAAACTGTTTGAAGCACAAAAACACTTCGGACTTTGCCTTCAAAGGATATACCCATGCATGCCTGGTAAAATCATCAATGAAAGTCACGAAGTAAAGGTAGTTTCCAAATGATGGAGTTTGCATGGGTCCACAAACATCACTGTGAACAAGCTGCAATCTGCGTTCAGCTCTCACTGATCCATCTTTGGGAAAGGAAGCACGCTGCATTTTACCCAATATGCAGCCCTCACAAACATGCTTGACAGGTGCCTCAAGCTTAGGCAAAGAAGACACCATTTCAGATTTCTGCGGGCGCAGCAAACTTGCAAAATTCAGATGACCAAAACGTGCATGCCACAGTTTTGCATTTGAAATAGCCTGCGTATCCATAATAGCACATGCTGAATCCTCTACACATTTGCCATCCATATTGAGCTTATACAGCCCTCGACATAGTGAACCAGATGCTACAATGATGTCACCACAAGAGAGATCATGAACAGTACATCTGTCATCCACAAATTTTACAACCAAACCTGTTTTGGCAAATGCGGAGACTGACAGCAGATTCTTTTTGATCCCTGGCACATACAATGCATCAAAAAGTGTAAAGGTGTTGCCATTTGCAACATTCAGCACAATCTGTCCAACTCCTTTAACGGGATAAGAGGAGTTATTGGCACAAGTGACAGTATTCCCTGTGGGAGCAGACTCAAGGAAAGTGAATAAATTGCGCTGGGAGGTGATATGCTTAGTGGCACCACTGTCAAAGTACCATACATCTGAATCTACTGCAGACATACATGTGTCATGCAAAGATGGGTCATAACTGCACTGCGCATTGAATGCCCATTCTGTATCTAGCACAACATTAGCAGATTCATTGTTAGAAGGAGAGGCATCTGCAACAGCCATACCAGCCTCTTTCTTCTTAGCCTCTTTCGCAGCCAGCTTAGGACACGCTTTGATGACATGATCATTTCCCTTACAGTACTTGCAAAATGTCTTCTGTTTGTCACCCTTCTTCTCATCTTTGTCTTCCTTCTTTGGTTGCGCAGCATTTGCAGATTTCTGCTTACTAGAAGAAAAGCCAGCTTTACCTTTCCCGCTTCTCTGACTAGCACCGAAAGCTTGATCTGCGACACGCATACTATTCCTGTTTTGCCTTGATTGATCTTCTTGCAGCAAAACAGAAACTAACTCCTCAAATGATAAGGCATTGGGATTGCCTTTCATCATCAAGCGAAGAGTGGAAGCAAAACCCTGATAAGAATCTGGTAGACCATTCAAAACAGTCTGCACAAGTGAACTGTCTGACAGGATTTCATCTGCAGAAATGAGCTGCTCTTTGAAATCCTTGATTTTTGTCAAAAAGCTATCCATAGAATCACCTTCGTTCATATGCTCATTCTCCAACTGTTTTCGGAGGTAAGCAACACGAGCCTCATTTCTTGCCTGATACAATGTGGCAAGTACATCCCAAGCATCCTTAGAAGTCCTGCAGGAGCGAATATGTGGGATAATGGTACGTTTGACAGACAGCGCAATCAAGGCATGAGCCTGCGCATCTCTACCATCCCAACGAATCTGCTCTGCTGAAAGTGGTGGTTCTCGAACAGCTGCTACAGCACTTGTGCCTGCACCATCATCAACAGTACCTGTTTCTGATGTGTTTGCAGCATTCCCAGCCACAATAGGACGTGCATCAATACCCTGCACAATATTCCATAACCCCTTTGCTACCAATACATGTCGCATCATATATGCCCACAATGGATAGTTGGTGCCATCCAACTTATCCTCAGCAGCCAACATGCGGAATACATCATTGTTGTCAGCCATGGCCAATGACTGTACTACTAGATGTAAATGCTGTCTGCAAGAGGTAAACCTGTATAAAATCGACCTGTGCTTTATAGCACAGCCCAAAACAGACGAATGGGCACCTGTCCTGCAGATTTTAATCTTGACAGAAAATCTGCACAGTAGGACGATTTTGCCTGCGCAGTACTTGGAATGCAAAAACGGAGGGCGAAATGACTTCAGATCAAAATTCTGAAACGACCGAGCCCTTCGGGTTTCTCCCACGGCATATACTAACCTGCAGACGCTCGTGAAACCTCGTTGCAATCGGAGGAGATGAAGCGGCAGGTGCCGGTGATGCTGCCCGGGAGGAGGAAGCCTGCTCTGATACCAATTGTTGGAATTAGGGTTGCAGGAATGCACACACAACTTCAAGAAGATGAGGAAGCTTGAGCACAACACAGTAGTGTATTATGAGTGCCAAAAATGAAAGATTACAAGCCCTAGAAGATAATGGGCGTATATACAATGCACGGGGGAAAAAACCTCCTAGTGAGGGAAAAAGTGCCCCGGCGGTCCTAAGTGTGTTCACACACATCACTACTATAATATGGTAACAAATGGTAGAAAACTTAAGAAATGCTATGGGCCCTTAACCCAAGACATGTTAGACTAGGCATGCAAAAAGAAACAAGAAAAGCTAAGACAAGAAAAACTCAAGAAGGAAGCACAAGAAGAGGCTAAAGTGAGGGCAGCCCAAGAGAAGGCAAAACGAAGTAAACTTATAGTCCAAATAAACATGGCAACTATTGAGGAAGAGGACCTTAAGATAGAGCCTGCATAGCTCAAAGTAGGACTCTTTGTGGGAGGGATAACTACTAATCTCCTCATAATGATTGACTTGTCTTGAGAGCAAGTCTCAATTCACTCTCATATGAGACCTAGGTGAAACTAAAAAAAGCCATAGTTAAACCCCACATCAACCAAAGTTAAAAGTGTGCATGCAAACCATAGGAGATTTTGGAAGTTTTAAAGTTAATGTTTCCATAAAAAATAACCCTTGGTTGTGTAAGGTTTTTGTGATGCCTACAAGTGGATCTCCACTATGAACTGCAAAGGTCAATTGGGAGCAAAGGACTTACCACAAAATCTGAGAGGGCTGCTGATATACATTGCTACTATGGGACGCCATAGACACAAACAATAATATCAAAATTGAGCAACCATGGGCCAAGATGTTACTATGCCTTCTTACACCTAAAGCACCATGAGTACCCCAAAAGGAAGTAGCCCTATGTGACAGAGCGAGGTTTGAATCCCACCCACCAGCGAAACTCTAAATGCTAGAACATAGCCTCTTGTTCATCACTATTAGGTTCTGAAGCACCTATTAAAGTCACATGGATAATATGAAGGGAATAGAAAGATATGGGTAGTACCAAAGTATCGAAATCCTTTGGCAAGGCTGTATGTTCTCAAACCTCATCAGCAACAACCAACAATCACCCCAACAACCACCATGAACAAACCAGCTAGGAAAAATGGTAAGAGATGGGTACCAACCAAGCACACTACTCTACCACGTCATGTAATAAAATAGGTATGGGTGCCCAAAACAAAACCGTCTAGACCGAAGCTCACTATGTCAAACTGCAAGGTTGAGATTAGGTGGGAATGGAGACTGGGAACTGAAACTGTGACTGGGAAGCCACAAGAACCTAGGAAAAATCCACAAGAACCTTCCCAACTCAACATCACAAGAAATGCCAAGAAAATTGGGGTAAATAGGTGAAATACCCAATTCCTTCCCCCCAAAGGCATAGCTGTCTCATAAAAAACCCACAAGACCACATGTTCAAGAAAGAAAAGTTCACACAAGAACCATCTACTACAAATTCTATGGATGGGATGATTCAATGGAGTGAGTAAGTGCTCTTGTGTTCCACCAAGATGTAAATGTTACACACCAACACACTTTCTCTACATCAAGAGTTTCATTTAGATATTCTTGGGTCCACCCCATGAAGCATCATGATAGCAAAACATAATGACCTTGCACAATAGGCCTTGGAGGAATAATTGACTAACACCCTCTTCGACACATTTAAATTCACCACAGTCATGATTCTACAGAATCATGTCACGTCACTTCTTCCCATAATCATCTTAGAAGGCCAAAATTAGTCCCAAAGTGCATCATGACCTAGTTTAAACCTTATAATGGTCACACCCTCACTGTCTTTATAGTGATTTTGGTAGATCACAATCGTGAATCTCCAACCTACATAGTCACACCACAAAAATTGGGCTAAAACGTATCTTTTCTAAGCCCTGGAAATGAAAGAATCACATGCCCTTTATCACTTTCACCCACCGATGAGATTACATAGTAAGCATGGTTGTGATCACGGCCATGGATAATGTGATCACACTGACTGTTGATTTGTTTCCATGATCATGACATAAATCCCAAGACCAATTAGTTTTTCTCACGTGTCACATGCATTAATCCGCCAGCGTTGTGATTTCCTTGGCTATAACTAGGTAAGTTTTTCTATTCTCTCCATTGTTTTCTTTATTTTTGAATTCGTCACTTTCGTCCTCATCAAGCTCTTCACCTACATCTGCATCATCTACTATTTGCACATGTTTCCTCCACTAGCATCACCCACATTAGGTAGGACTCATGGTCCCTTATTTGTCTATTTTTTATGCTTGTTTAATACTCTTCAAAACTGGTAAAATAACAATAATCAAGCAATTGGGTATTCTCATCCACCTTCAATGTCACTTTCTCTATTTCCCTCTTGTACTAAATTTTTTTTTGGTTAGCCCACTGCTCGTAATCTTCACACAATTTTGTACTAACAAATAATTCTAGCATCTAACATCTAACAAAGGACCATGTACTCCTACCAATCAATAGACTGATAAAAGTTCTCTGTTTCAACATCATGGCAGGCTAAGGCACAACACCAATTGTATCTCTAGACCAAACTCTCCAACGCTATTGAAGATCGTAAAGTCCTGGAGCATTGTTTATGAGAAAAAGACAAAGAGTTAAAGGCCACATAAGTTGGGCTAAAAGCACACATGGAGGCATTAGAAGTGAAACTCACACAAACTAAAGATATATATGAGATTAGCTATGCCAATTATGACATACATAATAAAGATCTCAAGGAGGCATTGTAGACTCTACAAACCAAACAAGGAGGCATTAGAAGTGAAACTCACACAAACTAAAGATATATATGAGATTAGCTATGCCAATTATGACATACATGATAAAGATCTCAAGGAGGCATTGTAGACTCTACAAACCAAACAAGTGACTATGTTGGCAAGCTACCAGCAACAAGTAATCTCTCATCTTAATAATGAGTAGATAATGGATGCCCGTGTAGTGATAGTAGGTTTACAAGCAAAGATGGGAGTGCTGCAAAAAGAAAAGGAACCAACCTCCTCCTCCAAAATCTCTAACTCCAAGATGCTTGCCACCACCAACAGAAGTTAGAAATAGCCCAAGATCTACAAGTTTATGAAGCCTAGCTCACTACCCTTCAACAACATCTGTGGGGCCATGGAGAGAACCCACATCGGAAGAAGATGATATGTATAGTAAGCTCTCATGGATAGGGCAGCCCCATTGGCTAACCTTCTAATGGTTCCTTGAGTCCCTCATCATACTTTCTCCCTTTTCTTTTCTTCTCTTCGCTAACACTCTCTTTACAATATTAACTTAAGTGAGGAACTAACCTAGGGGGACTTAGCTCTTATACAACAAAATACTACTCGCTATACTAACCCAATAATTATTATGGCTATATTCATGGGGGCCCTCAAACTCAATGAGGACAATCCATGTATATCTACCCCTTACACCTCATAATGCATAACTTCCAATCATGGTGCTACAGGTACTAATTACTAATTAATTGTACTAACTTTTGCAAGGGGGAGGAGCCTATAGAACTAATGAAGCTATCTATCCCAAATTATTTTGTCGCTCCCTTCCTAAAATTCAAGAAAGTCTAAATTTTCTTCTATATTCTTCTCTTGTCTACAACCATACAACTATAAAGATAAGATTAAATACTATAAGGAAAATTACTCTCCTACAATAACATACAATGGTCAATCTATAGTGTGAACTCGACTACCATAACTAGTACTCCAAAGTGGCCAGTCACATAGCCTGTCATCCAGTGGAAGCATATCAACCATATTATTACCAACCATGTTAGTGGCATAAGTGCGAAAGCTATCACCTAGGCAGGTCATCAATATTTGTAGCCCTAGTTGAGCTCGATATGACAACACTCCCCCTCTAGCTTAACTCCACACACTGCACTCCAAGTAATCTCCTAAACTTGTGGAGCTTCTCTGTGCCCAATGCCTTCGTGAAGATGTTAGCCACATGATCCTCTGTGTTGATATATACCAAATCTACATCACATTCTCTACTGCTAGAATCTTCTCCCTCACAAAGTGATAATGCACCTCAATGTGCTTCATTTTAGCATGGTATATTGGGTTATTGGCTAACTGTATACTACTCATGTTGTCACAATAAATGATAACTACCCTATCCACGAGCTCACCCATATCACCAAAAGTAGCTTCTAAAGCCAAGATACCTCATAAGATATCATACTAGCACGCCGGTACTCTACCTCTATACTCGATAAAGCAACTGTTAGTGGTTGTTTCTTATTTCTCCAACTCATAGCAGCACTCCTTTAAAAAAAACATAAAGTAGGCCTCTTGTCTATGACACTACTAGTCTAATCAGCATTTATGTACCCATGTAATTGTATCTATGTACCAGCCTCATAGAAAATTCCATAATCAACTATATACTACTCATGTTGTCACAATAAATGATATCTACCCTATCCACGAGCTCACCCATATCACCAAGTAGCTTCTAAAGCCAAGATACCTCATAAGATACCATAGTAACACCCTTGTACTCTACCTTTATACTCGACAAAGCAACTATTGGTGTCTGTTTCTTATTTCTCCAACTCATAGCAGCACTCCTAAACAAAAACATAAAGTAGGCCTCTTGTCTAGGACACTTCTAGTCCAATAAGCATTTGTGTACCCATGTAGTTGTATCTCTGTACCAGCCTCATAGAAAATTCCATAATTAAATGTGGACTTTATGTACCTGAGAATTCGCCTCACTATATCCAAGTGTGGCTTCCTAGGGGCCTGTATAAGCTAACTCATAAGTTTAGCAACATCACTCAAGTCTACCTAGTAATGGTCATGTAGATCAAGCTACCCCACCACTATGTGCATGTACGTAGTGGAGTCCTCTACAAGCTCACCTGTATCTATGGAAAGCTTTGTGTTTTGCTATAATGGCACTGAAATAGGCTTATAGCCTGTCACACCATACTTGGACAATATGTCTAAACCATACTGCCTTTGTAATAACAAAATTCCATGAGAATATTTCACCATCTCTATGCCTAAGAAATACTTCATGTCACCCAAATCCTTCATCTCAAACTTCTAATTCAAAAGCCTCCTAACATCATGTATGTCAGCATCACTATCATTCGGTGATAATCAAGTGATCCACATAAATGACTAATAGTATGATCCGTCTATCTATATTTTTCACATAAAATCCTTGGTTTCTCCCTTTCCATATTAGAGATTCCCATGCTCTCTTGAATAGCTAGAAATTCTTCTTGTGTGGGAAGAGTGTCTTCTTATTCTTCAAAATTTCTTATGCACATTTCTATAGCCTTAGCTGCACCGATGAAATTGTCACATGTTGCTTCTATATCAAGTACTAAAAATTCTTTAGTGGCATCTACATCTAAAAAATCTGATGTAGCTTGACATCCATCTACCATTAGACCAATACAATAGTCATCCCTTATATTGAACAACTTCTGGATATCTGTTAGTAGTACTCTTATTGTCCTTTAGTGGAAAGGATGGTAGGTATGGGAGAAGGATGTCCTTCTCTGAATCCTCTATAGAAACATCCTTTTCCTCTGGAAGAATTAAACTTGCTTTAAAATCTGTAGCATCAAAATCCCTGCTCATTATTTCTTCTTTCTCTATATCCACAACCTTTTCTACATCATGAATTTCTTCTTGATTTTGAATGTCCCCTAGAAATGTTATAGGCTGGACATTGGAACTAACATTGGAACTAACATTGTAACTACAAGACTGCTCTTTTTAGCATCCTCAATTCTTGATTTTACATGTAGATAGAAAAGGAAAGCCACATGTTGCTGAAGAAGCTTGCATTTCCTACTATGTAATCTACAATGCTCCATAGTGACTTTCACATGGTTAGAAAGTAGGTCATACTTTTTTTGCAATCTACCCTTTTCTAAAGATGTGTGTGACAGCATGCTAAGAACATCAAACCTCACACCTTCAATAAGAATTGCACTATCATCTGTCAATGCAACGAAAGCTTGCATTTCCTCTTCATAATACTCCTTGAAGTGATCAATCACCACTGAACTCACTTCAAATCTTACATTGAAAGATTCCCTATAGCAATAAAATAAATTTTGTGCTACAAGCTATAAGAAGTCAAAAAGTTTCTCTGCTGGTGTTTCCTTTGTCATCACAGGATCACCTTCATCACTTGAGCCCATCTCTTTGCAGTAAATAACCTTGGAAGGGTGTAGCTTAGGAGCACACAATAAAAGCTAACCTTTCAGTAGCTAAGGATTGTACAACCAAGAAGAAATTGTGAGGTTTGGAGCAGATATTTTAGGCAAGAAACACAACACGAAATAAGCAATACACTATAAACAAATTGGTACTATCTTGCTGTCTTTCTACGTGACGGGCAACTAGGGGAAGGTGCGTTATCCAACAACAAATTTTGAGGTCTGGACTAGAGTCTATAAGCTGGAAAGACAACGTGAGATGGGAAATCCACTTTGGATGGATTGATGGAATCCCAATGTCTTTCCATGACGGGCAGTTGGGACAATCTTCTATGGTGGCACAATCTTCTACTTCCGCTTTGGAAATCTTAGGGTTCTAGGAAGCTCATGGGGCAGGAGTAGCTCATGGGGCTAGGGAAGTTCAGTCGCATAGGGAAAATCAAGCGCAAAGAGCACTTTGGAAGAAAGACAATGTGAAGGTTGCAATCCAGTCTGATGAGATTGATGTTATCGCGTTATCTTTCTAAGGTGGGCAGCTGGGGCAATCTTCTATGTTTTCTTTGGAAATCTGAGGGGGCTGGGGTAGCTCAAGGGGCTCAGGGGCAACATAGTGGCATAGGGCAGCTTAGGGGGCAAAGGGAAAATTAGTGGTGGCAAGGGGGAAGCTCAGTGGCATAGGGAAGCTCAGGGGACAGATCACTGGCAGGGGAGAGATGGTCAGCTCAGGCGTAGCTCGGAGGTGGATTTTTTTTTAAATTAACAAAGATATTTATAGGTGCGTGAGGCCACATGTCAATGGTATGGACACCTTGTGGCCATGCCACGTATTCACACGTGCGAAATCGTCCACATGTGGGAACCCACATGTCGACGTACAGTTGCACGTGTGTGGTTGTCACACAAGTGCATACATGTGTGTATTTACACTCACATGTGTGGATACACGTGTTGCCGTACATTTCCGTTGTCCGTACACCATGTGGCATAGTTGACGTTTTCTATAAATAGGCTGGGATTATTATATATATATTTTTGATCGTACATGCATAGATGTCGGTTGTGCTTCTTTACCCTAGATCCTTTTGGTCTTCACCCACACCAGCTGTCCTTCTTTACCCCAGATCCACTAGTGTTCAAATTAGCAATAGGAGCCAATTTGATTGTTGTCTAGCTAAACTTGTCCCAATGGAATAACGGTGCAATATCCACATATCGGAGTCATCAGAATTCAACATATGTGACATTGTTCTAACATGTCAAAAGGTATGATTATTCCAATCAAATTATCAAGATTCAACTCTCAAAATTTACACATTTTGCATCAAAATCAAGCCCTCTAGGTATAACATTGTTTCTGGCCTACTTGTAGCTCACTAAGTGAAGGTAAAGTTTCAAATCTGGCCTACTTGTAGCTCATTTTGCATTAAAATCAAGCCCTCTAGGTATAACCTTGTTTCTGGCCTACTTATAGCTCACTAAGTGAAGGTAAAGTGTCAAATATGGCCTACTACACATAAAGGACCAATGAAGGAACTAGGAGCAAAGCCACATGTTACTACTGTGGTGGGAAAGTAGGAAATTTGGTTGAAGATTGGCTTCCCAAGAAGGAAGAAACCCGATGAAATTCTTCTAAATTATTGTAATAGGGTATGTCTCTTACCAAGTGTTGTAACTCAACCTCTAGTGTGTAATGTTTCAAATCTGGCCAACTTTGTAGGGGAGGAATAGGATTTACACAACTAGCCAATAGCACATATATGATTGAAATGTTTGCTAGTAGCTCACCAACGCGACAAGAAAGATGGCGTGACTAGGACGATATGGTAACATGCATTATCATATATGGCACCATCTTTCCATTGTTGCTTGTGCCTCCCACTACCAACCCACACCACTCTCTATCCAGTCAAATTGCCTATACAATGCTTGTTTCCTCCCACTAGCCCACACCTATTTCTAGCCAGTTATATTGCTTGCACAATGCTTTTTTCTCCCACCATCCCATAGTGGTCTATAGCCGGTTAAATTGCATGTACATAGGAATGTTCTGCCTTGCATGTCTGAACATATAGTATGTACATATCATGTTCTACCTTGCATGTCTGAATCCAAAATGATGCAAGTTCTTAAATGAATTTATTTTTGATTATGTGTTTGATTTACAGGCCTAAGATGGCTAGAACAAAGAAGACAACAAGGAGGGTTGGATTAAGTCCAAGGTTTTTAGAGAAAGCAGCAACAAGTGAAAACACATTGTCAAAGAAAAAGTTGAAAAAGAGAATCAACCAGCATGTGAATGCCCTAAGAGAGATAAGGAAATCCCAAAAACATGTCGAGTTACTCATACCTAAGCTTACTTTCATGAGAGTTGTGAGATAGATTTGTGATGAATGGAAGCTTGGGATGAGTTTACACAAATCAAGGAACAAATCAATGGAGCAGATCATGGACAAACTTGTATAAATTGAGGCATTGGCCTAATGAGTATCTGCTAGTTTTTGAGTATCCATACCTGCATTATCTGATTAGATTAATTTCTCACTAATCTTGTCTTGATCATCATCTAATAACTTGCTTATTATGTTGATTCTTGCATTTGATCCACCATAGCCCACTCATGCTTGCATTTTAACAAGCCCAATTTTGTACGCACAAGTATTAATAGCTCCTTGGGCTATTTATTGAATAAGAATTCTCAAAATACCATTGAGTGACCCTAGGGAATTCAATATCTTGAATGTCCCACCAGCTAGAAAACCTAAGGATGCAGGTATTAAGATTGAGGATGTTAAGCATGATAGGGATACTAGGAGTGGAAATCAATTAAACTGTGAGAAGGGCAAAGAACAGATGGCTTTTGAGGAAGAAAGAAGGATTGATGAAGAAAGAATAATGGGAGATGAGCTGATGGACCTTGAAGAGAAGAATCTACAAGATTTAAAGAATGTACCTAGACAATTTGTTGTTCATGTGAAGGATTTTGTTGACGTTGCAGAGTATATTGATATAGAACCTTCAGATATGTATATGCTGTTAGAGAGAAATTGAGAAATAAATGATGTGGTGATCTTGATATCTCTCAAGTTTGTAAGCTATCTTTTTTTAAAATTTATCTATTGATTTTTTTTCAAGATAACTCCCTAATTTATCCTCTTATTTGTTTTTTGTAGGCTTCTTTTGTCCACTCTACCTCCAAAGGCCTCTTTTTTTTTTTGTTAGACTCCATAGTCTCTGTTTATGTAAGAGAAACAAGCACCAATTTTGCAAGGCTGGAAGAATGGTTCATTAGAGCAAGTTTGAGCTCATTTTGGGGCCCTCTAAGGATTTCCTATGAGAATACTCCTTTAAAAATGGGGGCATGGAAATTTTTAAGCAAATAAGCTCCAAATATATCAAAGTTTGCATTTTCAAAACCTACTCTTTGAGAGCTTTCCAATGATATATAATAGCATGATGGGGGTTGAACATGGAAGGAAAGATACCGAGAAGATATCTTTCTTCTCCCAAAAGATTCACCCACGTTAAGAAGAAAGGCATCTTCTCGGTATCTTTCTCTTCCCATGTCCAACCCCCATCATGCTATATATCATCGGAAAGATACTGGAGAGTAGGTTTTGAAAATATAACTCCGATAGATTTGGAGTTGATTTGTTGAAAATTTACCATGTCCCCATTTTTAAAGGAATATTCTCATGTGAAATCCTTATAGGGCCCCAAAATGAGCTCACACTTTTCCTAATGGAGGAGAAGCGACATTGAAAAGGTGCAATATGTAATTGTACCTTATAATGAAATATAAGTATTTTATTTTAAATATGTTTTACTTTGTTTTATGTCCTTTTATACATCTCTATATCAATTGTTTTTTCTTTTCTCTATTTTGTAGGAGCCATTGGAGTGTAATTATAATTGATATCAAGAAAAGAAAGACATGTTTCTTGAATTCCATGCTTGGTATGCATGGAGAAGCCAAATTGTAAGTTTTTAATTTTAATAAAGATTGTGTTTAAGATTTAATTTGTATTAGATTGAATAATTTATGTGGTTTGTTATTTTGCAAGGCATCTAAACACATAATAAGCACATTAGAAACACTCCATTCTCTACTCCTCGACAATATTAGTTTTCCATTATTCCTGTAAGTTATAATAACATAAATGATAACTTTTAAGTTTATAATAAAGCTTTAGTTAAAAGTCTAAACAAGGATTATCATTGTTATAGGCTCCATTACAAACTGATGGAAGCTCATGTGGAAGGAGAGTGTTTGCAAACACATGGAGATACAATTTCTAGTAGACATATCAAAAAGAGTAGTTGGTGAGTATTTTTGATAGAAACATCAAAAAGTGTTGTGAAAAATTTAAATATTTTCCTTAAACTTTTATATCCTAATATATATTAAGATTTTCGTCATAAATTTTTACAGTTCAAAACTTCATGTTATATAGACATATACATTTGGTGGGTGAGAGCAAAGGTAATCAAATTAATGCTTGACAATCGTGTGAATCTTTCTATAGATTCATATTCACCACCATCACCACCATCAATCCCACCTATGATGGCAAAGAAGCCATCAAAAAATAAACTATGATGACTCCATTGGAAGAAGAAAACAATAAACGCGGAGAAGGAAAAGGCTTCTCGAAAACAGAAACAATCTAAGGAAAAAAAAAGGCCAAGTCAAATAAAACATCCAAGAAATCGGAGTCTAAGCCGACCAAGGAAGGCAAAGAGGCCAAGGCTTGTATGGACACTGACCCTCCAAAGTAGATAGTTTTTTTGTTCTTATAAATTGTAACCAACCAATTTGTATAGATACCATTGTAATAAATAAATAAATATATATATATATATATATATATATATGAAATTAATATTGAGTTTAGTTTCTCATTTTACATTGGTTATCTTGTTTGAATAATGTTGAATAACTATTTTACAAAATGAATTGATAAGATAAAGTAGATAGTTTTTTTGTTCTCATAAATTGTAACCAACCATTGTATAGATACCATTGTAATAAATATATATATATATATACAAAATTAATATTGAGTTTAGTTTCTCATTTTACATTGGTTATCTTGTCTGAATAATGTTGAATAACTATTTTACAAAATGAATTGATAAGATAAGATAGATAGGTGCAAACTTATATTGTATTAAGAAAACTTCAGGATTACAGGAGGCAAAGATTTCATGCAACTAAAAGTATTTTTTGGACCTTCTTCCCACCATAATACCATCTACCTTAAATTTGTAGTCTGATGGTATGGCATCTAATAGAAATTCCAAGGACGTACGCACATCCCTCAATTTTCATTTTGTATTTTTAGGGATAACTCTATTGTCATCATCACTCAAGTTGATTGTTAGGTCATATTACACAAATGTTTCCTCTGAATCCAATGGCATCCAAGTCCCTCTACTCTTTTTCCATCGTCTGTACTCTAAGCTAATGTACAAGGTTTATCGAGAGATGTTGTATGCCATCACCACAAATTCAATGCAAGAATTACATTTTATAAGATAACCCCTATGGATGACTTCATTCACTTTCCATTTTTCTCCAACTACATTATCCAAGTCAGACTCAGATTGATATATGTGTAGATAGCCACATTGCTTTTGTTCTCTTCATGCTTGCTTCTAGAAAACATGCCACAAATGCATGGAGAGGTATAAACCATTATAGCCTAATCCTCTTAGAAATCCTTCCTACTTTCATAGACTTTTGAATATCTGAGACATTCTTGGATTTAAATGCTAATAGAGTACCTTTGTCTGGAAAGTCCCAATCTAATGAATTTAGGCTTAGTATAGCCAAGCTCTCTAGTCTTCCATAAGCTTCTGGTCTTGTAGGGACAATATACTTAGCGTTATATAAAAGTATTTGTTTATTAATGAAAAACACAGATGGTTGGTTGGAATATAATACTTTCCCAAGATTAGCATGCATGGCTTCGAAAGTCCCAGTGAATGACTCCATATGTTTCAATGCTTGTTGATGTGGATAAACATCTATCACATATACAACACATGTGAATAAACCATATAATCATAAAGAACATAAATAAAGTTACAAAAAATATCTTACAATGAGCTTGTAATGTAAATGCTAGAGTAGAAGGATGCATGTGCATGTCTCTTGTCATGTACACATGTTTCACCTTTGCCTTCCATCCATATTTTTCTATCTTGAATTCCAAGATACGTCCCTTCTAATCGTATTGTACTAAGCCTCTTCTTTGCCTTTTTATCCTATGAGGACCTTTGCATGATGGTTGCATAGTCACCCAATCGTTTAATTTGAAGTTTATACCATTCCACACGCCCTTATCATCTTTAACATTATGAAGAATGCATGATGAAACGGCATTAGGAGTGTGCCTGGGGTTAGACTGTTGTCTTGACATTTTTAGATGATGAATAGAGGAGACGATGATGTGCAAAAAGATGACTAGAAAGAGGTGCAATCATGGTAGATTAGGGAATTTCAAATGCATTTACTCATATTGGGGGGAACCTAAATTTCAAATTGAAGTACTGACATTTGGCACGTGAGTATAGGCCCTTGAATTTGGAACCCACTAAAGTGACATTGAAATAGCCACGTCATATCACATTAAAGTGGTGATAACCCACTAAAGTAGCCAAAACTAGTGAAGTTAGTAAAAAGTGGATATGAAACACAATGTCATATTTATGGTTGAATGTCGCATTTCTATTGGTCCAAAGCTGAATCCAAATCTGGTACAAGTGATTAAAATGCAGCCCTTTTTTTACTGTTTTTGGCCATAATGCAAACACGTCTCCTTCGTGAAACAAAACCACACTTTCCTAGTGTGATCATCAATGAATGTAACATGAAACCTCATAATAATATTGAAGAGTTGCAAAAATCCCCCTTCACCATACAAGTATTTGGCCACCATGGCTGAACCAAGAAATGACTCATAACCTTTGAGAGAGGATAGTAACGCTCCTAGATTCGTTCAGATTCTAGTCAATTAACTAGGACACTACTATGAAATTGAAGACACAAATGCTATCATTCCTATCTGTATAATGGATTTTGGGCAACTAAAATTCTAGATGGTAGAGGAAGAGCGAGAATCATTACAAAAAATTACTAGGAAAGATGGGAAAACCCTACCTTAAGATAAACAGATTTAAACATGGACAAAATTGAACATCAGCAACATTGCAAAATGACTCAAACTTAAAATATTTTTGTTCCAATATCATGAATTTCTTGCATGCTATAGCCAAATTCATGCGATGCCATACTTGGAAGACCTTTCATGAGAGAGGCCACCTTGGTGGATGATTGCATTTTAGACCAAGTTTGTTTACATAATGATGCATGAGTTCTAAAGGTAGACCTACAAACATGGAAGACTCATTTGGATATAAGGTAGCCCTACAAACATAGAAGACTCATCTAGATATAAGGTAAGCCTCTTTGGAAATAATCGGTAACAACTAACAAAACAACTTCAATATAAGTGTGTAAACCAAAAATTATTATAGATTCTAGGGAGGAGGAGGTCATGATTGTTAATTCCATTTTTGGGTTAGCTTATTATATCTCCATTACATACAAGATATTGTTAGAAAACATGTGATCTAGCATCCATTCTTAGTGTGATTTCCTTAGTGATACCTTAGAGCATCTTGTTCTAAGGTTAGAAGGCTCATTTACTAGAGTAACTAGGTGTAGGTCTAGTAGATACCTTCCTATGATTGGAGCATCACCTTTTAAGGTGAGTTTGATGAGAAATCTAAGGGAGGTGGAGAGATTCAAGGTCCGTAGGTGCTACTGGATGTGCATCACTATCATAACCTGGTAGCTGCATCATGTACAATTCTTCTTGCAAATCACCATGCAAGAAAGCATTCTTTACATCCATTTGATATAAAGACCAACCCTTCGTTGTAGCCATAGCAATGACAACTCTCACGGTTGCCATTCTTGCAACCAGGCTGAATGTCTCCTCATAGTCTATACCATAAGTCTGTGCCTAGCCCTTGGCAACCAATCTTGCCTTGTACCTGCTCACTAAACCATCAGCATTGTGCTTGACTTTATACACCCACTTACATCCAATTGCTTTCTTTTCCTTAGGCAAAGGCACTAACTCCCATGTTGCATTTGGATCCAATGCTGCCATCTCCTCATCCATGGCATCTTTCCATTTCTTATTTCCAATTGCCTGCCCAAAAGTAATGTGGCATATTCTTTTCAGCCATCAAGGCGCGTGCCACTTCTGCAATGTGCTTGTTTTTCCTTTCTACACACAACAACATTCTGTTGTGGAGTGCACCTGAACGTAAATTGCCTCTTGATTCCCTGCTTTCTCAGGAAATCATTGAACTCATTGGAGAAACATTCTCCCCCCCACCATCTGATCTTAGGCATTTTATTTGCATGCCTTTTTCCTTTTCGACCAAGGCTTTAAATCTCTGAAAGTGAGCAAACACCTCACTTTTCTCCATGAAATAAACCCACACTTTCCTAGTGTGGTCATCAATGAATGTAACATAGTACCTGCAATCTACAATTATTGCAGTCGGTCCCCATACATCTAAATGTATGACATCCAATGGCCTTGCACACTGACATGCTTTTCATGTGGGAAATCATGTTTGGCCTGCTTACCAAGTTGGCATGCTTCACATACCTTATGCATACCGTCAATCTTAAACTTTCGCAAACCTGCAACAATATTTTAGGCCTGCATAGACTTCAATCACTGTACATTCACATGACCAATGCGCTTGTGCCATATGCCAATATATGCAAAATGACACCTATTCCATGCGCAAACGTGGCTGCCTTTATCTCATGCATGTTCACATCCAAAGTCAACATCCTGCCATTTCTGTTACCCTTTTTTGCAACCAAGCGACACTTATTTTTGAAGTCTTTCACAAAACATCCTGGAGGATTAAACCTCACTTGTAGACCCTACTCAACCAACTGTCCAACAGAAACCAGGTTCTTTGTAATATTAGGAACATGAAGTACATCAGCCAAGTACTTCATTTTTCCATCCTGCATAGACAATGGCACTTTACCAACATGCACAGTGGGATGCGCAGTATCATCACCTGTTTCTACATAATCTGGTTTTTCCATTTTCTGCATATCTCTAAACCACTTAGCATGATTGGTCATGTGGTTAGAGGTGCCAGAATCCACATACCATATATCTTGAGATCCTGACACCTCCCGTATTATGGAACTAAGCATGTGCTGCATCACAAATAGCTGCTCACTTCTGTCATCACCTCCATGTTTGCTAGATGATGCATAGTTGCCTTGTTGCAACTTCCCACTTTTAATGTCATTCTGCTTTTTGTAGTAGTCCTTTGCCATGTGTCCTGTTTTGCCACAGTAATAGCACTCTATGATATTTGCATTTTGATTTCTTTTGCCAACCACCTCAGTCTCTTTGGCTCCCCCTGCCTCTAGAGTTGCCTCTTCCACCTGTATGATTGCTGCTGTGAATCATTGGACTGTTGTTGTCTAGAATTCTGATTTCCTTGTTGGTCACACCACCTTGGCCTCGACCACGGCCTTTACCTCCGCCTCTACCTGAATTAGAGTAGAAGGTTTGTTCTAATGTGTTCTTGCTTTGTGAAGAAGAATCCTCACCTAAATCCTTTTCTTCTATGATCAGCATAGATATCAAGTCCCGAAAGTTGGGACTATTCTCCCTAACTGCAATGGAGGTCTTTAATGGCTTGTACTCTTTGCCAAGCCCATTCAGACAGACGCTCACCAAATCATCATCCTCCACTGATACATTGATAGACCCAAGGGATTCAACAATTCCCTTGATCTTTAAGGCATATTCATCGATGAACATACTTTTCTTTTCCACAGTATGCAATTCTTGCTTTAATTGCAACTTCCTTGCCTTTGTGTTAGTTTGGCACATTTGAACCAAATTCTGCCATGCAACTGCTGGAGTGTTTGCATCCTATATGTGTCCTATCATAGTAACTGTGACACTAATTGAAAGCCAGTACATGACTTTTCTTACACCCTGATTCCAATCCTTGAATGCCTTTATATATGCAGGAGTGGCATTCTCCTCAGATAACTCTAGAGGTTCCTCATTCTCTCCTTCTACATAATCCCAAAATCCTTTACCCACCATTAGGAAATTGGTCATTCTGAAATTCTAGGAATGGAAGTTATTCTTATCCAGATTCTCACTAACAATCAGATTAATTCCGTCAGACATGTTTTCCTGCTCTGCAGCAATCAAATAACCTACTACAAACAGACAACTTCTGTATGCAACTTGTAATACAACAGTATCTCCTACAACTGCTGCAGCGGTACTTCAGCACAGCCTTTGTGTCACCAAATGTGACCAAAGTATATGCACATACACCCAGTATCAACAATACATGTGAAAACCCTGTCTACACTTCCAAAATGCACTGTTGCACTGCAATAACCAGATTTCGAGTAGAAACAGTTCTTTACCGGAACTTCTTGAAAACTGTCGAAAATACCCTGTAGTGATGAAACGGGGCCCGTAACACACCCAAAACGTGAATCTGGCTGAACAAACTTGGTCTAATAGAACAATATACTTACCCTATAGCTCCGCACCCACAAAGGTATCTCCTTAATCGGAGATGTGTAGCTCCTTGGTCCAATAGAACAATATACTTGCCCTGTAGCTCCGCACCTGTGAAGATATCTCCTTAATTGGAGATGTGTAGCTCCTAGAGCTACTGAGGGGGTGTTGTACCTAGACCAAGAAGGGAAAAGAGATGATGGTGCTCTTACCCGTGTAGTACTGCTTCCTTCCTTGCTTATTCTTGCCTCTTGCTTGCCTTCTTAGCTCTCACACGAACCAGGCTCTGATATCATAAAGAAAATGTGGGGGAGAGGGAGAGCTTCAAACCCTAGCAAGCAAACACACACACACACACACAAGAGAGAGATGGATAGCTGAATTTTCTTCTATCTTCTTCTTCTCTACTCAACCAACATAACATAAGGATAAGAGTACACACTATATGGGTTAGTACTCAACTACTACAACATACAAGGGTCGGTCCATAATGTGAACCCGACTAAATGAGCTGGCGCTATAACTATGCCAGTCTCTAGTAATCCAAAATGGCTGTCACAGAGCTTGTCATCCCACTGGCCGTATATCACCCATAATCTCACCAACCATGCGAGTGATGTAGATGCGGAAGCTATCACCCACCCATGCGGGTCATCAATGTCCATCGTGGCACTAGTTGAGCTCAATATCTCAACAAAACCCAAGGCTACCATGAAGGTGCAACCCAAGTTTAGATCCCAAAAAGGTAAACCATGCTCCTAAATAAGAACAGGTATGCACCTAAGAAGAAGTCTACAACAAAATGGAGAATCCAGCAACCAAGATATCATGCTCAATACTCAAGAAATCATCAAACATGGGTGCCCACAAACCTACGTCTTCATGCTTAGGGATACTATGAGGGTAATATCATCATATGGGTGCTTAAACCCGTCAAGATTAATCAAATGTCATCATCAACTAGAATATAGGATACTCAAAAGAATTTTATGGTGTGGAGACCAAAGCAAAAATAGCCTAACCACATGGAACCTTCCCACACCAGGATGAATTTTCTATCACATCATCTAATGAAGGGATTTTACTAGAAATGTCCCCACAGATTATCTACATGAACCCACTCTTTGAACTAGTAGTAGATGAAGTTGCAGAAGCTTTGTGTTGGGTAGACACAAGTACCTACTCTTCTAGGTAAAGAGCAGAAGCTTTGTGTTGGGTAGACACAAGTACCTACTCTTCTAGGTAAAGAGCATACATGACCTCTTTATGCAACTTCCATGCATATAACTCATATTCATAGAGTATACATCTTTTTGCATACTCTATGTTGCTTCTTTTATGCATATAGTATGCATGGATATTTAATGCTCTATGGATTAGTCTTAGCATTTCTCTCATGCTCTATGCATATTACTCATGCATAGAGTATGCATGCTTTTTTTCATACTCTATGTTGCTTTATCAATAGAGTATGCATGCTTTTATTTATATCATTATGGTATGCATGCTTTATAGATTAGATTTAGCATTTCTCTCATGCTTCTATGCATATCATTACGGTATGCATGCTTTATAGATTAGCCTTAGCATTTCTCTCATGCTTATCTCCTTTTCTTATTTTGTATTGTAGGACTTGACTTTTTTGAGCCTAACTTTTCTCAACTACTTGAGGTAAGATCTTACACACAAGCTCTTTTACTATTTATTCTTTTCTTGTTTGCACCCTTCTCGTGTATATGATGTTAGATGTGGTCATCATGTCTACATTAGGGTGACCACTTACCTATTCCAAAATAACCAAGGCATCCCTCCCACCACTTGCACTAGAATGCTATCAGATTTGTGAACCACTCGTACTGTCACTGTGTAGGTGGCAAGGAGTCTATGCTCCATGGACACATTTACATTAAAAAAATATGTTTATCTCTTTGATTCTTTGATTTTATGCATAATGCTCAAGCCTAATACTTTTATGCTTACCTCCTTTTCTTATTTTGTATATTGTAGGTCTCGCCTTTTTTGTAGCGCAACTCTTCTCAACCACTCAAGGTAAGCTCTTACACACAAGCTCTTTTACTATTTATGCTTTTCTAATTTGCACCTTTGGGTGTTGGGGTTTAGAGTTTACGCATGCATAAAGTATGCATAAAGAGACCTTGCATAGGCATGCATAAAGTATGTATGTATGATCTCTTTATGTATGATCTATGCATATTACTCATATGCATAGAGCATGCATAAAGAGATGTATAAGGAGAGCATGCTTTATGCATGCATACTCTATGCATGTATTATGCAGAAAGAGAGCATGCATGATCTCTTTATGCATGCTCTGTGCATAGAGTATGCATCTTTCTTGCGTACTCTATGTTTCTTCTTTTATGCATAAAGTATGCATGGATATTGCTTTTATGCATATGCTTAATGCTCTATGAATTAGCCTTAGCATTTCTCTCTCACTCTATGCATATGCTTAATGCTCTATGAATTAGCATTAGCATTTCTCTCATACTCAATGCATATCATTATGGTATGCATGCTTTATAGATCAGCCTTAGCAATTCTCTCATGCTTACTTCCTTTTCTTAATTTAAATTGTAGGTCTCGACTTTTTTGAGCCTAATTCCTCTCACAAAATGCACCACCAAAGCATAACATTATATAGAACATGTGTGCAAGATTCAATCCTAGTCTATGATTGATTAACTAGCTATAAAAATCCTCAGTTATTTTTTTTGAATAGCTAAATACCTTAAATTTTTATTAAGACCTAAATTTTAGATTTCGAATTAATTTTTAAGCCTAAGATAAATTGTATTACACCATAGATAAGTTTGTGAAGTAATGCACATCCAAAAACTTTGAAAAGCAGAGAGAAATTGGCTAATTAAAGCATTTGACCCAAAGATAATCCAAACATCTCTACATTACGACTATAATTTGGTCTATGAATTCTTATGGAATTGAGTAGCCTAGAGGTAACCAATGTGATCTTAAAAAATCTCAATTTTCCTTTAGTGTGTACCTGATGATATGAAAAAAAAACCTTAAATTTTCACTATCCATATGTTTCAAATTATTCCATAAAATTGGTCAATAATGAGAACATAAATATATCCACAGACACATTTCTGTCATGTTACCAAGCTAGTGTTAAAGTGGCTTATTTATGTAATCCCACTTTATATTCTCATAAAGACTTAACAACAATTGTTTCAACCATATGCCAATGAATAGACACTTTATTAGCTGGACAGACATTGCTAAGGTCTATATCTTCAAAAGAGATCCCGCTAAGAACAATACTAATTGATGATGTGGCATTGTCATTTGTCTTTTCTGGAAAGTTTGGAAAGCAGGTCGAATTAATCTACACACACAAGCACGCACACCACCATATATCTATCATTTCCAAGATACTCAATACATATGTATTGCTAATGACCGTGCATTGAATACATTTTGCAGTTCTGACACTATGGTAAAAGCTTACTAGCAGAAGAGCCTAAATCCATTTCTGCGTGACAACAATAAGGTTGCTTTATTGAGCGATGTCTTTGAAATAATAACGAATAATAATGTAACAAAAGCTGGCTCGTACAGCAAAAGAAAAAAGGGGCAAAAAAGTTTTTTCTGTACCCAACTTTGATTGTGGAGCGGGAAAGCTTGTAAAAAATGGGGTGCATAACATGGATGACAGACTGGTTTGAGATTTATCACCTGTGCGAAGCCAGGTGAGAAAATAACACCTTACTGAGTACGAATAATTTTGCTAGAGCCCTTATTGCAAAAATCAACGCATTGTTGTATTGTCATTACTGGGATTCGGGACTTGTTTTTTCTTTGCCCGACGCATCCACACTCTTCTCGAACAGCTGTGCACATTTATCCCAGAAATACAGTCATATCATCTAATCTACTTAAAACAATGCTTAACATTAGAAATAACAACGTGCCTGGATTTAAAATAAAATAACGTCAATCGAACCTTCACTTTGAGCTGAAGGGATCTCACGTATTCAGCCGTGGCCTGTAGAATTTCCTCTTTGCTCAACTGCAACACAAGGAAATATAAGTTTAAGTTGTTAGCTATACAATTTACGTGGTGCAACCGAACGTATGAAGAACAGCTGCATGCCCGAAGTAGCAATTAATGAATAGAATTGCCTGCACGCTGTTCGGAACGAGAGACTGCAGAGCTGCCAGTCGGTGGTCCAATGTTTCAGATTGCCACTGCAAATTATCGATGAAGTATTAGGAGATGGGCGCTTAACCACCTTAATCAGACATCAAATTAGAGTTACGTGGGAATTGATGCGGATGAAGGGCATATAAAGACATCAATATTCACCGCCTCGCTAGGTGATGCTGATGCCACCGAAGGCCGCAATATTGGACGTCCGGAGTCAATATGGTATGGAGTTCCGACCTGCTCCACCTCTTGTACTGTAGAGATATCCTGCCACGCCAAGCACGAACTGATTAACACAAGAAGTTTCACTAATTAGAGGTGTTTTTATGAGCTGTTAGAGAACGGAAGAGTGCCACACGAGGACTTGCTGAACGTTGCTCGGACACCAAAAGATCAATCGCTAGTTTGCAAATTTCTTCTCACCTTGATACTCTCCAAACAAGCGTGAATGGGCCTGTTTTCCCGCCCGCGCATCCTTTTGCAAGCTTGAGTATCGTTCCTCAGGTGCTGCAGGGGGTATTCCAATGCTTGACTGTCATCTACAAACCTCATGATGTTCTTCTGAGAGCTGAGAAGAGAGCACGAGGGGCCAGAGGAGGCATCAGAGGCCATGGATGAAGCCCGAGGTACATTGAAGATGCTAGCCTTGTGGCGATGATGAAGTAGAGTACGGCTCTTCCCGACTACCGGTGCTCCTGCAGTGTGATCGGCAATGAGGCATTCCCTGGCCTGCTTTGCTAGCCTCTCATTCATGGTGAGAGCTGTGTGGAGACCGCTAGCTGTGTCCGCCGCGCTGGCGGAATCGTCTGAAGACGACCAGCTGAAGTAGTCCGTCCACCCGGACTCTGGCCCCGTCTGAACACCACCACTAGAGCTGGTAGGATCTTGCTTTAGCATGGTATCAGCGACAGGGCGAGGTTGCGAGAACAACTCCTCTGTGCGGTTGGCTGCTGTAGGTATCCAATCCGAATTCATACCCCTGTGTTGTGGGTACGGGGACGGAGCGGCTACTTCTTGTTGGGCTCCGCGAATTGGGCGGACGCCCACATGGCTAGCGAGCGCCTCTTTCGTCTACAATATCGTACCTCGGCGGCCGACCGAAAGCGGTGGTGGTGGTGGGTCGGTAGATGGTGCCCCTTTCATTGAAGCCAGCTAGGGCGCATAGCAGATTTAGTAAAACACCCCAGAACTCTCCATCGAAAATTATTCCAATTTCCAATAAAACGTGGGGGTGGGGCTGTTTCCTGCTACGTTACGCTTTTGGAGCCGTCCGCGGCTCCGCCCCCAATATTCCCATGAAGCCAAGGAGGATGTTAGACCAACGCTTTTGGTGCTGCTGCAATCTCTCCGATCTGCATTCTCATTCAATGTCCATGCACGCTGGAGCATGGGCCACTAGTGGGCTCTCTCGCAATGTAAAATCGAATTTTACGCACTGCAAAAACTCCGTGTCGGTGTGATCATAATAGGCGGGGGGCAGCTGGGGCCCGGGCCCCGGCGCCGCGCTCTTCCGTAATATATAGAAATCTTTCACCCCGTCGACGGGACCAGCCCCTCCTGAGCTGTAGGCGACATGTCACTATTTAATCACTATATTGCTCCTTTTTTTTTAACGTACGCCCGCCGGCCTCTGGCTTCCCGGCCCCGCCCCCGCAACGCCAGCCTCTGCTGGCTCTGGCTGTCGCTCATTAGCTTTTCCCCTCGACAAAATCTCAGCCTCAAGATCCTCGCCTGCAGGCTGTCCTGCCGCTTCCAACGTGGCACGAATGAAGATCGCTTCTACCACCACTCCAGTAGAAACTGCAGCTTTTCACAGCAAATAAGACGTGAATTCACGAGCCATTACTTTCTTTTCTTTTTTTAATAGACCATTCAAAATGAACCAAAAAAAAAACCCTCATCCCAGAATGTAGGGTGAATCTCATGCTTGATTTTTGAGGAATGTAGGGTGAATCCCGTGCTTGATTTTTGAGGGCCACCGCCCTTGCCTTTCAAAATGACGGACGTGATGAAATATAGCAAATCTTTTTGTATTTTAGAGTAATTTGTGTAGGGTGAATCTCGTGCTTGATTTTTGAGGGGCACCCTTGCCTTTCAAAATGACAAGTGTGATGAAATATAGCAATTTTTCTTGTATTTTAGTGTAATTTGTGACAGGTATTTTAAAGTTTTGCCAATATTTAATGGCCAAAATGATTTAGAAAAATGGGCATGCTCTTAATTTTCACTAATTTATTGGTTAGTGTGATTAGTGAACTTAAAGAGAGTAAAAAATGAGTCTAATTGCTTGCACTTGGACTAATTGGAGATGTATTAGTGTTCTAAACACTTGCCTTGACCTAATTCCATGCTTAGAATACTCCCATTAGGCTACAATTAGTGAGAATTAGCATTGATTATGTTTCAATTGCCTAATTTTTTCTCTTTTGAGTGGGTTATTTAGAGACTTAATTAGAAAGATTAATTGGGAATGATCACCTCATTGGGTTCGCCTAAATATTGTTAATCCACTTATCTAATCTCTATCTCTAAACTCCTCACCATTAGAAAGTAATTAGAGCAAAAAAGAGGGTTAAAGGGTGATTAACAATGGGACTAGAGAAAATTAATTTTTAGTTAAGTTAGAGTACCTCTAGATTAGTTGAAAAGCACTAATCCAGAGTTAACCTCTAACTTTTGCCTCCTCCTACCTACTTGACATAATGAGGGAATCTTAGTTGTCCCTCACTCAAAAATTCAAATCTCCACCCAACCCCAATTCAAAATCATGTGATGTACGGATGCATGGATATAACCGAAAAAAACTTTTTTTAAAAAAATTGAGAGAAAGAAACTTAGCCACGGCTGTACCTTCCTAAAGCCATAGCCGTTTGTTCACAAGCGTAGGGGCGTACCTTCAAAAAAATATAAAATATAAAAAAATGAGAAAAAAAAATAGCCACGATGGTACCTTCCTAAAGCCACGATCGTTCGCTCATAAACGTACGGGCGTACCTTCTCGAAAAAAAATAAAATATAAAAAAATGGAAAAAAAAATAGCCACGGTGGTACCTTCCTAAAGCCACGATCGTTCGCTCATAAACGTACGGGTGTACCTTCCCGAAAAAAAAACTACAAAAGCTTAGCCATGGCCGTACCTTCTTAAAGCCACGGCTATTCGCTCATAAGCGTACGGGCGTACCTTCTTAGAAAAAATTTTATAAAAAAAAACTTAGCCACCACGGTCATATACCTTCCTAAAGCCACGGTTGTTTGCTCATAAGTGTACGGGCATACCTTCTCGAAAAAAAGAACTTTTTAAAAAATAATAATAATAAACTTAGCCATGGCCGTATCTTTCTAAAGCCATGACCATTCGCTCATAAGCATATGGGTGTACCTTCAAAAAATGAATTCTCGAAAAAAAAAAAGTTTTGAAATTTTCAAATCTTTAGAGGTGCTTAAGGTCTATTTCCTCTACTTAGTAGCGTAGTTTTTACATGTACGAAACACCTAAAAAGGCCCTTTTTCACCTTAAGGATGCATTCATGCGCGAGGCAAAAGAGAGCCAAAACTCCGATTTTGGATCCGCATGTTAAACGGTTGAAGCATTTCTAAGCATCAACACACACCATGGACACCTTTTGGTGTCATGGTTCCATGCCCCAAGTGCCTCCATTCCATTAGGTGACACTGAGGCCATTGTACATTCATATGTGGCCGCCATGCCACAAATGTTTGGGCCGTGAGGGTGAAGCGATTTATGAAGAGCCCTTATCTAGTGGTGCATCTCCATACATGCATCTAGACGTGGATAGACGCCTTGAGCACATACATGTGTCTCCTCCTATAACCACGGATCTATTCCCACCCCCCACCCACATACCACCCCCTCTTGATCCCCAAATAGACATTGTGAGCTTAGCACAAGCTCTAAGAAGGGGAGTGGCACAACAATCGCACACACAAACATCACATACACAACCAATGTGGGTGAAAATTTTCAAACTTATGTCAAAATTCCATGGAGTTGGAGACCCCGTATCCCACCTAGAGGTCTTCAACCAAATCTGTCAGGTATTTGAAATTTTCGATGATGCAATAAAGGTCCATCTCTTTGGACTCAACCTTGAAGCGGTGCAATGGTTCCAATCCTTGGACCCTTAGCGTAAAGACAATTTCCAAGTAGTGATAGAGGCCTTTATTCTTGGATTTGCACTCTACGGACCCAAAATGGAACCCCGTAATCCATTTGTTTCCAAATAAAAACCATAGGAAACCTATGCGACTACATCACACACATTAAGTACCTTGATTCATGTTACGAAGAGATGGAAAAATTGAGTGACAAGCACTTAATGAACCGTTTTCTCTTGGGCTTGCACAATCCAAGGCTTCACGACCACATGTTGGTGAAAGACTCCTCCACCTTTGATCAAGCTTGCAAATGGGCAATCTTTTTTGATGACAACATGCGACAAAGCCATTCCACGCAATTGGCCACCGAGCGAATGACAACCCCAAGCTCATTTATAAGATTACTCTCCTCTTCTCTGGGGCACCATGCATTATTGGTGGCACTAGCCCCAACTAACTACTCACACATAGCACCACCACAACCCTCTACAATGCCCATCTTTCCATTCCAACTATTGCCTCTCGAGGCAAACGCCATTGATTAAGAAAAGATCCAAACCTAGTCCATTGCTAAGTCCATGGAGTCCATGCGCTCCGACACCCCTGAGAGGCACCCATAACATATCATATTCCTTTGCCATTGCCTCACATGGGCCCTAAACCAATTGTGCACACCATAGGTGCACCCACAGGGAAACCAGCTCTTCAATGTTTCCTCTACCAGGGAAGAACGCTTAACCTTATAAGTTAGGGGGTGAGGGGGATTTATGGTGTCAGGGGAGGGGGGACAAGGGAGCATGGGAGAATGAAAGTAGGGGTTTCGTTTCTTCTTGTAGTTTTACAATATGTCATCTAGTGGTGTAGTTTGAAAACTTAATTAGTTTACTACTCTTTTAACCTAACCATACATGGAAAAATTTTTGGAGAGTACATGTAGGTCTTTGTGCTTCTAGCACTTACATCCATGCTACTTATATGGGCTACAACTTGTCACATGTATAACATCAATATCTTCTATTTGATTTTTAAACCTTACAAAGGGGATAATTGAATTTCATAATTGGGACTCATATGCTTGGAAAGGGGTAAAGTTTATTTTTTAGAGAAACTTAAATAGGGGGTTTTTATGAGTTTCATGCAAGCAAGTGACATCCCCTTTCTATGGAAAGTAAATTCCTCGGGATTTAGATATATTATTTTGTGAGCCAAAAATAACTTTTACACTCGACTTTGGGCCTTGCCCCTAAATTTTAGGAAAGTGATCAATATCATGGACATAATTATCACGCATAGCATCAAAAGATTAAATATGAATAGCATAAATGTTATTCATTGATGGTCTACGACTCAAATCGTCTAACAACATTAGCACGACCCGATTTATATTGGATCATGGGGTGAAATCTTTAAATGAAGGAAGCCCATTTAATATGATAGTTGGAGATCAAGGGTTGACTAAGTAGGTGTCTAATTCTTTGTCGGTCAGTCTTAATCAAGGATTCTAAACTCATGAGAGGTAGTGTTTTCACATGCAAAGAGAATGTACTATGCCCAAAAGATCCTTATCATAGGTGCTATAGTTGATTTTAGAGGGTTTTAGTTTACGACTTTCAAATGCTAAGGGATGGTCATCTTGCATCAAAATCGCTCCTATACTAGATCCACTAGCGTCAGTGACAACTAGAAAAAATGGTCTAGTAAAGTCAAGTAATTGTAAGACTGGAGCATGAGTTAAGATATATTTGAGACTGTCAAAGGACTTTTGTTGACTGTCACCCCAACAAAAAACAGTTTTCTTTTTCAACAATAATGTCAATGGTAATGCAATGAGAGAAAAGTTTCACACAAATTTTCTAGAAAAGTCTGAAAGTTCAAGAAACAATCTCACATCATGTACAGTCTTGGGAGTTGGTCAGTCTCTCATGGTTGCTATCTTCTTAGGGTCAACACAAATGTTATCAATGGAAACAATGTGCCCAAGATATTCAATTTCACTTTGAAAGAAAGTGATTTTGTGAGGATTTTCATACAAATGGTTCTCTTTAAGAAGTTTAAATACAATTCTCAAATGGTTTTCATGTTCTTTTTGGAAGAGTCTAAAAATAAGAATGTCATCAAAAAAGATGATCACAAATCTTGATGGTTCAAAACGATTCTATGCATCATGCGAACAAATGTGGCCAGTGTATTGTAAGGCCAAACGGCATTACTAAAAATTCTTAGTGACCAAATTGAGTGCGAAATGTAGTTTTATAAATATCAGTGGGGTCCATATGCACTTGATGATAACCGCATTTTAAATCTATTTTTCGAAAAACATAAGCACCTTTCAATTCGTCAAGAAAATCGTCTACTCTAGTAATATGATAACAATTTTTGACAATGTTATGGCTCACCCTAACCCTCCTTGAAACACATCCAAAAAGAGATTACCTGGTGAACCGAAACTGTCATGAGGATTTTTCCAATGGCCGAGCTCGTAATCCTTTAGGTTTTCAATCTCTACAACTCCTTGAGAAGAAATTCCACCGCGTCTCCTGCGAGCATTGTCACACCGTCGCGTTGCACTACAGGTCCTTGTCCCTCCTTTCACCTCACTTCACTCACACACACTCACTAGCATGCATTAGGGAGATAGATTAGCAATAGGATTAGCAAGATCAAGACTGTCACGTAGGCTGTAATGCCTGTGACCGACGGCGGCGGCAGACCGGATGGCCATGTCCGAGGTTCAGTGGGAGAGGACGCCCATGCGGAGTCATGGGCGGCCAGGCTAGTGTGGACGGCAGGCCACACACTATATAACCTGGGGGATGAGGGGCAATCCTCATTCTTCCTCTATGGCTGGGTGGTGAGCCAGAGGCCGTCCCCTCTCGTGGTAACGCCTGTAGAGCGGCGTTACGGATATGTAACACTGGTATCAGAGCGTGGTTCGAGGGGATCGTGAGAGTCCGCACGTGAACAGGGGACCGGAGCCCACTCGATGGTTTTCATCCACAATCTTCTCACCCTTATCTTGAATGGAGGGTGTGGAGGGAGGCGGCCATGGAAGAATGGAAGGGAAGAATTCTCTCACTCACTCTCTCTCTCTCTCCCCATCACACACAGCAAGCAACATCGCAGGTAAGCAAAAAGAATTTTCGTTTTGTTTTGTCTCTTTGCGTTGAAATTGTAATTCGTTTGGTAGGAGAGAAATCGCCTATCTGTATGCTGCGTGTGGGAGTGGGGGGGGCGAGAGCCCACTACTGTGCGTGGGGGGCGAAGAGGAGCCCCACGGTGGCACCAGCCCCACTGTCTGCGATTGAAGCGTGTGTGTGGGGGGGGGCGGACACCAGCCCCATGGCTGCGTTGAAGAGTCTGAAGAGCCCCATGACTTGTGTTGAGTGGGGGGGGGCGAAGAGCAGCCCCACTGTGAAGACCCACGCTTTGAAACGAAGCTCCGTCTCTACTGTGTGTTGGGGGGGGCGAAGGCCAGTTGCTGTAATGTGGGGGATGCGTGAACAAAACGTGAACAAGTTGCGTTGAAGCGCCTTTGCCTGTGCTGCGTAGCCAGCCAGGCCAGCCAGCGGCGGCGGCGGCCACCCAACGGCGGCCAGCCATGGGCGGCTAGCCAGGCGCGGCGGCGGCTAGGCCAGCCACAACACCGGCCAGCCACCAGCCCAGCAAATGCCACGAGCAAAAAAAAAAACCCATATATTTTATTTGTTCATTTTTTTAATTAAAAATGAAGCACAGTGGCAGCGGCCAGACTCGGCCCTAAGGACACTCCCCACCACGGGCGGGCGGCCACGCCCGAAGCGGTGGGGCCGGCCCGTCCCGTTATTTTTTTATTTTATTTTTTTGAAAAAAAAACACACAAAACAACGGTACACCCCACGAAACAAACCCAACACGGCCGTCGCGTCGTGTGGCCGTAGTGCCCGTTTTCCACAAAAGAGACCCACCGCACATGGCCGTAGTGCCGCGTGCTAAGAGAGAGACAAAACCCACGGTCGTAGTGCCGAGTCCTTCGAGAGAAAGCCGTTCTATGGCCGTTGTGCCTAGTGAACACGTCTATGACCATAGTGCCTCGAAAGTAGCACATGTGGTGATCACACATTTGGTTCAGAGAGACTAAATTTAAGCTGAGCATAGACTTAGTATTAACCATCAAAGTCACGTAGTTTGGCTATAGTGTAAATCTGAAACCGCGGAGTGTTTTACTTGGGCTAAGAGGACCGACAATGACGTCAGTTGTGTGCCCAAATTAGACGAAGTGCTTATCACGAGAATCAGATAAGCCTAATTGAGCTTTTAACAGATGCTAGAAGATTGTGATAAACTTTGGCAAATGAAAACCATGTACAAGCGTAGTCTTGATGTGGTTATGCCTTGTGTCCAAACAAGTTGCTTACTGTTTGTAGCAACAAGAGAGCCTTGGCGCATAGAGGCAAGCTGGCCCTTGTTGGTAGTAACAAAATAGTGTCACTACTTGGGCCTAGAGAGTGGTGACTAGTTTGATTTAATCACGAAGATTGCTTTGTAAAAGTAATCCCTAAGGTGTGTATTACTTGGGATAAAGGGGCTAGTAGTGCTGCTAGCAGTACTCAATTGAATGGTTTATCTAGGAGTACTAATCTGAAGGATTAGCAGACGCCTAGATAATAATAGCAGATTTAGATTGATTTGTAGAAATCAAAGGTAAATCTGAAGGGGTATAGTTTTGAGATGTAATGCTCAATGCCCTTATAGAAGTTTATCGACGAAGAGAACTATTCTTAAACTTACTAGCATGGTTTTCTCTTCTTTTTATTGCCATGCGTCGACATCCCACTGCTCGAGAGTTTATGGTGATCTTTCGAGGGGGGAAAGAGCCTTTTTATATGTCACATCAATTGGTTTGGTGTAATTTGATGGTATGGGACATCAAATTCTCACGGAATCGATTGTAGTCTTGGTGGAATGGGACGCCAAGGCTTGTGCATGTAACTTGACTCTTTGGCAGGTTGTATGTACACTTGTCTGTAGTGATAAAGTGTGCAAGATAAAATTTGAACTTTGAAAATTACCAAATATAGCCATAAGTTGGGATAAAACCCAGTTACAGAGTTCGTAGAAGCTCTAGGTAGCAAGACCATGATGGTGTACTAGTGCTAACAGAGTGATTTAGTTCCGGAGTGATCTAAATCTAGAGGTTAGCAGTAAGACTAGTATGGTTGGACAGTTTCATGCATGGGGGACGCCCTATAGCATTTTGCAAGTGTAGTCTTGCCTATGTTCATCAACATAAGTGTGCGATTGTGAGCACATTTTAGTTGCTACCATATGAATTTGGGAAATATATTACTTTCCTACATACGCAATTGTAATATTGCATGATAGGCTATTTTGCTTACAAAGTTCATGTGCGTGTGGGTGGTTGCAAGATGAGGGTACTCACTTTCGTTCACTCTCTCTAAAATTGGGACATCTGTGCATCTCGGGCGGTGTACCTCGATCGTGATAGTGCCGCGAATTAAAAGACGACACGTGCCTCCCGAGCCTAAATCGACATATCTCGATCGAGATGCCAACTAATGCCACGCTAGCAGGTCCGGGTTTCCAGGCGTCTTCCATGTCACCAATACATGTCAACGCCACCACATTATCTCGATCGAGATATCTATGCCACTCGGATCCACATCAGGGCCACGCTGTATCCCCCTAGGCATATTTGACTAGCACATCTCCATCGTCCACGTATCTCGAACGAGAAATTAACATCAAATCGCGACCATTCATTGTTCGAGGTAATGGGATACAATCTCCACCGTCCCCATATCTCGATCGAGATACTGAGATCAAATCTCAGCCGTCCAAATATCTCGATCGAGATACAGAGATACAATCTACACCGTCCAAATATCTCGATCGAGATACGTAGATGCAATATCCACCGTCCAATTATCTCGATCGAGATACGTAAACGCAATCTATACCGTCCATTCACGTACGTTGGAAGATGCGATCTCGGCCGTTTAAATATCTCGATCGAGGTATATAATGAATCTTGACCGTCGAGATACCTTGTCGTGGTAATGCCTTTAAATCGTGGCCGTCCATGTACCTCGAACGAGATAGTAATATCAAATCTCAGCCTCCCCAACCCTAAAATTAGGTGTGTATCTTGGCCGTATGTTGCACTAACCCTAATATCCAGAGCGTTAATCTTGCAAACCCTAAATTGCATGATGTTACCGAACCTCGATCGAGGTTATAAAACCGGAAAACTTTTTTTTTTGCCTCATTATCACAAGTCGTTTTCACTCTCCTTGCTCTCTTGATTTGGATTAGCATTAGTGAGCCCATTAGCATTGTTTTATAGCTTCATTAGTGCTACTTAGCACTAAGCATTAGACCCTTCACATTAGACCCTTCACATTGGACCCTTCACATTTGGCTTAGGTTTTAGCATGGAGTCACACGAGGAGGGCCACGAGGAGGGCCGCTCATCTATTGCGGACCTCATCGCGGAGATAGACCGCGAGTTAGCGGCTATCCGTAGGAGTGCTAGAGACACTCCGTCTACATTACATATCGTGGCAGACTTGGAGGCGATGCTTGCATCCCTTCATAGCCTTCACGATATTGTTTATGTAGATGAGTGGATAGCCCACCATCGCGCTGCTCCTGTGTCACATGGCCTGACATATCGTCAGGTCTGTGATCTTGCTCCTATTAGGGATGGAGCCTACCTAGATCTGTTCCTCGATAGTCGTGGGATGAGGCCTGGGGCGGGCAAGCCCCTCACTATTTCGCGGTGTTCGCATCCTCGTATGGCGGCACATATCTGTAGTCGATATGTTGCCGCATATGGGAGGATGCCGAACAACCGCCAGATTTCCATATACTTCGCAAAGCAGTTATATGCGGAGTTTGTCTTAGGGGAGGAGGTGGATTACACCAGCCATCGTCCGGGTGGTGGTGCTGGCCGAGGCCGTCTCCAGGACCAGGGTAGGCGGCCTCCACCAGCCCTTCGTGTAGCACCTACCACAGATCCTTCATTTGTGCCATTGTCGACAGTAGAGGCTCTTGGCACCCAGGTCGGCATTGACGTACGGAGTACCACGGAGAGCATCCAGCACGTGGTGCGCCTATTCTCACGATCTATACCGACGACAGATGTCGAGGTATTTACATATATATTACGTCTTAAGTTTTTTTGGTCATTTATCTTCATGTTTATATATACTTTTCTATATTTTTACATGAGCAGCATGGTTGATTGTGTCACGTAGGTTCCCACACCTACCACTGAGAGGCTCACTCAGGAGTTGGTAGAGGCGAGAGCGGAGATTGACCGCCTCAGAGCTGCATTACAGATGGCAGAGGCAGCTACTGCAGAGGCACAGCATCTAAGAGAGTCCGACATCCAGCAGGTAGGTTTCTCTTGCACGTAAAAGAGTTATAATTAAGGTCCTAAGTTATAAATTTCTTTAAGTAATACCTAATGAGAGACTAATCAATTATTTTAATGCTTTACTTTTTTGCGTAGGCTCGGACCGAGGTAGAGAGCTCCAGAGCTGAGGCACAGCATCATCAGATTATGGAGCAGATTGCCCAGCACAAGGCAGAGCAGCTGATGCTGCATGTTCGAGAGTTTCGTAGATCCTTGGACGTGACAGTGCCTTACCTACCTTTATATCCACGGCCTGTCACACAGAGGTTTTTCGATGACCTCTCCCGCAGGATGCACCACCCTTCCTACGTGATGCGTGCTGCTCTTTATGTATCGAGGACATTGATAGTACAGGTGGATATGCCCTGGGATGTGGACATATTTTCCACTTGTCTTGCATCACCCAGGAGCTAGTCCGGTTCTCAGCATGCCCCTCCTGCCGTGCACGCGTCGACCTAGCGACGTACAGGGTATTGGGCATCGATGATCTTCACCCAGGCCTCGTTCGAGTAGATGCTAGGACTGGCAAGCCTGTCGACTTTACATCAGCTATGGACTTGGGACTCGACGCCTTCGACGATAGAGCCCAGGAGCCTGAGGTGCCTCCTGAGATAGAGTGGAGCTCACATGAGTTCGACGCTTACCAGAGAGTCCTACATGAGAGCCAGGTCACAGCATATGAGCGCGTGGGTGGTGCTGGCCCTAGTGGCACCTCGGGTGATGGTGCTAGCAGCAGTGCTGCTTCTCATGAGCAGCGTGTCCTTACAGCAGAGGAGCTTACACGAGCAGAGTGGCAGACACGTACCATTGCAGATTATAGATTTTGGGTTTACAGACAGAGGCGTCTTGCATTAGCACGACGTAGAGAGAGAGAGAGAGGGCCATAGCAGCTTTTGGGACTCGTGAGCTCCCGAGTACACCGGCACCAGCTCACGATCCTGCCTTTGAGGCAGACCTCCCCGCAGACATTCGATGACCCCCGCAGTCGGCACAGCCTCCTCGACGTGCACAGCAGCCTCGACGCGCACGTCGGCAGTTAGAGATGACGATTTTGATTGGGTTGCTGTTGATAGTGACTAAACTCAGACTAGCTAGGTTAGCTCACTTACATTGTACTTAGATTTTTGGGCAGTGACTAACCTCAGACTAGCTGGGGTAGCTCATTTTCATTCTGATGTACTTATTTGATGTTTATATCATTATGAGTTTTTTCATTATTAAGTATCATTACATTTTAGTTGATGTTCTTGATTTTATTAGATTTTTTAACACTTTGGCTATCATATTGTTTGTTGAAAATCTCCATGCCATCGTACCCAAACATGCTCTGATGGGGACCAAACTTTGCAAGCATGGGGGGGCACCCTGGGGGGGGGGCACCCACCCCCACATGCTTGCAAAGTTTGGTCACAATCAGAGCATGTTTGGATTGGTAATTAGCGCCTAGTGCGGGTTTTTGAAGTCTCTTGGTGCTTAAGAGGCCATGGAAAATCCGGGCCTTCCCCGTACCATCGTACCCAAACATGCTCCGATGGGGACCAAACTTTGCAAGCATGTGGGGGTGGGTCCCCCCCACATGCTTGCAAAGTTTGGTCACAATCAGAGCATGTTTGGATTGGTAATTAGCGCCCAGTGCGGGTTTTTCAAGTCTCTTGGTGCTTAAGAGGCCATGGAAAATCCGGGCCTTCCCCATACCATCGTACCCAAACATGCTCCGATAGGGACCAAACTTTGCAAGCATGTGGGGGTGGGTCCCCCCCACATGCTTGCAAAGTTTGGTCACAATCAGAGCATGTTTGGATTGGTAATTAGCGCCCAGTGCAGATTTTTCAAGTCTCTTGGTGCTTAAGAGGCCATGGAAAATCCGGGCCTTCCCCATACCATCGTACCCAAACATGCTCCGATGGGGACCAAACTTTGCAAGCATGTGGGGGTGGGTCCCCCCCACGTGCTTGCAAAGTTTGGTCACAATCAGAGCATGTTTGGATTGGTAATTAGCGCCCAGTGCGGGTTTTTCAAGTCTCTTAGTGCTTAAGAGGCCATTGAAAATCCGGGCCTTCCCCATACCATTGTACCCAAACATGCTCCGATGGGGACCAAACTTTGCAAGCATGTGGGGGTGGGTCCCCCCCACATGCTTGCAAAGTTTGGTCACAATCAGAGCATGTTTGGATTGGTAATTAGCGCCCAGTGCGGGTTTTTCAAGTCTCTTGGTGCTTAAGAGGCCATGGAAAATCCGGGCCTTCCCCATACCATCGTACCCAAACATGCTCCGATGGGGACTAAACTTTGCAAGCATGTGGGGGTGGGTCCCCCCCCCCACATGCTTGCAAAGTTTGGTCACAATCAGAGCATGTTTGGATTGGTAATTAGCGCCCAGTCCGGGTTTTTCAAGTCTCTTGGTACTTAAGAGGCCATGGAAAATCCGGGCCTTCCCCATACCATCGTACCCAAACATGCTCTGATGGGGACCAAACTTTGCAAGCATGGGGGGGGGGGGCACCCACCCCCACATGCTTGCAAAGTTTGGTCACAATCAGAGCATGTTTGGATTGGTAATTAGCGCCCAGTCTGGATTTTTCAAGTCTCTTGGTGCTCAAGAGGCCATGGAAAATCCAGGCCTTCCTCATACCATCACACCCAAACATGCTCCGATGGGGACCAAACTTTGCAAGCATGGGGGGGGGGGCCTTTCCCACATGCTTGCAAAGTTTGGTCACAATCGGAGCATGTTTGGATTGGTAATTAACGCCCAGTCCGGATTTTTCAATTCTCTTGGTGCTCAAGAGGCCATGGAAAATCCGGGCCTTCCCCATACCATCATACCCAAACATGCTCCGATGGGGACCAAACTTTGTAAGCATGTGGGGGTGGGTCCCCCCCACATGCTTGCAAAGTTTGGTCCCCATCGGAGCATGTTTGGGTGCGATGGTATGGGGAAGGCCTGGATTTTCCATGGCCTCTTGAGCACCAAGAGACTTGAAAAATCCGGACTGGGCGCTAATTACCAATCCAAACATGCTCCGATTGTGACCAAACTTTGCAAGCATGTGGGAGTGGGCCCCCCCCCCATGCTTGCAAAGTTTGGTCCCCATCGGAGCATGTTTGGGTGCGATGGTATGGGGAAGGCCTGGATTTTCCATGGCCTCTTGAGCACCAAGAGACTTGAAAAATCCGGACTGGGCGCTAATTACCAATCCAAACATTCTCTGATTGTGACCAAACTTTGCAACCATGTGGGGGTGGGTCCCCCCCCCATGCTTGCAAAGTTTGGTCCCCATCGGAGCATGTTTGGGTGCGATGGTATGGGGAAGGCCTGGATTTTCCATGGCCTCTTGAGCACCAAGAGACTTGAAAAATCCGGACTGGGCGCTAATTACCAATCCAAACATGCTCTGATTGTGACCAAACTTTGCAAGCATGTGGGGGTGGGCCCCCCCCATGCTTGCAAAGTTTGGTCCCCATCGGAGCATGTTTGGGTGCGATGGTATGGGGAAGGCCTGGATTTTCCATGGCCTCTTGAGCACCAAGAGACTTGAAAAAACCGGACTGGGCGCTAATTACCAATCCAAACATGCTCTGATTGTGACCAAACTTTACAAGCATGTGGGGGTGGGTCCCCTCCCCATGCTTGCAAAGTTTGGTCCCCATCAGAGCATGTTTGGGTACGATGGCATGGAGATTTTCAACAAACAATATGATAGCCAAAGTGTTAAAAAATATAATAAAATCAAGAATATCAACTAAAATGTAATGATACTCAATAATGAGAAAACTCATAATGATATAAACATCAAATAAGTATATCAGAATGAAAATGAGCTACCCCAGCTAGTTTGAGGTTAGTCACTGCCCAAAAATCTAAGTACAATGTAAGTGAGCTAACCCAGCTAGTCTGAGTTTAGTCACTATCAAGATAGAGATCTAGTCAGCAGCACCCTCTCTAGCTCTCAACTGCTCTAGAATGCTCTCATGGTCATCCACTCGAAGCCGAAAATGAGGGTGAAAACTGTGTTTTCGGCTCTGTACTCGAACAAGAGTGAGCCTGGTAGCAACCACTAGATGAGAGAACTGAAATGCCTCTAACTGCCACTTCCACTGCTGGAACTCAAGACTCCCCCGATGAAGTCGAATCTGCTGGTAGAACCGGCCTGCCACAATCATGCTATGGGCGTCATAAGAAAACCCATGATCATCCACTGTATCCTGGTCAAGCATGCACTTTGGCCTAGTGCAACTCATCAGATAGTAGTCTACTCCCTCGCTATTTCCCTCACTGGCAATAACAGCAAATACATCACCCTCCTGTAGCAAATCTGTCAGGTCATCATAACTGACCATGAACGCAGGACCCGTGTGCTCATCAGACACCACTGGATGTGAAGGATGCTCGAGGGAGAGGAATGTCTGTATCCATGCATCTGCCCATCCTCTCGAGGCACAATGTGACCAATCGCCATCCATACATGCTCCACAGAAGCATGCAAACCGTCGTGTGTAAATCGTGGGGGCCACCATGCACGTGCTCCTGATGGAATGTAAGCCCAAGGTGCCAGGTACTGTGTCACAATCATGGGAGGCTCTACGGTCAATCATGCCACCATCCACATGCCAAAAAAATCTCCTGACAATCTGAGCATCACATTAGGGGTATGATGATGATGCACTCCCACACAAATGTTGGGAGCACCACTCGACTACGTGGCCTGCATCTCTGAACCGCTGAGCATCCTGTCTCGCAGCTGATGACGCCTCAAGGCACGTTTCACACACGCGCCCGCACCATCATGCTCTCCCTTCCCGTGACCAGTCTCAAAGAATGACCAAATCACTGGGATACTAGACTGCACATGCCACCTATAAATCCATAAAAGATAGTCTTAGTTATTGTTTTCTTTAAGATGTTCTAGTGAATTTAGTTTAATTGTAAATGTAAGAAAGCCATAAGTACTACCTGTAGAGCCAATAGAATTGATGTGATGACTTGAACTGTGCGCCACAACCATCCGACCAAACCCATCGCTGGACATGTCTGATCCCACAATCTCCTAAAAAATCGTCATGGAGACGAAAACAGTGTTGCACAAAATGTGCATCATGTGAACGATCATCACTGATATAGAAATGATACTCTCGAATAATGACACGGGTCTTGGGGGTACTCGCTATCCCATCTACATGAGCCTCTGCATGTCGATAGCTAATGTGGACCAAAATAGCAACCTGGTGAGGTAAGCAATACATACGTTTAGGACACAAAAAATCAATTAAGTAATGCAGCTCAAACATAAAACAAATATTACAAAATATAACCATTACCTGCTCTGAGAAGTGATACTCAGATTGTATCTCCTGAAAAGGTGTGAAAGTGTAGTTCTTTGCAAAATCAATCACAGAGACGACCACACCAATAGGAAACTCTGCTAGGCATGCTCGGAACTGACGATCCTGCCACTTGGCACAATGACTGTGCCGTATGTAGGGGTAGATCTGCTCCCTAAATGTGGCTGTGAAGTGACAACGTGGTGTATGTTTGTCCACAAGCTGCAACTTCCTGGACTGTCCACCACTCTGGAGCTGGTGTGTCACATACTCATAACGTTGCCATGCCACTATCTCTTGGTCACTTGCATCAAGATCTACCATCTGTAGATGTGCAAGTGAACCACATGATGTGCAATTGGTCTCCACACAAGGCATCCTATGGAACTGGGCATCCTCCGTGCGTGCACACAAAAGAGAGTGGATGAAATCACGTGGACTACGAGGCAACTCTCTATGCCCACTAAGAGAACGGAACACATCATAAAAAAGTTTGAACTCAACATGGTAGCGACAACAACATGTGTCACGCTGACGTGAGTACCTCACAAACCAAGGCTTACACCCCTCAAATGACCTTTGCCCAATTTTAAGCTCTGGATACGAAGCCACAAACTGAGAATACAACTCAGTTTGGGTCATTTCAAGAAAGCAAGCACCGTGCTCAATGAACACTCCTCTTGTCACTCTCTTACGCAAAGCTTTCTTGAAACCTGCGATGCACGACAATTCTCCTCCCAAAAACTTTCTATCAAGGTTCTAGTGGTTTCATCTAGTAGGCGATCATGCCTAGCTACACGACCACTACTCGCCCACATAGCACCAACCTCATTGGCATCTAAACTTTGTCGCCTAATAGATCCAACTCTAAGTGCGTGTGGTGCTATGGAAAGGATGCGAGATGTGGCACTAACCTTACCCTTCATTTGGGAGCTACTTATGGCTGCCACAATAGCCCGTCGAGCAGCCAAAGCGTCCGCAGAGTTCCTCTTCTTGTTAACTATATAGGAATGACGAACACTTTGTAGCACCGCCATGCCAGCTCTCCTCTCTCTTCGACCTCCAATGTCGGAAAGCGCCCTGCAGTTGGCCATGTTGGGCAGATCAATCAAAGCATCAAGCACACATGCCTGTGATTGATGAAGACGTGAGGTCTTTGAAATAGGAATGGAAGATTGCATGGGCACGACGATGTGCCCCTGACTTTGATAGTTCTTTCCTATCCACACGAAGGGCGCCCAAAGGAGGGGGGTGGGTTCTTGTAGAAGAGAGGACTCAAGAAGGGCGGGTTCATGTGGATTATCTAAACTAAGGGGTAGTGGGGGGGAAGAGGTCGAAGGGAGAGGAAGTGGAAGAGGAGGAGCAAGGCTTGGATCATCGCCAAAACGGAAGGTGTTGCTCGTTGACGTGCTCTCCACTCTCTCTTTCTCTCACGAGCTACCCTTCTTCTCTCCTCCTCTTGAACTTGGTGGATGGGGGGGAGTCTAGTCCTATCACGTTTCCGACTCCTACGACTTTGAGAACCCATTCTCAAGGAAGCTAAGAGAGAAAATATTATAAAGGCTCAATGATGGGATAGTACTAGAGATAAGTGTGGGATAGTACTAGAGATGTGTGATTATATAGGAAAAATAAGTTATCCACTTCAAATCTCATTGGATTTCCTATCTAAGATTGATTGGATAACTAAGATAAACATAAAGATAATTAAAGATAAACTATTATCCACTTAAAAATTAATATTATTTATAATATTTATTAACAAGTCTAAATATTTATCATTACTAGATATATAAATATATCTTTAAAGATATCTTTTATTTTATAATTATATAACTGCTTTTTTAAATAAAGTATTTTTTTCAAATTTTATTCAAAGGTTTATTCTACATAAAAAATTTCCAAGAAATATAAAATTAAAAAATTTATTTTTTTTAAATTAATAATATGATCTTTAATAATATTTTTATTGATCTAATCCCAAAATATAATCCTTTAAAATTAGTGATTTTAAATTCTTTTATTTAATAAGTTACATATATTTTATTATTTAAATTTCTATATTCTATTTCTCTAAATTACTAAATTAACTTTTCCAAAAATATGTTTTTGAAAAAAGAGGGGAGGTGGGAAGGAGATGCCACGTGTCACAAGCGTGCATGACACGTGGCATTCTCTTGACATGTGGCACTATTATGGTTGATGTGGCAATTCCATGATGTGGCATGCCATGTCACCATGTGCGAGGTGGCATGCAAAGGTGGCAAGATGATGTGGCATTAATGATGACTAGGATGATGAGGTGGGGAGTCAACTAGGTTGACCATGTTGACATGGAGGGTGGAGGTGGCAAGCTGAGGTGGCAAGCTGCTTATGTGGATCCTCTCGATGCTCACGTGGACATAAAGTGGCATGCATATATAAGGTTTGTGCCTACCCAAGCCTCACACATGGAATGAAACCTAAGCTGTGAAGTTTACCAAGCCTAGATTTCCAAACCTAACTAGGATTGGTTTTAGACTTGAAAAGGGGAGAGTGGACACAATATGGGAATTTTCACTTGGGAGGATTGAAAATGGACCTTCCCATACTCAAATCAAGCCAAATTTTTTTTAATAAATTCATGGCAACAAGAGTATTGATCCCTTGAGTTTTTAGATTGAAAGATTCAATATTTAATTTTCTAGAATTAAATTACTATTGATTTAATGGGCCTCTAACAGTCATAATAAATTTTCCAAAGTAAATCTACAAAAATCAAACCGTTAGATTTGTAATTTTACCTTATACCCACATTATACTAATCTTTCCCAATCTAATCATCACTAGATCCATACAATTTGAGCATTTTAAATGGTAGATGTGGTGGGAGGATAAAATAGTATGTTTTTTAACAATTCTAATATCTTTTAAATAATATAGAAAATAGTAGAACACATCAAAAATTACTTGATAAATCAAGTTAAGCTCTATGTTATTTGTATTTGTGATATGCAAAGTGGGAACATCATATGAGTAATAATGTAAAAGTTATAGGCAATTTACTCACATTCACTATACCTGTCTAAACCTAGGACAGGGCCTGTATACAAACTTGGTTCCCAAAGAAAAGGGGATTTGCAATTATTGGATATTCGATCAGATTATAGTTTTAGGTGCCCAACTTTGCATATGATGTTTCATTAGAAGACCTTGAAGTGAAACTCCTTGGCTAACTATGAGAGATTGGCTATTCTTCTTGAAAAAATGCCTGTTTTCCAGCTAAAGCCAAGGGCGCCCACGACATGAAACTAGATAACCTCATCTTGCAACCACCCGTAAACCCTATAAGTCGTATGACCCCTGGGAAACGAGTGGAGCATTTCTAGGATTTATTAAGGTTTTACATAACAATAGTGAGTAGTATCTCACTCCAGATGAGCCTGGTTGTTGTTAGTATCGGATCCGACATATGAAGTGTACATAAACTTGGGCTGAGTTAGGATAGAAGGCTAAGCCGGAGAGCTTAGTGGTAAATTCTACTGTATCTGGTGAGTTTTGACTTAACCGGAGTGTTAAGAAGTAAACTCAAAGTCTGGGGCTGAACTGGAGTGTTCGAAGGCAGACATATCTTTTGTTAAATCGGAGAATTTAGCAACAGATGAGCTTGGGGTAAACCATGGTACCTAGGAAAAAAGCTCTTCACACTAAAATAGTGCACAATAATTTTAGGGTGATAAAAATCCATCGTAGGAATGTTTTACAACTTTCCATAGATGATAGATGAAGACCATGTACTTTACGGAGTTAAAGTACATAGGTGGTGACTTCGGCGCCACATTTTTTGTAGGAAGTCACCAGTGGTGTAATTAGGTCAGCCGAGACTGCACTTGTTTTTAAGTTGACCTCTATGATAAGGACGTCCAAAAATTTGTGTTGTAATACCAGAAATTGTACTGCAATGTGCAATGGAGGGGTCAATTTGTGTAGTCACTTCTTAGCAGCAAGTGACTTAAGCATCTTGTTATAGATGGTTGTATATGGTACTCCCACTCGGGGGAGGTACGCCATTGGGTACGGAGTTACTCACAGACTAGTATGTCAATTTGTGTAGTCACTTCTTAGCAGCAAGTGACTTAAGCATCTTGTTATAGATGGTTGTATATGGTACTCCCACTCGGGGGAGGTACGCCATTGGGTACGGAGTTACTCACAGACTAGTATGGAACTACTAGTGTGATGATAGTGGGTACGTAGTTACTCACTACTAATACATAGCTGCTAATAAAATTAAGATCCTCGAGTGAAACATACTCTAGATCAATATTTTAAATTACCGAACCACAATCCATGAGTATCGAGGTACTCATAAATATGTTGACGTTGCTCAAATCGAGGGACCGATTTGTTCGATGGTATGGAATAAGTAAGGAGAGTGGAGTAACTTAAAAGTTACACATCACTAATCCTAGTGAGTTGTCGAGGTCATCCGTAGTTTGATGATCCCCTCTACCGATAACATTCAATTTTGCAAGCCCTGGCATTTAATCCGTAGTGATTATGAGTTGGGTGTGAGATATGGTTATGAAGTTCTTACAAGAGTACTCGTTTATTTGCTAGTCATTGGTTATAGCTTGGTGGAGATTGCCACCTGTGATGGGTAGGTAGCTTTGCCGCTATGATGAGGAGGCAGCAAATAATGTTCTCATAGTTATACTTCATACCAACACCAAACAGGGATAGGATGAAATTCCTAAGTTCATCATCACGAAGTACTGTGATGTTTGCATTTATATTGAATGTATGATGTAATGAGACATTGGGCTTGTGTAATTACCATCAATTATCTAGCAACCTATGGCTTCGCAGCAAGCTCAGTCATTATCTGTGGATTGATAATGTGGTTATTAGTAGTTTGGATTTTTCTTGATAGATGGTACAACCCACCCATATAATTCATAAGTGTGTAACCACTTATGAAGGGTAATAATATGCAACAATGAAGCACTTTGTTACAAGTGTGAAACCACTGATCTGTTGCAAAGCAGTTTATCAATAGTACCACCATATGTGCGTAGACACTATACCACATCTTCATTGCAAGATGTTTAAAAGTTTCTTGGAAGGACTCAAGAATATAACATATGATATTAAACACGGTCTACATTTGTTCTTGGACCTATGACACTAGCGCGTAGTCCGCTTGAGAGTAGAGTTTTTGAGGACAAAAACCTTTCTTGAGGGAAAGGAGGGATATCCTCAAATATCACATAAACTCGAATAGTTGTGTGAGTCCAGACAATACTTGAAGGGATGTGTCTGGTAATAGCAACAAAGAGTTGTAAGTGATTGGATGTAACTCCAGACACCCGTAGTGGTGCAAGAATCTTTATCAAACATCTCCACATACTATATGATCTGCCCGCATATATAGTATGGCATAAGAGATAGGAAGTTTGATTGTTATATTTGAAGGAAATTTTTAAAACTTACATTTACTCTGAGTTAGAGTGGAGTTTAACCATCCGTAGATTGATGGTAGTTAGAAACTCAACAAGATTCTGGAGCATATGCTTGTGCAAAGATGTTACTCTAAGAAAGAAAGTATCTCTTAGCTTTGAAACTAATCCTTGTGATGCATGATTAGATTGGCTCTAGTTTATTTCTCCTATGGCCGTAGAGCTTTCCAAGGAGAAGTTTTAACAAGTTGGTGATGCAACATGGTAGCGTAGTCTACAAATATCTAGTAGCATAGTCTAAGAACTTGCGCTACTAGAGTGCTCTCCAGTAGATTAGCTTCTGTGCTAATGACATGATGCAAAATCAAGGCATGAAATTTGCCTTAAGGTTTTGGTTGAAATACCAAATCATGGCTTGTGTGAGCATGATCCTGTCTTTACAGAGGTCTGGCGCGCTGTATGCGTATGCACTTTGTCACAGCCGCGCCCACCTTCCTCGCCGGCACGTAATGCTAGTCCGGAGAGATTGGCCGTAGGTGCGGTGGGTAACGAGGCGAGAATTAGTCCGGAGAGGCTAGCCAGTTTGTTTAAGAACGTCCAGACTTATGTGCTGAAATGCAGTAAGTGCCAGGTCAATAAACATGAACGTCTTAAGGTTGGAGGAATACTCCATTCACTGGAGATTCCTCAAAAGGGAAATGGGAAAGCATTTCCAAGGATTTCATTACCGGTTTACCCAAGACGAGTCGACGGAATGACTCGGTGTGGGTGGTAGTGGATAGGTTAACTAAAATGGCAAAGTTTATTGCAACGAAGAAAACTGTAAAAACGCCAGAGTTGGCAAAACTCTTTATTGAACATCTCTACAAGCTATATGGCCTGCCCGGCAGATATAGTGTCGGATAGAGATAGAAAGTTCAACAGTCATTTTTGGAGGGAAGTCTTCAAAAAGCTGGATACTACTCTGAGTATGAGTACGGCAGATCATCCGGAGTCTGATGGTCAAACTGAAAGAGTTAACCAAATTCTAGAGGATATGTTGCGTTCTTATGTTAGTAAGAAGCAATCTAATTGGAAAGAGTACTTGCCCTTACTGGAGTTGCATATAACAGCTCCAAACACTCAGCGACTGGATTTACACCATTCATGTTAATATATGGATTCCAGCCGAGATCTCCGATGGCTGTAGGCCTAGAAAAGGAGAAGATTCAATTTGTCAAGGATTTCCTTGAAGATATGAATGATATGCTCAGAGCCGCACGAGAGAGCATTCGTAGCGCTCAGGATCACGCTAAAACTTATGCGGATAAAGGACGAAGAAAGGTGACCTTTGCAGAAGGTGACTTTGTATTCCTCAAGGTTCCTGCGCAGTCAGAAACCATGAAAACGAGAAAGTATGATAAACTTTCTCTGAGATATTAAGGTCCTTTTAAAATCCTTAAGAAGATTGGGGACGTAGCATATAAACTTGAGTTACCGGAGAGTTCTCAAGTCCATCCTGTCTTCCATGTCAGTAAACTGAAGAAATCAGTTCACAGGTTAGAGAACGCAGTTTCTCCAGAGATTTTGGTGGACTTGATAGAGCCACCAAAGATACCACATGAACCTGAAAAGATTCTACAGTATCGTGATAGACAAACCAGGAGGTACTTGTTAAATGGACAGATAGGGATGAGGAGGTAGCAACCTGGGAATGCCGTAGTGCAATTTCCAAAAGGTTTCCCCAGTTTGTTTTCGAGGACGAAAACTCTTCTTAAGGGGGGGTAATGTCACGTAGGCTGTAATGCCTGTGACCGACGGCAGACCGGATGGCCATGTTCGGGGTTCAGTGGGAGAGGACGTCCATGCGGAGTCATGGGCGGCCAGGCTAGTGTGGGCGGCAGGCCACACACTATATAACCTGGGGGATGAGGGGCAATCCTCATTCTTCCTCTATGGCTGGGTGGTGAGCCAGAGGCCGTACCCTCTCGTGGTAACGCCCATAGCGGCGTTACGGATATGTAACAAAGACTCAATTGCACAATGAGAGAGTATGTTGTATTATGAGAGAAATTCACTTATACACATGGCCATAAGTGTTCACACACTTAAACTATGGCCGACCGAGCACTTTAGGCTCATAAGAGGCCTAATGCTATTACAATGACTACTCTCATAATATATCCATGAAGTACATTACTTAGGACTTCATCCTATCTTGCTACCATACGCTCTTGAAGTGGGAATTGCCATAAATACTCTGTCACACCATTACGGGCGCTCGTCCCTCCAAGTTGTAGCTTTGGACATTATTGCTTCATATCTTGAATATATGACCCTTTTGTGTATCTACCGTGACTCCTTGATGTAAGATAATGGCGGTAGCTCTTGTTAATCCTAGAATTGGATTAGCATTCCCCCCTTCCTAATGGCGATCGCGTCCGTGTGATCGCGTTGAAGACCTTTGTGTGGGGAGAATGAACAAGCTTTGTCGATGGCTTTGATGTTGAATGACGTTCAATGGTTTTTGTTCTCCAGAAGGAATAAGAAAAGCTAGTTAATGAATGAATAGGTTAGTGGTGTATTGGGAATTTCTAACGGGGTGGGGTTTTGTGCAAATGATTGCATTTTTATATTTGTGAGCCCTTAAAAAAAACAAAAAGCTTAATTTGTTTTTGGCAATTATCTCATCGGCAAGGTTACATGTGGTTTTTGTTAGTGGGGACACTAAAAGATGTTAATAATGGGAGAGAAGAGAGAGAAGGATCTGGAGGAACGTAGACTTAATCATCAAAACGAGATGGTGATTCTCAGTTCATCATTTGATTCATTGAAGTGACATTCATCATTTGAAGTAATTGGCTTGTGATGATGTCCCTTTGTGTGGCAGGATTCTTGTCAAATATTGTTGAGTAGGACGTGATCCTGTCTTCTTTTGGCCATGTGCTTCTTATGTTTTTATTTATATTTAAGTGCTCTTAGAAGTAGATTTTCATGAAGTACAAGAATTGAGTCATATAATTTGAGGGAAAATTCTAGGCGATGGGTTATACCATTGACTAGGCTTTCGCCCACCATGGCCCCCCCATCCAGAGATGTACCTAGAAGTTGTTGATGGTGAGGCTTTGGTGCAAATGTTCTCCAGTGCATGAGTATGGATATGTACTCATGGAGTAGCTGCCAAAAAAGAATAGTAAGCAATAAGCTTAACAAATATATAGTGGCTATTGCATGATATGGCTTAATCCATGATGGGGCTTAAATCGTGAAAGTGCAGGTTCTTAAGCCGTGAGATAGAACTCCGTGAATTTGCAGGTTCTGACCTCGAGGGTTTTTTTAAAAAATTTATATATAAAAAATGGGTCATCTAGGTCATGATTTGTAAGCAACAGCTTCTTGTGCGCTCAATTCTCACTTTTAAAGGGGGGACAAGAGCATTTTTTTTCTTGATGTGCTCCTAAGTCTCTATATTTGTTCTTGAATTGTTTGTTGAAAGGATGTCGAGGCGGTAGGGAAGACTGTTGATTGTTTGCTTGAACAGACAAGCTCTTGTGTTGGTGCGGAATGCATGAGAGTGGTTGAGTGATTTGCTTGTTGTTGTTTGGGCCTCCATTCTTGTCAAACTTTAGGTGAAGTTTTTGGGGTTGAAGTCGGTGGTGAGGTTTTCTTCACATTGTTCGACTTTGGCAACCATATGATGGAATTACCATCATAGTATCCTTGTTGTTGAAGTACATGCATAGGCACGTATCTTTGACAAACACTATAATTTGATAGCCGATGTGCTTGGTGTTGAGGCTTTTTTCTTTGTGTAAGCTTAGGGGACTTTGTTATACGCTTGGGGACCCAAGCTTTGGTATTTCTTTGGTAGTACCCTTGTGCTTGCGGCAGTGTTTTTGGTACCCACAGCTGTTGCATTGGTGGAGTTCTTTGAGGAACTCGCTAGGCTTTTGTGGACGGTGTTGTGGAGTACTCTTCTTCTTCCTTGGCTTTCGAGTGCTACGTTGAGGAAGAGGTTTTGAATGTCGAGGCACCCAAATTTGATTGGCACCTTCATAGTAGCCTTGAGCTACAAGAAGTTGCTTCTCCACCCACATTTTGATACTATTAAGATATCGTGATTGTGGGAGTCTTGGTGCAGTTTTCTTTTGTTAATGTGGAAGGTTTGGGGCCCTCCTTGACTTTGGTTAGTGCTAAGGCTGCAGGTTTGAGACTCATGGGCATTATTGATGATGATGAGGTTAGAGTCTTTTGTGGAGTGCCTGTCGATGGTGACGAGGCCTTTGAGCATGTGGCTGTCTCCTTTGATGAGGTTTGTTGATGAAGATGCATAGGATCCGGGGCCTTTCCTTTGAGTTCCCTGTTAGAGATAAATGGTTGGGCTCTGGGAACTTCTTCAGGAATAGCTGCTGATTGCGAAGTTTTGGCATCAAACTTTGTAGGTGAGGATGGGGTTGAACGAGTAGAGGCTTTATCGGAGTTGGTTGTTTGACGCAGATGGTAGGTCATTGTGTAGAGGTGCTTTTCTGGAAGAGGCTTGTATCCTTTTGCGTTCAGCATCATAGATATCCATTAAGGTTGGATCCTCTTCCTGGTCATATGGTATTGCCAACTTTTTGTCGTTGACCATCATGGGATGACTCTATCGCTAGCAAAGCACAGTGGTGCTTGGGCAGCAATAGTCCAGTTATTCCCCAAGATTAAATCTGCTTCCAACACATACTCAACCACCAAAAACTTGCAAGTGAGGGGGTTAGTTTCAATATATGTTGTATGTTCAAAAAGTACCCCAAACATGGCATGTTCAAGTCTTGTGTAAAGGTAATCCTTTCAGGATGTGCTCTGAGTGTTGGTTGACATAACAAATCCCAGAGCTTGAGTCATGAGATTGTGTTCTCGTGTTGGATAAAGCTGTGATTGAGCTATGGTAATTTTATTTGAAATTTTCAATCCCACCAAAATCCTAGGGATCTTTTCAATAAGATATGATCTTTTCAATAAGATATGTTGGAAGTTCCAGCTCTTGCAAGGTTTCTTCCTCCCGTAAAATAGCAATTGTACATTGCCTGCAGGAGTGTTCAAGGTGACTGTTTGCATGGATTCATCTAGTGAATACAATGATTCACTTATCCAAGGTCCACCAAAGATGACATCATACTCAAGGGAATCTAGGGTAACATGAAATGTATATTCCATATCGCCCTATTGATTGTTTGAGTAGTGTATCTAAAGTAACCTGGAACTTTAATGTTTTATTCATTGGTTCCTTTTGCAAGACTATTGCTTGTAGGAATGAGTTTAGGTTGTCACAATGACACGTAAGTGTCTATTGTCATGATGTTATGACTAGCTCAAGGGCTAATCAATGCGCATTTGTGCTAAACATCATTGCCTATAGGGAAATCCAACCATACCATGATAGAATCTTCCAAAGGAACCATGGGTGTTTCGGTTATTATTTCAGCTTCAAATCTCATGTCTGTTTCATATTTCCATTCACTTTTATCCTCTGTTTGGGTCTCAGCTTTTTCAACAGTACCCAATGCGTACACTACACTTGGCCCTCTGACAATTCTTAATGAGGGATGTTTGGAAACTTGCAAATCCTCATAGTCCTATTTTATGGAGTTCATTTTGTCCTTGTATAACTCACATTGAGCCATTAAAGTAGCAAGTGTTGATGTGATGCTGGCTTTATCATGAGAGAAGAGCATTCCTCTCCGAAAGAGGTTTTGAGAGACTGTTTTAATCTTGTAAGGGAATTATCAAATTCCTCACGTGCTTTCTCAAGCCTATAGTTTGTATAGTCTATTTCAAATGACTCTTCTGTAGAGAGTATGTCTTCCTCTTGAAAGGGAAAGCGGTACTTCTCTAGGCTTTGTATCTTGGTTGCTGTTTTAGGTTTGGCATTATGAGGTTCAATCACAACCGGTGACTTTGTAAGACATTCAACCAAGTTTCTCCTGAGCTTGCTTTTTGCATTCTGCATATGTCATGTGACTATCATTATCCATTTGGGGTGGTTGGGTGGTTTCTTTTTTCTTGATTGGTCTCTCTGAACGAAGAGTAAGAACTTGTTTCATCGTCACTTAGTGATGTACTAGAACTTGTTTCAATCCCTGACTTTCTTTGGTTTGTCAACTTTTCATTATATTTACCCATGTGACGAGATCGAATTTTCTTTTGGGTTTTTGTATCCTGTGTCGTACATATGGGTGTTTGTGTGGTGGTCTTTGAGGTGGATTCTTCTGCATCATGTATAGCTTTTGGCTCTTTTGTGTTTATGACCCCTTTTGGGTTTATGTCCTCTACAGACTCCTTTTCCATGTCTTTTAATTCGACCTTGGTTTCGACAGTTTGTTGTCCTTTGTTTTTCTTGGGTTTAGAAGTTTTTTTTCTCTCTTTTGGGTTCTGTTTTAAGTTGTTCTTCTACCCATGTTGAGGTATTGTCTTTTACATTCTTTTTGGTTGTTTGTCATACCTTGGCTTGTAAACGTGTAAGCACACTCAATGGCACTGTGGACAATTGCCCGTTTTGTATGCTTAAGATGTTAAGAGTTGTATTTTGTGAGACAAGTTGCATTAATACAACTCGTCTTGGGCAATCTTGGAACATGTGATCAATGCCACATCGTTCACACATTGGTCATAAGGTGTTAGTGACTATGGGTATGGAAGTATTCCAAATTGTGCAGTCTGCCACCTTGTGGCATGACAATAGAGACAATGAAGTGTTCGATTAACTACCTCTCTTGAGCAATTTCTACCCTTTGGATTGTTTGTGTTTGGTGCATGGGAGATGGAAGCTCTGAGTCCATTGTGGATGGAACGGTACACTTTTTAGTATCATGGTCAAAGCTTTTACAATATATGGAGTATAGAAGAACAGGTGCCTTGTATGTACAATGAGGATTGGGATGGTCCTAGTGATTGCACTCAACACAAGGCATCTCGCTCCTCACTTTTAGAGGCATTAAGGATGTTTGGTTTTGAAGGTTTTCATCCTCTCTTAGAGATGTTGGCTGTAAGGTTGTAAGCAAGGCTGCATAAAATTTTGAGAATGTCAATTCTGAGATCGATCTTTCTTTTGCCATTGCTTCACTTGGTTTAGATGAGGAACACCTCGTAGCATGATCATCTTCGAGTATGTTGTCATCTAAACGTATTGCTTCTTTGCAACATTGATCGAATGTTTTCGGATTGGATACAATGATCAAGTGGTGTAAGCTATTATTCTTTAAGCCCATCATGAAACATCTCCTCAATTGAACATCATTTAATTTTTTCCATGACTTATAACGTGAGTCCAAGAGTTTTATCCTAAGGATTAAATCTCTAATGGATTCATTTGGTTGATGCTGAATTGAATAGAGTTCTGTTACTGCACTCCACCGATCACCTTGCTTGGAAAAGCCATGTATAAAGGCTGATTTCAAGGTTTTGAAGTTGGTATTGATTGCCGGCATCAATGCGATGATGAATCATCAACTAGATTTTTCCTCTAAGCATAAGTTTAACGCATGTACCTTAGTGGGGTAGTTGGGATTTCCAAAAGCTTCACATCTCTGTTCAAACATTTGAATGAATTGAGCAGGGTTTGTTGTTCCTTCATATTTGCCTATAATTTTGGAAATTTGTACAGCCATATTTCTGTATGAGTCATTAAGGCCGTATGTGAGTCCATTTGTTGGAAGAGACTCAGTGAGTCCTTGGGCCACCCCCCTTCCTAGACTAGCTAGTATGTCCAAGGTGTGGGCATCTAGGAAAGGGTTGGTACTTATAGAACTTGCGGGAATGTTAGGCAAGGGACCAAGGCCCGGTGGGATTGAAGTCATAGGGGGTATAAAACCCGATGACATGCTTGTTATAGGCATGGCCAATGGCATTGGCACGTGAATTTGTGGCATAGATCTCAATGGCTCAAAGATGTCAGCCATTGGGTCCAGTCCTTGTGTGATCCCTGGCAATCCCTCTATCCTGGCCATGTCAAAGTACCTAACTGCTCCTTAATGAGCAATCACAGTTTTTTTTTTTGCTTTTTATAGTTTCCCACAGCCCGTTTACAGCCTCAAGAGGCTTAGCGTACTCCTCGTTGGATCAAACGGGTCTCTGTTTGCCCTAATTAGCTTAGGCGCTATATGCACACGTGAACGACCTTAGAGATATTTTTCCAGAAAAAGCGAATGCTAGGAACTTCCCAGATGGAAGAGGAGGCCCTAAAACCTATTTTCCATCATCGTCTGAAGATGAAAAAATTTTCCAAGAATTTTTTCCCTGTTTCGCAGCACGTTTTTGAGAGTGTTCCAAAAGGAATTTTGAAAAACTCTGTATGAGGGAGTTGTATTTTTGGAGTACTATAACTTTGTTTCCCTGAGTTGTCCATGATTTTGTCATTTAGACCCTCAAAAAGTAGCCTGAATATGGCTCATCATCGTTTTTGCGCTAATTTTTACGATTTTTCGTGGTTTTTGGCCTTGATTTCCGGGTCAAATTTTGAGACTGTTGGTCGGAGTCAAAATGGTTGATTGTGACTTCGGACGACCGAGTCCAAAGTCGAAGAACTCGATGTCAGCTTTTCGATGAGCCCAAGAGCGCCTTCATCAGATATACGATTTTGGAGATAGGGGCCTCCAAACAAGGGCATTTTCCATAGTTTTTTTATTTTTTGACGACAGACTCCTTTTCACGCCGTGAACCGGAATCCACATAATATTAAATTTGCCTTTTTTTTCACGTGAAACCTAGTTCCGTGAAAGTGCAAAAAAATGGTTCACGCCATGTACCGGACTCCACGGAATATTAAATTCCATTTTTTTGGTATGAAACCTTAGGCTTTCACGCCGTGAAACACTGAACCGGACTCCACAGAATATTAAATTTATTTTTTTTCCGTGTGAAACCTTAGGCTTTCACACCGTGAAACACTGACTATTTCGTGCCGTGAACCGGACTCCACAAAATATTAAATTCGTTTTTTTTGTTTTTTTCCATGTGAAACCTAGTTTTGTGGAAGTGCAAAAAATGGTTCACGTCTTGAACCGGACTCCACGGAATATTAAATTCATTTTTTTCACGTGAAACCTAGTTTCGTGTGGTGAAAGTGCAGAAAAATGGTTTGAACCGGACTCCACGGAATATTAAATTTGTTTTTTTTTCCACGTGAAACCTAGTTCCATGAAAGTGTAGAAAAATGGTTCACACCGTGAACCGGACTCCACGGAATATTAAATTCAATTTTTTTTCACATGTAACCTTAGGCTTTCACGTCGTGAAACACTGAGTGTTTCACGCCATGAACCGGACTCTAAGGAATATTAAATTTAATTTTTTTTTCGCGTCGTGAAACCTTAGGCTTTCATGCCATGAGCCAGACTCCCCGGAATATTAAATTTGATATTTTTTTTGAAGTCTAGTGGGAAATACGAAGTTTCCTTTTTGGGGGGGAAATATTTTTGAATTTAAAATGAAAGGGGTATGGGCATTTTTCCAAAAAAGTAAGTGCGAATTAAAAAAGTCAACCTTTTAATGACCCCTTTTACAGCCTTCATAAATGACCCCCAAAATGGACAATTTCGACAACTCATGAGTATCTACTCATTGAATGCTCATTAGCCTTAATGAGTTATGTAAAAAAATGATTTAGGATTAATCTAAGATTAATCTTTTCACTAATCTTTCCCTCTTTTACACTAATCAAGGACTCTAATTAACCATTAATCCCTAATTAATTCACATAATTGAACACATCATTGGATAGAGCAAGGGAATGCTAATTTTTGTGCATTAACAATTGTGTAAATTAATCTAAATTAGGGGATTAATTAGACTCTTAATTATAGTCTCCTCTTTTAAGACAAAGAGAGTTAAATTTCTCCAATTGATCAAAAAATTGATGTGATTAGGTGTTTTGATGCATCTAGATGCTCTCAAAACACTCAAAAATCCCAATTTTGACTACTCATATGATTAATTTAGACCCCAATTCACACATTTTCTAAATTTTTAGCCTCTTGAACAAGATTAATCACCCTTAATGATAAAAACCAGTCCATTAAGAGAAATTAGTCAAATTCAAGGATTTTTGATGGTTTTAAGAAATCTTTTGAATGATTAAGCTACTCCTAATGCTTGCTAACACTTTAATCCAAATAATTTCAACAAAAAACACACAATTAAACTACAATTAATGATCTTAGTTCTATGTTTAAACTAAAGAGAGCTAACATTCACTAAGAATTACATTCTATTGCATTGTTTGATGCAATGGATGCAAACTAAGCCTAATAAAAACTATGTGCAAGCCCTAAGAATATGAAAAACTACAAAACAACAAATTAATCTAAAAATTAAGCAAAAAGCATTCTTTTCAAAAACAAAAAAGAGAGCTATTCTACACCAAATCTCACACAAATCCACATCTTTTTTATGGAAAACCATTAATAAAGATAATGGGTAATGGGTTATGTGTAGATTAGGCATAAAATGATGGAAAAAGCCAAGGGATGGCTCCCTCTGGCAGCGGCGCTAAAAATGTTATGGCTCACCCTAACCCTCCTTGAAACATATCCAAAAAGAGATAACTTGGTGCACCGCAACTGTCGTGTGAGGAGCTTTCCAATGGCCGAGCTCATAACCCTTAAGGTCTCCAAGCTCTATAACTTCTTGAGAAGCAATTCCACCACGTCTCCCATGAGCGTTGTCACACCGTCGCGTTGCACTACGGGTCCTCGTCCCTCATCTCATCTCACCTCACTTCACTCACATACACTCACTAGTATGCATTAGGGAGAGAGATTAGCAAGAGCAAGACTCAATTGCACAATGGGAGAGTATGTTGTATTATGAGAGAAATTCACTTATATATATGGCCCATAAGTGTTCACACTTATTTAAACTGTGGCCGACCGGGCACTTTAGTCTCATAATAGGCCTAATGCTATTACAATGACTACTCTCATAATATATCCATGAAGTACATTACTTAGGACTTCACCCTTCCAAGTTGTAGCTTTGGACACTATTGCTTCATATCTTAAATGTATGACCCTTTGGTGTATCTACCATGACTCCTTGATGTAAGATAATGGCGGTAGCTCTTGTTAATCCCAGAATTGGATTAAGAGACAATCACTTTATTTAATGCTGCACGGTAATCGAAGCACATGCGATAAGTCTTATTCTTTTTTTAAACTAACAAGATTGGTTCTCCAAATGGTGAAATACTAGGGCATAACAATCCTTTATCTAGTAATTCGTTAATTTGTTGTTGAATTTCGTGTTGTTGTTGTAAAAGGTTTTGTCTATAAGGTGCATGATGTGGTAGTTGACTTCCTAGAAAGAGCTCTATTTTATGGTCCTCCTCGAAGCGAGAAGGAGGTAAGTAATGGGGATAGTTATTAACAAAAAATCATTAAAAGAATCAAGAAAGTGTTGTTGATGTGGGATGAGTGTTTAATTTACTTTCTCTACCTCAGTCACATAAATCATGTATGCTTTGTGATCTTTTCTAAGTGCTCTTTTTGCTTGTGTATGTGTAATCAATGAAAAGCGTTCAAGTGAAGAGTCACTAGAAAGATATATCAGTGTGCCATTATATGTGAATTGCATAGTATGAGTGTTATAATCAATGTTAGAATTGTGTTGATGCAGAATGGCATTCCTAAAATGACTCGTTCCCCACACTACCCCACTCCCACGACTCACTAGAACAAAACCCCTCCTTAGCAAGACGGGCCCAAAATGATGGGTTTTTTCAAACACATCGCTTAAACGATGACGAATATCACTTAAGCAATGTGTTTAGAATGTGATAATGCACTGTCGCGCAAACCTCCATCGCTTGGATGTCGCACAAGCGACAGTTATTTATGCTTTGTTTAAACGATGTCGACGACACTTGCATATTGGAAAGCATCACTTATATAGACGTCACGTAAAAAACGATCGTATGGGAAATAAAAAAACCAAATCACATGGCTCCCGTGAATTCGCAGGAGCCATCTGCATTCTTAGCATTAATGCCCTTAGCTTCTTCAAGTAGACGAACGATTAGTGCTTGTTGCCTATGCCGTTTCTCCTCCCGTCTGCACCTTCCCTCCATCTAGGTAATGCTCCATGATCTTTTCTTTGTTTAAATTTTTATAGATTTAATACACCCTTGGCACTTATGCACAACCTCCTCTATGCTTGACTGCCTATGGGTAAGCTCTGTGCTTGGCTACCTTATGGGCAAGCTCTGTGCTTGGCCACATAGCTGGGCAAGTCCCCGGCTGCTTGGCCAAGCCCCTTGGGCTAGTCGATAGCCTGCCCAACCCTTCTATGGGCTGGTGGTGGCAATGCTCTGCATGCTTAGAGCTTGCATACTTTGTGCATGTATATAGAGAGAGCGAGATTTATTCATAGAGCATAAAGAGTATGCATGATAACTCCATGCATAGAGTATGCATGCATAAATCAAAGCCTAGGGCCTTTGTTGACCCCTTGGGGTGGCCACCTCTTTGTGCGAGCACAACGCAACACATGTATCATTGCTACCAATGCCTTCAGTTTTGACTTCTTCACACTGACATCATCTCCAATGGCATATGTCTAGTTAGGCATGTGCTCCTCATATTCATCACTTTCTATGCGCTTTAGAATTCCTTTATTGTAGTACATGTACACCAATTTCTCATCCGTTCTTGCAAGTAATTGATTACAAGTAGTACTATGCACATAATCCAATTTATTTTGGAGCATGAATTTGGAGCACATTGAGAAAGCACCTTCATTTCAAGTGGCCTTCAGTACTTACATGATGTCCCGTTTATCATCCACCATTTCCAAGCTAGTTGTTCCTTTGCTAGGTCTTGTAGTAATAAATTCCTAGACCTACCTTCCTTCCATCTATACTTAAGAAATTATTGAACACAACTGGAAGCTACATCAAACTGTGTACACAGAATTGAAAACATTGTAAAAATCCTACAACACCTCCTCATTGGTGTTAATGTCTAGCAACCAGTACTTGGGATACATCAAATAAGCCACACTGTGTAAAGGACTATGAGCAGTGATTCAGTGTGAATGAAAATGCTTGATTACAATACTTTTTTTTTTGAATGGTGCTCGCCTACCTCTTGCCCATTCAAGGAATGCAACATTCCCTTCTTGGGGTAGCCCTAAGGGCTCGCCCTATCTTACATGCAAACTACATGCTTCTTGGAGACGTATGTTTACAAATCCAACACTTCGATCATCTGACATCATTCCAGAGTGGATTGGTACTGATTCAGGTGTAAGGAAATGCACTCCTTCTATTCCTATCCTAAATGAGTATCCTTCTCGGGAAGAGAGAGATACGGGTGTGTAGAGGATGATGAATCACTGTTCCTTTCTCCAATGCTGAGCTCCACCCTTTGGATGTTGGTTTTTCCCTATATAGGAGGCAAGATATGAATTGAATGCTAAATGTTGAGTGTATGCTGACTATGCTCTGCTGATTCCCTTGCCCCTTAAGCTAAAAACGCTGAGAAGAAGGAGATAACTAAAATGAATGATGAACTTTTCTATATATATGGAATGATGCTGCTGGTCAGCCAAGCTTATGCTATCAACTTGCATGTATGGATCTTCATGACTTTATATATGCCCCATGTGAGGGCAAAAGGATGAAAGGACCAAATGTACAAGAGATCATAGTAAAACAACACAGCATGAAATAGGTGAGTGAGTCTATATATAATGGTGAGTGAACATATGTACAAGAGGCCCTCTGATGAAAGGTAACTTTGAGTAGAAGACCGGTGCAGAAGCAGAGATGATGTTAGAGCAGAAGCATGGTTGATGAAGAAGGCTTGCGTCGTCCTTTTACCCTCACAATACCAGCCACTGTTCTTGCTCTACCAGCCCTTGTACTTGTTGTACCTACTTGTACTTGTTGTTGCGGTACCTGAATGATGGTGATGAAGAGCATAGAGGGTTGCCATCTCGAGTGGTGCAAGCTCTAGTGACAAGGGTGTTGCAATACCAGAGGGGTGGTGAGGAGCAGAGAGGGTTACCGTCCCAAGTGGTGGAAGTGGTGCAAGCTCTGGTGACAAGGGTACTGCAATACCTGAGTGAGGTGAGAAGTAAAGAGGGCTAGACTCAAGGAAAAATGTCAATGTAGGGTAGGAAGTAGGATTATACCTAGGTTTTCAAGGACTAGACTCCGAAAAAATGTCAATGTAAAAGAGTGGTTCATCGGTTGTCCTTGTTATCTTCTGTATTTCCTCTTCTGTTAGGTCTAGCCTAGGTGGTATAGTGAAAGTTGATGTTACAAGCTCAATTACCTGCTCAATGCCAAACTTAGGTAGGTCTTCATCTCCCTCTTTCTCGTCTTCCTCCTCTCATTCCTCATTCACATGAGATGGTCTTGGTCTATCTCCTTGAGCAATGACCATCACAATGAGTTCGGGATGTGTATACTCCTCCTCGGCCAATGATGTATCTTCCTGGATATCAATAATATGGTTGCTATCCTCGCACAAGGAGACTAGTGTGCTATCAAAAATCTCTCGACCTCAAGGATTGACTTGCACAATTTGCCACCATGGATTTCCATTTGTATTCTTGTAAAATAATGCTTGTTCACAATGCATTGGAAGAAGGTAAGATTATTTGCTACCTCGTAGCAACTTAGAGGAGTCGATAGACCAAAAACCCATGGGCTCTCTTTTCAGGGTAGCATCTTTGCCTTTGTATTGTGTATGGAACTAGTGAACCTTCAAACTGACCTATAATAAACATGTTCTCGAATTAGCACCAAATACACGAACATGTGAGAGAATGAATCAATTTCTAGAATAACTATACTTGTTTCATAAAACAACAATTAACTTCATATATTCTCTCTAGATCCCCAATGTAACCTAGCTCATCATTGACAAGGTTCGTGTCACGAGCACTTGCATGAGATTGTTGTTGAAATGACGCAACAATGCATGAGTCTTGAGTAAGATGCATATTATCAATCCTTTTGACACAAAGATGTTGTCTCATCCATTCTTGCAAGTAACTGATTATAAGTAGTACTATGCACATAATCCAATTTATTTTGGAGCATGAATTTGGAGCACATTGAGAAAGCACCTTCATTTCAAGTGGCCTTAATAAGTACTTACATGATGTCCCGTTTATCATCCACCATTTCCAAGCTAGTTGTTCCTTTGCTAGGTCTTGTAGTAATAAATTGCTAGACCTACCTTCCTTCCATCTATACTTAAGAAATTATTGAACACAACTGGAAGCTACATCAAACTGTGTACACAGAATTGAAAACATTGTAAAAATCCTACAACACCTCCTCATTGGTGTTAATGTCTAGCGACCAGTACTCGACGGGATACATGAAATAAGCCACACTGTGTAAAGGACTATGAGCAGTGATTCAGTGTGAATGAAAGTGCTTGATTACAATACTTTTTTTTTGAATGGTGCTCGGCTACCTCTTGCCCATTTAAGGAATGCAACATTCCCTTCTTGGGGTAGCCCTAAGGGCTGGCCCTATCTTACATGCAAACTACATGCTTCCTAGAGACGTATGTTTATAAATCCAACACTTCGATCATCTGACATCATTCCAGAGTGGATTGGTACTGATTCAGGTGTAAGGAAATGCACTTCTTCTATTCCTATCCTAAATGAGTATCCTTCTCGGGAAGAGAGAGATACGGGTGTGTAGAGGATGATGAATCACTGTTCCTTTCTCCAATGCTGAGCTCCACCCTTTGGATGTTGGTTTTTCCCTATATAGGAGGCAAGATATGAATTGAATGCTAAATGTTGAGTGTATGCTGACTATGCTCTGCTGATTCCCTTGCCCCTTAAGCTAGAAACGCTGAGAAGAAGGAGATAACTAAAATGAATGATGAACTTTTCTATATATATGGAATGATGCTGCTGGTCAGCCAAGCTTATGCTATCAACTTGCATGTATGGATCTTCATGACTTTATATATGCCCCATGTGAGGGCAAAAGGATGAAAGGACCAAATGTACAAGAGATCATAGTAAAACAACACATCATGAACTAGGTGAGTGAATCTATATATAATGGTGAGTGAACATATGTACAAGAGGCCCTCTGATGAAAGGTAACTTTGAGTAGAAGACCGGTGCAGAAGCAGAGATGATGTCAGAGCAGAAGCATGGTTGATGAAGAAGGCTTGCGTCGTCCTTTTACCCTCACAATACCAGCCACTGTTCTTGCTCTACCAGCCCTTGTACTTGTTGTACCTACTTGTACTTGTTGTTACGGTACCTGAATGATGGTGATGAAGAGCATAGAGGGTTGCCATCTCGAGTGGTGCAAGCTCTAGTGACAAGGGTGTTGCAATTCCAGAGGGGTGGTGAGGAGCAGAGAGGGTTACCGTCCCAAGTGGTGGAGGTGGTGCAAGCTCTGGTGACAACGGTGCTGCAATACCTGAGTGAGGTGAGAAGTAAAGAGGGCTAGACTCAAGGAAAAATGTCAATGTAGGGTAGGAAGTAGGATTATACCTAGGTTTTCAAGGACTAGACTCCGAAAAAATGTCAATGTAAAAGAGTGGTTCATCGGTTGTCCTTGTTATCTTCCGTATTTCCTCTTCTGTTAGGTCTAGCCTAGGTGGTATAGTGAAAGTTGACGTTACAAGCTCAATTACCTGCTCAATGCCAAACTTAGGTAGGTCTTCATCCCCCTCTTTCTCGTCTTCCTCCTCTCATTCCTCATTCACATGAGATGGTCTTGGTCTATCTCCTTGAGCAATGACCATCACAATGAGTTCGGGATGTGTATACTCCTCCTTGGCCAATGATGTATCTTCCTGGATATCAATAATATGGTTGCTATCCTCGCACAAGGAGACCAGTGTGCTATCGAAAATCTCTCGACCTCAAGGATTGACTTGCACAATTTGCCACCATGGATTTCCATTTGTATTCTTGTAAAATAATGCTTGTTCACAATGCATTGGAAGAAGGCAAGATTATTTGCTACCTCGTAGCAACTTAGAGGAGTCGATAGACCAAAAACCCATGGGCTCTCTTTTCACGGTAGCATCTTTGCCTTTGTATTGTGTATGGAACTAGTGAACCTTCAAATTGACCTATAATAAACATGTTCTCGAATTAGCACCAAATACACGAACATGTGAGAGAATGAATCAATTTCTAGAATAACTATACTTGTTTCATAAAACAACAATTAACTTCATATATTCTCTCTAGATCCCCAATGTAACCTAGCTCATCATTGACAAGGTTCGTGTCACGAGCACTTGCATGAGATTGTTGTTGAAATGACGCAACAATGCATGAGTCTTGAGTAAGATGCATATTATCAATCCTTTTGACACAAAGATGTTGTCTCATCCGTTCTTGCAAGTAACTGATTATAAGTAGTACTATGCACATAATCCAATTTATTTTGGAGCATGAATTTGGAGCACATTGAGAAAGCACCTTCATTTCAAGTGGCCTTAAGTACTTACATGATGTCCCGTTTATCATCCACCATTTCCAAGCTAGTTGTTCCTTTGCTAGGTCTTGTAGTAATAAATTGCTAGACCTACCTTCCTTCCATCTATACTTAAGAAATTATTGAACACAACTGGAAGCTACATCAAATTGTGTACACAGAATTGAAAACATTGTAAAAATCCTACAACACCTCCTCATTGGTGTTAATGTCTAGCGACCAGTACTCGAGAGGATACATCAAATAAGCCACACTGTGTAAAGGACTATGAGCAGTGATTCAGTGTGAATGAAAGTGCTTGATTACAACACGTTTTTTTTGAATGGTGCTCGCCTACCTCATGCCCATTCAAGGAATGCAACATTCCCTTCTTGGGGTAGCCCTAAGGGCTGGCCCTATCTTACATGCAAACTACATGCTTCCTGGAGACGTATGTTTGCAAATCCAACACTTCGATCATCTGACATCATTCCAGAGTGGATTGGTACTGATTCAGGTGTAAGGAAATGCACTTCTTCTATTCCTATCCTAAATGAGTATCCTTCTCGGGAAGAGAGAGATACGGGTGTGTAGAGGATGATGAATCACTGTTCCTTTCTCCAATGCTGAGCTCCACCCTTTGGATGTTGGTTTTTCCCTATATAGGAGGCAAGATATGAATTGAATGCTAAATGTTGAGTGTATGCTGACTATGCTCTGCTGATTCCCTTGCCCCTTAAGCTAGAAACGCTGAGAAGAAGGAGATAACTAAAATGAATGATGAACTTTTCTTTATATATGGAATGACGCTGCTGGTTAGCCAAGCTTATGCTATCAACTTGCATGTCTGGATCTTCATGACTTTATATATGCCCCATGTGAGGGCAAAAGGATGAAAGGACCAAATGTACAAGAGATCATAGTAAAACAACACAGCATGAAATAGGTGAGTGAGTCTATATATAATGGTGAGTGAACATATGTACAAGAGGCCCTCTGATGAAAGGTAACTTTGAGTAGAAGACCGGTGCAGAAGCAGAGATGATGTCAGAGCAGAAGCATGGTTGATGAAGAAGGCTTGCGTCGTCCTTTTACCCTCACAATACCAGCCACTGTTCTTGCTCTACCAGCCCTTGTACTTGTTGTACCTACTTGTACTTGTTGTTGCGGTACCTGAATGATGGTGATGAAGAGCATAGAGGGTTGCCATCTCGAGTGGTGCAAGCTCTAGTGACAAGGGTGTTGCAATACCAGAGGGGTGGTGAGGAGCAGAGAGGGTTACCGTCCCAAGTGGTGGAAGTGGTGCAAGCTCTGGTGACAAGGGTACTGCAATACCTGAGTGAGGTGAGAAGTAAAGAGGGCTAGACTCAAGGAAAAATGTCAATGTAGGGTAGGAAGTAGGATTATACCTAGGTTTTCAAGGACTAGACTCCGAAAAAATGTCAATGTAAAAGAGTGGTTCATCGGTTGTCCTTGTTATCTTCTGTATTTCCTCTTCTGTTAGGTCTAGCCTAGGTGGTATAGTGAAAGTTGACGTTACAAGCTCAATTACCTGCTCAATGCCAAACTTAGGTAGGTCTTCATCCCCCTCTTTCTCGTCTTCCTCCTCTCATTCCTCATTCACATGAGATGGTCTTGGTCTATCTCCTTGAGCAATGACCATCACAATGAGTTCGGGATGTGTATACTCCTCCTCGGCCAATGATGTATCTTCCTGGATATCAATAATATGGTTGCTATCCTCGCACAAGGAGACTAGTGTGCTATCAAAAATCTCTCGACCTCAAGGATTGACTTGCACAATTTGCCACCATGGATTTCCATTTGTATTCTTGTAAAATAATGCTTGTTCACAATGCATTGGAAGAAGGTAAGATTATTTGCTACCTCGTAGCAACTTAGAGGAGTCGATAGACCAAAAACCCATGGGCTCTCTTTTCAGGGTAGCATCTTTGCCTTTGTATTGTGTATGGAACTAGTGAACCTTCAAACTGACCTATAATAAACATGTTCTCGAATTAGCACCAAATACACGAACATGTGAGAGAATGAATCAATTTCTAGAATAACTATACTTGTTTCATAAAACAACAATTAACTTCATATATTCTCTCTAGATCCCCAATGTAACCTAGCTCATCATTGACAAGGTTCGTGTCACGAGCACTTGCATGAGATTGTTGTTGAAATGACGCAACAATGCATGAGTCTTGAGTAAGATGCATATTATCAATCCTTTTGACACAAAGATGTTGTCTCATCCGTTCTTGCAAGTAACTGATTATAAGTAGTACTATGCACATAATCCAATTTATTTTTGAGCATGAATTTGGAGCACATTGAGAAAGCACCTTCATTTCAAGTGGCCTTAAGTACTTACATGATGTCCCATTTATCATCCACCATTTCCAAGCTAGTTGTTCCTTTGCTAGGTCTTGTAGTAATAAATTGCTAGACCTACCTTCCTTCCATCTATACTTAAGAAATTATTGAACACAACTGGAAGCTACATCAAAATGTGTACACAAAATTGAAAACATTGTAAAAATCCTACAACACCTCCTCATTGGTGTTAATGTCTAGCGACCAGTACTCGACGGGATACATCAAATAAGCCACACTGTGTAAAGGACTATGAGCAGTGATTCAGTGTGAATGAAAGTGCTTGATTATAACACTTTTTTTTTTGAATGGTGCTCGCCTACCTCATGCCCATTCAAGGAATGCAACATTCCCTTCTTGGGGTAGCCCTAAGGGCTGGCCCTATCTTACATGCAAACTACATGCTTCCTGGAGACGTATGTTTGCAAATCTAACACTTCGATCATCTGACATCATTCCAGAGTGGATTGGTACTGATTCAGGTGTAAGGAAATGCACTTCTTCTATTCCTATCCTAAATGAGTATCCTTCTCGGGAAGAGAGAGATACGGGTGTGTAGAGGATGATGAATCACTGTTCCTTTCTCCAATGCTGAGCTCCACCCTTTGGATGTTGGTTTTTCCCTATATAGGAGGCAAGATATGAATTGAATGCTAAATGTTGAGTGTATGCTGACTATGCTCTGCTGATTCCCTTGCCCCTTAAGCTAGAAACGCTGAGAAGAAGGAGATAACTAAAATGAATGATGAACTTTTCTATATATATGGAATGATGCTGCTGGTCAGCCAAGCTTATGCTATCAACTTGCATGTATGGATCTTCATGACTTTATATATGCCCCATGTGAGGGCAAAAGGATGAAAGGACCAAATGTACAAGAGATCATAGTAAAACAACACAGCATGAACTAGGTGAGTGAATCTATATATAATGGTGAGTGAACATATGTACAAGAGGCCCTCTGATGAAAGGTAACTTTGAGTAGAAGACCGGTGCAGAAGCAGAGATGATGTCAGAGCAGAAGCATGGTTGATGAAGAAGGCTTGCGTCGTCCTTTTACCCTCACAATACCAGCCACTGTTCTTGCTCTACCAGCCCTTGTACTTGTTGTACCTACTTGTACTTGTTGTTGCGGTACCTGAATGATGGTGATGAAGAGCATAGAGGGTTGCCATCTCGAGTGGTGCAAGCTCTAGTGACAAGGGTGTTGCAATACCAGAGGGGTGGTGAGGAGCAGAGAGGGTTACCGTCCCAAGTGGTGGAAGTGGTGCAAGCTCTGGTGACAAGGGTACTGCAATACTTGAGTGAGGTGAGAAGTAAAGAGGGCTAGACTCAAGGAAAAATGTCAATGTAGGGTAGGAAGTAGGATTATACCTAGGTTTTCAAGGACTAGACTCCGAAAAAATGTCAATGTAAAAGAGTGGTTCATCGGTTGTCCTTGTTATCTTCTGTATTTCCTCTTCTGTTAGGTCTAGCCTAGGTGGTATAGTGAAAGTTGACGTTACAAGCACAATTACCTGCTCAATGCCAAACTTAGGTAGGTCTTCATCCCCCTCTTTCTCGTCTTCCTCCTCTCATTCCTCATTCACATGAGATGGTCTTGGTCTATCTCCTTGAGCAATGACCATCACAATGAGTTCGGGATGTGTATACTCCTCCTCGGCCAATGATGTATCTTCCTGGATATCAATAATATGGTTGCTATCCTCGCACAAGGAGACTAGTGTGCTATCAAAAATCTCTCGACCTCAAGGATTGACTTGCACAATTTGCCACCATGGATTTCCATTTGTATTCTTGTAAAATAATGCTTGTTCACAATGCATTGGAAGAAGGTAAGATTATTTGCTACCTCGTAGCAACTTAGAGGAGTCGATAGACCAAAAACCCATGGGCTCTCTTTTCAGGGTAGCATCTTTGCCTTTGTATTGTGTATGGAACTAGTGAACCTTCAAACTGACCTATAATAAACATGTTCTCGAATTAGCACCAAATACACGAACATGTGAGAGAATGAATCAATTTCTAGAATAACTATACTTGTTTCATAAAACAACAATTAACTTCATATATTCTCTCTAGATCCCCAATCTAACCTAGCTCATCATTGACAAGGTTCGTGTCACGAGCACTTGCATGAGATTGTTGTTGAAATGACGCAACAATGCATGAGTCTTGAGTAAGATGCATATTATCAATCCTTTTGACACAAAGATGTTGTCTCATCCGTTCTTGCAAGTAACTGATTATAAGTAGTACTATGCACATAATCCAATTTATTTTGGAGCATGAATTTGGAGCACATTGAGAAAGCACCTTCATTTCAAGTGGCCTTAAGTACTTACATGATGTCCCATTTATCATCCACCATTTCCAAGCTAGTTGTTCCTTTGCTAGGTCTTGTAGTAATAAATTGCTAGACCTACCTTCCTTCCATCTATACTTAAGAAATTATTGAACACAACTGGAAGCTACATCAAACTGTGTACACAGAATTGAAAACATTGTAAAAATCCTACAACACCTCCTCATTGGTGTTAATGTCTAGCGACCAGTACTCGACGGGATACATCAAATAAGCTACACTGTGTAAAGGACTATGAGCAGTGATTCAGTGTGAATGAAAGTGCTTGATTACAACACTTTTTTTTTGAATGGTGCTCGCCTACCTCATGCCCATTCAAGGAATGCAACATTCCCTTCTTGGGGTAGCCCTAAGGGCTGGCCCTATCTTACATGCAAACTACATGCTTCCTGGAGACGTATGTTTGCAAATCCAACACTTCGATCATCTGACATCATTCCAGAGTGGATTGGTACTGATTCAGGTGTAAGGAAATGCACTTCTTCTATTCCTATCCTAAATGAGTATCCTTCTCGGGAAGAGAGAGATACGGGTGTGTAGAGGATGATGAATCACTGTTCCTTTCTCCAATGCTGAGCTCCACCCTTTGGATGTTGGTTTTTCCCTATATAGGAGGCAAGATATGAATTGATTGCTAAATGTTGAGTGTATGCTGACTATGCTCTGCTGATTCCCTTGCCCCTTAAGCTAGAAATGCTGAGAAGAAGGAGACAACTAAAATGAATGATGAACTTTTCTATATATATGGAATGATGCTGCTGGTCAGCCAAGCTTATGCTATCAACTTGCATGTATGGATCTTCATGACTTTATATATGCCCCATGTGAGGGCAAAAGGATGAAAGGACCAAATGTACAAGAGATCATAGTAAAACAACACAGCATGAACTAGGTGAGTGAATCTATATATAATGGTGAGTGAACATATGTACAAGAGGCCCTCTGATGAAAGGTAACTTTGAGTAGAAGATCGGTGCAGAAGCAGAGATGATGTCAGAGCAGAAGCATGGTTGATGAAGAAGGCTTGCGTCGTCCTTTTACCCTCACAATACCAGCCACTGTTCTTGCTCTACCAGCCCTTGTACTTGTTGTACCTACTTGTACTTGTTGTTGCGGTACCTGAATGATGGTGACGAAGAGCATAGAGGGTTGCCATCTCGAGTGGTGCAAGCTCTAGTGACAAGGGTGTTGCAATACCAGAGGGGTGGTGAGGAGCAGAGAGGGTTACCGTCCCAAGTGGTGGAGGTGGTGCAAGCTCTGGTGACAAGGGTGCTGCAATACCTGAGTGAGGTGAGAAGTAAAGAGGGCTAGACTCAAGGAAAAATGTCAATGTAGGGTAGGAAGTAGGATTATACCTAGGTTTTCAAGGACTAGACTCCGAAAAAATGTCAATGTAAAAGAGTGGTTCATCGGTTGTCCTTGTTATCTTCCGTATTTCCTCTTCTGTTAGGTCTAGCCTAGGTGGTATAGTGAAAGTTGATGTTACAAGCTCAATTACCTGCTCAATGCCAAACTTAGGTAGGTCTTCATCCCCCTCTTTCTCGTCTTCCTCCTCTCATTCCTCATTCACATGAGATGGTCTTGGTCTATCTCCTTGAGCAATGACCATCACAGTGAGTTCGGGATGTGTATACTCCTCCTTGGCCAATGATGTATCTTCCTGGATATCAATAATATGGTTGCTATCCTCGCACAAGGAGACCAGTGTGCTATCGAAAATCTCTCGACCTCAAGGATTGACTTGCACAATTTGCCACCATGGATTTCCATTTGTATTCTTGTAAAATAATGCTTGTTCACAATGCATTGGAAGAAGGCAAGATTATTTGCTACCTCGTAGCAACTTAGAGGAGTCGATAGACCAAAAACCCATGGGCTCTCTTTTCACGGTAGCATCTTTGCCTTTGTATTGTGTATGGAACTAGTGAACCTTCAAATTGACCTATAATAAACATGTTCTCGAATTAGCACCAAATACACGAACATGTGAGAGAATGAATCAATTTCTAGAATAACTATACTTGTCTCATAAAACAACAATTAACTTCGTATATTCTCTCTAGATCCCCAATGTAACCTAGCTCATCATTGACAAGGTTCGTGTCACGAGCACTTGCATGAGATTGTTGTTGAAATGCCGCAACAATGCATGAGTCTTGAGTAAGATGCATATTATCAATCCTTTTGACACAGAGATGTTGTCTCATCCGTTCTTGCAAGTAACTGATTATAAGTAGTACTATGCACATAATCCAATTTATTTTGGAGCATGAATTTGGAGCACATTGAGAAAGCACCTTCATTTCAAGTGGCCTTAATAAGTACTTACATGATGTCCCGTTTATCATCCACCATTTCCAAGCTAGTTGTTCCTTTGCTAGGTCTTGTAGTAATAAATTGCTAGACCTACCTTCCTTCCATCTATACTTAAGAAATTATTGAACACAACTGGAAGCTACATCAAACTGTGTACACAGAATTGAAAACATTGTAAAAATCCTACAACACCTCCTCATTGGTGTTAATGTCTAGCGACCAGTACTCGAGAGGATACATCAAGTAAGCCACACTGTGTAAAGGACTATGAGCAGTGATTCAGTGTGAATGAAAGTGCTTGATTACAACACTTTTTTTTTGAATGGTGCTCGCCTACCTCATGCCCATTCAAGGAATGCAACATTCCCTTCTTGGGGTAGCCCTAAGGGCTGGCCCTATCTTACATGCAAACTACATGCTTCCTGGAGACGTATGTTTACAAATCCAACACTTCGATCATCTGACATCATTCCAGAGTGGATTGGTACTGATTCAGGTGTAAGGAAATGCACTTCTTCTATTCCTATCCTAAATGAGTATCCTTCTCGAGAAGAGAGAGATACGGGTGTGTAGAGGATGATGAATCACTGTTCCTTTCTCCAATGCTGAGCTCCACCCTTTGGATGTTGGTTTTTCCCTATATAGGAGGCAAGATATGAATTGAATGCTAAATGTTGAGTGTATGCTGACTATGCTCTGCTGATTCCCTTGCCCCTTAAGCTAGAAACGCTGAGAAGAAGGAGATAACTAAAATGAATGATGAACTTTTATTTATATATGGAATGATGCTGCTGGTCAACCAAGCTTATGCTATCAACTTGCATGTCTGGATCTTCATGACTTTATATATGCCCCATGTGAGGGCAAAAGGATGAAAGGACCAAATATACAAGAGATCATAGTAAAACAACACAGCATGAAATAGGTGAGTGAGTCTATATATAATGGTGAGTGAACATATGTACAAGAGGCCCTCTGATGAAAGGTAACTTTGAGTAGAAGACCGGTGCAGAAGCAGAGATGATGTCAGAGCAGAAGCATGGTTGATGAAGAAGGCTTGCGTCGTCCTTTTACCCTCACAATACCAGCCACTGTTCTTGCTCTACCAGCCCTTGTACTTGTTGTACCTACTTGTACTTGTTGTTGCGGTACCTGAATGATGGTGATGAAGAGCATAGAGGGTTGCCATCTCGAGTGGTGCAAGCTCTAGTGACAAGGGTGTTGCAATACCAGAGGGGTGGTGAGGAGCAGAGAGGGTTACCGTCCCAAGTGGTGGAAGTGGTGCAAGCTCTGGTGACAAGGGTGCTGCAATACCTGAGTGAGGTGAGAAGTAAAGAGGGCTAGACTCAAGGAAAAATGTCAATGTAGGGTAGGAAGTAGGATTATACCTAGGTTTTCAAGGACTAGACTCCGAAAAAATGTCAATGTAAAAGAGTGGTTCATCGGTTGTCCTTGTTATCTTCTGTATTTCCTCTTCTGTTAGGTCTAGCCTAGGTGGTATAGTGAAAGTTGACGTTACAAGCTCAATTACCTGCTCAATGCCAAACTTAGGTAAGTCTTCAACCCCCTCTTTCTTGTCTTCCTCCTCTCATTCCTCATTCACATGGGATGGTCTTGGTCTATCTCCTTGAGCAATGACCATCACAATGAGTTCGGGATGTGTATACTCCTCCTCGGCCAATGATGTATCTTCCTGGATATCAATAATATGGTTGCTATCCTCGCACAAGGAGACTAGTGTGCTATCAAAAATCTCTCGACCTCAAGGATTGACTTGCACAATTTGCCACCATGGATTTCCATTTGTATTCTTGTAAAATAATGCTTGTTCACAATGCATTGGAAGAAGGTAAGATTATTTGCTACCTCGTAGCAACTTAGAGGAGTCGATAGACCAAAAACCCATGGGCTCTCTTTTCAGGGTAGCATCTTTGCCTTTGTATTGTGTATGGAACTAGTGAACCTTCAAACTGACCTATAATAAACATGTTCTCGAATTAGCACCAAATACACGAACATGTGAGAGAATGAATCAATTTCTAGAATAACTATACTTGTTTCATAAAACAACAATTAACTTCATATATTCTCTCTAGATCCCCAATGTAACCTAGCTCATCATTGACAAGGTTCGTGTCACGAGCACTTGCATGAGATTGTTGTTGAAATGACGCAACAATGCATGAGTCTTGAGTAAGATGCATATTATCAATCCTTTTGACACAAAGATGTTGTCTCATCCGTCCTTGCAAGTAACTGATTATAAGTAGTACTATGCACATAATCCAATTTATTTTGGAGCATGAATTTGGAGCACATTGAGAAAGCACCTTCATTTCAAGTGGCCTTAATAAGTACTTACATGATGTCCCGTTTATCATCCACCATTTCCAAGCTAGTTGTTCCTTTGCTAGGTCTTGTAGTAATAAATTGCTAGACCTACCTTCCTTCCATCTATACTTAAGAAATTATTGAACACAACTGGCAGCTACATCAAACTGTGTACACAGAATTGAAAACATTGTAAAAATCCTACAACACCTCCTCATTGGTGTTAATGTCTAGCAACCAGTACTCGACGGGATACATCAAATAAGCCACACTGTGTAAAGCACTATGAGCAGTGATTCAGTGTGAATGAAAGTGCTTGATTACAATACTTTTTTTTTTGAATGGTGCTCGCCTACCTCTTGCCCATTCAAGGAATGCAACATTCCCTTCTTGGGGTAGCCCTAAGGGTTGGCCCTATCTTACATGCAAACTACATGCTTCCTGGAGACGTATGTTTACATATCCAACACTTCGATCATCTGACATCATTCCAGAGTGGATTGGTACTGATTCAGGTGTAAGGAAATGCACTTCTTCTATTCCTATCCTAAATGAGTATCCTTCTCGGGAAGAGACAGATACGGGTGTGTAGAGGATGATGAATCACTGTTCCTTTCTCCAATGCTGAGCTCCACCCTTTGGATGTTGGTTTTTCCCTATATAGGAGGCAAGATATGAATTGAATGCTAAATGTTGAGTGTATGCTGACTATGCTCTCTGCTGATTCCCTTGCCCCTTAAGCTAGAAACGCTGAGAAGAAGGAGATAACTAAAATGAATGATGAACTTTTCTATATATATGGAATGATGCTGCTGGTCAGCCAAGCTTATGCTATCAACTTGCATGTCTAGATCTTCATGACTTTATATATGCCCCATGTGAGGGCAAAAGGATGAAAGGACCAAATGTACAAGAGATCAAAGTAAAACAACACAGCATGAAATAGGTGAGTGAGTCTATATTTAATGGTGTGAATAGGTGAGTGAGTCTATATATAATGGTGAGTGAACATATGTACAAGGATGAAAGGACCAAATGTACAAGAGATCAAAGTAAAACAACACAGCATGAAATAGGTGAGTGAGTCTATATATAATGGTGAGTGAACATATGTACAAGAGGCCCTCTGATGAAAGGTAACTTTGAGTAGAAGACCGGTGCAGAAGCAGAGATGATGTTAGAGCAGAAGCATGGTTGATGAAGAAGGCTTGCGTCGTCCTTTTACCCTCACAATACCAGCCACTGTTCTTGCTCTACCAACCCTTGTACTTGTTGTACCTACTTGTACTTGTTGTTGCAGTACCTGAATGATGGTGATGAAGAGCATAGAGGGTTGCCATCTCGAGTGGTGCAAGCTCTAGTGACAAGGGTGTTGCAATACCAGAGGGGTGGTGAGGAGCAGAGAGGGTTACCGTCCCAAGTGGTGGAAGTGGTGCAAGCTCTGGTGACAAGGGTGCTGCAATACCTGAGTGAGGTGAGAAGTAAAGAGGGCTAGACTCAAGGAAAAATGTCAATGTAGGGTAGGAAGTAGGATTATACCTAGGTTTTCAAGGACTAGACTCCAAAAAAATGTCAATGTAAAAGAGTGGTTCATCGGTTGTCCTTGTTATCTTCTGTATTTCCTCTTCTGTTAGGTCTAGCCTAGGTGGTATAGTGAAAGTTGACGTTACAAGCTCAATTACCTGCTCAATGCCAAACTTAGGTAGGTCTTCATCCCCCTCTTTCTCGTCTTCCTCCTCTCATTCCTCATTCACATGAGATGGTCTTGGTCTATCTCCTTGAGCAATGACCATCACAATGAGTTCGGGATGTGTATACTCCTCCTCGGCCAATGATGTATCTTCCTGGAAATCAATAATATGGTTGCTATCCTCGCACAAGGAGACTAGTGTGCTATCAAAAATCTCTCGACCTCAAGGATTGACTTGCACAATTTGCCACCATGGATTTCCATTTGTATTCTTGTAAAATAATGCTTGTTCACAATGCATTGGAAGAAGGTAAGATTATTTGCTACCTCGTAGCAACTTAGAGGAGTCGATAGACCAAAAACCCATGGGCTCTCTTTTCAGGGTAGCATCTTTGCCTTTGTATTGTGTATGGAACTAGTGAACCTTCAAACTGACCTATAATAAACATGTTCTCGAATTAGCACCAAATACACGAACATGTGAGAGAATGAATCAATTTCTAGAATAACTATACTTGTTTCATAAAACAACAATTAACTTCATATATTCTCTCTAGATCCCCAATGTAACCTAGCTCATCATTGACAAGGTTTGTGCCACGAGCACTTGCATGAGATTGTTGTTGAAATGACGCAACAATGCATGAGTCTTGAGTAAGATGCATATTATCAATCCTTTTGACACAAAGATGTTGTCTCATCCGTCCTTGCAAGTAACTGATTATAAGTAGTACTATGCACATAATCCAATTTATTTTGGAGCATGAATTTGGAGCACATTGAGAAAGCACCTTCATTTCAAGTGGCCTTAATAAGTACTTACATGATGTCCCGTTTATCATCCACCATTTCCAAGCTAGTTGTTCCTTTGCTAGGTCTTGTAGTAATAAATTGCTAGACCTACCTTCCTTCCATCTATACTTAAGAAATTATTGAACACAACTGGCAGCTACATCAAACTGTGTACACAGAATTGAAAACATTGTAAAAATCCTACAACACCTCCTCATTGGTGTTAATGTCTAGCAACCAGTACTCGACGGGATACATCAAATAAGCCACACTGTGTAAAGCACTATGAGCAGTGATTCAGTGTGAATGAAAGTGCTTGATTACAATACTTTTTTTTTTGAATGGTGCTCGCCTACCTCTTGCCCATTCAAGGAATGCAACATTCCCTTCTTGGGGTAGCCCTAAGGGTTGGCCCTATCTTACATGCAAACTACATGCTTCCTGGAGACGTATGTTTACATATCCAACACTTCGATCATCTGACATCATTCCAGAGTGGATTGGTACTGATTCAGGTGTAAGGAAATGCACTTCTTCTATTCCTATCCTAAATGAGTATCCTTCTCGGGAAGAGACAGATACGGGTGTGTAGAGGATGATGAATCACTGTTCCTTTCTCCAATGCTGAGCTCCACCCTTTGGATGTTGGTTTTTCCCTATATAGGAGGCAAGATATGAATTGAATGCTAAATGTTGAGTGTATGCTGACTATGCTCTCTGCTGATTCCCTTGCCCCTTAAGCTAGAAACGCTGAGAAGAAGGAGATAACTAAAATGAATGATGAACTTTTCTATATATATGGAATGATGCTGCTGGTCAGCCAAGCTTATGCTATCAACTTGCATGTCTAGATCTTCATGACTTTATATATGCCCCATGTGAGGGCAAAAGGATGAAAGGACCAAATGTACAAGAGATCATAGTAAAACAACACAGCATGAAATAGGTGAGTGAGTCTATATATAATGGTGAGTGAACATATGTACAAGAGGCCCTCTGATGAAAGGTAACTTTGAGTAGAAAACTGGTGCAGAAGCAAAGATGATGTCAGAGTAGAAGCATGGTTGATGAAGAAGGCTTGCGTCGTCCTTTTACCCTCACAATACCAGCCACTGTTCTTGCTCTACCAGCCCTTGTACTTGTTGTACCTACTTGTACTTGTTGTTGCAGTACCTGAATGATGGTGATGAAGAGCATAGAGGGTTGCCATCTCGAGTGGTGCAAGCTCTAGTGACAAGGGTGTTGAGAGGGTTACCGTCCCAAGTGGTGGAAGTGGTGCAAGCTTTGGTGACAAGGGTGCTGCAATACCTGAGTGAGGTGAGAAGTAAAGAGGGCTAGACTCAAAGAAAAATGTCAATGTAGGGTAGGAAGTAGGATTATACCTAGGTTTTCAAGGACTAGACTCCGAAAAAATGTCAATGTAAAAGAGTGGTTCATCGGTTGTCCTTGTTATCTTCTGTATTTCCTCTTCTGTTAGGTCTAGCCTAGGTGGTATAGTGAAAGTTGATGTTACAATCTCAATTACCTGCTCAATGCCAAACTTAGGTAGGTCTTCATCCCCCTCTTCCTCGTCTTCCTCCTCTCATTCCTCATTCACATGAGATGGTCTTGGTCTATCTCCTTGAGCAATGACCATCACAGTGAGTTCGGGATGTGTATACTCCTCCTCGGCCAATGATGTATCTTCCTGGATATCAATAATATGGTTGCTATCCTCGCACAAGGAGACCAGTGTGCTATCAAAAATCTCTCGACCTCAAGGATTGACTTGCACAATTTGCCACCATGGATTTCCATTTGTATTCTTGTAAAATAATGCTTGTTCACAATGCATTGGAAGAAGGTAAGATTATTTGCTACCTCGTAGCAACTTAGAGGAGTCGATAGACCAAAAACCCGTGGGCTCTCTTTTCACGGTAGCATCTTTGCCTTTGTATTGTGTATGGAACTAGTGAACCTTCAAACTGACCTATAATAAACATGTTCTCGAATCAGCACCAAATACACCAACATGTGAGAGAATGAATCAATTTCTAGAATAACTATACTTGTTTCATAAAACAACAATTAACTTCATATATTCTCTCTAGATCCCCAATGTAACCTAGCTCATCATTGACAAGGTTTGTGTCACGAGCACTTGCATGAGATTGTTGTTGAAATGATGCAACAGTGCATGAGTCTTGAGTAAGATGCATATTATCAATCCTTTTGACACAAAGATGTTGTCCATAGGTCCACATACTGCTATATGCCCGAACCTAAAATCACAAGCGTAGAGAATATTAACATCACAAAAGCATGCACATAGAATACTGGAAGTGTGGGCCATGCCATATCTTACCTCCTTGTCACACCTGAGACTGAGCTCGAACTCCTCACATGTAACTTGGACACCTTCTTCTTGCACCTTTTTTATTCACTCTTGTATCCATGTCATTGACATGGTGGGGGTCACTCGTTGCCTCTTCAATGTTCTTTGCATATTCTCTTGCCATTCTTTGTCGTGCTCTTCGATCCATTTTTGCATACATTCTCAATTATAGATCACAAAAATACTTAGACTCTCTCTTTCATCGTGATCAAGACGTACTAGGAGTCCCTTTCCACATATTACACCTCTTCTGATAAATTACTTGATTCTTCTGCCATCTAAACAGGGGGAGATTTCTCATCAAGAAGCTGCAAGTACTTAGAGACATAGTACATGCACTCATGATTCAACCATCCCTCTACCATAGATCCTTCCGGTCTTGCCCTCTGATGCACAAAACTCTTCAAGAATCCCATGAATCTTTCAACCCAAAACATCCATTGTGTGCTTACAACTCCAGCAAGCTCCACCTCCTCAACGAAGTGGATAAGAACATGGAGTTGGATGTCAAAAAAGGATGTAGGCAACTCTTTTTCCATCAATAACAGGAGCTCTATGCACTCCAACTTTTTTTTTTGTAGAATCTCTCGAGTGTCTATTTCCTTTGATGTGATCCACCTGGAAAATGATAAAACACCAATCGATAACTAACTTCAATTGTAAAGAAGAATCCTAGACACATTTTTGAAGGAGCAGTACCTTCTTGCAAGCAACCCCAAATGGTATATGATATCTTGAATGCCCTCGGTTAAGCATCCATCAATTATAAGTGGCAAGAGATACTGCAAATATTCCACCTTTGATGTTAGTATCCATTAAAATTAACAAATGTCAAGAATAAGATAAAGCCATGGCCTACCTTTAGAAATTTATTCCAGTCATGTGTCTTTAATCCAGAAAGACTGTTATTGTCCATAGTAAACATGTTTTGTAATGATGCACCATAGCCTGTAGGTGTATAGATCAATCTCATCCTATCATTGATCGTGCTCATCTAACGTTTGTCAGTACCCATGGTGCACGACAATAAGTTGTCTTTCATGTTTTAGGACTTACTATGGGCCATAAAGATGGTTTATAGTTTTGTTCCTTTAAATCCCCCCTCGCAACCATCTTTGATACCCACAAGAGGTTTCCAAAGCGAGTGTCCAACATTTTTGAAAATATACATGGGGTCAAGAATATGTGTGATTTTCAATTCTTTCCAATATTCCAAACTATACCATACTGAAATATCAGGTGTCATCGATTTTTTCCCTCTATCTTTGTGACAATCTTCATCGCTTATATGAGCTTAACATCTGAATCTATGATAGGTCCAATTTTTCATTTTTTGTACCAATCCATAGGAGATTCGTATAGGAGGGACCGCTCCACTCTCAATCCTTCTATTGAAATGTCTTGCCAATTCTTTTGATCGCAATATGTGTCCTTCCGACATAAATCTTCTATGTCAGAGATATATATTCTTGTCGAGATTCTTGCTATATTTTGATCGTAGCCAATCTCTGCATGGTGGACCTACCTTGCAACCCTTTGTTGATAGACCTACGAACAATCAAAGTCTTAGTGCAATTGTTATTTCAAAGCTTCATTCACCTATAGGCTTGGACATGTCAAGCACTTTTATCCCTTTCCAAAGTTGTTGTAGATCTTCGATGAGTGGTGCTAGGTACTTTGATGTCTTTGACTTGTCGTTTTCCTACATTCATGTCTTTGACTTGTTGTTTTCCTACATTGAAGTGCTATATCGAGTCAGAGATTTCAAGAAGTATAAACATATCGGGTGGATACAATTTCAAACCATGTTGCTTATGCATGTACCTGGAATTAGTAAACTCAATATTAGATGCTCCTTCTTTGTGGACATGAATGGTGGTAGGTTGTAATTGATCAGCACCACTGGACAAGTTGACCACTTAGTTGATTTATGCGAAAATGGATTGATTTCAAGACCAACACCAAGTTTTAAGTAATGGGGTTCTTGACTAAATTCTGGCCATGTTCTATCAATGTGCTTTGAAAGCTTCATAGTTAGGCGGAATGCGTAGGCTCCCATCTATGCTCACATTCTTTGGCATCCAATCCATAAGCTTTGACAACTCTGAGCTCCGAAATACGTACTCTATTCATGGGGATAATGGAAAATGTCTTAGAACCTTATGGAATAAGTGTTGCTCCCTCCTTAAAACATGAAGCACTGCATTTGGGATAGAGAACAAAGTTTTGATGCTCTCCTCGATATAAAATGTAATCATTGATGAATGCCTGGATCATTTCATAATCAAGTCCAAGACTCGTCATCATCTTTTGTGCTTGGTTCCTTGTTTTTGGGATGGTGTTATCGGGAGGTTGAATCTTACTAGAAACAAATCTGAGAAAAACAATAGTTTATTAGAAAAATAAACATACCCTATCACTTTTAGCATCATGTATTATTGTATATGATCCACTTACGTTACTAATGTTGAAACTGATACATTGCTCCAGGAGTAGCGAGCTTGGAGATTTAGGATGAGGAATGTCATAGATAGTCTCGTCATAGAAGAACCCTCATATATCTTTGTGAGTGCTTCTTCTCGGAGATAGTTTTCACGAGTATCACTATCATCTGTATTACTCTGAAACCAATCATTAAGAAATCCAGTCATGTCATCAGCATCATGCTCTACATCGTCAGGTTCCTCTATTTGACATGCGTATTGCTTTGTCAACCTTTGAAAAGTACTAGGATCTTGTGCTCTAAGAATTTACATACACTCTACTGAAATTCGAGAATGACCTTGATGATATAAGGGCACATCCTCTATAATATCATAGTCTGGAGCCTCTGATCCAATACGAACTAGAACATCATAATGACAATAATTCATAATAAGATAAGTGACAACAAAGCACGAGTAAACACATTTGCAAAGTCTCATCAAATTAAATTCTGACATCATGTACACATGCTATTTTAAATATACTCAAATTAATAGGATCTTTGGCATCACAAGATATAATAAATGAAAAATATAAATATACTAGTAGAATGTCATGGATCGAAGCCTGTTACAAAAGACATGTACACTAAAAATGCTATAAATACAACTATTCTCTATGTGGAGCTAGCGGTCCTCTACGCCAACCATAATTCACTAGCAACTCCTCACCAGCACACAACGATCTAATAGCATTGACTACAATGTATCTAGGTACATCTCTACTCATGTGCAAGAAAAGGAAAAGGGAGGAGAAGGAAAGCAATGTCAAGGATGGCTCATCCAAAAAGGAAAAGACCTCTGCCAAAGAGAAGAAGAAAAGAAAGAAGAGCCCTACTAAGAGCAGATCTTCCAAGGGGAAAAAGAGCCATTCTAAAGAGAAGACCCATTCTAAAGGAAAGATCCCTCAGGCTACAGAGAAGAGCCCTACCCCTCCTCTACAGAGAAGAGCCCTACCCCTCCTGCTAAAGAGAAGAGCCCTAGCCCTCTTGCTAAAGAGAAGACCCCTAGCCCTCCTGCCAAAGAGATGACCTCTTCACCAGCTCAAGGGAAGACTCCTATCAAAGAGAAGATCCCTAGTCCTCCTGCCAAAGAGAAGAGCTCTTCTCCAGCTCAAGAGAAGACACCTATCAAAGAGAAGACCCCTGTCAAAGAGAAGAGTGCTACTAAAGGTCTTCCGTTTCACTCACCAGTGAAATTTAAAATTCAGAAGCGTCGTTTATCCAACAAAGATAGTAAGACGGCAAATGTTGGCTCTCCATTAAATTTCTTTTTCATGTTCCCCAAGAAGACTGCCAAGTCTCCAAGGCCAACCTCCAAAGAACCTTCTCCAAAACCAGACCCCACTGCCAAATCTCCCTCGCCAACACCTAAAGATCTTGGAGAAGAGCCCAACTTACCACCATTTGAGGAATTCACTCTAAAGTCTTCCTCTCCAACACCTCAAGAGCTGAAAACTCCAGAACTTGAACCTCAATCAGCAAAATTTGATCGAAGCAAACAGAAGAGAGAAAGATTCTCTAAAGATGCAGGGTCATCTCATGCCAAAAGGAAAGTTGATTTTGTTGAGTGATTCCACAAATTGGCTTTTGTTTTGTTCATTTTGTCCATATGAACACACCCTTTTTGGGACAATATTCTGTACTTAAATTCAGTATCAATAATTTGATATTCAATTGTTAAACCTTTTTCTGTGTTGCGAACAATATGTTGACCATTTTTGTGAAGAAGTCAAGACGAAATTTAGCAGAATATATTGATTACATTATTGGAGAAATCCTTTTCAGCTATACAAACTTGCCCTTGCAAGTGGCTCAAATACAACTTTTTTTGGGAGCAGACATGTGATGCATGAGGTTACACTCTCCATCCTTGTACTGACAATAATATCATCTACTTTGAATCTATATTCAGGTGATATTTCGTCCAGAAACTCAAGCGACTCCCTTACATGTTGTAGTCGCCAGTTTGATGTTCCTATGAGTTTCCTGGGATCTATGAATGGATGGACTATGATGTTAAATTCAAACTCTGGACAATTCTCTTCAGAATCCCAAGGGACCCAACTACCAAGCTTGCTTTTCCATCTCCTATAGTCATAGCCCAAAACTAGGGATTGGCGACACAGTTGGTATGAGATAGACAAAGAATTTGGGCTTACTCTACAACTGATATTGTCCCCCATATGAAAAGTTTCCTTGGTACTCCATCCTTATCCAAGTACAGTGTCCAGATCAGTCAGAGATAGTCTTCTATTAAGCCACATCGTTCTTGTCCTCTCCAATTCCATTGTATTGAAACATGCCACAAAGACATGTATAGGCAAGAACCATTGAATTTTTATCCTTCTTGTTACATTCCCGTAACGCCACTATGGGCGTTACCACAAGAGGGGACGGCCTCTGGCTCACCACCCAGCCATAGAGGAAGAATGAGGATTGCCCCTCATCCCCCAGGCTATATAGTGTGTGGCCTGTTGTCCACACTAGCCTGGCCGCCCATGACTCCGCACGGGCGTCCTCTCCCACTGAACCCCGGACATGGCCATCCGGTCTGCCGTCGGTCACAGGCGTTACAGCCTACGTGACATTACCATCTTTGATTTTGGATTTGAAGCTTGTTATGGTACTTGGATCAGGAACTTCCCATTCCAGTGACATTAATGTGGGAATAGGTATGTCATATAATTCTCCATGAACACCTTCTCTTGATGGAACCCTGTATTCTGCAAAATACACAAATAAATCCACTCATTTGTAAAATGAAGGTGGTTTGTCTGCATACATGACATCTGCAATCCCCTTGTGAATTGCTTTGAATGTGCCACTTAAGCTCTCAACAAGCTGCCACTCCACAGCTGTTGACGGAAAGATAATTGAAATTAAACAAACAACAAATATATCAGAAGGAGAAATATTGTGTTGTATCAAATAGATAAAGTTTTGTTGAATTACACTAAGAATGGAGAATCGGATGTTCATCCAAGTTCAACACCATGTCTTTGGCCATGTAGACATGTTGAACTTTTGCAAGCTAGCCATTGTCGGTCACTTTGAAGGCAAGAACACGACCTTTCCAATGGGATTTCACTTCATTTTGCTTGGTTCTTTTCACCCTGTGGGCACCTTTGCAAGAGGGAAGCATTGTTACCCAATCATTCACACGAAAAGACATGGGTTTCCAAACACCATCTTCTCTGGTGTTATGAAAATCACAAGAAGTTATATTATGAGAAGGACGACGTGAGGACGCCATAGAAGCTCACAGATGAGAGAAAAATAGTGTCTTTTGAAAGTGCAAAGAAAGGAGAATAAACCATATGCCAAAATGGAGGGAAGGTGGAAAAGGGAATGAGCCATACCAAAATGGAGGGAAGGTGGAAAGTAGACGTTTGAAAAAATTTGGTGATTTGTCATTAATAGCGTTGTTTTCAGAGCCTGAAAAGAGGATTTCGTATCTTCCTGCTTGATTTTTTGAAATATAAAATGGAACAAGATGTCACTATTTTGGACCCAAACTTTAATGTTAGCCATCGTAAATGTCTAAATTAAGCCGTTTTAGCCGTTCGCCACTAAAATAGAACCGTTAAGAAGACATTTAGAGGAGACAAGAATGCCATACTTTTGTATACGTGTCAATTCACAATTGGACAATTTCTTAATCCTTAGATTAACAAACAGCCCTTTTCTAGCCGTTTTTGGCCCTAATGGTTTCTTTCATCCTCAGAGCTCCAACTCCCATTATGCAAGATTCACTATTGCCTTTGCATTTAGAAGGTGCATTGTGAAGAAATTGTGTAGATAAGGTTTGAGTGGTAGAGAAAGAATTATAGTAGTTCTGAAAAATCGTTTGTTTAAAGTGTGGGTGAGTACTTGGTAGTACCTAGAGGAAATCTAGACTTAGTTTTACATTCAATTTTGTCGATTTCCGTCACCAATTCCTATAGCATGAGCTAGCAATTGGTGACATGCAGTCTAAAATTCAACATTGCCTTTAGTTTGAGGGATAATAATGATATATTTAAGTTGGAGCTAGACCTAAGCATGAGGTAAAGATTGAACTAGGAAAGTAGGAAGAGCAGGTAAGTGAGAGAGCCAATGAATCATTTGAAACCCATTACTCAAGATAATTTGTCCAGGGTGGCCTTCTTTTGAGACTCGATTCTAAGCTGGGTTTCTTTTAAAGGTTAAAATGGACATTTAAGTCCACTGCACGCAGCTTTGAAATTTTTTGGAACAAAGTTTAAAGAAGTGCATATCCCTGACCTAGGCCAATTGATAACAAGACGAAAGGAAAGGAAAAATAGTCTTCTTTAGTGTATTTTTCACATGTCAAGTTGGAAAAATAAAGCTCTCTTTATTTTTTATGGTTGGGAAACATATTTTTTCAAACACTCTCCCACTATCTTGTAAGATGGCGTGGGTTGGGGGCTGAGGCAGCAAGACAGAGAAAAGATGAACCCATTAAGTGAGGAGTGAGGAAAGGTATAGTGTATTTTGCAGCTCTCAAATTTGTGAAATTACCTATAAATTCTAGTTTTAAAGGTTTCAAAAGTTCTATATTTTGTATTTTGGGAGGTTTTATTCATAAATACCTTCGAAGTATTTGAAATAGTAAGAAATACCTCTCAACTGTTATTAGAGGTTTTTCACCATTTGTTGGTGATTACTTATTCTCGCACACAGGTGTAAGGTTGGTGGGAAGGGTTGACAATTAAGCAAGGTGACTCATGAGGGATGATCGAAGCCATTGGTTGGTGAAATTAGGGTACTCTCTTATCTCTCATTTGGCAACCCTTAATTCGTGAAGTAGTAGTCCCTGAAAGGTTATTTTATGAATTGCTAGCATGTGAAGTGTTAGTACGTGAAGGGTTAAATCATGAAGTGTTAGCTCGTGAAGTAGCAGGTTATGGTTCACACCATGAAATAGTAGACTACAGTTCACGTTGTGACGTAGACTATGCTTCACACTGTAAAACGAACTGTTGTTCATGTTATGAGCTGCTTCGTTGCTATTTCATGAGATAATATTTTTCTGTTTCGTTGTGTCATATGTGTCATATGTGTCAAGATAAGGCACACTAATTTTATTAAGGTAGTCCTGAGATTCTTGGCATTGATTACGAAAAGTGTTTCACACTGTGAAGTAGCAGGTTATGTTTCACGTCATGAACGATTTCCTGCACTTTCATGTGTTCACAGTCGCGTCAACAAAATGATTAGAGGGTGATTTCCCTATCCAATTGATCTAGAGAGGTTGTGCCAAGGATTAGGAATGCAATGCAAGACATGAACACAAACAATGTCTCTTTTTTTTGTAGTTTTTGTGATTTTTAGAAAAAACATTTTTCCCAGCTTCCCGACAAGTGGCACCATACATCTTGGGTTATTTTATCCCAAGGGGGGATCGTTGCCACCAGATTTACATGCTTTTTCGGACTCAGATTGGGCTGGTTGCTATGACACAAGAGTGTCCAAAAGTGGTTTTTGTTTCATGCTCACGATAGCTCATGCATATCTTGGTTGAGCAAGAACCAACCTACTGTGGTGGCCACTTCTAGTTGGTGAAGCTGAGTACATGGTAGCTTTCACAGCTACGGTTGAGTGTGTGTGGCGCAGATGGCTTATGGCTGACTTGGGTGTTGGACAGGAGTCTGCCACCTCTATCTACACTGACAGTCACAGTGCATTCGCAGTTTGCGAGAAATCCAATTTTTCATGCTCGCACAAAGCACATTGAGATGCATTATCACTATGTCACGGAGAGACTCTCAGCAGGAGAGATCAGCTTGGCATATGTGCCAACACAAGAAGACAACCTCGCCGATCTTTTGATAAAGGCGCTTCCTCGTGAGAAGTTTGAAGCTTTCCGCAAAGCTTTGGGCTTGCTCCCCTTTGTGGACTGATCTACTTCGGGCATGGCACTTCCCTATACATGAGTGCCAGCTCTCGTTCACACCATCACTCCCTCCCAGGGGAGATTTGTTACTCTATATATAGGCAGTGATGTGTGTGAACACACTTAGGACCGCCAGGGCACTTTTTTCCTCTTTAGGAGGTTTTTTCTCCTGGTTTGTATATACGCCCATTATTTTAGGGCTAACTTATCTTTGTACATTGACACAATCTAATACACGGTGTGTTGTGTGCATTCTTGCTTCTTCGTCTCCAAGCTTTGTGTGCTTTCCTACAACACTAATTCCAACAACTTCATCGAACCCAACACTCAGCCAATCAAAATGAAGATAATGCTCATAAAAAACCAGAAAACTAATAAGAGCATGTCATGATTTTCAATAGAGAATGCAATTAGGTTTTTGAAATGACGTATGATTTTTTATTTTAAAAAGAGTATAATATCACATTCAGTAAATGCCTTTCTAAAATTTCGCTTCTTAATCATAAATACGCATATATTTAAGAGACTTTGATTGAGTTTGTAAAACAAAAAAAACTATTATGCGATTAAGTGGCTTATGTGTCCATTTATACTTTCTCCTCTTCAAGAACAACCATCAATAGTGGAAATCCTCTAATAATGCACGATACAACCTGTAAATGGTGCTTGAAGAGAACAAAATAAATATAGAGAAATTAGATATCATAAAATTACACAAAAGCTTCTAAGAGTTCCTATAATCCACTTGTGCTAATCATGTGATCTCTTAGTAGCCCATTGGAACCCACAAAGTCTTGGAAGCTCTTCAAGAGACTCATTCTGAAAAGACCTTGAAAAATCTCCTACAAGCTTCTAAACGAACTTATTAAGCTTATAAGATACCATTCGATCCCCAAAAAGATGAGCAACTACTAGCAATGTGCAAGAACAAATTGGATTCTCATTAATCTTAACATCCAACTCAAGGTTTTTAAATCTTGTGCTTACTCTATTTACTAATTAACTCTCAAGCCTTGTATAAAATTCTAGCTTATCCTTAGAGGAAGGGATTCCATAGAATTTATGAACTCAAAGAAATTATTTTGCATACAACATAAACTCCTTAAAATAATCTAGACACATCTTTAAACTAATCTTTAAAAGCTATGTAGGTAGCTTTTGCCTACAATATAAACCCTTTAAAACAATCTACATACATCTTCAAACTAATCTTTTATCTAGGAAGCTTCTATCAAAACACTCACTCTTTCTCATCATTTCCATGCTCGTTAGGTTTATTTGATTATCATTTTGAACTCCAAATATGTGAAACACTTGCCATCCTTCTAAAACTAAGCCACATTTAGCATTCATAATGATCAAGTTGCTACCAACAAAATTTTGTTTTCCATCATTTGGCCATATGAAAACAAATCTTTTGTCCTCTTTGCATATACTTTAACTTAGTGCAAGCAATTGAAATTCTTGCTTTCCATCCGTGAAGGCAATCGAAATTCCATCACCAATAGAATTTTTTCGCATTGCAAAAAAAGTTGCTATAATGAATAAAATCTCAATGTAATGTGTTGTGCACATCGAAAGATCAATGGCATGTGGCCTACAGCAAGAAAAGCGGCCTATTAAAATAGACGACCTTCACTATATTAACAGACAACCCTAATGGAATAGCTCGTGGTATGTGAAAAGAGCCATCCTCGCATAGCCCGCTATAATCCTAACCATGTGGATGGCAGCTGAAATGATCAAACCAGATAGAGCAGAGAAGCTTTCAGACCCTGAGCACAATGTCATGTCCTTGACGGTTTCCAAACTTTATTGGGTTGCAACGTTTAATTTTTTAACTAATGCTTCCAACCTTCGAAAATAACTTCAAAATACCTTTCCTCCAACTAATTAACTGATTTTATTTTTTCAACTCATTTCTAGGCCCCTATTGGTGAAATTGATGCTCGCCCAGCCTCGGTTGGTTTTAACCGTATCTAGTCCATATCATGTGTTGATGCTGGCCAACCCTTCGCTTAAATCTAGTGCAGCTTTCTATACGAGAGGGGGAGAGAGAGAGAGAGAGAGAGAGGGGGGGGGGGGGGGGGGGGGACATATGGCTAGTTGTGTGGTTAGTTCTAATGCTTCTTGGCTCTCCACTGCGTCCGGCCACGCAACACTTCGGTGCCGTCACTCTGCAAGCGCAGTAGGTGTGTGAACTGAAGAGGGGCCTCTTCTGCGCCTGCAATGGCATTGGCGGTGCAGTAGTCCGGGCGAGTGAGAGACTCCACCGTGTCGGATTGGCGGCACTCCCGTCTGTACTCGAGTGTTATTGCCACCAATTCATACGAAAGTAACAGCGGCTGCGGGACACTCTGCATATGCAATTCTATCGGTTATTGAACAAGCCGTCGGTGAACCCACAACACGTGTGGAACAAAAGAACCCGCAGCTACTGCAGCCTGCACACACCTACTGCAGCCTACTATGAACGTATGTAATGTATGGATTCGTGAAGGTTTTACCTCCAAAACCCAGTCGACGAACTTCACATTATTTACATGCTGATTCATGTCTATATCTAATTGAAGATTTGGCTGCAAATTTGACGAGTAAAGAGTGTTTGAATGGACTGGCACATAGACCTTTGATAAATTGAAGTAAAAAGCCAAGACGTAGATATATGAAAGCAAGTTACTTACCGCTAGACCAGTTGTTCTGTAAGGAGCAGAGATATCTAGCTTTGGTATTTTCTTCCATGCATACTCCTCGTCCATGGCACACCTGTGGAGAAGATAAGGGGAAAGCTCCTCTCTTAGAGCATCCGGCATCTTGGACAACCTTCGTGTGTTTTGATTCATCAAAACCCAATTACTGCAGCAAAGGGAAATTAAATGAGCAATCAGCCCCGACAGAATCAAACAATACTACTCAGAATGTAATAATATCATGAGCCCTAGCATAACCAAAACAATATCTGAGAAGATCATTAATATGCATAAGAATTTTGATTCCTGGGTAACTCCAGCAAATGATCTACCTGGTTGCACGTGCAAGGATGTGACCGGTATAATAGTCTCGAACAAGGAAGTCTCTCCGCGCACCATTCTTCCCCGAGTTGCAACCCCAAGTGTCAATCTCGATCGCATCCGCCCTGCACTCTCAAATATTCCAGATGACCGGTCGATCAATGCTTGTGGCGGCGCGACAAAAACATGATATTCACATAAATTTAATATCAACCTATTTAGAAGGCTATGCTGTTACTACTACGACTGCTATTACCAGACAGGGTATCGGGTCACTTCGATGTGCATTTTTGTGACAATCCAAATGAGCCTGTTTTCTAGCATGGTTGGGGTGAAGCCCAACCCTTGTCCCTCGACATGCATCATTCTTATATGGTTCAAGGCCGTTTCCTGTGATCAGATTAGCAACACGATGACAAAATCACGTCGTACATCCAACATCTTGCAATTAAAGAAGACTCGATAAGGGTAATTATAAGCGCCCTATCCTTACTCATGATGAAGAAACCTTTTAGCTAGAAAAAGCAGAAGAAGAAAAATTCAGCGCAGACGCGGTGGCAGCTACGATTATTGGACAAAAAATATGGCATTATACGCTCATGTAGGGATCTAGTAGAAGCAACAAAAGGCACCTGGAATAAATTACTGATGGTCTGGATGGGGGCGGTCTGGTCGAAGCCAACTTCGTAGGAGCGAATGACGAAAACCTGTCTGTACATAAGCTTGTTCTCAAGTAACCTGCCCCAGCACAGTGCATCCCGAGGGATATCTTTGGCTTCTTTGTGAAGCTTCTGGCGGTGTAAAAGAGCTGCATCCATGGCAGAGACAGCAGGTACATGATCCACCAGATGCTCAGTGGATGCTGCTGAGTTAGCACCACCTGCAGGAGTAGATCTAGAGCTAATTCGTAATTCATCCGTTATGTTGTGGCAGCAGCTGGCACTAGAGTTCACCTTGCGAGAATTGCTTGCAACCGATCTTCTCTGGTGGAAGGAAAGGCCTGCTTGCCTCGGCCAGAGCCTGTGGCAGCTTGCAATGCGTACTGTGTGTGGCTTCGCAAAGAGAGACGGCATTTCCATGGATTCCCTGCCTAGCCACAAACTTTCACAGTGACTGCCCACTTCGCTTTACCGCCCCCAAGAAGGAATTAGAGGGATGGCTATGTTGCACTCGCTATGCTAGACCCGACAAAGCTAGGCGTCCAAGAGATTAGATTGGAGACGAGGCAAGAGGACAGGTATATGTGTGTGTGTGTTTCAACGATACTAGTTGCGATGAGAGCCGGGGGCAGTATTTCAAGAAGTTGTTATGTGGGGTTTGCGCAGCAGCAGCTTGCGCTTTCAAGTTTAAAACGCCACTCTTTTCAGCGTTACTGGGCCGGCCCCAGCCTAACACAACCAATGGCTTCGATCGTCCCTCACGAGTCACCTTGCTTGATTGTCAACCCTTCCCGCCCACCTTACACCTGTGTGCGAGAATAAGTAATCACCAACAAGTGGAGAAAAACCTCTAATAACAGTTGAGAGGTGTTTCTTACTATATTTAAAATACTTCGAAGGAATTTATAAATAAAACCTCCCAAAATCCAAAATATAGGACTTTTGAAACCTTCAAAACTAGAATTTATAGGTAATTTCACAAATTTGACAGCTGCAAAATACACTATACCTTTCCTCACTCCTCACTTAATGGGTTCATCTTTTCTCTGTCTTGCTGCCTCAGCCCAACCCACTCCATCTTACAAGATAGTGGGAGAGTGTTTGAAAAAATATGTTTCCCAACCATAAAAAATAAAGAGAGCTTTATTTTTCCAATTTGACATGTGAAAAATACACTAAAGAAGACTATTTTTCCTTTCCTTTCGTCTTATTGTCAATTGGCCTAGGTCAGGGATATGCACTTCTTTAAACTTTGTTCCCGGAATTTCAAAGCTGCAATGGACTTAAATGTCCATTTTAACCTTTAAAAGAAACCCAGCTTAGAATTGAGTCTCAAAAGAAGGCCACCCTGAGCAAATTATCTTAAGTAATGGGTTTCAAATGATTCATTGGCTCTCTCACTTACCTGCTCTTCCTACTTTCTTAGTTCCACCTTTACCTTATGCTTAGCTCTAACTCCAACTTAAATATATCATTATTATCCCTTAAAACTAAAGGCAATGTTGAATTTCAACCAAGATGTTTCAATTTTAGTTGAGTACAGTAGTACACCCACTACAATGGGGCAAACGAAAATTTTCAATCACATGAACTTACACTCATAATATGTGGAAATGAGTTTTAACCAGGCTGCACAGGTGGCTGGGATGCATGTCTGCATGCATAGTGGAAGATTAGCTGAATTAAGAATGCGCCGTTTTTGCATGATATCTACGATGTAAGTGTAGAGTTGCAGCTCTAACATATGCAAGCGATTTCAAGGAGACAATCCTTTTGGGTCGAATATTATATAGTTACAGTAATGCAAACTCATGCATATTGGAGTAGGTTGTACGCACATTGATTTGATTGTCAAGCTCCGTAATTTGCTTAATAGGTATGGGCTAATTCACAAGGAACTTTGGGCGGTTCTCTACATAGTGAACTTCAGAGTATATCAAAAATTTTGAGAGATTTCCTAATTATATAGACTGTAATTTTCTACATATAATTAGACAATCATATTCCCCATATACTCAATCCTCCATATCTAGGAAATATGGGGCTGTTATCGAAGTAATTCAATTTTCTATATAGAGAATAGATAGGAAATGTGGGCTATTATCTAGATAATTCAATTCCCTATATAGAGAAAGGATACAAAATATGGGATATTTTCTAGGTAATTATATTTCCTATGTAGAGAATGGATAGGAAATATGGGATGTTATCTAGGTAATTCAATTACCTATATAGGAAGGGATAGGAAATATGGGCTATTATCTAGGTAATTCCATTTCCTATATAGAGTATGGATAGTAAATATGGGCTATTATCTAGGTAATCCAATTACCTATACAGGAAGGGATAGGAAATATGGGCTATTATCTAGGTAATTCCATTTCCTATATAGAGAATGGATTGCCTATGTAGAGAATATGGGCTATTATCTAGGTAATTCCATTTCCTATATAGTGAATGGATTGCCTAGGTGGAGAATTGAACCACAAATGATCAATTGGTCATTCAAAAAATAATTTACATTAAAACTTGTATACCTGATATTTATGTATCAATATTATTACAAACGGAAATACTCAAATTCTCTCTCTCTCTCTCTCTCTCACACTCACACACACACACACACACACACCAATACAACATATGTTAAAATATAGGGATATGCTTTCATTTAAAACGAACATGACCACGATAGAGGGAGTGCCAGGGATCACACAAAGACTAAACCCAGTGGCTATCATCTTTGAGCCATTGAGATCTATGATTGGCTCTCTCACTTACTTGCTCTTACTACTTTCCTAGTTCCATCTTTACCTCGTGCTTTAGCTATAACTTCTGCAAAACTGAAACACATCATTTCTATCTAAAGGCAATGCCAAATTTCAACTAGCAAGTTTCAATTTTAGTTGAGTAAAGTACACCCACTAGAATAGGGGAAACGAAAATTTTAAGCACATGAACTTACTCTTATATTATGTGGAAATGAGGTTTAACTAGGCTACACGAGTGCCTGGGATGCATTTTTGCATGCATAATGGAAGATTAACTAATTTAAGAATGCACCATTTTTGCATGATATCTACGTAAGTGTAGAGTTGAAGATCTAACATATGCTAGCAATTTCAAGGAGCCAATCCTTTTGCCTAATATATTACATAGTTATAGTAATACAAACTCATGCGTATTGGAGGAGGCTATATGCACATTGATTTTATTGTCAAGCTTTGTAATTTTCTTAATAGGTATGCGCTAATTCAAAAGGAACTTTGGGTGGTTCCCTACACAGTGAACTTCAGAATATATCAAAAATTTTGAGAGATTTCCTAGTTATGTAGACTACAATTTTCTACATATAACCAAACAATCATATTCCCAAATAGTCAATCCTCCATATCCAGGAAATATGGGCCGTTATCCAAGTAATTCAATTTTCTATTTATCCAAGTAATCCTCCATATATGGGAGATATGGGATATTATCTTGATAATTCAATTACCTATATAGACAAGGGATATGAAACATGGGGTATTTTCTAGGTAATTCCATTTCCTATCTAGAGAATGGATAGAAAATATGGGCTATTATCTAGATAATTCAATTACCTATATAGGAAGGGATAGAAAATAATTCCATTTCCTATATAGAGAATGGATTGCCCGTGTAGAGAATATGGGCTATTATCTAGGTAACTCCATTTCCTATATAGTGCATGGATTGCCTAGGTGGAGAATTGAACCAAAAATGATTAATTGGTCATTCAAAAAATACTTTGCATTAAAACTTGTATACCTAATATGTATGCATCAATATTATTACATATTCAAATACTCAAATTCTCTCTCTCTCTCTCTCTCTCTCTCTCTCTCTCTCTCTCTCTCTCTCTCTCCTTAGTTGCTGCTTCCGGATGCTCCCTACTAATGTATTGTAGGGCTAGATACTTACCTTCAGTTCTTTCTTTTCTTTTACCAGACAATGTATCAAATGTCACATGGTTGTAACTTTGGTCTCATAGGTCACTTTGGCTTTTTGAAGATGTTAATATAACATTTCATTTCTTTCTCTCTCTCTCTCTCTCTCTCTCTCACACACACACACACACACACACACACACCCCTCAATACAATATATGTTAAAATATAGGAATATGCTTTCATTTAAAACCAAAAAATAAGGGAATTATTTTACCAATTCTACTGTGACTTATATTGGGCTTGTGTTGCTAAGCTAAAAGATATGCAAAGACAGAAAAATATTTGTATCGACATGCCAAAATATGATGGGAAAGAAATTTCTGTTATTAGCACCTTGATCATTATGAATGCTAAATGTGGCTTCATTTCAATATTTTAAGTGCTTCACAAGTTTGGAGTTCAAAACAATAGTAAAATGAATCTACAAGCATGTGAATGGTGAGAAAGAGTAAGTGTTTTAAAAGAAGCTACTCATAATAGCTTTCAAAGGTCGGTTTAAGGATATATATATGTAGAATTTTTTAACAGGCTTATGTTTCATGCAAAAAATGTTTCTTTGAGTTTAGTCGATTAATAATGGTAATTTCCATAGATTTCCTTCTCTAAGGATTAGCTAAATTTGTATACAAGGCTTGAGAGTCGATTATAAAATCAATAAGCGCAGAAGATTTCAAAACCTTGAATTACACGTTAAGAATAATGAGAATCCATTTTTTTTTCATTTCTTCCTTTTTTTTCTTGCACATTTCTAGCACTTGCTTATTTTTTGGGACTCCAATGTTATCTTAATAAGTTCTTTTATGAGCTTATATGAGCTTTTGAAAGGTCTTCTAATAATGAGTTTGTCTAAGCCCTTACATGACCTCTTGACTTCCTATGGGATAGTTACCTGGAGAGAGAGAGAGAGAGAGAGAGAGAGAGAGAGAGAGAGAGAGAGAGAGAGGGTGTTATGGTGTTAGACAAAAACCCTCTAAGCACTCATAGGCAATCAAACACAAACCCAATAATGTCCACAAAAATGCGAAAGTGCCTTAAACTACCTACTATTGAACTTGACAAAGCCCAACACTGCGACATGGCATTTTCCTCTAATGAGCATGGCCTCTAAGACACCTCCCAGCATCCTGCACAATGTTATCTTAATAAGTTCTTTTATGAGCTTTTGAAAGTTATTCTAAGAATGAGTTTCTCTAAGATCTTACATGACCTTTTGAGTTCCTATGGGCTAGTAACCCAAAGAGAGAGAGAGAGAGAGAGAGAGAGAGAGAGAGAGAGAGAGAGAGTTATGGTGCTTGACACAAAGCCGCTAAGCACTGATAGGGGAAAACTCATGATATCACTAAACACAAACCCACTAATGTCTTGACAAAAATGTGAAAGTGCATTAAACTACCTACTATTGAACTTGACAAAGCCCAACACTTTGACATGGCATTTTTCTCTAATGAGCTTGGCCTCTAAGACACCTCCCAGCATCCTACGCGTGTGCAGGATGCTGGGAGGTATCTTAATCTCCAAGATTGTGTGAATGATGTAAAAGGTGGATCGACTATCCAGGTGATTCCAGGAGGAAGGTGGCCAAGAGGTGGGTGCCTTGGGTTGGTGTGAAAAGGAGATAGTGGGGTGATGGGATGTGTAGAGAGGAAGGCAGCCAAAAGGTGGAGTGGTGGGGTGTGACGAGAGGCCGAGACGTGGACCGACCCGTGGGGTGTGATAAGAGGCCGGATGAACTTGGCAAATCCCAACACTATGACATGGCATTTTGCCTCTAATGGGGGGGGCCTCTTGGAGGTCTCTAACTGTCCAAGATTGTGGTAATGATGTAGAAGGTGTCTTCACCTGGTGATAGGAGAAGACATACTTGCATGCGTGTAGGCCGCTGGGAGGTCTCTAACTGTCCAAGATTGTGGTAATGATGTAGAAGGTGTCTTCGCCTGGTGACAGGAGGCGGTGGGGTGATGCGAGGTGGGGAGGTGGAGTGGTGGGGTGTGCACTGTGAAGGGAGGCTGGGAGGTGGAATGGTGAGGTGTGACAGCGGGCCGAGTGAACTTCACAAAGCCCAACCCACCCCATCTTACAAGATACTGAGAGTGTTTGAAAAAATCTGTTTCCCAACCATCAACCGTCAGTCACAAGGCACTTTTGTTCATTCCCTATATAGGAAAAAAAAAGGCTTCACCATATAATTCCCTAGATATAAACGAACATATCTAGGAAAAGTGCAAACTAGAGAAAATGAAACACTTTACTAGATAGGTTAACTAGGAAATATAGTGCATAGATTTCTCTATATAGGAAAATTTTCCTACATAGAGATATTTTCCTATGTAGGAAAATTTCCCTATACAGAGAAAGGAAAATTTGCCTACATAGGGAAAAAATATCCTATGTAGGAAAATCTATGCATTATGTTCCCTAGTTAGTCTATCTAGGAAAGTGTTCTATTTTCCCTAGTTTGCACTTTCCCTAGATATCCTTCTTTGTACCCAAGAAATTATATAGTGAATACATTGTCTCCATATGCTAAGAATAGAGTAGCATATCTCCAATTGTGTAGCTACTTGTTTGGGTATTCTCGTCTATGCAAGATGGTTTTCTCTCAACCTTTGCCTAGTTACACTAATAGTTCGAACACATCAGCCAAGATGCCATCATTTCCACCCTCTTGATCTTGGCTCTTCACATATTCCATCAGGTAGGCATGGTTTTCTATGTGCTCACATTGATGGCTACCACATGCACAAATTGTGCTTTTATCAATATTATATTCGTGAGATAAGGTACCCATAGGCTTTTTATCTCAATAGAGAACGATCGAGTGATGGCGATCTATGTGTGTAACAATAAAGAGGAAATAGAGAGGGAGAACTACGTGGGCCTAGCCAAGGCAGCTAAGCCAACCCTAGCCAGTTCTTGTGGCTAGGCCCATAGAGCCACTAAAGCATAGTCAAAGAGCTGCTGCTATTGTGCACACAAGCGCAGGCCCATTATGGGCTTGGAGGCGGCCATAGAAAGAGTACTTGGGCCTTGTTTTTATAGAATGGCTCCTATCTGCTGCATTGAGGTTTGTGAAGAGGCTGCTCCTACTAAAGCTATTTGACTGCAGCACTCTTCCTTCCTAAGCAAACCCATCTTTTCTTGTTGAGACAACCCCTCTATTATGCCCACAAGCCTTGCTCATGCTGCACTCCAAGGTACCCACCTGTGCATGCTGCCCATGAAAAACATGCATATATACACACATAAATATCTACCTACCACATACGCATGTAGAAATACCCACCCACCCACACATATGCATGCATACTAAGGAAGCAATTAATTCATACATTTGTGCATACTAAGCAAGCAATTTATAAATACATACATGATATGTCCAAAACAATGGACTAAATGCTACAGAGATATCGAAAAGAATTGAGTCTTAAGGTATCAGATTGAATGCCACAGAGACATCATGTCCTCTTCTTAACCTGGCCTTGATTTACATGTCTACTCCTTTGCCTCAAATCTGAATTTCTTGCTTCATTCTGCAAACAACCCAAAAAGCGAGTTAAGTGTAAATTCAAGCCCAAAATGTAGGCATACAGGATCCCCCATGATGCTACTCTTTTTGCGATGATGACACTAGCCAAAGACTTTCAAGAATGGCCACCCAAGCCAATGGACCAGGATGTTCAAACAGTAGAACCAAAATCATTCTAGCATGAGAAACAGAACCTAGCATATGAAAGAGCAAACTCTAGCATCTAGGAGATGTACAAAATCCACGGAGAACTTACCATAGAGACGGTTGTAGAAGACCTAGGAAAGAAAGTAACTTAGGCTTCTTGGATGCATCCTTGAGACTTCACCACCTTGCACATAATTGCCACACTAATAGTCAGCTTATGAAAAATGATACCATGTTACAGGGTAGCATCTTCCTCTCTTCTCCATCCCCTGGCAGCTTGAGATGACTTTCATCGGCAAGTTACAATAGCACAGCAGATTGACCTCCTTATCGAGATATTTTTCCCACTGGATGCTCTGAAACTGCCTCAGTGTTAGCATCTTTTACAATTGCATTGAAATGGTAACATTAGTTGTTTAACCTGAAACTATAAACCCCCTTTTTCAGTTGTTTTTCTGATCTGATGATCTACTCCCATTAATGCCCCTGATAAAGTCATTAAGCTAAACACCTTCCATGTCCACATCAGACATCGCTGGAGATTCTAAAACCTCTTCAGCCTGCCCAGGTATGTGGCTTGCATGCTGACTCTATCTAGAGTCAATTTCTTGATCTGAATGTTTGTTCAATTTAGCCTTAGCCTCCACTTGTTTGCCAACTTAGAGTTATAAACTCTACAAGAAGCCGGACCGCTTACCTGCATGTTGAAAAACAAATAAGAAAAACTCTCTCTCTCTCTCTCTCTCTCACACACACACACACACACACACACACACACACACACACACACACACACGCATGCATGTGTGCACACACAAATAGAGGTTTAGGCTGGTGAAGATGCAAGTGTGCATGAATTTGTCAAATGGCTCAACCCAAAACATGCCTTAGCGCACTAGTGCACACTATACATATTAAAGTCCACAACTTTCAACTTCAAGAGAATCTATCAAGGTTTATAGAAAATTAAAACAAGATAGTCTGCCTCTGATCTACCTCTTAATTGATGGAAAGACATCAAAGTTGGAGGCCATGAACCTTATTCAAGATAAACGACCAAGTCGTACCATATTTATGTTCTTTGTTGCAACCCATGAGAGCAGACCTTCGATAGGACTAATTCATCATCTCAGTAACAGAGATGACACCTACAATATATGCTTATAACTAACAAGAATGAAGATACAAACCTACATCCAAGAAAGACAAATCTAGAAACTGTAAAAGAGTTACCTCAAATAAATGGCATGTCATGACTTGGCAACTTGAGGTGAAAGGTAACATTCATCATCTCAATAACAAAAGAGAGGTTTATAGAAAATTAAAACAAGATAGTCTGCCTCTAATCTACCTCTGAATTGATGGAAAGACATCAAAGTTTGGAGCCCATGAACCTTATTCAAGATAAACGAGCAAGTCGTACTATATTTATGTTCTTTGTTGCAACCCATGAGAGCAGACCAGACCATTTCGATAGGGTTTATTCATCATCTCAGTAACAAGAGATGACACCTATAAGATATGCTTATAACTAACAAGAATGAAGATACAAACCTGCATCCAAGAAAGACAAATCTTGAAACTGTAAAAGAGTTACCTCAAACAAATGGCATGTCATGACTTGGCAACTTGAGGTGAAAAGGTAACATTCATCATCTCAATAACAAAAGAGAGGACACCTATAACTAACAAGAGTGAAGATACAAACCTGCATCCAAGAAAGATAAATCTTGAAACTGTAAAAGAGCTATATCAAAGAAATGGCATGTAATGACTTAGAAACTTAGTTGGAAAATGTAAAGTGTTCAAAACTACAATGTCATCCACGAGTGAGTCACTTTCTTGCTACATAGCATTGTATTTCTCGGCAAGATGGCCACTCTTGACGACATTGTTTATAAACATTTTGCACTCCCCACTATTGCACATACGAGAGAAAACCAGTAGAGAAAGACCATGGATACAAGTCAAAACAACATTCTTTGGCTCAACTAGTGCATCCAAAACAGATGATGATGACTCCTATACTTGGACTAATTCAAGAACATGATCGAGATCCTTAGAGCTGTTTATGTACTCACAAACCCATGCATCCTAAGGTTGCTAACAACATATGTGAAGAAAGTTATCAACACTCTTGTCATGCTGGAGGGTAAGGGCATTCATCATCCATCATGCCACATAGCTTGAGCGAGGTGGAGGACATCCTAAAAACTTGGAAGGGGAGGTATGATATAGCCTCACCCTAATCTAGGTTAATCATGCATAGCATTAACATCAGTTTCAACTTCATTCATCATTACATGACAACACAAAGTAAAAAGTATTGCACCTTGATCAGCCCCCACCAAACAATGTATATCAATGTTGTATGGCACGATGCTGCAGTTACTGGTTGTCTCATAAACACACCTTCTGCCTATACTAGGCATAAAACATATGAACATCAACTCTTACTTTTCATGTCAGATGGAATGCATAAAAGGTTGAAATCCCAAAAGACATTGATTAAATGAGATAAAATACTAATAAGCTAAGGAAAGGTAGAAAATACACAAACCTTAGGATAATTTTTGTTCCATCCTCTTGGCATCCAAAACATCAAAGCTCAAACATAGAGTTTCAAAAAAAAAATGCAAGAAGTGCAGGGAGCTTTGAAGAGTACATTCAAGATGAGACCCTTGATGTGGGTGTGGGAAGCCGGGGAACGACTGGTCGACCTAGACCCTCTCAGTGAGTTAGGAGGTCGATGAGGCCCCTGTTGTAAACCCTTCGAAGCCGAGGAAGGCTACGAAGCCGGAGGCTCTATTCGTTCAGCTTTTGCAGGTCTGTGCTTCGAATCTTTGCACACAGAGCTAGGGTTAAGGTCGATCTTCACACATAGGCTTTGTTTCTTTTCTGTAGAGCAGGTAGGTGGTGCACGTCATAAAGATATACTGTTCTTTAGAGCACAAAACCCCGAATTCTCATAGCCATTGGGCCATTGGCTAATGATACTGTTTACTTATGAGAACTTGAGACTTGAGGCAACTTAAGTTTCTTAACCAGGTTGTAATCTAAAAACTTGTGTGTGGTCGTATCATCTATCAGGATCCTAGCTTTTTTATTTTTAATATTTCCTAGCACTCAAACCAAATCATGTGGTCCAAATGATGGTTCCCATCTATATTTTTCGACCATACAACAATGCTTTTCATCGAAATGAAAAACCTCAATCAATTTATATTTAGGAGAATCCTTAAGTGTCAACACTTGAATAGTGTGCACTGATTTTCCTTTAAAAAGAAGAGTAGTGCTTTCTTAATTTCTAAAAATATATAAAACTCCAAACCTTTAGAGAACCTAAAGTGTCTAATTTTTTAAACCTTAGAAAAATTTACGTTGTTTGCAATTCCTACCATGCACCCACCAAAAAAAAATGTTAGAGTGAATATGTACCCACAAAATAAAGGTACATATATTCACCATACCTATAGGTACGAGCTCAATTATTCATCACCTCCGTAACCTGAGTTGCATATCCATATGTTTTATTTATGGTGGAACATTGACTTTATCTTGGTCCATGGAAATGATCTTGTCTTCCATGTTAGTCTCTTCTTGACTAGCTTCCTTGTCAAGGATTTCAATGAAAACCCCATGTGTGTTGGAAGTAGAACTGGGCATGCGAATAGTGAAGATCCATCTCGACCTACTCCAATATTCGAAGAAAAATCTTGGTCAACAGATTATACTTCTATTCAGATGGTCAAGTTCTACATAATAAGGGTTGGTGTAATCACGATTGGTCAGCCACAAAAAATCTGCCATATTAGGTGGTAGTAGGTTTCTCTTACTCATGTCTAGATTTTAGTGGTTTTCTCTTTTTAATTCAATTTACATTTTCCACCTGAGTTGCTAAGTCATTACATGCCATTTCTTTGATATAACGCTTTCAAAGTTTCTTTCTTGGATGGAGGTTTGTATCTTCAATATTGTGTCATCTCTTGCTATTGAGATGTTGAATGTTACCTTTTCACCTCATGTTGCCGGACATGCGATGCCATTTCTTTGGTATAACTGTTTTACAATTTCAAGATTTGTCTTTCTTGGATGCAAGTTTGTATCTTCAATCTTGTTAGTTTTGTAAGCATAGTTTGACCTTATGTGCGTAAAGATCTCCGGCATGCGAGTATATGCAATAACTCTTATGTGTATAAACTCTTTTATTGCATTAAGACTCTTTTGCATATGCACTTAAATATGAGAGTAAATTTTAAATCCTGAGGGTGGTAACACACAAGCAGCAAACCATTACCAAAGAATGAGTATAGAAATCAATTGTTATGGAGAGAAGTCAGCTTGATGCAGTGCTCATAAGAAGACCCTACAAATATAAATAAAATGTAAGCATAATTCAAGAGAAATAAGTTATAAAAAAAGAAAAGAAAAGGAGACTAAAAGATTATGCGAAAATCTCTTTTGAATAAGCACAATGCTCTTTTTGCTACATAAGCTTTGATGTACACACTACATAGGCTTTATGCTTATGCATACATGCTTATATACATAAGAATGATTTGAAGGATTAGCTTATGCACAAATATTGAGATAAAGAAGACGTGTGCATAGAACTTTGTAGCACTTATTGACAATAATTAAAAAGGTGGTTTCCGTTAAGCCTTAAAAGCCACCTCTTGCCCTTGGGCTCCCCCCTTGGAGTCCATAATTCCATAACTTGATAAAGAAGTGATGGAATCGCCTGGGGGTTTCATCTAAAAATATGTAAGTGTAGCACGTGATTTAATCACAGGAGAGGTGTATATCAATTTAAAAAAGTTACATAATTATATTTATAGGAGGGAGTTTTTAACCACTTTTTATTTATTAAAAAAACGTAAGTTTATGAAGAAAAAGGGTTCACAAAAGTATGTAAGTGTAAGGGGTTTTTAATTGAATGCACTTGATACATAGGATTTTTTCATAGTGCACCTCCCAAGTGAAATCACAACTCACATTAGGGTCAATTTGGTCAAGAAAAGGGCTGTCTAAGGATCTAAAAAGGGGCAACTTAAAAAAGACCATGAAGATCTTACCAAAACTATTCAACATGGGTACTCATTGGATAGAGCTCATCAAGCGCCACCTGTGGACCATTTGAGCGCTAAATTTGGAGTTCATATGTAAAAGTTATGGCTAAAATAGTACAAAATGTTTCAAAAGTAAGTGAAGGAGATCTTGACATGTGTACAAAAATGCCATACTTCTTGACACGTGGCTCCTCCTTGACCCTTAGATCAAGAATAGAGAAACCCTAAACAACCCTTTTTTCATCCAAATTGGCCCTAATGAATGCTTCAATATTGATGGGAGAGAAAGAAAGTGTCTATGCTCTATTGGTTGCATGAAGGTGGTTTTAATTAAGCCTTAAAAGCCACCTCTTGGCCTTGGGCTTCCCGCTTGGAGCCCATAATTCCATAATTTAACAAATCGGGGGTTTTCACGATACTGAGCAACGATTTCTCGTGCTGAGCTGCACTTTTACAGTGAAATTTCACTTTGTACTCTGAGTTTTTTTGCAGGTTTACATTAGGGCCAAAAACGGCTAGAAAAGGGCTGTTTGTTAATCTAAGGATTAAGAAATTATCCAATTGTGAATTGACATGTATACAAAAGTATGGCATTCTTGTCTCCTCTAAATGTCTTCTTAACGGTTCTATTTTAGTGGCGAACGGCTAAAACGGCTTAATTTAGACGTTTACGATGGCTAACATTAAAGTTTGGGTCCAAAATAGTGACATCTTGTTCCATTTTATATTTCAAAAAATCAAGCAGGAAGATACGAAATCTTCTCTTTTCACGCTCTGAAAACAATGCTATTAATGACAAATCACCAAATTTTTTCAAACGTCTACTTTCCACCTTCCCTCCATTTTGGTATGGCTCATTCCCTTTTCCACCTTCCCTCCATTTTGGCATATGGCTTATTCTCCTTTCTTTGCATTTTCAAAAGACTCACTATTTTTCTCTCATCTGTGAGCTTCTATGGCGTCCTTATGTCATCTTTCTCATAATATAACTTCTTGTGATTTTCATAACACCAGAGAGGATGGTGTTTGGAAACCCATGTCTTTTCGTGTGAATGATTGGGTAACAATGCTTCCCTCTTGCAAAGGTGCCCACAGGGTGAAAAGAACCAAGCGAAATGAAGTGAAATCCCATTGGAAAGGTCGTGTTCTTGCCTTCAAAGTGACCGACAATGGCTGGCTTGCAAAAGTTCAACATGTCTACATGGCCAAAGACATGGTGTTAAACTTGGATGAACATCCAATTCTCCATTCTTACTGTAATTTAACAAAACTTTATCTATTTGATACAACACAATATTTCTCCTTCTGATATATTTGTTGTTTGTTTAATTTCACTTATCTTTCCATCAATAGCTATGGAGTGGCAGCCTGTGAGAGCTTAAGTGGCACATTCAAAGCAATTCACAAGGGGATTGCAGATGTAATGTATGCAGACAAACCACCTTCATTTTACAAATCAGTGGATATATTTGTGTATTTTGCAGAATACAGGGTTCCATTAAGAGAAGGTGTTCATGGAGAATTATATGACATACCTATTCCCACATTAATGTCACTCGAATGGGAAGTTCCTGATCCAAATACCATAACAAGCTTCAAATCCAAAATCAAAGATGATATTCTTAAAGCTATGTCTCCTGGAAGGATTTCAAGAAGGATAAAAATTCAATGGTTCTTGCCTATACATGTCTTTGTGGCATGTTTCAATACAATGGAATTACAGAGGACAAGAACGATGTGGCTTAATAGAAGACTATCTACGACTGATCTGGACACTATACTTGGAGAAGGATGGAGTACCAAGGAAACTTTTCATATTAGCGACAATATCAGTTGTAGAGTAAGCCCAAATTCTATGTCTATCTCATACCAACTATGTCGTCAATCCCTAGTTTTGGGCTATGACTATAGAAGATGGAAAAGCAAGCTTGGTAGTTGGGTCCCTTTGGATTCTGAAGAGAATTGTCCAGAGTTTGAATTTAACATCATAGTCCATCCGTTCATAGATCCTAGGAATCTTATAGTAACATCAAACTGGAGACTACAACATGTAAGAGAGTCGCTTGAGTTTCTGGACGAAACATCACCTGTATATATATTCAAAGTAGATGATATTGTTGTCACTACAAGGATGGAGAGTGTAACCTCATGCATCACATGTCTTTCCCCAAAAAAAGTTGTATTTGAGCCACTTGCAAGGGCAAGTTTGTTAAGCTGAAAAGGATTTCTCCAATAATGTAATCAATATATTCTGCTAAATTTCATCTTGACTTCTTCACAAAAATGGTCAACATATTGTTCGCAACACAAAACAAGGTTTAACAGTTGAATATCAAATTGTTGATACTGAATTTAAGTACAAAATATAGTTCCAAAAAGGGTGTGTTCATATGGACAAAATGAACAAAACAAAATCCAATTTCTGGAATCACTCAACAAAATCAACTTTTCTTTTGGCATGGGATGACCCTGGATCTTTAGAGAATCTTTCTCTCTTCTGTTTGCTTTGATCAAATTTGGCTGATTGAGGTTCAAGTTCCGGTGTTTTGAGCTCTTGAGGTGTTGGAAAGGAAGACTTTGCAGTGGATTCCTCAAACTGGTGGTAAGTTGGGCTCTTCTCTGAGATCTTTAGGTGTTGGCGAGGGAGATTTGGCAGTGGGGTCTGGTTTTGGAGAAGGTTCTTTGGAGGTTGGCTTTGGAGACTTGGCAGTCTTCTTGGGGGACATGAAAAAGAAATTGAATGGAGAGCCAACATTTGCCCTCTTACTTTCTTTGTTGGATGAACAACGCTTCTGAATTTTAAATTTCACTGGTGAGTGAAACGGAAGACCTTTAGTAGCACTCTTCTCTTTGACAGGGGTCTTCTCTTTGATTGGGGTTTTCTCTTTGACAGGGGTCTTCTCTTTGATAGGAGTCTTCTCTTGAGCTGGTGAAGAGCTCTTCTCTTTAGCAGGAGGGCTAGGGCTCTTCTCTTTAGCAGGAGGGCTAGGGGTTTTCTTTGTAGCCTGAGGGCTTTTCCCTTTAGAATGGGTCTTCTCTTTAGTAGTGCTCTTTTTCCCCTTGGAAGATCTGCTCTTAGTAGGGATCTTCTTTCTTTCCTTCTTCCCTTTGGCAGAGGTCTTTTTCTTTTTGGATGAGCTATCCTTGACATGGCTTTTCTTCTCCTCCTTTTTTCTTTTCTTTGAAGTTGTACCCTTGGCTCCTTTCTTAGGTGGGAAGGGGGAATCAGGATCAACTGGATTGATAGATCTTTCCAAAACCATAGACACTGCCTTCTCCCTTACCCAACTTACCCAAGAATTTGGATATTCATGCAACTAAGGCAAAAGAAAATGATAAAATTTCTTAATATGAGAAAGTCACTAAATGTATTGACCCAATCAATCAATGCTATCATTACACGAACTTACAGTAAGTGTTGTCATTCTAAATCTTGACTCAAGATATCTCCAAGCATTAGCAAGCACCATCCATCCACAAGATGTTGAGTCTTTCTGCAAAGGAACTTTCTGATTGTAGTACTTAAAATCTTAAAGTTTGTAGTCTTCATAGATGGAACCTAGGAAACTCAAGATAAGTTTGGCAGCACTGCAAGCATAAAATATTGAGGGGGGTCAACCAAACAATTGAAAACTTACAAAATATTGCTCTAGAACATAAACCATGGTAAAGTTGATTCTTACATTTTGCTAAAGAATTCATAAAGATTACATCTCTATCCAATAGATTGAAGATAATAAGACTCCAATGGCCTCTGTGATAAGATGAATACTGCAATTAGTTGTGAATATTGTAATGATGGACAGAAGATAATTGAGTGTGAGTCTTACACTTCAACATAAGGGTATATAATGTAATTGCATGTCAGCATATCAAAGTTTTTTAGAAAACTTGAAAGATCCCCTTGCCTATTGAAAAGGCACTATGTAACAAGGGGATCAAGAATGGTCACTTGCATAGCCATTGAGTCAGGAAGATCCCTCATAAGACTTCTGGAGACATAAACAAAACATATCAATAAAATATGGAATCTGAGAAATTCATCAAGAAAGCAAAAGGAAATCCACACAAACCTCAGACAGATAAAGAGGATTGTGTCACATATAACACCATATTAGTGAATTTGGGAATTTCCCAATTCCCATTTTTGAATACTTAAAAAAGGGAGACATGGATACATTAGGAACTCAATGGAGTCTTCTTGGGCCCTTTTATTTGGCAGTTTAAGGGAGTCAAACCTTTTCTCTTAAGAAGAAACGTTTTCTAATTTGAAGCTTCAAAACGGCTACTTTATTCGAATTTGAATTTTGGAGGGAAAATGGAATTTAAAATCTAGCGGATAAAACCATATCATGTAATATATCTATGGAAAGCTCTTGATGCGTAGATCACGGATCTGTAATCTCCGCTCGAATCGGAGCTTGTATGTAGAAGTTATGGAGGTCCGAAAATTGTAAAATTGCCCCCTCCCCTTTTTGGGGGAAAAAGTGCACCCTTTGACCACTCTTACAAACCATTGGTTTTTGCTTACATGGCGGGCTCCTATTTGTCAAAAAGTTAAACGTTTCCATAACCTCATGGCAAATTAAAGGGCCCAAAAAGACTCCATTGAGTTCCTAATGACATGTTTGTAAGTTTCTCAAAACCCTATCATATGACCTATCGTTGGAAAGCACTTGAAAAATGGAATCTAAAGAGCTATAAAGCGCTCATTTTGGATTAGTGGTGTTCAAGTTATGGTTAATCCAAACTTTTGACCACGTGTCCCAAACTTGTGAGAAATTTCCATATTCCCCAATATGGTGTTATATCTCAATATTGTGATTCACAAGCATACTTGTGTCTTCAGGGACAATGTCACAATAAACCTCATCCTCTCCATGCATGGAGACATCTACTACCATTTGACCTGTTACATTCTGATAAAGTTTTGAATTGGATGCATAAAGAATTTTAGCTTGCTGAGAAAGAATGGAATCCTCTGTAATCTTCTCCTGCTCTCTCTCTTTCTCCACTTCTTCTTTAATATCGTGAGCTTTTCTTGTACTATAAGTATGCGAAACATCTTCAATAACAACTGATTGTTTGGGTTGTCTTGCTGGAGGAATATTTAGAATTTCAAAAGCCCTCATATCTTGACTTGGAATGGGTTCCAAAGCTTTGTCAAATTTGTATCTAAGTCTGGACACAAGCACAAAATCTTTGCTCATGAGAGTGATCCTATGAGCAAATGCAGCAGCAATGTATCCATCATTCATAAAGTCGATCAAAAAATCCTCAGCAGCCTCTTGAAGACACATAAGGGCCTGTGACTCCCATCGGACTTTATCAAGATATGTGTTTCTCATTTTGCCAATTAACCTTTTTGATATGTCCCTGACACCCGCATAAATGGCAGTCGAGGGATGAGAAGATTAGTAGATTTCTGTGCCGCTCTGATCTCTCTTAGTGACTTCACCTGATAGTTTAATCTCTTTCTTGCTGTTGCCCTAGCACGAGGCTTTGGAGGAGGCTTTTCTTGTTTTTCATCGACAACTAGCTTTTTGGAAGATCCTGGTTTGTCTTGAGCTTTTTCAGTCTCCAAAGGGACGTAGACTTTCCTTGCAGTCTGTTTTGTCCTCGCCATTGAAGTTTAAGAAAAAGAAGAGAACCCGATCGGGGTGATTTGTGAGTTGAGATAAAAAAACTAACAGTGGCTTGAACTAAGTGATGGGGCAGATCCAAATTGGTTGGATTAGCTCTATCGCTTGATTCGGGCTATACCCAGAACTAAGCGATTTGGCTTGATTTAGGCGTATGCGGAACTAAGCGATAATATATTGAGGCTCTATCACTTAATTAAGGGGTAGCCGGAACTAAGTGATGAATAGCTTCCAAAAGGATTGGAATAGCTCAATCGCTTGATTCTTCCGGATATGTCCAGAACAAAGTGAAAATGGAGATTGGCTCTATTGCTTGATTCGGAGTATGGCCAAGTGATAGGGGAGGATCCGGAACCAAGCGATGAAGAAGGTCCGATTTGTTTGGACGAGCGTTATCGCTTGAATCTGGGACTTAGCGATGAGAAGGATCCGAGATGTTCGGATGAGATCTATCACTTGATATGGGTGAGAAGGGTAAAAGAAGATTCCGGGAATTTCGGAGGAGCAATTCGCTTGATACCGTGTCGGTGAAAAATAGAAATGTTTTCATGAAAATTAAATTTTTATACCTCGAATCCGTCCGTACATAGGACCGTTGGATACACATGTCATGCAATCATTTTTGCCACGTGGCACGAACGGTCACTATTTAAGGTATTTTTGCCACGCTCCACGTGCTCCATCGGATATTCTCAAAAACTCTCTCTCGGTTTTTTTTGAACCTTCAAATTGCCAAGGCCCGCACCAGATGATAGAAGCATTCCTTAACTTTTGGACCACTTATTTTCGCTTAGTCGGGCTCTGCCATATAGTGACTTCCAAGCTCTATTTTGCAAAACTCTCTCTCTCTCTTTTTTTCGAATCTTCAAATTGCCAAAGCCCGCACCAAGCGATAGAAGCATTCCAAAACTTTTGGACCACTTATTTTCGCTTAGTTCGGGCTCTGTCATATAGTGACTTCCAAGCCTTCTTCAGAATTGTTCCAGCGTTTTTCTCAAATATCACAATGAGTAAAAGTGTTGAGGGACGACATGAACTTGTTGAAGAAGGCCCAAGTGAAAGACTCTTGAATGCTATTTTGCAAGATGGTCATGACATGAAGGTATACACAGATGCAGTGGAGATATTCAATCCAAGGTTTGTTCTTTTAGATGTTTTGATGAAGCTTAAGGACATTCTTGAAGAGGAGTACAAACAATTTGAAATGTCAATTGAAGGTCATTGTTTTCATATCAGACAATGATTTTTGTCACCTTACCAATTTTACTCAGTTGTCAGTGGAGAAAGCCAAAGTTACAAAGAGGTTCAGTAGATTTTCAAATAGAATCTCTTTCACATGCCCTTCATCCATTTCTTGTCCAATTCATAAAAAGCTTTGTAACATTGTCCCCAAAGATGTCTCCTTTCTTTTCTTTCTATTTTTGAGAGCAGAAATACAAGATAAAGAGCAAGAATCAAATATTGATGCAGAGAAGGAGAAAGAAAACTTAAATGTCACCACAGTCTCAAAGCTAGAGAAAAGTGAGATTTTAGAAGAGGAAGAAATTGATGTTCAAGCTGAGGAGAAAGAAAGTGCAAATCTTGATGTTGCTGAATTTAGCGCTTTCACTTTTACTGAAGAGCCCTCAGAGGAAGCAAGCATATCTGAATCCTCTGTTATTGTTCCAAGCCTTCCTTTCTTCTATATCAATGAGAAAGATTTTATTCCTTTGTCCTATCTTCAATGTCTCTTCAATATCAGGGAAGACTACTGTATTGCAGCAATTTCAGAAGCTTGTGAGGTGACCAAAGACTTTATTGATATAGAAGTAGAGTCAAAGGAAGAGTTTTTGGCACTTGATTTGCAAACATCTGACCACTCATTTATCCCTGCTCCTGATGCACTTGCCTTGTGCCTTAAAAGAGTGGATGAGGAGAAACCTTCCCTTAGAGATGAGGATTTTGAGAACAGGCTTATTGAGTTAGGTGTAGAGTCTTTTGGCAGAGATTTCAAGCTTGAGGTAGATTCTGATAAAGTGGAAAGGGTTGGCTCATGAAACTTGATGAAAGACAAAGTAGTAAGTGAGGATGAGTTGCAGAAGGTAGTTTCTTTTTAATCTTTTGCAAAATGTTATTCTGATTGTAATTTTTTTAAAGTGAGATTTTTGTCTTGCAGATTGAATTGCTTGATAAGGATGATTTTCTAGGAAGAGCTAAAGGCAGCAGAGTGAAAGCTACAGAGACTAGGTTAAGAAGTCCTTCATCTGCTCTCATGCACTACTTACCTACATTGGATAAGGCTATGTTCTGTGCATTCCACATGAACTTCTCTGAAGATGCTGAGTTGCCAATATTTGCCTTGAAGGTGTTGTCAAGGTTCATGGGATACACTCCCCTTCAAATAAATGCTAACAAGGTCTTGCTTCTAAAGAGAGCTGCTGCTCTTAGAATCTTTGGATATGCTGCAAGTTTCAATGCCTCAAGAGCAGGATACTTTCTTTGCTACTCTAGCTATGCAGCCTGCAGCTAAGGAGTCAGATATCAATCTTCTTGGAGGTTATAGAAGGAGAAAATTTTTGAGATACAGAGGTGACATGCTAAATAGTCCCAAGAGAATCAAAAACTAATGTACACACAATATTTTGCAAGGACTGATTATAATTCAGCAAATATTTTGTAAGACGTACAAATGTGTTAGTAAATCATTAGTCTCCATCTTGAGGTGTTTGTGTAGTTTCAGATTGTGGGTTCTTTGATCTCATCCTTTGTAATTGCCTCCTGTAGAACCAATTGAATAATTCTTTAAGTGCATTGCTTCTTCTTTGACCACCTCGTCTTCTGGTATATCTGAAAAATAAAGTTCTCGCTTGATAGTGAGACTTTTCCATTCCTTGTGTGTTCCATGTTGCAAGGGGTCCTTCTGTAGCAAAATATGGTCCATGCAAGTAAAGAATATGCTACAAAGACAATTCTTTGTTAGTAAATTTAAGAAATTACACTTTAATTTTAACTGTTTTGACAAGTCTGAACACTCACCAAGTAATAAGTTATGTCTTTTTCTCCCCAGGCATCTATGATAGCTTTTATTAAAAGCTTTATTGCTTTTTTGAAATCATCTGCATAAGTATTTGAACCAACTTGTTGTCTTAGGACTTTGAAAAAATTGTCGAGTTTTTTCCAAACTTCCATATGTTTGTTGGCTACATCTGGTCTACTTTTGACATTTATGGTAATGACACATAGATGTTTCCAGCAGTTCCACATTGCATTGACTTGTTTGGTGTCATGGTTGCTCAAAAATCTTCTTACTTTTGCTCCTCCCATTGAAACATCTTGCAGAACATCACCTGTACCTCTAGAAAGAACAAGATCTTTTTTAAGATGCACTTCGCCACCCCATGGAAACCCATTTGAGAGAGCAAGGCTTCGCATTTTTCTATGCACTCATTTGCAAGTTTAGTCGGCTTAATAGAATATGCATAGTCCAAATGAAGTCGGAGCAATTTATCCAAGATTATTATCTCTGCATGCAATGTACATATATGCACATTTTTTAAATGTATTGGTAGAATTGAATCCCAAATTTTAACAGAAGTTGGATAATCGACAACATTCACATTATTTCTGGATGGTGGTTTTCCAATCTCATTTTCTGCAAGCCATTCTCTTGTCCCTGTGCTTGCCATGCAATAAAGACATGGATATTTGGTATTTGCTCCTCCACATACACCAAACATACACTTCAACGCCTTGAGGTCAGCACTCAAATGCCATTCCACAATGAAATCACCAATGTCGTCTACATGAAGATGTTCACCTGCATTTTGGCTTTGAATAACTGAAGAAATGTCTGTATGTGAAAAGAGCCACTTTAATGTTTCATGACTCTCTACTGGCACATGAGCTGATCCAATCCACCATAGCTCCATTTCTGATTGAGTTTTGTGGTATGGAGAATCAAGCTTACCTTGACTATAGTCCAATGCTTTATTCATTAGGGATATAGATATTCTTTCCATTTTTTGACATTTTTGGATTTGAGCTTCATCTAATTTTATAACAAATACAAGTTTTCCTTCACAATCTATTTCTCGAATGTTGTAATATCTCACCATAAAAGATTGGACTTTTCTAATGTTCATCCAAATATTATTATAAGCATTGTATTCAAAAGACGATTTTTTTTTGTCTCTCATATGGCATTGTTCCCTCAATATAGAAATACTCTCCGAAATGTTTGGGAATTTCCTCATTTAACAGAGTTATATATTTTCCAACATTGTGAGGTCTAGGCAACCCAAAAGCTTTGATTTTGTAATACTTAAGGACCCTGAACCAGGTTTTAGAGATGGCTCTGTATCCCTTTCTACTCACTCCCACTGTGTCACAAACTTCTTGCATTTGGGAAGGCTGGACCAATAAGTCCATATCTTTTAGTAGATGTTGAAAGACTAGTTTTTTTTTTAGTTTAATTTTCAGGAAGTTTCAAAAGTTTCAAGATATCCGACCTATTCATAAGCTCATTGAAAAATCTTACCCTTTCCTGAGCATTAGACATGTCAAATCCTAGAAGGGTAGTAACATGATCTCTTACAAGTTTTAACCTTTTTTTCCTTTGTCCAGATCTCTCTGTCAAGTTAACTACATCCCGCATTCGTTTTACTCGTGCTCTTAACCCTATTGGAGTTTCTTTTAAGGTTTTCAATTGATCATTTTCTTGTTTTGAAGACACTATTTTGTTTTCAACTTCTATAATTTTTGTTGCATTCAAAGATAAAGTATTTTGAAGATATGTAATATATTCTGCATAATTAATATGTGATTGAGATAGTCTTGAACTATAACCAAGTAAGCCATCCACCCCATCACCAACAAATCTAATCAAATCATGTGGTGTGTGAAAGAAGGATACCTTCCTGTTCTGGGATCCGGTGGATATAGACTTCCAACTGTCCATAGGTCAATATGCTTCTTTCCTTCGTTTGCGAAGATGTTGAGCTTCATTCGCACATGAAAGGGGTCTTTGGTAGACACTCCGTGTAGTTGCATACTCTTGGTTGAGCTTGATATTCAAATGAAACTTACGATTAGATGTATCACTCATTACTAACAAAGCTAAAAATATTAGCAGAGCTATTAGAAGATGAGGGATGCAGAAGAATGAGAATGAGATGTAGCTTGTGAAATTCTTAGAGAAGCAGAGGAGTGAAACTAAGAATAAGCTTGTAAAATTTTTTGGAGAATGGATGAGAGCGCGTTCGGAGGGAATGGTCATTCAAAAGTAAGAGAAATAAGTATTTGCCGCGAAGTCACTAAAAGAGGACAAATTTCGAGAGGAGCCAATAAAGAGTAGCATGAAAACAATATATTTTTTTAGATTTTAAAATATGTACTTAGATACGTGTTCAATCACATAGATATGCTTTAAATATCCAAAACGGCCAAATTTGGAGCCGTTTTGACCGTCAACATTCTACTAATTAGCAAGTTAGCGAATTCCTTACATAGCCCATTTTAAGACGTTTTTGGCCCTAATGATGCCTTATCTATCACTTCTACCTCTCCTACTCTATCCTCCTCAAGCTCAAGCAAGGTATGTCTACTCTTTTCATTTATCTCCTATGCAAACAAGCTTTCCATGAAAGCTTTTTTGTAACTATTTCCTTTCTCTTTCCTCTCTTTTAAGTTTTTCTTTTCTTCTTTTTCCGTTCTTATTGAAGCTTAACCATTACGATTATTTTCCCTTCTTCTTTTCCTCTATTAAGAGCTCTCCATTAAAGCTTCATATGGTAAGAGATCTTGAATTTTCTTAATACTTTTTTTTCTTGATTTGGTTTAATTTTGTAGGTTCTCAACACATACAAGCCTCACAAGAGATCTCTTTCTTGTATGTTTCTTCTTTCAAGCTTTTACATGTTTATAGGGTTTGTAAGTTTTAGGGCTTTTAAGATTAGGGTTTGTTATTAATATTTTTTTTCCTTATTTTGGTTTGATTTTCTAGGTTTTCAACACATACAAGCCTCACAAGGTAAGAGATCTCTTTCTTGTATGTTTCTTCTCTTATGCTTTTACATGTTATAGGGTTTATAAGTTTAGGGTCTTAAGATTAGGGTTTGTAAGTTTAAAGTCTTAGGATTAGGGTTTGTTATTTTTTTCATGCTCTATGGATAGCCTTTAGAGAGCTAAGCTTCTCTCAAGAGATGGCCATATTCCTTAGCCTCATGCATGAGACTTATGCATAAGCTTTATACCGGTAGCTTTCAATGCATGCCGTTAGCTTCCTATGTATGCCGGTAGCTTCCAATGCATGCCAGTAGCTACCTAGGCATGTTGGTAGCTTACAATGCATGCCGATAGCTTCCAAGGCATGCCGGTAGCTTCCTATGCATGTCGGTAACTTCCAAGGCATGCCAGTAGCTTCCAATATAATTGGCATGCCGGTAGCCTTATGCATTAGCCATATGCATAAGGCTATATGCATAAGAGTTTTAAGTATTTATGTTGTTTCCTAGATAGATGGCAAATAACTTGCGACTTGATGTTACACGTGAAGGAGGAGTCGATATTCCAACAATATTTGTAAGTATACATTAGCCTCAAATTGTATCTTATCTTTTAATTAAAGAAAGTTATCTTAAATAACAACTTTCTAAAATGTTTATTTATTTGTACGTCTATAGCTTGAAGTAGTGGGTTGCTCCCTATGCAAGATGAATATGATTTTGCATTACAATTTGGAAGCTCTATTTAAAAGGGTACAAGACAAAGGATATATTGTTATTATTAGAGGACATGCTTAGCCAACATGGCAAGTAAATACATTCCTAAATCCTAAACCACTTTTTTTTACAAAATTGATTTTCACTTGTGTTAGTTTTATTGTGTTTTAGGATCATGTAACTAGAAACGGTGGTGCAAATGTCCAAGCAGCAAGAAGCAATGAAAATGTGATTGAAGCTCTAAGGAACAATAATAATCACAATGCATTAGATGTAGACCCCTCAGTGTTATTAGAAAATAAGGGGAAAAGAGAAGTGAGGCATTCATATTAAAAAAAGATATGATTGCATTGATTCAAATGAGGTTGTACATAGTGCTTATATATACATGGGAGGTACACTCAATGTGATTGGATACATTTCTGGGATGACATCATTGATGAGGTAGCATAATTACAAGCGGCTAGCAAAAAGGTGATTTTAATACATTTTATCCTACGTGATATATCTTAGGAGAAATGATTAGATTATTTCTAACACCCCCCTTAAGCCAAACATTTCACTCAATACATAAGCTTATACATAGTAATCTCCCTTGATACTACAAGAATGAGATAGAGTCCCTCCTTAATGACATTGGGTGTGTGTACTCTTCTCCATAATACAATGAAGGTCATATAGGATAAAAGACAAGGTTTTAGAACCCAAAAAGAAAGAGTGTACTAGAAAGCAAAGGATTCATCATCATCAAAATCAGGACCAATAAAATTACTCTCTTTAGGAGTGGTAAGATTGGCTTTTTCTTTACTCTTCTTGTTTTTGTCTTTAAAATAACATTTGTGTGGTGGATGGTTTGTTTTACCACAATGCACACAAGGGTTATTAATAAAGCAATCCTTTATCAGATGGTTGGTTCTTCCACAAGTAGCACACTCCTTGTTGTTGGTGGGTGACAACATACGCTCCTTTCTGACGTGAGATTATTGTTGAAGTTTAGCTTCTTCTCCTCCTCCTATAGTGAGTTGATTGCACTCTCCAAGGAAGGAATTGGTTCCTTCTCTTTGAGCACAATGACAATGTTGTTGTATTTAATAGACATTGCTTTAAATAAGATAGCTATAGCATCCTCATCAGGCATAGGGGCTTTTACATACACAAGTTGGGTAATAATGCTTTACAACTTGTTAACAAAAGATGCAATAGATTCATTATGCTCTTTAGAAAGCCCATATAATTATATTTTTAGACTTATTTTAGAGTGTTTTGCCTATGCTTCAAAGGTTTTCTCTAGAGTGTCAAGCTTTAGATGTAGTGTCACAATCATCAATGTAATGAATATAATTATCATCTAGTGTAGTGATAATGATGCCTAGGTCTTGTTCATACCGTGCTTGATTTGCGGCTATGATAGCTCTAGTGGACACATTATCTTTCCCTTCTGTTGGTTTAACTAATGCCCAAAGATTTTTCTTCATGAGATACCCCTTGACTTTGGTCTTCCAAGTGTGAAAACCTTGGCCATTAAAGCTGTCGGGGGACTTTGCATTGGTACCCATGATTAGGATAGATGCCATTTAAGGGTGGTCTTACCACTGAGATAAGAGGCTCAGGGCAATGTTTATAAACCCTTTATATGGCACTCAAGCTTTATACACATGCACATATGCATCATCTAAATAGACAATTAGCATGATGAAATGAATAATAATATATCATCGAGGTAGGAACGAACAGAAGATGGCGGACATAGTCACCGTCTGGTGGGGACGATATAGTAGAAGAAGCCTCAAGAGTAGGTCGTCGAGGCACGCATGAACAGAAGTTGGGGGCTTTGTTGGCCTGATGGTGCAGCTGCAATTCAGACGGCATACTGGTGAGGAGATAGACGATTGCTCATTGAGGTGATGTCAGACTACGAATGATGGTACGCTGAGCAGAAGTAGGTTCGTGGTTGCAGGAGTCGAGAATTAGAGCAACGAGATCTGGAAACCATGATGATGATGAGTAGATATGGTTAGTGGAGATTGGCTGGCAACGCAGCAAGAGGGGCTGCAGTTATCCTTTTTTTGTATTTGTCAAGTTTTATATTACACTTGTCCATGGTGCTGGGTAGGACATGAAGTTGTGTTATTTTTACTGTGTCTACATTAGAAAAAAAGAGCTGGGAAAGACTCGGGAGTGCTGTGTAGACTCCCTAGTCTACGCCAATTTTTTTTTCAATATACAGTATATTCGCTGCTCACAGCAAAAAAAATAGTAGCATTTTTTCGTTGATGCACAAACCCGTTGCAGCGAAAATAGTACTGATATGGGCCCGACATCTCCGTACCCTTCTAGTTATAAAAGCGCTACTAAACCCGCATTCTGTTGTATTGAGTTTTAACCATTAAAAAAAAACGTAAGTTTTTTAAGAAAAAGGGGTCATTTATTCACAAAAGTATGTAAGTATAAGAAGTTTTTTAAATACTCCTTAAACACACATGATACATAGGATTTCTTCATAGTTTAGGCCCTAAGTGGAATCACAACTCAAATGCTTCAATATTGATAAGAAAGAAAGAAAGTGTGTCCTTTATGAAGAAACCTTGTTAAAGGTCAAGCTCTTCTTTAGTATGCCGTATAAGAAACATAAGACGTAAAAGAGATTGTGGTTAGCCTTTGTGATGTCAAACATCAAAATTGTACTCTTTACATTTGGTTATTTCTGCACCAATTCTTTTGTCAACATTAGCTTAGTTCCACCATAGAAATTGAATAATTTGAATGGCGTAAAAGAATTTCGAGAAATAGTTGTCCGTATAGTAGTCCTAGTGTGCATGGCCGTCATACATGGGGCTCCGCCGCATGCAAGCGAGATCAAAGGGTCACAACCAACGGCAGAGGCAGTTACACCAACCGCTACGTCCTCGTTTCAAATCCTGGTTACAGATGATAAATACCTCTGTGGGGGAGCCGACGTTCTTCTTCCTCAGGCTAGCCAGATTAGCCAGCTTGAGTTACAAGGCCGTGTGGAGGTGACCCAACGCTTAGCTAGCCAAGATGAGAGAGATTCTGCACATCCAGGGAGGCCAATGCGGGAACCAGATTGGTGCAAAGTTTTGGGAGGTAGTGTGTGATGAGCACGGCATAGACCCCACCGGAACCTACCATGGGGACTCAGACCTGCAGCTTGAGCGAATCAACGTCTATTTTAATGAAGCTAGTGGCGGGCGCTATGTCCCTCGTGCCGTGCTCATGGACCTGGAGCCGGGCACCATGGACAGTGTTCGATCCGGCCCCTACGGTCAGATATTCCGTCCGGACAACTTCGTGTTTGGTCAGACCGGAGCCGGCAACAACTGGGCGAAAGGCCATTACACTGAAGGGGCGGAGCTCATCGACTCCGTCCTCGACGTTGTTCGCAAGGAGGCCGAGAGTTGCGATTGTTTGCAAGGTAATAGTATCGCATGTATATACTAGTTGCGATTGTTTGCAACGTAAAATCACATGTATATTCTTGATACATCAATGTACGTTATTGTTCTTTCCTATGATCTCTTCGAATCTCCATTTTTGACAGGTTTCCAAGTTTGCCACTCCATGGGAGGGGGGACAGGCTCAGGCATGGGCACCCTTCTGATTTCCAAGATCCGTGAGGAGTACCCGGACAGGATAATGGTCACCTTCTCCGTTGTCCCCTCGCCCAAGGTCTCAGACACAGTGGTTGAGCCCTACAACGCCACGCTCTCTGTGCACCAGCTGGTGGAGAATGCAGACGAGTGCATGGTGCTAGACAACGAGGCGCTATACGATATCTGCTTCCGAACCTTGAAACTCACCACCCCTACTTGTAAAAGATCTGTACCACACATTTCGTATGCGTTTGTTGAGTTTCGTACACATAAGCATAATGTGTATGTATGTGCAAACGCACCAATAGCAGTGTTGTAATGGTGCCTATTTGCAGTCGGCGATCTGAACCATTTGATCTCGGCGACGATGAGCGGCGTGACGTGCTGCCTGCGGTTCCCGGGGCAGCTCAACTCGGATCTGCGGAAGCTGGCGGTGAACCTGGTGCCGTTCCCGCGTCTGCACTTCTTCATGGTGGGATTCGCGCCCTTGACATCAAGAGGCTCCCAGCAGTACAGGGCGCTGACGGTGCCGGAGCTGACCCAACAGATGTGGGACGCCAAGAACATGATGTGCGCCGCAGACCCCCGCCACGGCAGGTATCTAACGGCGTCAGCCATGTTCCGTGGACGCATGAGTACAAAGGAAGTCGACGAGCAGATGCTCAACGTGCAGAACAAGAACTCCTCCTACTTCGTGGAATGGATCCCGAATAACGTTAAATCGAGCGTTTGCGACATCCCGCCCAAGGGCCTCAAGATGTCGGCCACATTCATCGGCAACTCGACATCCATTCAGGAGATGTTCAAGCGCGTCAGTGAACAGTTTACGGCCATGTTTAGACGAAAGGCTTTCTTGCACTGGTACACCGGCGAAGGCATGGACGAGATGGAGTTCACTGAAGCTGAGAGCAACATGAATGACCTCGTCTCCGAATACCAGCAATACCAGGACGCTTCCGCCGATGAGGAGGGCGAATTCGAGGAGGAAGAAACCGAGGCTGCCTAACTAATATAAAATCCAACCAACCAGCAGCTTATTAGCTTCATCACCATCCCACAAATTTTGTGCTTAATATACACCATCGTTCATGAATAATTTAACAACTTACCCCACCTTTAATGTACCCCACCTTTAATCTATCTGAAGCCCCCATTCCACAATGAATATGAATAATTGCATTTTCTGGCAAGTTCGAGCAGAAATCCAATGTATACCTTGAACGTTTTCTAAACAGCCACATAACCGTGGTGTGCTTGGCGTGGCACACAACGTTGCGTTGCTTTCTCTCGTCTTAGTGTAAGACTTTGATTTGAGTAGCGACTTTTTTAATAAAAAGTTCTGATCATGGGTATCCCAGAGTTAATTAAGGAAGTCAACGCGGGCAGCAAAGTCCAAACCTTCAATAATTTGCTTTTATGAGAACTCAAATTACGAGTGAGTCATTCTCCATACTTAGCAATATAATCACAATCGTATTTGTTTAGGTTTAATGTTAATAAGAATCCTATATACAGGCCTAGAATTTGAAGGGCACCCCTATTTTTTCTTTTCAAGGGCTTTTAATTACTTTTAATTATGAAGAGATTGGAAGGGCATATAACTAAATTTCCCAAAACCCTTCCCTTCTTTTGAAGGGAAGGGTTATTTTATTTTTACCCTTCTTGTGAAGGTTTTGACCCCTTGGAAGGGTACTGCAACCTTCAAATTCTAGTGCTACCTATATAGGCTCGAGTTAATGATTCTTCGATCACCCATAGAGAGCGATTTGTAGTAGCCGAGATGGATTATCCATAATAATCGTATATAGGCTCGAGTTAATGATTTTTAATCTCAAAGAGTTTTTAACGCGATGGATGTGCAGGACAAGACATAGCACATAGACTTAAAACAATCTCTCTCTCTCTCACACACACACACAATTAGGTCCCCTAAATCACACATAGTTTGCATTTACATGAAAACTTAAAGGAAAATTCTCTACGACTAAAAGATTAAATTTTAAAAAATCAATAATCTCAATAGCTCTTGTTAAGTTGAATATCATCTCATGAGAGTCTTCTTGATATATACATGAGTTGTTGGAAGTTAGGAAAAAATACTTATTGTTAAATTAGGCATTTTCTTGCTATGTGAATGAGGGCTCAAAGAGTCTAGCTAAGCACACACCTTTCTAGAGAATTCAACAGAATTTTCTTGCTATGTGAATGAGGGCTCAAAGAGTCTAGCTAAGCACACACCTTTCTAGAGAATTCAACAGAATTTGAAGAAAAAAAACTCCATCAAAAGTGCACTAAATTTCTCATTGCAGTCACTCATATATGTAGAAAAAAACATTTTTATTACATTAAAACATGAAAAAACGAATAAAAATGACATGTTTTGACTCATATCTTGGTCACTTTATAATCATTTGAGTGGCATGGAAGTGTCCAATTCCACAACAAATATTTTTTCCCAAACCCCTTTCTAATATATATATATATATACACATGATACTCTAATAAGAAAAATTTCATGGGATATACTATAAAAATGAGGAAAGTTTTGAGGACATAAAAGCTTCTTAGGAAAATTGAATGTCCGAGAACCAAACTAGGGTAGCATATTTTAGTTTGAATAAATAGCTACAATATAAAGTTCTCAAAATATTAGCTTTAGGTATAAACAATGTATCAAAGAAAATAAATAACTATAATATAAAGCTCTCAAAACATCAACTTACTCTACACCCTTACTCCATCCTTTCATCATCTTTCTAGGTATACACTTAGTGGGCTTCCTTGTGGCCAATTGGCTGCGATCCACTATTGTGAAGCCCTCCACATATTTTAATTTGAATAAATAACTACAATATAAAGCTCTCAAAATATCATCTTTAAGTATAAACAATGTATCAAAGAAAATAAATAACTACATATAAAGTTCTCAAAACATCAGTTTACTATGTGCCCTTACTCCATCCTTCATCCTCTTTCTAGGTATACACTTAGTGGGCTTCCTTATGGCCAAGAGATGTGATCCACTAAGCCATGCCACTCCCGGTTCCTCATCCCCTTGGTTATTGGGGGGGGGAGGGAGGGAGGGAGGGAGGGACTAAACCTTGACATACTACTTCCTTGCCCCTAGGCAAGTGAGGGGTCTAAATCCTTAATGTTATCTATAAACAGATATGCCCATCCATCCATGTTCTCCTTGAAAATAATGCACATTAGCCATAAGTCATTGATCTTATGTGAAATAGTAAAGCTTCACATGAATCTTACATCTTATAAATCTCATCATCATATACCAACAAGTAAAGGTCATAAAATATTCCTTAACCTTGATATGACAAAGCATCATTTATGAAATGAGAGAGAAAAGTCCCTTGTTAATTCACTCTAGAATCAAGGAATAAATCAAGTCACAAACCATGCATAAATAAACCATTCATTACCTTAAGCCATTTCTATCTAAATATGAGAGACAAATTTCCCTTGCTAAATCACTCTAGAATCAAGTAATAAACCAAGTCACAAACCATGCATAAATAAACCATTCATTACGTTAAACCATTTCTATTTAAATAACCTTATTTCATGACATCAAATCTTAACCCTTTTGATGATATAACATATCCATAAACTTCAATTCACATATAGCTGAATTACATTCTAGGCATCACATATCCTTGGATGACATAACCTATCCATAAATTTCAATTCACATATAACTAAAACAAATTTTAGGCAATTCTTTATGAAAGCATCCCAACATTGATCAAATTCTCATTCTAATCACATTATACAAAAAAATTGTATAATGAAAACATGATCCCAACATTCACCGACGCTCATTCTAATCATCATTACCAAACAACCAGCATACAAGAGAAACTTATACTCTTTCTTTTAAACAAAGAATTTGACCTATAAATTATAAAAGAAACATTGTTTTAAAAACTTGACTATTAATCCCACATGAACAACCCTTTCCCCAAACAGTAACTTGATCGTTAATCACACCACATGAACAACCCTTTCCTCAAACAGTAACTTGATCGTTAATCACACCACATGAGGAACGTTTTTCTCAAACAACCCTTAACCAAGGCTAGTATGATTAGTTAAGTTTTAGAACTAGTTAAGTTTTAGAACTAGCAAAATATCATTAATTAATTTCCTTTAATAACAACAAAGTTTAGGTCAATAGATTGCACTTTTAAGTATGGAACTAGATCATCCTTAGACACCTTGTCTTGGGTTGTGGAATTGATTCACATACCCATGTACCCAGTCGAGGGAATGGGGTATGGGGTTTATAGTTGGTTAGGGTTTGATCAGTCATGACTTGTTAAACCCAATTTTGCCTGGCTAACAATGGGCGATTGGTATATTGTCACCACTAGGATCCTACATGTATGCTAGTGGAGTTCCCCCTTTCTTCTCATATCTTGCATATGAGATTCACATGGATGTCTTGCTCATTGTGAGAAGCCTGCCAGTGCTAGTGGAGCTCCTCCTTTCTCATTTCTTGCATATGAGATCACATGGATGTCTTTCTCATTGGTGAACACCTTGATGTATGACATCCTCCATCCAAATTCTACCTAGATCACCATAAAAGATCCTTTCTGAAGTGCATGGGCAAAAAAACACCAACAATTTGTAACAATAATTTAACATTATTCTCCATATCTCTTCCTTAAGTAGTTCCTTGGGAGAAAATTTTGAGAAACGATATACGGTGATGGGAAGTTGGATCGAGACAACTATGTACTTTGGAAGTTTAAGATAAGGGGCCATTATGAATTCTTAGGAGTTTCACATGGGACACTACAAGGGATTGGGCTCATACCCGCGCTCCTAGCCGCTAAAAATGACTTGTGAAAAAAAGTAGCGGGCCCGTGTATCAGCGCGTGTATCAGTGCGGCCACAGACATGCGTGTAAAAGCGCGTGTATAGGACTGTTCAGACGCGCTGATACACGGGCGTATACACGCGTTCTGTCAGTTCCAACTGCATTTAGATGCGCTGATACAAGTGTCTATACACGCATTTTGTGACTTTAGATGCGCTTATACACGCGTATTTCTCAGGTTTGATGCATTTATACACGTGTATTTTACAGATTATCTGTGTATATACACGTGACTTTTTGCAGTTCTGACGCGTTTATACACGCGAAAAGAGAGCAAAAAAAAAAATCCAGAGAGTGCTATTTGGTACCTGAATGTTGTTCCAGCATTCCAGCACCCAATAACTCTCTGGATTATTTTTTTTTGTGCATTGGACCATCCACGAAGAACATATCCACGAGAAAGATTAAGACAAGAACGACATGAATGGATACATTGTCAATACACGATTCAAGACAGACATGAATGCAATACTATCGATTCACGATTCAATATTACTATCAAAATTTCACACATATATACAAGGGAGTCCATATGTCGAAGTAGCCCATGGCTTCAGTTTACAAAAAAATATATACAACCACATCCTCAATATGGAATGTGATACTATAAGTCTGAGTACTACTCAGACCCAGATGATGACTCGGTGCTCCCTCCATGCTCAGATGAGCTCACATCGGTTGGAATGTCCGATGAGTAGTGCTCACGTCCACCCTCTGCAGTGGCGGCGGGTGGATCATCAGCAGCTTGTGCCTGTTCAAGTAATATATAGTATATAAGTATATATATATGTAATTCAATAAACCAAAATCATTTGTTTAGAGTTTTCAAGTACCTGTCGATCGTATGGTCTCATGGCCATCTCAAACTGCGCGTCCGTAATACGTCCGTCGGCTCTGAAGATGGCCCACGTGTCACGTCTGTTATGCCGACGAGCATACGCAGTATCGTGGGTTGTGGGCTTCCTCTCCGTAACCCGTCGCTGTATCATAATCAACACAATTTGTAAGATTAAAACAATCATAGAATCAATGAATTAAGTAAACAATCAAATAAAGTGGCAAGATACTTACGAACTCTGCCTCCCATGACTCGACGCCGCCAGATCCGAAATGCGAAGATCCAATGGTCTCCATCTGGATCCGTCGTGCCTCCACATGCTGCCTGCTCTTCACGCCACCCTCTACTCGTTTCTTTGCCTCCTTCCACTCGCGTTTGTGCGCAGTGGCAGGTTTCTCGGCAGGATAGCCACCCGCAGCTACATTTAGCCCATCATCGTACGCGAGTTTTTTAAGGTGAGATCTTTTATTACTTAAGATCTCCCTTATTCACGTCCTTCCCCATACATCTGAGAATGTAGCATGTGGGGGATTGGGGTACCGACTATGTACAGCCTCTATCACCTCCCCAACTAATCGGCTATTTTGATCTTTAAATTTAATAAAATAATTTCTATACAAGTTTGATACTACCCCACGCATGTACTCCATTACCTCCCTCCCCCTCGCATCCATCACTATCCCGCCCCTATCTGTCACATCATAGCAGATCACTCCCTCCACCTCTCTCATATCCTTGGCTCCTTTATTAGGTGGAAAGGGGGAATCAGGATCATATGGATTGATGGATCTGTTCAAAACCATGGACACTGCCTTCTCCCTTACCAACTTACCCAAGAATTTGGATATTCATGCAACTTAGACAAAAGAAAATAAGAAAATAGGTCAATAAATGTATTGACTAAGTTAATCAATGGTTTTCATTCATGAACTTACAGTAAGTGTTGTCATTCTAAATCTTGACTCAAGATATCTCCAAGCATTAGCAAGCACCATCCATCCACAAGATGTTGAGTCTTTCTGCAAAGGAACTTCCTGATTGTAGTACTTAAAATCTTCTAGTTTGTAGTCTACATAGGTAGAACCTAGAAAACTCAAGATAAGTTTGGCAACACTGCAAGCATAAAATATTGAGGGTCAACCAAATAATTGAAAACATACAAAATATTGTTCTAGAACATAAACCATGGAAAAGTTGATTCTTACATTTTACTTCTCCCATGAATGGATGCTAAAGAATTCATAAAGATCACATCTCTATCCAATAGATTGAAGATAATAAGACTCCAATGGCCTCTGTGATAAGATGAATACTGCAATTAGTTGTGAATATTGTTATGTCTATTAAAGGCAAAAGATAATTGAGTGTGAGTCTTACACTTCAACATAAGGGTATACAATGTAATTGCAGGTAAGCATATCAAAGTTTTTGAGAAAACTTACAAGATCCCCTTGCCTATTGAAAAGGCACTGTGTAACAAGGGGATCAAGAATGGCCATTGATTCATGAAGATCCCTCATAAGACATCTGGAGACATAAACAAAACATGTCAACAAAATATGGAATCTGAGAAATTCATCAAGAAAGCAATAGCAAATCCACACAAACCTCAGACAGATGAAGAGGACTGTGTCAGATATCTCAATATTGTGATTCACAAGCATACTTGTGTCTTCAGGGGCAATGTCACAATAAACCTCATCCTCTCCATGCATGGACACATCTACTATCATTTGACCTGTCACATTATGATAAAGCTCTGAATTGGATGCATGGAGAATTTCAGCTTGTTGAGAAAGAATGGCATCCTCTGTAATCTTCTCCTGCTCTCTCTCTTTCTCAACTTCTTCTTTGATATCCTGAGCTTTTCTTGTACCATAAGTATGAGAAATATCTTCAATAACAACTAATTGTTTGGGTTGTCTTGCTGGAGGGATATTAAGAATTTCAAAAGCTCTCATATCTTGACTTGGAATGGGCTCCAAAGCTTTGTCAAACTTATATCTAAGTCTGGACACAAGCCAAAATCTTTGCTCATAAGAGTGATCCTATGAGCAAATGCAGCAGCAATGTATCCATCATTCATAAAGTCGATTAAAAAATCTTCAGCAGCCTCTTGAAGACACATAAGGGCCTGTGACTCCCATCGGACTTTATCAAGATTTGTATTTCTCATTTTGCCAACTAACCTTTCTGATATGTCCCTGACAACCCGAGTAAATGGCAGTCGAGGGATGAGAAGACTAGTAGATTTCTGTGCTGCTCTGATCTCTCTTAAGGACTTCACCTGATAGTTTAATCTCTTTCTTGCTGTCGCCCTCGCACGAGGCTTTGGAAGAGGCTTTTCTTGTTTGGAAGGTCCTGGTTTGTCCTCAGTTTTTTCAGTCTCCAAAGGTGGGTAGACTTTCCTTTGCAGTCTGTTTTGTCCTTGCCATTGAAGTTAAAAAAAAGAGACCCGATGGAGGTGATTTGTGTAATAAGATAAAAAAAATAAAGTAGCCCGAACGAAGCGATAGAGCGGATCCAAAGATGTTGGAAAGGGATAATCGCGTGATTCGGGCGAGGTAAAGTTGAGGCGCCGAAGAGCAGGGTGAGAGAGATCTGCTTAAGGGGGGACCCCAAAGGTGCAACTGGGCAACGGGAGGATTCCAAAAAGCCCTTTACTACTTCGGTAAGAAGAAGGCTAGGTCACTAAATTCTAACCGAGTGATGCACGGCGACCCGGTCTCGATACAAATGAAGGCTTCCAACTGAACAAGGAGGCCCGAACGAAGCGATGAGGCAAATCCAAAAATGTTGGATAAGCTTAATCGCTTGATTCGGGCAATCAAGAAAAAGACATAACGAAGCGATTGAAGGAATCCAAATGTAGTGGAAAGGAGCAATCGCTTGATATGGGTAAGAAATGTAAAAGTAGTTTTCGGAAAATAAGGTGGACTGATCTCGCTTGATACCGTGTCGGTGAAAAATAGAAATATTTTCAACAAAATTAACTTTTTATACCTCAAATCTGTCGTACAAATGACCGTTGGATACACGTGTCATGTAATCATTTTTGCCACGTGGCATAAACGGTCACTATTTAAGGTGTTTTTACCACGCTACAAATATTCTTAAAAACTCTCTATCAAATTTTTTTCCCTGCTTTTGGACCACCTATTTTCGTCTAGTCAAGCTGTGCACTATAGTGTCTTCCTAGCCCTATTTTGCAAAACTCTATATTTTTTTTGGGACCTTGGAATTGCCAAAGCCCGCACCAAGCGATAGAGGAATTCCAAAACTTTTGGACCATTCATTTTCGCTTCGTTCGGGCTCATCAGAATTATTCCAGCATTTTTTTCAAATATCTCAATGAGTAAAAGTGTTGCGGGTCGACATGAACTTGTTGAAGAAAGCCCAAGTGAAAGACTCTTGAATGCTATTTTGCAAGATGGTCATGATATGAAGATATACGTAGATGCAGTGGAGATATTCAATCCAAGGTTTTCTCTTTCAGATGTTTTGTTGAAGCTTAAGGACATTCTTGAAGAGGAGTACAAACAATTTGAAATGTCAATTGAAGCTCATTGTTTTCATATCGAAGACAATGATTTTTGTCACCTTACCGATTTTACACAGCTGTCAGTGGAGAAAGCCAAAGTTACAAAGAGGTTCAGTAGATTTTCAAATAGAACCTCTTTCACATGCCCTTCATCCATTTCTTGTCTAATCCATAAAAAGCATTGCAACCTTGTCCCCAAGGACGTCTCCTTTCTTTTCTTCCTATTTTTGAAAGCAGAAATGCAAGATAAAGAGCAACAACCAGAAATTGATGCAGAGAATGAGGAAGAAAACTTAAATGTCACCACAGTCTCAAAGCTAGAGAAAAGTGAGATTTTAGAAGAGGAAGAAATTGATGTTCAAGCTGAGGAGAGAGAAAGTGCCAATCTTGATGTTGCAGAATTTAGGGCTTCCACTATTACTGAAGAGCCCTCAGAGGAAGCAAGCATATCTGAATCCTCTGTTACTCTTCCAAACCTTCCTTTCTTCTATATCAATGAGAAATATTTTATTCCTCTGTCCTATCTTCAATGTCTCTTCAATATCAGAGAAGACTACTCTATTGCAGCAATTTCAGAAGCTTGTGAAGTGACCAAAGACTTTATTGATACAGAAGTAGAGTCAAAGGAAGAGTTTTTGGCCCTTGATTTGCAAACATCTGACAACTCATTTATCCCTGCTATACTGATGCACTTGCCTTGTGCCTTAAAAAAGTGGATGAGGGGAAACCTTCCCTTAGAGATGAGAATTTTGAGAACAGGCTTATTGAGTTAGGTATTGAGTCTTTTGGCAGAGATTTCAAGCTTCAGGCAGATTCTGATAAAGTGGAAAGGGTTGGCTCATGCAACTTGATGAAAGACAAAGTAGTAATTGAGGATGAGTTGCAGAAGGTAGCTTCCATTTAATCTTTTGTAAAATGTTATTGTGATTGTAATTTTTTAAATTGAGGTTTTTGTCTTGCAGATTGAATTGCTTGATAAGGATGATTTTCTAGGAAGAGCTAGAGGCAGCAGAGTGAAAGCTACAGACACTAGGTCAAGAAGGCCTTCATCTGCTCTCATGCACTACTTACCTACATTGGATAAGGCTGTGTTCTGTGCATTCCACATGAACTTCTCTGAAGATGCTGAGTTGCCAATATTTGCCTTGAAGGTGTTGTCAAGGTTCATGGGATACACTCCCCTTCAAATAAATGCTAACAAGGTTTTGCTTCTAGAGAGAGCTGCTGCTCTTAGAATCTTTGGATATGCTGCAGGTTTCAATGCCTCAAGAGCAGGATACTTTCTTTGCTACTCTAGCTATGCAGCTGCAGAGCTGAGGTGTCAGATATCAATCTTCTTGGAGGTTATAGAAGGAGAAAATTTTTGAGATACAGAGGTGACATGCCAAATAGTCCCAAGAGAATCAAAAACTAATGTACACAATATTTTGCAAGGATTGATTATATTTCAGCAAATATTCTGTAAGAGGTACAAATGTGTTAGTAAATCATTAGTCTCTGTCTTGAGGTGTTTGTGTAGTTTCAGATTGCTGGGTCTTTGATCTCATCCTTTGTAATTGCCTCCTATAGAACCAATTGAATAATTCTTTAAGTGCATTGCTTCTTCTTTGACCACCTCCTCTTCTGGTACATCTAAAAAAGGAAGTTCTCGCTTGATAGTGAGACTTTTCCATTCCTTGTGTATTCCATGTTGTAAGGGGTCCTTCTGTAGCAAAATATGGTCCATGCAAGTAAAGAATATGCTACAAAGATAATTTTTTGTTAGTATTTTTAAGAAATCACACTTTAATTTAAACTGTTTTGATAAGTCTGAACACTCACCAAGTAATAAGTTATGTCTTTTTCTCCCAAGGCATCTATGATAGCTTTGATCAAAAGCTTTATTGCTTTTTTGAAATCATCTGCATAAGTATTTGAACCAACTTGTTGTCTAAGGACTTTGAAAAAATTATCGAGTTTTTTCCAAACTTCCATACGTTTGTTGGCTACATCTGGTCTACTTTTGACATTTGTGGTGATGACACATAGCTGTTTCCAGCAGTTCCACATTGCATTGACTTGTTTGGTGTCATGGTTGCTCAAAATCTTCTCGCTTTTGCTCCTCCCATTGAAACATCTTGCAGAACATCACCTGTACCTCCAGAAAGAACAGGATCTTTTTTAAGATGCACTTCCCCACCATGGAAATCCATTTGAGAGAGCAAGGCTTCGCATTTTTCTATGCACTCATCTGCAAGTTTAGTCGGCTTAATAGAATATGCATAGTCCAGATGAAGTCTGAGCAATTTGTCCAAGATTCTTATCTCTGCATGCAATGTACATATATGCACATTTTTTAAATGTATTGGTAGAATTGAATCCCATATTTTAATAGAAGTTGGATAATCGACAACATTCACATTATTTCTGGATGGTGGTTTTCCAATCTCATTTTCTGCAAGCCATTCTCTTGTCCCTGTGCTTGCCATGCAATAAAGACATGGATATTTGGTATTTGCTCCTCCACATACACCAAACATACACTTCAACGCCTTGAGGTCGGCACTCAAATGCCATTCCACAATGAAATCACCTATGTCGTCTACATGAAGGTGTTTACCTGTATTTTGGCTCTGAATAACTGAAGGAATGTCTGTTTGTGAGAAGAGCCACTTTAATGTTTCATGACTCTCTACTGGCACATGAGCTGATCCAATCCACCATAGCTCCATTTCTGATTGAGTTTTGTGGTATGGAGAATCAAGCTTACCTTGACTATAGTCCAATGCTTTATTCATTAGGGATATAGATATTCTTTCCATTTTTTGACATTTTTGGATTTGAGCTTCATCTAATTTTAAAACAAATACAAGTTTTCCTTCACAATCTATTGCTCTTATGTTGTAATATCTCACCATAAAAGATTGGACTTTTCTAATGTTCATCCAAATATTTATTATAAACGTTGTATTCAAAAGACGATTTTTTTTTTGTCTCTCATATGGCATTGTTCCCTCAATATGGAAATACTCTCCGAAATGTTTAGAAATTTCCTCATTTAACAGAGTTCTATATTTTCCAACATTGTGAGGTCTAGGCAACCCAAAAGCTTTGATTTTGTAATACTTAAGGACCCTGAACCAGGTTTTAGAGATGGCTCTGTATCCCTTTCTACTCACTCCCACTGTGTCACAAACTTCTTGCATTTGGGAAGGCTGGACTAATAAGTCCATATCTTTTAATAGATGTTGAAAGACTAGTTTTTTTTTTAGTTTGATTTTCAGGAAGTTCCAAAAGTTTCAAGATATCCGACCTATTCATAAGCTCAGTCAAAAATCTTACCCTTTCCTGAGCATTAGACATGTCAAATCCTAGAAGGTTAGTAACATGATCTCTTACAAGTTTTAACCTTTTTTTTCTTTGTCCAGATCTCTCTGTTAAGTTAACTACATCCCGCATTCGTTTTACTCGTGCTCTTAACCCTATTGGAGTTTCTTTTAAGGTTTTCAATTGATCGTTTTTTTGTTTCAAAGACACTATTTTATTTTCAAGTTCTATAATTTTTGTTGCATTCAAAGATGAAGTATTTTGAAGATATGTAGTATATTCTGCATAATTAATATGTGATTGAGATAGTCTTGAACTATAACCAAGTAAGCCATCCACCCCATCACCAACAAATCTAATCAAATCATGTGGTGTGTGAAAAGAAGGATACCTTCCTGTTCTGGGATCCGGTGGATATAGACTTCCATCTGTCCATAGGTCAATATGCTTCTTTCCTTCGTTGGGAAGATGTTGAGCTTCATTTGCACATGAAAGGGATCTTTGGTAGACACTCCGTGTAGTTGCATACTCTTGGTTGAGCTTGATATTCAAATGAAACTTACGATTAGATGTATCACTCATTACTAACAGAGCTAAAAATATTAGCAGAGCTATTAGAACATGAGAGATACAGAAGAATGAGAATGAGATGTAGCTTGTGAAATTCTTAGAGAAGCAGAGGAGTGAAATTTTTTTGGAGAATGGATGAGAGCGCGTTTGGAGGGAATGGTCATTTTGCCGCGAAGTCACTAAAAGAGGACAAATTTCGAGACGAGCCATTAAAGAGTAGCATGAAAACGATATATTTTTTTAGATTTTAAAATATGTACTTAGTTACATATTCAATCAGATAGATACGCTTTAAATATCCAAAACGGCCAAATTTGGAGCCGTTTTGACTGTCAACATTCTACTAATTAGCAAGTTAGCGAAATTCCTTACACAGCCTATTTTGAGACGTTTTTGGCCCTAATGAATGGTGTTTCTCTAGTAGCAGTGTTAAAAATGTTATGGGCTACTGCACCTCCCAAGAGAGAACTCTACCCATTCACAGCCGGAAGAAGTAATAGACAACAACTATTGTTGGGTACTTACTAATGCTTTGAGCTCACATGCCTTGAGGGCCCACAAGCTTGCTTTTGGAAGCTCCACTCCTCCAATCTCCACCTCCCTATTGTCACCATAGAGTCGCTCTCACTACAATGCAAGGCAATCTACCTCTCACTCTTCCACACACACATGCATAGAAGAGGAACATGCACTAGAGTACACTCTCACTCTCCCTCTCCCTCTTTCAAGACAAAGAAAGAGATCTCATAGCACAAAGGGAGATTATGCTCTTTCATTATAAGAAATTTCCTTTTATACATCTGGCCCTTATTCACACTTGGGCACTTCAAACTTACCAACTAAGGCCTTGGGTGGTCAATATCTTAAAATATATAACTTTTATAGTGCATTTACCGAGGCATTTACATAACACTTATTAATTTCCTCAATTCGAGGAGCATATTTTTTAATTCAAAATGGGATTAGCATATGGCTAACACATGCATAGGTTATAATTTTATCCATTTTATAATCATGTTGCGACAAGGTACCCATCTAGTGAAAGTCTGCACCTCCCTTACCGAACTAGGAATAGCTCCCTTGCATTGGAGGCATGGTTTTCTATGTGCTCACATTGATGGCTATCACATGCATGGGTTGCACTTTTATCCGTATTGTAATCATGAGACAAGGTAACCATAGGCTTTTTATCTCAATAGAGAACATTTAAGTGATGGGTGGTATTTGTATACAAACAAAGGGACAACCATGATGCCCATAAGGAGCGATAGAGGGGGGAAACTTAGTGGGCCTAGCTAAGGTGGCCATGGCAACCCCAAGCAGCCCTTGTAGCTAGGCCCATAGAGCCATTAAAGCACAGCCAAAGAGCTGGTGCTGTTGTGCACACAAGTGCAAACACATAATGGGCTTCGAGGTGGTCATATAAAGCATACTCAGGCCTTGTGCTAGGAGAAAGGATCCTCTCTGGATTCACTGAGGTTTGTGAAGAGGTTGTTGCTACTACTAAAATTATTTGATTGCAACACTCTTTCTTCGTAAGAAAACACATATTTTATTGTTAAGACAACCCCTCTATTATGCCCATTCCTTGATCATGTTGCACTCCAAGGTACCCACTTGTGCATGCTACCCATGAAAAACATGCATATATACACACATAATTATCTACCTAATCATCTTTGCACACATGCATTCAACAATACCTACCCACCTACACACACACATACACCCACCTACACACACACATATGCATTCAACAATACCTACCCACCCACCTACACACACACATATGCATGCATACTAAGCAAGAAATTCATAAATACATATATGAAATTATGCATACATGATATGTGAGTATTGTTTGCAACAATTGTGTTGAAATGTTAATCATTAGTTCTTTCACTTGAAACTACAAACCCATTTTTCAGTTGCTCTGTTGATCTGACGATATTCTCCCATTCATGCTTGCGATAAAGAAATTAAGTTGAGCACCTTCCATGTCCCTATTATAAGTCACTTTGGAGGTCCTACAACCTCTTCGGCTTGCCTAGGTATGTGGCTTGTATTGCTTAGCATCAATTTTTTAATCTAAATAATTGTTCAATTTAGCCTCAGCCTCCACTTATTGCTAACTTAGAGTTATAAACTCTACAAGAAGATGAACCGCTTACCTACATGTTGAAAAACAAATCAAAATCTCTCTTTCTTACACAAACATGCGCATGCACGCACAGACACACATATGCATGCATGCACGTAGGCATGTGTGCACACACAAATAAAATTTTAGACTAGTGAAGATGTAAGCTTTTCAACCTGAAATCTAAACAAGATGTACAAAGACATGCCACTCAATCATGATCTTCTTCCTCCCCCTGCAAAAAAACAAACTAGACCCCTCTAGCGAGACAAGGAGCTTACACTATAGCACGAGACAATAACAAGACTCCATCAACACATCAAAAACACAAGGGCTCCATGGTTTTTATAGCAAGACATAATAATTATACTCTAGTCAGAATGTACCCATTGTCCCCCCACCCCCTTTCCCTTTCCATTCAATGCTGCAAGCTCACATCCACATTATGTTTTTGAAACCACCCTTACATAGTTGCAATTATAACCAACACATCTAGTAAATACATTAGCATATTAGTCGAATGGCTCGACCTAAAACATGCCTTAGTACTAATGCACACTACACATATTAAAGTCCTTCAGAAGTTTCAGCTTCAAGAATGTCTATTAAGGTAAATAGAATTTAAAAAGGATAGGTTGCCTCTAAATTGATGGAAAGAAAGAAAAACTAGCAAAGTTTATAGGCCATGAACCTTATACAAGATAAATAAGCAAGCCATACCATATATACGGTCTTTGTGGAATCCCATGATAGTAGACCAAACCATTTTGGTAAGACTTATTCATCATCTCGATAACAAGAGATGACACCAATAACTACCAAGATGCTCTTAGAAAACTAAAATAACTACCATGATATGCTTACAAAACTAACAAGATTAAAGATACAAACTTGCATCCAAGAAAGACAAATCTTGAAATTGTAAAAGAGTTATACCAAAGAAATGGCATGTCATGACCTAGCAACATGAGGTGGAAAGGTAACATTCAACATCATAACAAGAGATGACACAAGATTGAAGATACAAACCTCCATCCAAGAAAGACAAATCTTGAAACTTTGAAAGAGTTATATCAAAGAAATGGCATGCAATGACTTAGAAACTTAGGTGGAAAATGTAAAGTGTATACAAAAGAGAAAACCACTACAAACTCGACATGAGTAAGAGAAACCTACTACCACCTAATACGGCATATTTTATGTGGCTGACCAATCATGATCACACCAACCCTTATTATGTAGAACTTGCCCATCCAAATAGAATTATAATCTCCTGACTAGGATTTTTCTTTGAATAGTGGAGTAGGTTGAGATGGATATTCAATGTTCGCATGCCCAATACTACTAATAATGCACAATGAAAGCCCAAGGAACACAGAAGAAGGTGGCCCCTTCTAGGGCTAGCTGAAGAGACATTTAGATATTAAAAAGGCAATGTTAGCCACTGAAAGGTCTAGGGATTGAAGTTGGAAGGTCATGCACCACTTAGGTCTATATAACCATGAGTTTAGGGTCCATTTAGCATGTGGCTAGATGCAGAATCAAAGTACTAGTCGTACAAGTCCTCACGCTTAGAGTGCATGGAGCATTACATTGGTATCAACGCCAAGTTCTTTCTCGTCCATGTTTCCATTGAGCCACTCATTGCTAACTCTAATTCTACTTATACCCATTAATTTCTATACCTTAATCTCTTTTCTATTCATTTCCATAAGCTAATCCCTATATCTCTCAAATCGTCTCCATACAAAATACCTCTTGCCTAGTAAATTGGTCATATCTCTTGCCAAAAAAATTAGGCATAATTTGGATTTCTATATGGAGCAAGTGGAGTCCCAGACAACCTTGAAGGATCATTGAAGCAATTATCAACAAGGAGGAATCTATGGAATTGTTCTTCACATCATTAGGGACAATTTATAATTTCCCAACTAAGTAAGGTCATTGTGTTGCATTTGTTTTTGCTTTGTATGAAATTTTCCATTTTTCTTAGTGTTAGAGTAAATGGCTTCTCAACGTGGATGGAGGAAAAAGGTGAGAAGGGGGAAAACCTAATGTCCTCTTTCCATATGGAAGAGGATATTACAAAACCAAATGAAATAGATATGCAAGATTTAGAATTTAATGATTATGAGGATATAGAAATGAAGAAGATGAAAGAAGAAATTTCTAATATAGAAAATAAATTTGAGAAAATGATGGGTCTTCTTACCTCCTTGTTGATGGGAGGAGAAGGATTGGGAGTAAAAGAAATATCTAAAAGCAACATTGCTGAGGGAAGGGAAAAAACTCTAGAAAAAGGGTTGAATGAAACCATAATTGAAGAGGGTCTAGCCAAAACTAGAGACCAGGGTATGGTATTCAAAGATTTAAAGACACCCACTTTCAATGGAGAAGAGAAGGAGAGAAATAAAGAAGAGAAGGAGAGAAATAAAGATGCGGTCCATATTTTTCTAAAGATTTGCATTTTTTAAGAAATGTGCCTGATCATAACCGCCCAATTGAAGCGAGCCTATCCTTATAAGGAAAAGTGGTGGATGAGTTTAACAGAAGGCAGGCAAGTACCAGATTCTTAGAATTCATTCGAGGAATTATTCTTAAAGGAATATCTTTCTAAAAATGAAGAAGATCAAACTTGGGAGGGGTGGGATAATTTTTCTATGGAGCTATATAGAAATTTTCTTAAAGCATAAGGGTATAGAAAATTTTGAAAAAGTAAGAAGCTTCATTTAAGGCGTGAAAAGGGAGTACAAGAACAGGTTCACTCCAAAGAGCCAAAAAAACTTTGACAAGGCTATAAGATTTGAAAAAAAAAATTAATGATACCATGGTTAATGGTAATCGTAAAAAGATAAAAGAATTTCATATAAACCTCAGAGAAAATTTTGGCTCAAAAAAGAAAGGGTTTTTTCTTTAAAAAGAACCTTAAAAAAAGCAAAAATCCAATCCTAGTAAGATTTTGAGATACCAATTCAAGTGGTTAAGAAACATAAGTTGCCTCAAGTCCCAATTTCTCATAAGTATCATTAGCCAATGGCTATGATAAAGATGAGTGGGATACTATGGTAAACCAAGTTGGGATAAAGAGTCAAGAGTATGAAGCAATTTTGGATTTTCAATTGATGCATCTCTCAATCACATATGTAATTTTTGGGAGAGAATATTGTTATATCTCATAGGAGAAGAGATTTTTTTTTCCTCTCCAAGGCCAGAGAATCTTAGCCCTTCTTCCATGGATTCCTCACTACTTGTTTCTATGGTAGTCAAATTCCTTCATTAGGAACTCAATGGAGTCTTCTTGGGCCCTTTAATTTGGACGTTTAGTGAAATGCTTAAAATGCTAATCCATCTTTGAACAAGCCTAGAGGCCTAGTCCTAAAAGCATATATTTGATTTTTCACAAAAACAAAAAAAAATGAAAAAAAGGAGATATTCTTAGATCTGGCCACCTAGGTGACTTTAAAGCTTTGTAATGGGCTGTCAGTCAGTTATCATAGCCTTCTCTACCTTTTCGAACTCCAAACATTCCAAAAATTCGTCACTTTCTTCCCCCCTTTTTTGTGTGTGCACCAGATCTCTTTCTCTCTCTAAATCCTCTCTCTAAAATGCCCTGCACTCCTTCTCCATGGAAAAAAGCGTCTTTCTCTACTCCAAAAGCCATAGCTAGCAGATCTGTACTCCTAAATGAGCCTTCTCTCTCCAAACCCACAGTACTAGCCATGGCTTGCAAGGAAGAAGCTTACCATGAGCATTCTCTCTACAATACTTGGTCCTCTCTCCATAGCTAGCAGGTCTGTACTCCTAAATGAGCCTTCTCTCTCCAAACCCACAGTAGTAGCCATGGCTTGCAAGGAAGAAGCTTACCAGGAGTATTCTCTCTACAGTACTTGGTTCTCTCTCCACACCCACAGTAGTAGCCATGACTTGCACAGAAGAACCTTTTCATGATGTATTCTCTCTCTATATTGCTTAGCAGCCATAGCTTGCACTAAAGAAGCTTCCCATGATGCATTGTCTCCTTTGCATTTTCGTCTCACCATTGCCAACCCTCTCTATGTTTCTTTGGCTCCCTTTCTGGCTTCTTTCTCTATCCACAATGCAGCTCTAGAGAAGCAACCCTCATCTCCATTCTTCCCATTATTTTTTGATACCATATCCTGCTCCTTCCACTCCTATTAAACCCAAGCTTACAAGCCTACTTTCTTGTAGATGGCACTACAAGACAGCACCAATAAGCCTTCTAAGATCCGCCTTCAGGTTGATTTGGAGACAGAATACGCAACCCTATGCAGTAGGCATGTTGCACCCAATATTTCATACGATCAGCTTCGAATGCAAGGAGCAAAGGCCATTGATCTTTGGATTGATGGAAATCTTTATCCACCAGATCCAATATCTGGTGCCCCTCCACCATTCAAAAGCATTACAAGTTTTCTTAAGTTTGTTGGTGATGGTTTCAATGGGCTTCTTGGCTATTGTAGGAGATTACACATGTTGTGGCTAGATGAGGCAGCTGAAAAGAGGCAAACACAATTTGCCTTCGACCAGCTTCAAGCGGCATCGACTAAGCAGATCAATAGTTTGATGCAGAGGATTAAAGAGCTCTCAGAGGAGCTTGAGGTGCAAAAGAATAATCTAGCGGATCGTGTGCGCACAATAAATCAATTTACTGATAATTATGTTCGTCTTCAACACTCCACTCGTAATCTTCGGCATCGTGTTCACCATTTCACTCATCTTCCCATTGGATATCACGCAAGGCAAAGAAAACGTAAAGCTGTTGGGTTACTTTCTAAGACAGCAGGCGCATGCAAGAGGCGTAAACAAACAACCAGGTAAATTTTTTTGTAGGAATTATAGCAACTTTGAGAAGCAATTAATGAATAAAGCATCTCTCATGGGTGACTCTTGCGATTGTAGGGCATGTGCAACAGCTATACTAGGATGTAACAACGCTGAGGACAATGTTAATGTCTCCCTTCTTCAGCATGTCCTTCAGGAGAAGGATATCATGGAAATGATAACAGGTTCTGGTAATGATAAGCTGCGGGAGACCCTTCGTCAACATTTCTTGAAGGAAATCAAAGAAATTGTCACACCCAAAGAGATGCTTGATATATGTGACTCAGCAGGTATTAGCCAGAAAGGTTACAGAGCAATGTACAGGTCAATCACTTTAGGGTTGCGAGCAAAGGGAGTTACGCAATCCTTGCTTCCAACACTTTATAGCTTACAGATGGCAAAGAAGTGTGCTAATGGTGATATTGCATCCATGTTTAATGGTGGGTACAAGTGGGTTGAGGATATTATGCCAATGCCAACAATCAAACCCTTTGAATACAATGCATATAACAATGTCTACATTGACATGGAAGTGCTACAAAAAGCAATGATTCAGTACTATGGCCTCACACTTAAAGAGACAGGTAAAAATGTCGTGTTTGTCTTGAAGTGGATGAATGTCAAGTGGTTAAAGGTCAAAGACCGGAGCGTGTTAGTTTAACCTTGATGAGCCGAGCACTTAGAGGAAAGCCTTTAGAGACCCAAGAGTTGGATGCAACTGAAGACAGCAACAATAGGGGTCAAGGGCATAAGCAAGACTACTATGGCATTCAATTAGAGAAGAACATCTAGTGGCAAGCAGCATGGGTCCTCCCAAAAGAGAACCATGATACCTTGAGGTGGTATTTTGAACGGTCTGGCATTCAACATGTCATCTCTTGTCAGGTCAATGGTCAAAAGCTTGATGTTCCCGAAATAGGCTGCTTTAACATTGAATGGCACTTGGGTGGCGATCTAAAAACCTTAAAGTGTATGTTGGGTTGTAAAACAGGTGCGAATACTATATTCTCATGTGTTTACTGTTGTCATTCCAAGACAGCAGTAGACTCAAGAGTAAAAGGGAAACAACCTAGCAAAGGCAAAAGTCAAAAACAGGTGGGTGCAAAAAAAGCAATCGTTTTTGGTGCTGAATAGAGGAAAGGATCAAAGGTATAGCATAATGGCATATTAAGTTGTGACCAGAGCAAGCCACCTAGTCGTGACCAGGAGGACAATGCTTGGAACCCAATCTTGGACATTCCACTATGCCAAGTGCATGTGTGCACATTACATGCAAGACTCAGGATTTTGGATAAGCTATTGATGCTCCACATAAACTATGTCTGGAACATGGAGCCCGAAGATCGACGAGAAGAGTCAATACGTGCACTAGAGGGTGTACTTTCCTCTATGGGATTACATGCTGGAGCAGTGGTCTTGACAAAGGACAGAAAATCAAACCCTACACAAGACAACCCTAATAAAATTTGCATGGGTGGATCAAAGGCAAGACACTTGCTATCAAACCACTTGGGTTCTCATAGCCACACTGACTTTGAAATTTGGAAGAAGATATGTGATGTTACAACATATCGAGGAAATGATGCCAGGCTTGGCCTAAAACGTGCACATGTATGGGAGGTGTGTAATAAAATGGTCGATCTTCTAGAGCGACCTCACCTAGATGACCATGGTATTGAGGCACTTAAACAAGCCACTTGTAGATTTACAAAAGAAATGGTCGAGGCATGGGGAGAAACACACATTACTCACTACATGGTAATGTTATATTTCTTGTGTCCTTGTAGTATGTTCTTCATACTGTTTGTTGACTTTTTGTAATTTTCTATGTAGCATATATTGTATGCACATGGGCCATACTTTCTCGATAGATATGGTTCTTTAGCACTTTGGAGCAATCAAGGCATGGAGAAATCACATTACCAAGCAAAGGCCGTGAAGTGCCGATGTTGCCCATTTGTAGATCCAAGAGTAAGTCTTCCTCCTCATTCCTGTAGTCCTTTTTTGTGAGGGATTTTAAAAACCTTGTTAGGCGAAATCTAAAATTCTTGTCTTCCCTGAATATGTATTGTTGCACGCACATCAATTGCTCCCTCAAACATAGGGACGATCTCATCAACCCTATGAAGTAACTCAAGCTTTCCTAGCTATGCAATAAGTGCGTCAAGTAGAGGTGCCATGACTATGAGTGATTGCAAGAAATAGAGAGTGTGTGATACACAAAGGTGTGCGAAATTGAGAGCAAGTGTTAGGAGAGAACGATAATTGTCAATTGATAAAAATGAGTAAAGTATCGTTTATAAATGGGCAACCTTGTTATAAAAATTTTAAAAACTTTTAAAATTTTTAAGTACCAATTTTTTTTTTAAAAATGGTATGCGAAAGCAAGAACGTATCCTTCCATCTCGCAAGGTCATTTCTAATTTACTAGTGGCTCAAGCCACAGATGCTTGTGTGACCAACCTTACACTATCACAAAAAAATAAAACTTGCACAAGACAATTGAAAAACCTTAATAAGACAGTGAGGCAAAAAAATTGAAATTGTATTTACTTCAATTCAAGATTACACCAGTGGTTATTTGATAGCTACAGAGCTAGGGAAAGTAATTTCTCTACAAAGAAAAGATCGTTCTTGCCTTTTCCGCACTACTCTACCATTGATTATAAAAGCAAAATCACCACTCAGTGAACTAAGTAGTCGCGTAAGTTGGCAAGGGACCAGTCATCATTCACAGCAACATCTTCTACATCCCCACCTTGCATGGATATATGTAGCACACCTGTTCTATAGAGGTTGTGTCGGAGTCTAACGCCTCCCATTCTCCATTTGTAAGCTTCCATCGCCTGTAAGGAAACGCAATGGACAACTGTTGCTTGGCAATATGGTAGCGCATCACAACCTTCTCAACTATTACTCCGCATCTGATGGTGTCTCCATTGTGTTGAACAACTTTTTTATCCCATGCAGGTGATAAGAACAAGTCAGAGCTCTCTCCCCCTTTGCAATCCATAAAGTTGGGTACGATGTGTGTCACTTGTACAGAACAGGTACACAAAGAGGTGTAGAGGTATGAAGCAGGATATGGTTGCTTTGTGAGATCCATATGTGCACTTCATAGCATTTTGCACCTTGCTTTCGATCTGCAAACAAGCCATGGCCACTGAAGCATTGTCTGGAATTGGCCATTCAATAGATGTGAGAGTTGGCGTAGGTTTTAGAACTAATTTTCCAGTACCATTTACTGTCGTGGGAACCACATATGTATCCTCAAAGAAGAAGATGTTTCGTGCAAGAAGTTGTGCATCTGGACACCCTCCAAAGATTAAACTACCAAGCTCCACATGGTATGCTTCAAAGGTTCCTGAAATTGCCTCCATAGGCTCCCACTCACTATAGTTTGAGGGAAAAATATCTATGCAGAGGAACCCAAGAACAATCAAAGCAGTGCTCAGTACCCCATTATTAGCACACAATTGATTTAAAAACAAGAATGTAAAGTGGTGAAATAACTTACAATTTGCAGGAAATCATTGACGTTGGTCATGGTCTGCTAGTTTCAGCTCTGTTGCCTTGTAAACATGTTGGACCTTGGCTAGCTTTTTCCTATCACGATCTTGTTTGAGCTCCAATATCCGCCCTTTCCAATGGTGACTTTGTATATCAACGTATCGCTTTGACACCTTGTGGGTTCCTCTTTTACTAGGCTGCATCATAATCCAATTCCACTTCTCGTACTGTTTGATGTTCCAGTGTCCATCCTCATCTTGACCACTGCTACAAGAGAGAGATTGAATACTGATCGGAGGCCTTCGAGCTCTAGAAGAAGACATCAGATGTATATATTAGGGAGATTATAAACCTTGATGGCAAAGGAAAATTGAATGGTGAGAAAAAAACTTAGACTAGGGAGATGTACAAAAGAGAAGGAGTTGTAGAGCAAGTTCCAAGGGCTTAGCTGTGCTATTACTGCACTTTGGAAGAGGATATTAGAGGGGGTGAGAGGAGACAATGAGTAAGATTATGAGAGCCAAAGCATTTGCAACTCAAGCTTCCATAGCTTGGCTCCACTGTTACACTCTGTAAAAGGAGGTTGGACAAGGTAGAAGGATGAAGTAAGGAAATGTAAGTGAGGATCAAAATTCCATAGCTTCTGAGAGGAGGTTGCAGATCAAGCTTCCATAGCTAAGCTCTACTGTTACACTCTGTAAAAGGAGGTTGGACAAGGAATAAGGATGAAGTAAGGAAATGTAAGTGAGGATCAAACTTCCATAGCTTCTGAGAGGAAGTTGTAGATCAAGCTTCCATAGCTAAGCTCTGCTGTTACACTCTGTAAAAGGAGGTTGGACAAGGAAGAAGGATGAAGGAAGGAAATGTAAGTGAGGATCAAACTTCCATAGCTTCTGAGAGGAGGTTGCAGATCAAGCTTCCATAGCTATAGATCTAGGTTTCTGAGTGAAGAGAGAGGTAGATAGCTAAAAGAAGCAGTCTAGAGAGTGAAAAACGCCCTGCTATGAGAAAGGGGGAAGAGAGAGCGTTTTGGAGGGAACGTGGGAGAGAGGGATAGTGGAAAGTGAAGGGGAATGTGCATTGAATGCATGGGAACTCATTTTTGGGCCTCTATCACTTTAGAGACCTTACTTAATGATGGCTGCAGGCTGCAGCTATCCTTTTCTATAAAAAATAGGGGAAAAATTCATATACGTATAAAATTTTTGAGTTTTAGTTGATTTTAAAAATTAAAAAAGAGCCTATTTAGCCTATTATTCTAAGTTTGACCACTACCTTCTAGGCTCTTACAAACCATTGGTTTCAGTCCACATGTAATCTCCCTATTTGTCTATTTCTTAATCACCTCCATTAGGCAATGGCAAATTAAAGGGCCCAAAAAGACTCCATTGATTTCCTAATGCAAGAAGCTGAAACACTCAATTTAGTACTCACCGAGTGGCCCGAGCCAGCACTTTTTTGGTATGAAGAAACTAGGTGATTTGATGCACTATTGTCAAGGGTAACATCGTCTCACTGAGTTTCCCAAACCTCAATTGCATGAAAATGTGTTTCAACAGGTGAAATCACTACTCCAATTGTTTCACTTGGTTTTTTGCCAAATTATCTTTTTTGGTCGTGGAATAGTAGATCTCCGTGAAATAGCAAACAATGGTTCACGTCGTGAAGTAGAAGGTAGTAGTTCACGCCGTGAAACAGACTCTTGTTCACGTCACATGAACTATTTTTCATGCTACAAAAACTTGTGTTTCACGTTTCATTTCAAAATTACTTTAATCTGAGCAACTGGATAGATTCTAATGGTGCAATTAGGGTACTCTCTTATCTCTCGTTTGACAACCCTTAATTCGTAAAGTAGTAGTCCCTGAAAGGTTATTCTATGAACTTCTATCTTCTGAAGCATTAGTATGTGAAGGGTTAAATTGTGAAGTGTTTACCCGCAAAGTAGCAGGTTATGGTTCACATCGTGAAATAGTAGACTACAGTTCACGTTGTGAAGTAGACTATGCTTCATGCTATAAAACAGATTGTTGTTCATGTTGTCAACTACTTCGTTTTGCTATTTCACGAGATAATATTTTTCTATTTCATTGTGTTAGATGTGTTAGGATAAGGCACCCTAATTTTAGGAAGGTAATCCTGAGATTCCTGGCATTGATTAACGAAAAGTGTTTCACAATATGAAGTAGCAGGTTATGTTTCACATCATGAACAGTTTCCTGACAGTCGCGTCGACAAAATGATTATTAGAGTGTGATTTCCCTATCCAATTGATCTAGAGAGGTTGTGCCAAGGATTAGGAATGCAATGCAAGACATGAACACAAGCAATGGCTCTTTTTTTTTGTATTTATTGTGATCAATGATTTTATATTCACGTGATCACAATTTTTTTTTGTTAATAACATGTTAATATGTTAACATGTTCCCAAAAAAGCCGGTGGGAGGTTCCCTGGTAACCGGCTAAAATCCCACCGGGATTTTTGCAATACTCGGCGGTCCCGTCGGGAATTTCAAAACCCCGGTGGGCCCGCCGGGGTCATCATTTAGCCCGATGGGCTGTATTTTTGTATATATATGGGCCCGAGGGGCCCTTTGGGAGTTTATTGCTGACAGTATACACAGGTAATGATAGTTGTGGGTGTGTGTGTGTGTGTGGGTGTGTGTGTGTTCGTGCGGGCAGCCGCCCATGCTCGCAATGCGCGGCAAGATGTGGGTGGTCCGCCACACGAGGGGTGTGTGTGTGTAAGGCCATTCTTCGGAATGGTGCTTATCGTGGGGCACATAGTTGGTAACGCGGCTGGTTTGTGTCCTATGGTAAGTATGGCACACTGTAGCAGTACTAGTCGGTAACGCGGCAAGCATAGTATCGTTATGGCGATGTCACCTTCCCTTCCCTTCCCTTTGTCAAATGCAGGCATATGGTCGGTAACACGGCCAGTGTATGTCCGTATCCTATTCGTATTCCCATAGATGCGGGCAGCATTTTGTCGTTAACGCGGCAAGTTGGTGTCGTCCGCTAGTGCATATATTGTTTTTTGCATATTGCGGCATTTGATCGTTAACGCGGTCGAAAAAATGTCATAAATTTTCTTGATGCGGCTTGTATTATTTTTACTGTGTGTGATCCATGCGATACTTGGTTGGTAATGCGGCATGAGTATTTCATGAATCAAAGTTTACATCATATTGTCTTTAAGTTTAATTTCATGATGTCGTGACTTGTAAAAATGAATATCTCTCTCTCTCTCTCTCTCTTCCTCCCCCCCCTCTCTCTCTCTCATGATACACTTCACAACTCTCTCTCTCTCTCTCGATACACTTCACAACTCTCTCTCTCTCTCTCATGATACACTTCACAACTCTCTGTCTCTCTCTCTGTGTCACAATAGGTGTGTAGATGAGGAGTTCTTTTTTTTTCTCTTAAAATATACATAATCCCTAATAAATTACCTTTTCTCCCTCTATTTTCTTAAAATATAAAATAATACTAAACATTATTTTCCTCTCTTTATGAAGTCACAAAACTATTGAAAATGTCATCTAATGTTCCCTCTCTCTCTATTTGTCAATGACTCTCTCTCTCTTCCTCCCCCCCCTCTCTCTCTCTCTCTCTCATGATACACTTCACAACTCTCTCTCTCTCTCTCGATACACTTCACAACTCTCTCTCTCTCTCTCTCTCATGATACACTTCACAACTCTCTCTCTCTCTCTTTGTCACGATAGGTGTGTAGATGAGGAGTTCTTTTTTTTCTCTTAAAATATACATAATCCCTAATAAATTACCTTTTCTCCCTCTATTTTCTTAAAATATAAAACAATACTAAGCATTATTTTCCTCTCTTTAGGAACTCACAAAACTATTAAAAATGTCATCTAATGTTCCCTCTCTCTCTATCTGTCTCACGACTCTCTCTCTCTTCCTCCCCCCCCTCTCTCTCTCATGATACACTTCACAACTCTCTCTCTCTCTCTCTCTGTCACGGTAGGTGTGTAGATGAGGAGTGCAACATGTATAAGACACTCCAAAATCTAACGATAGCTTTTATTATGTAAGTGTAGGTTTTTGGGTATGGCACTTTTTTGTCAAAAATAGACTTTTGAGATACATAGAAGATGTTTACAAAGTAAAATGACTGTAGTAGGAAGAGAGAGGAGAAGGCACACAAAAAGAAGATAGAGAGAGGGAGTTGGGTAAAGTGTGTGCCACTCACTCTAGCAAGATCCTCTTTTAAACACTTTTACAACTTGTCTTAATGTATACTATTAGTTGCATTAACTTTGGCTTTATCATCTCGCTCTCTCTAGTCACTCAATGTTGACTCCCTTATCTGCACACCTATCGATACACATGACTCCACAACTCTCTCTCTCTCTCTCTCTCTCGATTCTAGTAATGAAGCTCATGTATGATGCTCTCTAGTGATTGTGTATAGAAGCTTATGTCTGATGCACTTGTTTGATCATTGATAAGTAATAATACACTTGTTACGATTGTCTCATGTTCGATGATAAGTAATGATGCACTTGTTGCGGTTGTCTCACGTTCGATAATGTATTGCATGATGTTGAGTTTAGTAATATTGTTTGATATTCCGTTTTTGTTTGATCATTGATAAGCACACCCTGCCCCCAATTCAAAGAACTAAGGACGAGTGGCTCAATAGCCTTAGGAGTGCCTACAAGGAAAGATGACAGCCCCTAAGATAAGGACGTTCTTCCTAAGAGGACACTTCTAGCAACTTGAGAGCTCTACAAGTACTTTGAGGAGAGATATCACGCCCCCAAAACAAGGACTATCTCCCCAAAAGTTGCATGATGGGTGTCGGGCAATGTCTATAAACATGACAGAACCCCGTCGGGTTATTTTGTTTCCCGATGGGCCTATCGGGAAACAAAAAACCCGGTGGGGTTACGGGACTAGTAGGTTTTGGCAGGTCATTGCTCAGGTCATGTGAATATACAATGTGATCACAAGTTTTAATATGTTAATAACAGGTTTTGTTAACATGATCACGAAATTGTGAAGACGTTAATGAAATCCCTGATTGTGATTTTTAGAAAAAACAATAGACTGTGTGTCGCCAATTCCTAGCTCATGCTATAGGAATTGGTGAGTGACGGAAAACAACAAAAATGAATGTAAAACTAAGTCTATATTTCCTCTCGGTACTACCAAAGTACTCACCCACAATTTAAACACACGATTTTCCAGAACTACTATAATTCTTTCTCTACCACTCAAACCTTATCTATGCAATTTCTTCACAATGCACCCTTCAAATGCAAAGGAAAGAGTGAATCTTGCATAATGGGAGTTGGAGATAGAAGAGGATGAAAGAAATAATGGTGTTTCTCTGACAGCGGTGTTTAAAATGTTATGGGTATTGCACATGCCAGGAGAGAACTCTACCCATTCACAGCCTCAGAAGAAGCAATAGACAACAACTATCATTAGGTACTTACCAATGCTTCAAGCTCACATCCCTTGAGGGTCCCTAAGATCTCTTTTGGAAGCTCCACTCCTTCAATCTCCACCTCCATGCTGTCACTGTAGAGTTGCTCTCACTACAATGCAAGGGAATCTACCTCTCACTCTTCCACACTCACATGCATAGAAGAGGAACATGCACTAGAGTACACTCTCACTCTCCCTCTCCCTCTCTATCTCTCAAGACAAAGAAATATCTCTCATAGCACAAAGGGGGATTGTGCTCTTTCATTATAAGAAATTGCCTTTTATACATCTGGCCCTTACTCACACTTGGGCACTTACTCACACTTGGGCACTTCAAACTTACAAACTAAGGCCTTGGGTGGCCATTATCTCAAAATGTACAACTTTTATAGTGCCTTTACATAACACTTATTAATTTCCTCAATTGGAGGAGCATAGTTTTAAATTCAAAATGGGATTAACATATGACATGCATGGGTTACACTTTTATCCATATTGTAATCAAGCGTGACAAGGTACCCATCTAGTGAAAGTATGCACCTACCTCACCGAACTAGGAATAGTTCCCTTGCATTAGAGACATGGTTTTCTATGTGCTCACATTGATGGTTATCACATGCATGGGTTGCACTTTTATCCATATTGCAATCATTAGACAAGGTAACCATAGTCTTTTTATCTCAATAGAGAACATTTGAGTGATGGGTGGTATTTGTATACAACAAAGGGACAACCATGATGTCCATAAGGAGGCGATAGAGGGGGGAAACTTAGTGGACCTAGCTAAGGTGGCTAAGACAACCCCAAGCAGCCCTTGTAGCTAGGCCCATAGAGTTGTTAAAGAATAGCCAAAGAGCTGGTGATGTTGTGCACACAAGTGCAGACACATAATGGGCTTGGAGTTGGTCATAGAAAGCGTACTCAGTCCTTGTGCTCAGAGAAAGGATCCTCTCTGGATGCACTGAGGTTTGTGAAGATGTTGCTGCTGCTAAAATTATTTAACTGCAACACTCTTTCTTCGTAAGAAAACCCATATTTTCTTGTTGAGACAACCCCTCTATTATGCCCATTCCTTCATCATGCTACACTCCACGGTACCCACTTGTGCATGCGACCCATGAATATATACACACAAATATCTACCCAACCATCCACGCACACATATGCATTTAAAAATACCTACCCACCCACCCACCTACACACATATATGCATGCATACTAAGGAAAGCAATCAAGTACATGCATGCATACTAAGCAAGAAATTTATAAATACATATATGAAATTAGGCATACATGATATGTCCAAGAAAATGGACTTAATTCTACAAAGAAATCAAACAAAATAAGTCTTAAGGTATTGGTAGTCAATGTTATAGAGACATCAAACAGAATATGTCTAATGGTATAGGTACTTAATGCTATAAAGACATCATGGCCTCTTCTTGACCTAGCCTTGATTTACTTGTCTCCTCAAATCTGAATTTTTTATTCCTATAAAAGCAAGTTTAGCATAAAATCAAAGACCAAATTGTAGGCATACAAGATCCGCGATCACTAGCCAAAGGAAGAGCCGTACAAGAACACCCACCCAAGCCAATGGTATTAGATAGCAGAGACCCTGACATATCAAACAACAAAACCAAAATTGTTGCAACATGAGAGAGAGAACGTAGCATATGATTGATCAACCTCTAGCATCTACGAGATGTACAAAATCCATGGAGAACTTACCACCATAGAGATGGTTGCAGAAGACCTAGGAAAGAAAGTAGCTCAAGCTTCTTGGATGAATCCTTGAAACTTCACCAACTTACACATAATTCTGACACTGATGGTACCAACCAGCTTATGAAAAATGATACCATGTTCTAGGGTAGCATCTTCCTCTCTTCTCCATCCCCTCTGCTGGCAGCTTGAGACAATGTGAGCATCTTTTGCAATTGTGTTGAAATGTTAATCATTGGTTCTTTCACTTGAAACTACAAACCCATTTTTCATTTGCTCTATTGATCTGACGATATTCTCCCATTCATGCCCGTGATAAAGAAATTAAGTTGAGCACCTTCCATGTACCTATTAGACATCACTTTGGAGATCCTAGAACCTCTTTGGCTTGCCTAGGTATGTGGCTTGCATTAACTAGCATGAACTTTTTGTTCTAAATGTTTGTTCAATTTAGCCTCAACCTCCACTTATTGCTAACGTAGAGTTATAAACTCTACAAGAAGATGAACCGCTTACCTACATGTTGAAAAACAAACACAAACACATGCACGCATGCACACACACGTGCACACACACACACATGCATGCACGCACGCACACGTGCACACGTGCACACACACACACACATGCATGCACGCACACATGCACACACACACACACATGCATGCACGCACGTAGGCATGTGTGCACACACAAATAAAGGTTTAGACTAGTGAAGATGTAAACTTTTCTACCTGAAATCTAAACAAGCTACAAAGACATGCCACTCAATCGTCATCTTCTTCCTTCCCCTACAAAAAAACAAGCCAAAACCCTCTAGCAAGAGAAGGAGCTTACACTATAGCAAGAGACAATAACAAGAATCCATCAACACATCAAAAACACAAGGGCTCCATGGTTTATATAGCAAGACATAGAAATTATACTCTAGTCAGAATGTACCTGTTCTCCCCCCACCCCTTTTCCCTTTACATTCAATGCTGCAAGCTCACATCCACATTATGTTTTTGAAACCACCCTTACATAGTTGCAATTATAACCGACGACACATCTAGTAAATACATTAGCTGATTTGTCAAATGGCTTGACCCAAAACATGCCTTAGTACTAATGCACACTACACATATTAAAGTCCTTCAGAAGTTTCAACTTCAAGAGCATCTATTAGGGTAAATAGATAATTTAAAAAAGATAGGTTACCTCTAAATTGATGGAAAGAAAGAAAAACTAGCAAAGTCTATATGTAGGCCATGAACCTTATACAAGATAAATGAGCAAGCCATACCATATAAATGTTCTTTCTAAACACCCATGAGAGTAGACCAGACCATTTTGATAGGACATTCATCATCTCGATAACAAGAGATGACACCAATAACTACCAAGATGCTCTTACAAAACTAAAATAACTACCAAGATATGCTTACAAAACTACAAGATTGAAGATACAAACTTGCATCCAAGAAAGACAAATCTTGAAATTGTAAAAGAGTTATACCAAATAAATGGCATGTCATGACCTGGCAACATGAGGAGGAAAGGTAACATTCAACATCTCAATAACAAAAGATGACTTAAGGTTGAAGATACAAACCTCCATTCAAGAAAGACAAATCTTGAAACTTTGAAAGAGTTATATCAAAGAAATGGCATGTAATGACTTACCAACTTAGGTGGAAAATGTAGTGTATACAAAAGAGAAAACCACTACAAACTAGACATGAGTAAGAGAAACCTACTACCACCTAATATGGCAGATTTTATGTGGCTGACCAATCGTGATCACAACAACCCTTATTATGTAGAACTTACCCATCCGAATAGAAGTATAATCTACTTACCAGGATTTTTCTTTTAATACTGGAGTAGGTCAAGATGGATCTTCACTGTTCACATGCCCACTACTACTTTTGACACACATGGGGTTTTCATTGAAATCCTTGACAAGGAAGCTAGTCGCTCGAGAGAAGGGACTAACATGGAAGACAAGATCATTTCCATGGACCAAGATAAAGTCAATAATCCACCATAAATAAAAGATATGGATATGCCACTGCGGTTACGGAGGTGATGATTAATTGAGCTCATACCTATAGGTAATGTACCTTTATTTTGTCAATACATATTCACTCTAACCTATTAAATAATTTTTTTTATGGGTGCATGTCGGTAGGAAATGCAAACAACATAAATTTTTCTAAGGTTTAAAAAATTAGACACTTTTGGTTATCTAAGGGTTTGGAGTTTTGTATATTTTTAGAAATTAAGTCAGCATTACTCTTCTTTTTGAGTTTAATAAACATTTTGTTTTTTTTAAGTGCAATAGAGGAGGAAGAAAAAAAAAGTTTTGGGATAGAAACTTTGTTGTTTTATACGTAAATTTGAACGATTTAATTACAATGTGCCAAAAAGAGTGTGCTGTATTACACATGAAGGGGAAGTATTTAATTACAAGTGATGCACTGTACATTGCATACTTTGAAACAAACTTGTAGAAAAGCTAGAGGAAACAACCTTCTTCCTCATTGAGGCCCACATATCTACACACTTCAAGAGATAGAGGCACAAAACGATGTCCTTCTACAATAGATCTTTTGAAGTCTACAGTCCTTTCCCAGACACAAAGAAAAGATGTGTTGTACTCTTGTTGTGGTTGTTCTTGCACATCATCATCAACCACAATTGGGTTGTTTCGAGTGCCCAGGTCGTTGTTCTCATGTTGCTCTTCTTCAATGTTGTCACTGCCTTCGTCTTCATGTTGGGCTCGAGGTGCTGGATTCATCTGGTTGAAATATCTTCTGCCTGGCTCTTTCAAGAAGAAAAATTCATCGATGTCGATACATTGGGTCAGGGGAGGTAGTTTCATTACTTTCCAAATAGCAGTCAAGATCTTTGCCTACTTATGTCGGAACCAGTTTTGGGAATTATGCATGAAGCAGCAGGGTAATACTTACATGTACGTACCATTTTTAAAAGTGTGCTTTGCAATGAGGCTCCTAGTTTATTGGCTATGTAGTTGTCCATATACACATATGCTCTTTCAAACAACTTCATAGGTGAGAGGTAGAACTTATTTTTTAAGTTTGCTTGGCCATACATAGCATATAGATGTCTACCCCTTGTAATCTCTTTGCTTGAAATGTTGTGTGAGAAAATTTTAAAGTGTGGCTTGTGCAAATCCTTCATACAATACCCTATCATTCCTTCTAGTGTGTGCATCCTAATCTATCCAAGCCCTCTGCACATTACTAAGCCTCCTTCGAGCTTAGAACAGATCCCAACCCAAGTATCTCTTGATGGTTTTTCCTATGCTAATCAATGATGGTGCCATTAAACTAGCCACCATTTGAAAGTGTAAGTGATTTAATGTGCTCCCTTTATCTAATGCAAAAAGCCCTTTGAAGCATTCCATTTTAACAAATTCTCAGTAATGGCTCCCAGTAAGACAATTTATTATCACCATTTCCAATACCTATAGTCACAGACACATCAAACAATCTTGTTTTTTTCTCTACTAGGAATTTCGGTATCTTGTGAACCGATGGTAGATGTCTATGGCTTTTTGCCTTTCTTTTCTAAATATGTTGATCCTGTAGTTACAAAAGTAGTCTATTCGAATAATTTTGAATTCAAATATTATCATTCCAAATATTATAGTTCGTCATATGTAAAGGAGATAGGGAGGACAACATAAAGGATTTATAGTCTTGCGAAGTGAATTGCAGAATGTGCTTGTTTTAAGTGCACAATAAGCACTCTAATATGCATTTTTGTTGACTTTCAAAAATGGGATCAAATAAATTGAATAAAACAAACATTGATTTATTATTGTCTTTTTGTACACACAAGACACAGAAATAGTATACATTATGTATATATTTACATATGGGAAGAAGCAGGCACATGTGTGAATAAATTTAAAAAAAATACAGTGTTTTATTCGAATGGGTTTTTTTTAATGCACACATGTAGACAACCAAGATGCATAAGAATACACAGTGTTTTATTCGAATGGATATTTTTTTTTCTACAGAGTGCGTTGGAATACATTAACTTTTTTTTCTGCATGGCGTAGAGAAATCGAACATAAGATGTTTCGGTTGCATAACGAACAAAAATTGAACATAAACATTGTTTTTATTCAAACGTTAGCATAGCGGACATAAATTGAACATAGATATTATTTTTATTCACACGTTTGTATAACAAACCGCATGTAGGTTTATTTTCTTTCCTGCATTCTGCACAGAAACAAGTATCAAATCAATCACACAGGCAAAAAATAAGCACATAACAAGAAAAAACAAACAACCAACTGCTGAAACATACCCGAGAATCTAGATCTTTGCTTCACTGCATGAAGATTACGGACTGTAGAGGGTGAAGTGGTGATACAAGGCCCCACAGGGACATCTCTTGGCAGAGTGGATGTTGTAGGGAAAAGTCTGAAAATTGAGGTGCTGGTGGCAGATTTTGCATGGATGCAACAACTTTATCAAAATGACGAGATGAAGTACAAGGACAATGATCAACACACATAAAGTTGGTGATATCATTCATGGCTTTCCTTTTGGGAGGCATTTCATAGAACATGATCACTAAAACTGCACATAAAGTAACTATAGGAGCTGTGATACTAAAGCAATAAAACAAACAGATAAATACAGTGTTCTTTAAATACATAAAAGAACCATAACCTGCTAAAAGAGGCCACAATAAAACATCGACACTTATAACCTTTAGAATGTTCCAAAAGACCTAGAAGGAGGAAAATCGTTGAGGACTCGCCATACCGTTCCACAAAGCACATGCAGAAGCCAAACACCTCGCCATACCATTCAGAAGCAGGAAAATTGCTGAGGACTCGCCATACCTTTCCACGAAGGAGATGAAGAAGCCGAACACCTCACACCAAAAAACCCAGGCGAAGCTTCCATGAAAGACGCGTATGTTTTCATGCAGACAAAGGTTTGCAAGATGTGTACGTTTGCATGCGACGAAGGTTTGCATGGAGCTGAACCTTAATAAATTTAAAGGCACCATACACGTGTAGGAACACCTTAATTAATTACCCCCTAAGAAAAGGTTTGGGGTACTTATTTTACCAGCATAAAAGAGTCCCTCGGCTCTACAAAGCTCTTCCATAAAATGTTATTGCTATGATCTAGTAGCTGGACGAGGTTTCTTGTGCCTTGCAATTTTACAAAAGTAACATTACTAATGTTACCACTACTCCAAACTGCATTTTCATTTGCATTAGAAATCTCTAAAATGCCTTGGCTTGTTATCCTTGAATTTTGCCAGCCACCGAATGTAAACTAGAAGTGCACTCTCCATTCTCAGATAGCTAGTAAGCATTGTCCTTTAGATGAGTAGAAAAAGAGGAGTTGCAGCTCCTAGGCTAAGGCCCCTAAATTCAAAACGTCCAGGGTAACAAGCCCTCAAGAAAGCCATAGCACTTTGGCACCTCATATGCTATCGGATCTTCTGCTCTACTGCATCAGAGATCCCGGATATGGCAACCAACAGAGTCAACCATAGAACAAGAATGGGGGAATCCATCACTACGACCTTTGATGCTATGATGAAAACTCTTCTGAACTTGTGTGGCAAAAAAACCAATTGCTGATGGAAGAAATCTTCACTTGCAATCATGGAAACCCTAAAAACCAAAACAAAACATGTTATTTTCGGCTGCCTCCTATTCTTTCCAACATATTCTATAATTTATTTAAAAAATTATGATCTAAAAAATACCATGGTAGCCTTGTAATATGTTTTTGATAGTCCTTCAAGAAAAACAACCCACCAAAACATTTCAAATAAAAAAAGTGCTCCAAATGCCATGTCATCATATCAATTCAGTAGAGTAGCTGGACTCGGCAATAGCAAGGGCACATGCTTGTGTGGTGCAAGGAAGAGTTGGTTGAAGAATGTGTCTACATGTTGTCCAAACACATGGGAATGTACTTTGCATGCATCTTGTAATCAAGATTTCAACATTAAATTCTACTAAGAAGAGAACAATGCACAAAGTCAGCCAAACAACTAAGATAGTAAGTGAGAAATCTATGCATAGATATGTTCTGAGGCTAACAAGAAACACTAAAAGGTAAGACTAGGAATGATTATTTATATGTAAAAGGTTTGAATATAATTAAGGTTTTAGGGATTTTCAAATATGAAATACTTGAGCAATGGTTAATAGGCATTAAAGTTAAAGTAAAAGAGGAAGTAATTAATGCACAATGAAAGCCCAAGGAACATAGAAGAAGGTGGCCCCTTCTAGGGCTACCTGAAGAGACATTTCGCTATTGAAAAGGCAAAAATAAAAGGTCTAGGAATTGAAGCTAGAAGGTCATGCACCGCTTAGGTCTATACAACCATGAGTTTAGGGTCCATTTGGGTTGTGGTTAGATACAGAATCAAAGTACTAGTCTTATAAGTCATCAAGCTTAGAGTGCACAAAGCATTACATTGGGAGTATCAAAGCCAAGTTCTTTCTCGTCCATGTTTCCATTGAGCCACTCATTGCTAACTCTAATTCTACTTATACCCATTAATTTCTACACAATCTCTTTCCTATTCATTTCCATAAGCTAATCCCTATATTTTTCAAATTGTCTCCATACAAAATACCTCTTGCCTTAGTAATTTGGTCATATCTCTTGCTTAAAAAATTAGGCATATTTGGATTTCTATATGGAGCAAGTGGAGTCCCAAACAACCTTGAAGGATCATTGAAGCAAATATCAACAAGGAGGAATCAACGGAATTGTCCTTCACATCATTAGGAATAATTTATAGTTTCCCAACTAAGATCATTGTGTTGCATTTTTTTGCTTTGTATGAAATTTTTCATTTTTCTTAGTGTTAGAGTAAATGGCTTCTCAAGGTGGATGGAGGAAAAAGATGAGAAGTGGGAAAATCTAATGTTCTCTTTCCATATTATGGAAGAGGATATTACAAAACCAAATGAAATAGATATGAAAGACTTAGAATTTCATGATTATGAGGATATGGAAATAAAGGAGATGAAAGAATAAATCTCTAATACAGAAAACAAATTTGAGAAAATGATGGGTCTTCTTACCTCCTTGATGGGAGGATAAGGATTGGGAGTAAAAGAAATATCTGAAAGCAACATTGGTGAGGGAAGGGAAAAAACTCTAGAAAAAGGACTGAATGAAACCATAATTGAAGAGGGTCTAGCCAAAACTAGAGACCAGGGTATGGTATTCAAAGATTTAAAGACACCCACTTTCAGTGAAGAAGAGAAGGAGAGAAATAAAGATGCTGTCCATATTTTTTTACAAATATGGTAAGATTTGCATTTTTTAAGAAATGTGCCTGATCATAACTGCCCCATTGAAGCGAGCCTATCCTTACAAGGCAAAGTGGTGGATGCGTTTAACGCATTTTTTAAGAAATGTTCCTGATCATAGCCGCCCCATTGAAGCGAGCCTATCCTTACAAGGCAAAGTGGTGGATGAGTTTAATGGAAGCTAGGCAGTACCAGATTCTTGGGATTCGTTTGAGGAATTATTCTTAAAGGAATATCTTCCTAAAAATGAAGAAGATCAAACTTGGGAGGGGTGGGATAATTGTTCTATGGAGATATAGAGAAATTTTCTTAAAGCATAAGGGCATAGAAAATTCTCAAAAAGTAAGAGGCTTCATTAGAGGCTTGAAAAGGGAGTACAAGAACAGGTTCACTCCAAAGAGCCAAAAAAAACTTTGACGAGGCTATAAGATTTGTAAAAAAAAAATATTGATAACATGGGTAATGGTAATCGTTAAAAAAAAAAGATAAAAGATTTTCATATAAACCTCATGGAGAAAATTTTGGGTCTAAAAAAAGAAAGGGTTTTTTCTTTAAAAAGGAAGAACCTTAAAAAAAGCAAAAATCCAATTCTAGTAAGATTCTACAAAGTAAGATTTTGAGATAGCAATTCAAGAAAAACTTTGTTTCTCTTATCTTGAGCCAAGACATGATAAAAGGCATTCTCCTAAGTCCCAAAGGACAAGAACTTACTAGGAATGGTAATGATAAACCTAAAGGAAAATCAGTGCACGCTATTCAAGTGTTGACACTTAAGGATTCTCCTAAATACAAATTGGTCGAGGTTTTTCATTTCGATTGAAAAGCATTGTTGTATGGTGGAAAAATATAGATGGGAACCATCATTTCAACCACATGATTTGGTTTGAGTACTAGGAAATATTAAAAATAAAAAAGCTAGGATCCTAATAGATGATACGACCACACACAACTTTTTAAATTACAACTTGGTTAAGAAACTTAAGTTGCCTCCAGGGGGGGTGAATATGCCCCCCTCCCCACAATGCTTTTGCTTAAATCTTTAAAAAAAGAAAAAAACTTCAAATTCATGTTTTTTTTTAAAAAACATTATCTTGAGCCCTTTGGACTTTGGGGTCCAATTTGTTTTGACCTTTTAAATTTTGGAGTTGTTTATCTCTTCATTTTCAGGAGCCTTGGATGTGTGCATTCCAAGGTGACCGTTCGAGTTCTGAAATTTTTTGTCCATTCGTATTCTAATGCGTTCGGGGTACCATAAAATTTTTGAAAATTCGTGAAAAATTAGACAAAGGTTATTTCCAATTTTTGGAATATTAAGGTTTGTCAATCATCATGTGGCATGTCTATTCGGGTGCCCGTGATTGTTCAAATTTTGTAAAAAATCTATTTTTTAACCAAAAAATTGGTAATTCCATTAAAATTGGAGTTTTTGATTGGATTTGAGAATTGTCGGGGCAGGATTGAAAATTTTCATGATTGATGGGATTCTCGAGGTAATTTTTTTTATAATTACCAAACTTGTAGAAATTATTTTAAAAATCCTAGAAATTGGTATTTATGAAATATCAATTGTATTTTGGTAGTTTTTTTTGCTAAAAGTTTTTGGAAAATTTTAGATTAAGAGTGCCATAAGATAAAAATTGGTAGATTTCAAAATAGTAAATTTTGAAGCCCTAGTAAAATAGGGAGAAAATTAGGAAACTTTTATGATAATTCTTTTTTCTCGAGAATTTAATATTTTCAGGGGTTATTTAGTATTGAAGTACGTTTTTAACATGCTAACATTAGATAGATGCGGGTTATTTACATATAATTAATGCAAGTGTGCCTCGTCTTTCTGGTTATTTCTATTTGGATTGTTTTTAAACGGTGTTTTCATGATTTTTTACCATTGTTTAGCTACCAAATGCTAATTGAAGCATTTTTTCTTATGTGCAGTCAGTTTTAGTGAATTAATTTGCTATATAATTTTGGTCAAGGGTGGTCAAGTGAATTTGGTTTGAGTGAATTCTAATTTTCAGAGAACATTATTACCATGGCTCTATTAACTTCTCAGTCCAATGATAATGTCGATGAGATGAGTGATCATCCCAACTCAAGTAGGGAAGATCTTAAATTCTAAGTTGAAGAAGAGGAGGCTATTGGAAAGAGTGAATTTATGGAAGTGACAGATCATCTAGAAGCAACTATTGCGAAATGCCATGAACGAGATGGAGTTACTGAAGATGCAAATCTTGACTCTACAAAAGGCTCTTTTAGTGGTGTCTCCTGCTCCTACCAAAATAGTTGCTCCGTCTTTTGCACCAAAGGTGTACAATGGCGAGAAAAAGGAGAAGACTCATGAATGTGTAGATACTTGTCTCAATAGGTGGACTACACACTTTGCCTTTCATCCATTCACTGATGCACAAAAGTTATAGATAGCACAGGGATTATTGTTGAAGGAAAAGGCATTGACTTGGTGGAAGGATATCAATGAAGATATCATGCGTACCACTTGGCAAAATTTCAAGGAAGCTTTCAAAAAAGAGTTTGTCCAACCAAAGGATGAATTTGAAATAATTACCAAGATTGTTAAAAATAGAATGAAAAATCGATATTTTGACAATTATGTGTAGAAGTTTACCAAAGCCAAGTATGATGATCGTACCTGGTGTGGGATTTTCATCGATGGTCTAGGTCGTGACTATCAGTACGAGGTAAAAAATGCAAGGTCAAAATGGCTGAGGATGCTATTCAGGCAACTCAGGTTTTTCATAAGACTATGGTCGGTGTGCCAACACTTCAAAGCCATCGTCTAATGAAAAGAAATCCATGTTTGCTTTTTCAAATAGTGGAAAAAAAAGAAAGTTAGTTTTCACACCAAAACCAAAAAACAAGGACAATGGGAAAAATTTGTGGAGCAAGCATAATATCACATGTCTCAAATGCAAGGAAAAAGGACACATGAATAAATTTTATCCTTTGAATGGACCTACAGCATCTTCGGTGCCTGGAGAAAAGGTGTCATTGAAGAAGTTCATACCAAAGAAATCTGTACACATTACAAAACTTCAAGATAATTTTTTTGAAGTCAATATTACACATCTTGAAGGAAGCCAATGTCTAGATTGTACTTTCAATAAAGACGTTCTTGGTCCAAACGAATTATTTCGCGTTTATGTATCAATAAATGGACATCATATTCATATTTTGTTTGATCCTGATAGTACTCAAAATTTTATTGACAACATTGTGGTACAGAGGATGAAGCTAGAAACCACACAAAATGACCACATGTTCAAGGTCAGGATGGCTGGAGGACAAGTCCAATTCTAGGACAAGAAGGTTTCAAAACTATCGTTAGACATCTTGTTGTACTCATAAAGACTTGATTTTCATGTCATGAGCTTGGGTCATGTAGACATCATTTTAGGGATAGAAAGGTTTCATCAAAAAAATAAATATTTCTCTATTGATTGGGTCACACATTTGATGTCTTTCCATGACAATAGAAACCTTGTTACTCTTAAGGGAAACGTTGTTATACCCAAGGAAACTTTCATTAATGAGCTTGAGTTAATGGAAAATATTTTTAGCTATGAACTTTCCCAAGTGGTTATGAATGGAGTGTCTTCATGGGTTCATTTTGATGTAAACATTGTTTCTTTAGATGTTTGGGAAAGTAAAATGTTAAATTCCATTAAGAGGAATTTTTAAGATGTATTTCCTAATGAGTTACCTCATGGATTACCTCCTAAACAAGAGGTGGACCGTAAAATTGAGATAGTACCTAATGAGTTACCTCATGGATTACCTCCTAAACAAGAGGTGGACCGTAAAATTGAGATAGTACCAAGGGAAGTACCTGTAAGTATTCCTCCATATTAGGTTAACCACACTAAGGAAGTATTCCTCCATATTAGGTTACCTATAAGTATTCCTCCATATTAGGTTAGCCACACTAAGGAAAACGAGGTAGCCAAGCAACTAGTTGAATACTTAAGGATGGATTAGATTAGACCAAGTAAGTCTCCTTGGGGTACACCAGTTCTCCTGGTTAAGAAAAAAGATCAAGTAGGTCTCCTTTGGGTGCACTAGTTCTCTTCCGGTTAAGAAAAAAGACCAAGGTACCTGGCAAATGTATATTGCTTACAAACGTCTAACAAGGTTACAATTAAGAAGAAATACCCATTGCTTAGATCAGATGATCTTATTGATAGGTTGCAAGGAGCTAAGTATTTCACAAAGCTTGATTTGTGAACTGGTTATCATCAAATCTGTATTGCAGAGGAAGATGTTCCTAAAACTGCTTTTAGGACACGTTACGGCCATTACGAATTTTTAGTGTTACCCTTTTGTCTCACTAATGTACCAACAATGTTTCAATAGATGATGATTGATTTATTTCAAGATCTGTTAGGAAAATGAGTGGGAGTTTTGTTATATGATATTTGGATATAAATTAAAACTTTGGTTGAGCATGAGTATCATCTTAAAGAGGTTCTAGGAAGGCTGATGAAGGAGAACATTAGGAATTTTTTAGACCCAAAGAGGGCCTCTTGTATTAACTTTTGATTAGGAATGGACCAATAGGAATAGGGTTGGTGCACATTTTTGACTTCTTTGACCCTAGGGGACCTAGGCTTTGGTTTGCTAATGGGGCCTAATTACTACTCTTGTCCCCCTACCTCCTGGGCTCAAACGCAGAGGTCCCCACACCTAGAATCTCGTAGATTAAAAAACCTTGAAACTTGATTTTTTTTTCCAAAAGTGTGTTTTCCCTCTCAAACTTCCCCCCAACATACTCTAGGTTTGGAAAGCTCATTACTTAAAATTTAAATTATCAAAAAGTTACAAATGAAAGCCAGATGGGTTTGAAATAAAAGAGTTGCTTCAAGAAGGAGGTTAACATCTAAGATCTCTAGATCGTATCGCACTTGCCTCGAATACGCCGAGCTAGTTGCATGTCCTTCGTAGAAATGGTAATCCTCTTTGCATGTATTGCAAGGAGGTTGGTGTCTTCAAAAAGCCCAACAAGATAAGCCTCAGCGGCTTCTTGCAATGCTTCAAGGGAAATCCCCTGCACACGAAACTTTGTTCTATATCGTTGGAGAATCTCCTTGACTGTGCAAGAGAAAGAAAGTTTCTGTAAATATATTTCTGTAAGTTTCATAAATTAAAAATATGCTTCTGTTGAACGCACGTGATATTCACATTTTTTTGTGAGTGACCCCCCCGAGATCTAGATTTGTGCTGGTGCATGCACAACCCAATGCCTCCCTTGTCTCCTCATTCATGCACGCTAAGCACCATGCCTATGGGGAGAATTGGTCTGCAACCATTCAAGCTAAGCATGACTTTTTGTAGCCTTGTGTGCCTCTTGCGCAAGCTTTGACTGTTGGGCCCGCTCCCTAACCAATACCCTTCCAAAGTTTGCCAATCCACCTTGAACTTTCTTATGTTTTCTACATCTAAAAGTTGACCATCAACTTGCTATTTGATTACATCTGTTAATCGAGGGAGTCCTCATGTGTCTCCTTTGTTACCTCGAATGCACCAAGCCACTAGAACTCTTTCTCAGATTGCACACTAAAACTTGGTTTGGTAGTGTTTTCCCATGCACATATGATGGCCTCATTCTATTCTTGTTGTCTTACTTTTCTTTCTGCTCGACCCTGTGTCTAATGTTAGTGTGCCCTCAGCGTGATAAAACTGTCCTATAGCTCGCTGCACATCATAATTATTGATACGCTTGACATTGTGAATCACCTTGAGTGTAGGAAATAAAGTGCCAGTGCTCCCTTGTCTTAGAAATGTATCTTTTACAACCTGACGGATTGCTTGGTACCCTTTCATGCTAATTCTAGTCAAATCACAAGCATGTTGAATTGATGAAGAATCAATGGAGGTGGTAATCTTGCTCACCACATTGCTGACAACAGCTTGGCGTATTTTAGGAAAATGAGGGTCAGTAATAATTGAGAGAATATCCTTGGTATTCAGAATGGCTTTGACCAAATCCTTCCATCCCTCTTCGTTAGAACCACACACCTCTTTGTAGAAAATTCCTGGCAGACACAAATCATGACTATTTTGTTTAAATCACTGAGTGCATAATGAAAGTTTATGTTACTTACTTTGTTGTACGAATCCTTTTCTTCCGTGCTCCACCTTTAAATGCAAGAGATTCTATACTAGCCAATGTCTTTTTGCGTTCACGAGCACCATTTGGCATTGCTTTGAATCATTTGATAAGTTCCTCTAGCCTTTGAATCTTTGCATCCTTCTCCACATTCTCTGCAAAGGATCTTTTTCATTTTATCTGATGATGTTTTAAGTCCTTCTTGACATTGTAAAAGGGTGAATTGTGATGCTTGCAATTGAGAGTGGAGAATATGGTTTTGCCAAGCTCCACTTGTAGTTAATCTTCTACAGTACAAGCCAAGCTCTCCTTCACCAACAAATTGCATAATAGATAATAAATCACGGAAAGGAGGGTTCGCTCTTAATGGAGGGTCAATTGGATATAGACACCCATCAACCCAAAGATCTAGATTTTTCTCCTTAGATATCCTACGAGCTTGGACAGATTATGCATTAGTAGGATGGGTTTTTTTAGAGCTGCCATACTCTTCAGGAATACGAATGTGTAAATCAACCTTTCGTTTTCTAGCTTCACAAGGGACCACACACACAGCTTGCAAAAGCTCCATAGCTAAGCAGAGGAAGAAGCTGAAGCATAGAGATCCTCAGAGGGAGAGAGAGAGAGAGAGAGAGAGAGAGAGACTATTAAAACTTTGCTGTTGGAGGTTTGTTGTTGGAGGTTTAACACAAACTCGAGGGTTGCACTACTAGAAAACCCTAGGTATCATGTGCGTTCAAGAGCTATTTAAAAAACCCCTTAACTAAAATTTTTCCCCAATAAAACAACCCCTCTTTACTTATGAACAAATGATTTTTTTCTAAAGTTGAATTAAACAACCCCTCTTGTTTATGTAATCACGTTAATTTTTGTTAATTTATCTAATTAAAGAACCCCTCTTGTTGAACCCACGTGGTGCACTAACATTTTTTGAGGTGAACCCCCCGAGAACACAAATCCATTTTTTTGAGTAGAAAATAATATTTTTGATATACAAATATACTAACATGGAGTTTTTCATCAATAAATTGCATTTATGAGAAAAAAATAAAAATAATAATTTTTGGGGTCCCCACAATTTTGGGATCTCATGGTTGTAGTGGTTTCTGACAGTTAGTTATGTTTATGGGGTTGTGGGCGCGGACCTGATAGTCAGTTATGGATGTACTGCTGCCTGATAGGCTTCTGATGTGACCCTTGAATTACAAGCTTTTTGGAGGAGGGAAAAAACTATTTTCATCATACATATTGGTTGGGTGGTGTTTTTTCCACCTCAAAATGTTAAAAAAATAAAAATTAAAAATCTTCACTTTTTTGGGCCCACCTAAACACGAGAATGTTTTGTTGATGTGGAAGGGAGATATGGTAATGAGGAAAGAGATTTAAAACTTACAAGAAAGATTCAATTTGTAGAGAGTGAAGATAAAAATTTCAAAAAGTAAGAGAGAAAGTATGAGAAAAATCAAAAAGTAAGAGAGAGAGTATGAGAATATTCCCTTTCAAAAGTGAAACTAGGGAGATATGGCTGATGTGGCAAGGCAAAAAAATAGGGGTTATCATAGCCTTTGTCTCCCTTAAGACCATCTTTTTAAGCTCTAATCCCTTAAAATTAGGAATCCTTAGGAGGCCCTTTTTGGGTCCAAAAAATTCCTAATGAACTGTATTGTAAATTATCTAAGTGTGATTTCTTCAAGAGAAGGAATTGTTATACTCATAAGATCTCTCAATATGGCTTAAGTATAGATTTGGATCTGATCGAAAAGGTTTTGGAATGGCCAGTTCCGCATATGGTCAAGCAATTAAGATCTTTCTTAGGTTTTGTGGTATTTCTTTGAAAATCTATCAAACGATTATTCAAAGTTGATAGTTCCTTTTTAAGGGTAAAAATAAGAAGTCTAATTCTCTGATTGAGTGGAATGAGAAGCCACAAGAAACTTTTGATACTTTGAAATATAAAGTTTGAGATGCTCGTGTGTTAGCCTTACCAGATTCTAGCAAGCCTTACATTGTTGAGACGACTAATGCTAGTGATTTTGCAGTAGGCGCGCAGCTTTGTTCTAGGTATGGCCTTTGAGAGTAAGACACTCAATGATGCACAGACTAGGTACCCAGTTCAAAAGAAAGAGTTGTATTATGCGATAATTTATGTTTTAAAGGCATGGAGACAATATCTTTATGGGTCTTAGTTTATGGTCTTGTGATAGATCACCAATTTATACAATACATTTGTGATCAACCGGACTTAAAAGGTAGAAAGACCAGATGGGCTGAGTTAATGCATAACTTTGATTTCATGTGATTAAATACACGAAAGGTAGCTTGAATCGCATTGTTGATGCTAAGTCGAATTGGTGAAGTTAATGAACTTAACTACACGGAAATTACTTCTAGCTTGTACGATTCACTTAGGAGAAAATGCAATATGGATATTTTCTTTGGAAAATATTGAAATTCAGAAAAATCACAGTCCAACTCTGAGGTACATCAAAACCTGGTGAATGAAGGAAAATCCAACCAATTTTTTATTCGGAATGGTCTTTTATTCTGAAATGATAAGGTTTGTGTGAGATGGATGTGCCGAAAATTAAACTAAGGATCCTATTTGAGTGCCATGATGTACCAGCAGCATGACATCCTAGCATACAATGTACCTTAGCTTTGGTTAGAAGGACATTTTATTGGCCAAAAATGAAAGATTTTATTCAGAGTTATGTGGTCCGATGTCATCAATGTCAGATAAACAAGACTGAACGCCTTAAATTTGTTGGGTTATTACATCATTTGGATATTCCGTCTTGAAAGTGGAAAAGTATTTCCATGGATTTCATTACAGGACTTCCACGTACCAGCAGGGATCATGATGCCATTTAGGTAGTTGTAGATAGATTGAAAAAGATGACTAGGTTTTTACCCACAAAGACAACAATTAAAGCGTCAAAATTAGCTTACTAATTTATCGAGCAACTATTTAGACTGTATGGTCTACCTTCTGATATTATAAGCGATCTGGACTCTAAGTTCATGGCTCATTTTTGGCAAGAAGTTTTCAAGAAATTGGAAACTACTTTGAGTATGAGTTCCTCTGATCACTCGTAATCTGATGGGCAAACATAGCGTGTGAATCATATTGTAGAGGATATGCTTCGTGCATATCGCTGGAAAAATCATCGAATTGGAAAAAATAAATTCCAATGATGGAATTTGCCTATAACAGTTCTAAGCATATACGACTACTAGCCATATTCCGTTCATGCTTATGTATGGGTATCAACCCAGGGAACCTGTGGATGTCGGTCTTAAGGACATTGATCTTGATGCATTGAGGGAATTCTTGCATGATATGCAGGAAATGCTGACCCAAGCTCAAGATTCTATAAGGAGTGCTCAGGATAGAGCATGGTTTGCTGACCCAAGCTAAAGATTCTATAAGGAGTGCTCAAGATAGAGAAACTATAAGGAGTGCTCAGGATAGAGCATGGTTTGCTGATAGGGGACGCCCACCTCGATCTTTTGAGCCAGGAGCATTGGTTTATTTAAAAGTTTCTAAATATTCTTAGACTTTGTCAACAGGAAAGTGCTTAAAATTATCTCCTAAATATTGTGGTCCATTTTGAGTTATACGTCGGATTGGCATGCTTGCATATGAGCTAAAACTACCTCCACATGTCAGAGTTCATCCAGTCTTTCATGTCAATAGACTAAAAGATAAGCTACGAGGTGAGGATAACATAGTTACTCCTCAAGAACTCATTGGATCAAAGATTTATCCTATGTTCCACTTGAACCTAAAAAGGTACCTGAATTCAAGGAAAGGAAACTTCATAGTCCCTTAATCTCGGAGGTTAAAATTAAGTGGAAAGATAGGAAAATTGAGGATTCAACTTGGGACTCAATTGAGAATGTTGAGCACAGGTTTCCTTCACTTGATTGCAAGAGTGAAATGTTTTGAGACATGGGAAGTATGTTATGTGCACATTATATGTGTGTATACTAGGATGCTAACCTACCCTATGCATGTGAGCATGGGAGCATGGGAACATGCTCTAGTGGGGCAAGGGTTTGGTCTAACCTTGGGTTGAGGATAAGATCATGAACCCAAGGGTCACAGTTGGACATGCAGAGTCAAGAGTCACTTGAGTGCTCTCCTATATAAATTCCTAAAGGTTGTGCCAATATGCATCCTATAGTGAAGTTTTATGCATCTATGTGCACATGGAATACAAGATCCTAGTTGAATGGTCCTAGGATTGGTGCACTAGCCAGCGCATTATTCAACGTATCATAGGCCTCTTAGCATTCCTCAATCCATTCAAAGACAATGAGTAGTATACACAATGTCTTGGCAATTTTAGCATAGAACATGATGAAGTGTCGATAATACCCAACGTGGCCCATAAACCGTTGTACACCTTTGTAGTTGGTTGGTGGTAGCAATTCCGAGATCAATTTTACCTTGCTCTCATCAGTGGAAATACCATTTTTAAACACAATGTGCCCTAAGATTACACCGTGCTTGACCCAAAATTAACACTTTAAAGGGTTTAAGGATATACAATATAATCGACATCTCCCAAAATTAACACTTTAAAGGGTTTAAGGATATACAATATAATCGACATCTCTCAAACACCTTCCTCAGGCAAGCCAAGTGCTCAGTCCTAGCGTGAGTGTGCACACAAATCGTCAATGAATACCTCCAACCACTTTTGCAAGGCTATACACATTAGTTGTTGGAAAGTTTCTAGGGCATCAATGAGGCAAAAAGGCATAACCTTATAAGCATATGTCCCCCAAATTGTATTGAAAGCCATTTTGTGCTACTCTTCTGGTGCTATGGACACTTGATTATAGCTTGAAAACCTATCTAAGAAGGTGTAGGCTTCTTCACGTGCTACCCGTTCTAATACATGTTTTGTATATGGCAGGGTAGTGGTCTTTCTTGGTGGTTGCATTGACCTTTTTGAGATCAACACAGACTCTCAAATTTCCATTTCTCTTTGGCACAATTATTATTGGTGAATTCCAATATGTGTGCTCTATTTCATAGATGAAATCCACAGCAATGAGTTTATCAATTTCCTCCTTTACAATTCTTGCATATTTCATATTCATCTGTTACACTTTTTGCATGGATGGTCTCGATCCTTCCAAGATCGGAATAGTGCGTTGAACTACCTTGGGTGATACACCCTTCATTTTCTTATATTTCCATGCAAAACAATCCTTCAATTCTTTTAAGAGAGCAATGAGCTCTCTTCTTCACTAGTTAAGTCTTTAGCAATGTAGACATGTTTCATGTCTCCCTTTGGCTCCTCAAGGGAGCATGTGGGTTTAATAGAAGGGATTTTTAAAATCCCCTTTTTACACATTTTTTACATACAGAAGGGTACCATTTGAAGGGGGTATTCATAGGTTGAATAGAAAAAGAGTGTCTTTTATTCAAGAAAAATTTACAGATAAGGGATTTTTAAATTAGTCCTTGAATGCACATGATACAGAGGGTTTACATATAGTGAACCCCTCGAGCCAGCTCTATGATATTAACCTCATTAACTTCAGTTGGACCGTCTCGTAAGACATGGATTGGCCATCTTCCTTTACTCTTTTAGCCGTCAATTGGACCACCTTTCATTTATCAATGGTGTATGTTTTAAAATGGTCCGCGACACTGAGAGTAGGTCTGGCTTGTCATCCTCCTCATCTTTTATCCAAGCCATCGCCCTCTTTTCCTCGCTTTCGGCTTCACACAGATTCTTATTTTGTTTTCTATGTCTTGACTTAGTGAGTTTAGGCATTTTTGGCCCTCGTGGCATAGCCTTTTCGTCTCGCTTTCCTTCCAGGGTTATCTTACTCAACTCTTCACCCCAGTTCTCAGAAAACTCCTCGTGCACCTTAGTGACCTTGAGATATCTTACCCATTGGGCATTCGTGGGTTTACTTCATAGCGGGGCATCTCATCGAGTGCTATAACTCTTTTGTTTATGCCATCTCCTGAGGCGTTGAGTGCTGTTGTTGTGGACTTGCAAGCCAGACCCCTCTATGTTGGAGGATGTATCCTTTGTTTCCTCTTCTCTTGGTTGCACATCTACCATCCACACTAAGGTGGTAGGAATATTTCCTGATTCAACATATGAGGTTCCTCTAGGGGGCAAGGCATCTAGAGTGGTAAGCACATGCATCCAATTTTCACTAAAATCCGGAGGTGGAAGGGATGCGTACATTGCGGCCTCTTTCTCTTCTCGTGAATTCTCCTCAACTGGTTGGAAGACTTGTAAGGATGTGGTTTGCTCTGTGGTGACCAAATAATTGCCCTTCCATGGGGTGCTTCTTCCACGTATGCAAATTTATTTCCAGAATTTGTGAATCCTTTCGAACATACATGTGATCTAATGCCCAACCATGCACCAATTTGTCTTCCCTCATGAAGAGTGGTCTACCCAAGATAATGTTATATGAATCTGACTGGCACAAAAAGTCCATTACAAAAAGTGTATGATGGTAGCGAAACAAAAAGACCTTAAGCCTAATGTTTTTCAATAGCCACATTGGTCTTGCAGATGTTCCATCTGCTATCTTGACGATTAGATATGTTCTTTCCAATTCTGGTTTTCCCCAGTTTTTCTAACATCGTTTGGTAATAGTTCTCACACCCACTCCACCATCCAGGATAGCCAGTGCTTGGTACTCGGTTAACATGTTATGGTGGATTGGAATTGTGGAATTTGTATCATCACTCTCATAATATTGTCCCAATTGGTTGATAGGTATTTTGACGAATGTATGTGTTTCTTCTTCCAATTGTACTAAGTTTTTCTCTACCATAGGTGACCGGCTCTCCTCTGTAGTGGAAATTGGGTTCAATCTTCCTTCCACCTAGTCCTTTACATCTGCCCACAATGTCGGTGTGTTGTGTAGCAATGGTCATAGTGGAATTTTGACAGTTGTGGATAGTATGGCTACAAGACTACCTATGTCTCTAGGTTCGCTAGCAAGCGATGGCTCCTTACACTTGTTTGTCACTATATTCAATCCTAAGGAATGAATGGATTGACAAATCTTGATCTTCTTCCTCAAACATTCTTACCATGAGGTCACTTTGAGTCCCTCCCTCAGCCTCTTCTGGGATTGGAGTAGGCACGTCCAATATCCTTTCCTTTAGCAACTCAGTTCTTGGATACACTGTATCCCTAGCCCGGTTAGCCCTTAACTTGGATTCTTGCATGGACACTCCTCAAACAGGGCCTTGCCTTCTTCAAGCTTCCTTATTTCTTCTTCAGCATTTGGATATTCTCCAATCCCCTTAGGGGTTTTTGGTCTCTCCCTTATAGTTGCTTGGGTATGCCCATCCTATTTTGGCACTTGGTCACCTTCTTTCTTTAATTGGGTGGATCCGATGTCCATAGTATATTCTTTGGATCCATCCTAAATTATGACTATGGTATCTCCCTTGCCCACATTTTTTACTCTTCTCCTTCTCCCAGCCTTAGTGGTTGTAACACCACCTAGGTTTTTCCCTTTGTCCACTTATTTTGCATGCACTCGTGTCAGGACATTCAGCGGTGTGATATTCCTAGGCTCCACACTTATAGTTTTGATAGTGGCATGGTTAGAAGTAGAAGAAAAACTACTGGTGCAATATGGACAATCTTTGATGAAATGATTGACATCACACTTCACACATGAAAGTGTAGGCATGACATTGGTCTTTGCTGTGCGATCAACTGATCTTGGCCAGCATTAGCCACATTCTTAAGAGAACACTCTACTACTCGATGAGGTCCATTACAATGGAAACATTGTATGGGTCCCTTTCTCATAGTTGAGTTTATGTCTTTTCCTTTCCATTGTACTATGGTTTGAAACACTAGTGTACTGGCATGCTCTTTGTGGGCTCATAGAATTCATTATTCACTTCTACCTTGTGCATGATTTCTCCCTCATCAAAGGGCTCCTCAATCAATACTTGGTTGATTTTGGCATGTGGTGGTTGTGGGGGTAGAACAGGTGGCAGCAAAGGTGACATGTCCTATATTCGAAACATCCCTCTTGGTAGGTAGGTATTTGGCTACCCTTCAATCACATTGATTTGCACTAGTGGTGCTCGAAAGGCCTGTGGAACTTTGGGTGCTGGAAATTGTGCTAAGGGCTAGACCCTTGGATATCTACACATGGTAGTGTCATGGTTTCTCAATCTCTGATAGTGAGCACAATAGAGTAATTTCCTAAGTCTTATGTGAGTTCATTCAGTGCTCATGTGATTTTGTTTACAAATTGAGCACCAAATCAATTCTCTCCTAGGGTAGAGATGAGTATTCCCTAATGCTTCTCTCCCATCCTTGACTTTTAATTTCTCCAAGATGGCATTACTGAGTTCTTTCACTGTCATATTGCCAGATTTCTTACTCTTGGTTCCTATGTCCCGAGATGACTGGAGACTCACAATGTTGCCACTAGTGAAGATGCCTTGGCATCTTCTAGTTACAACCATTCAAGCATATTTTCCTCATACTATTCAATTTCCAGCTTAGTGCAAGTATCTAGAGTAGCCGGTCGGCGGGCTAACACTAGGGGTAACACTAGATAATCATGCATCTTATGATCTCAGACTTCTCTCCGAAAGCAAGGCAATAATTGATCACATCAATTAGACTTTCCCTCAACTTGCATCCTAAATTTAAATTCTTGAGCCAAGAAACATAATCTCGCATGGACTCATTTTCCTTTTGATTGATAATGTGGAGCTGAGCCACACGACTCCATCATCACTCACCACTTCGAGCGAAGCTTGGTAAGAACACATTTTTAAGTCGAGAGAAATTGAATTTATCCTCATGTTTTAGTGTTCAATACCATTGGTGAGCCTTCCTTTCTAGGGTAAGAGAAAAAGCATGTATCATGTGGTTACATCGCTCACTGGTCCACATGTTTCACAAGTAGATTTAAAGACCTCTACATGTTGGATCGGGTCCCCATCTCCCGAGAATTTTTGCACAAGCTTTGAAATAATATTTGGCTTCATCTAGGATGCTCTATATTCTATGGCAATTCCTAGTGCCGTAACCATACCTTGGCCCATTTTTGCGGCCATATTTAGAAGACCCACCCTTGTCACTCCGTTTAGATCTGTGTTGGGATCTACAATTAGCCTCCGAGGAGGTACCCCCCTACGTAGACCACGTCCTCTTCCTAGATAAGTTCTTCTATTCAATTTGGGCCTATGGATGGGTCCGAGCAGTTCCTTATTGCATGGCTCATTGTCAGTAGCCTTAGACCACCTTTGTTGGATTAGGAGTTGCATTCTCTATAAGAACGTGGGATCATTGATCATTTCTTGTATATCATCTCTTGTATAGAGATGATTCTCACCTCCTGCTTGCTGGTGCCCTAAGTAGATTGTCCTCCTCTTCTTGTGTTTCAAGGCTTTAGTTAGCCCTTGGTTCCTCATTGATGGGTTCTAGAGTTGGTATCACTCCTCATTGATGGGTTCTAGAGTTGGTATCACGCCTATTATTCCCATCCATATGCTATTAGTGGTGGCAATTCTAGATATTTCTAGTTCTTTGCCACGTGGTCAAAACGGATTCAAATCTTTCATTTCTCTCTATTTTTCTCTTGTTTTTCACGTATCGAGCTCTTGTTTTCTTGATCTCAATAGCCACAATTGTCCCTCTGTCTTAGCCCTCTTTAAGTCAGTTTCCATTTCCCTCTGTCTTAGCTCTCTTTAAGTCAGTTTCCATTTCCTCCAATGTGCCAAAAGAAGACTTGACCTATCTTGGTGGCACTTTCCTTATCCCTTCTAACCCTAGGAGTCATCCCACTAATCCTCACTACGTTAGCATTCCTGGGGCCACAAGGTTGGGTTGGTAAATCTGGTCTTAGACAACGTCTTTCACTTGTTGACGGGCCCATGTATGTAGATTGCGCTTCATTTTCTGTGTCGTGCTAGAGACTAAAAAATCCCCTGGCCATATCAAAGATTTTGCTATATCTCGTAAAGAGAAGAGGGTTTTTCTTCCTCTCCAAGGCCAGATAATCTTAGCCCTTTGTCCATGGATTCCTCGCTACTTGTTTCTATCCTGGGTCAAATTACTTCAAGCTGAAACACTCAATTGAGTGCTCACCAAGTGGCCTGAGCCAACACTCTTTTGCTAGGAAGAACCTGGGTGATTTGATGCACTATCGTCAAGGGTAAGGTCGTCTCCAATGAGTTTCCCAAAACTCAATTGCATGAGAATGAGTTTCAACAGGCAAAATCACTACTCCAACTATTTCACTTAGTTTTCTGCCAAACTGTCTTTTCTTGTCGTGAAATAGCAGATATGCATGAGAATAGCAAACAATGGTTCACGTCGTGAGCAACTATCTATTTCACAGCGTTTCACTTAGTTTTCTACCAAATTGTCTTTTTTGGTCATGAAATAGCAGATCTCCATGAGAATAGCAAACAATGGTTCACGTCTTGAAGTAGCAAGCAACAGTTCACGCTGTGAAACAGACTGTTGCTCACGTCATGAACTGTTTTTCACATGCGAAAATTGGGTTTTTACGTTTCATTTCAAAATTACTTTAATCTTAGCCGAATAGACTCCAATGGTGCAATTAGGATACTCTCTTATCTCTAGTCTGACAACCCTTAATTCATGAACTAGTAGTCCCTCAAAGGTTATTTCGCGAACGGCTAACATGTGAAGCATTAGTACATGAAGGGTTATGAAAGATCCCTGCCCCATAAATTTTGGGGTGCTAGCAGCGGAAGTAGCACTTCTTGCGTAGGGGGTAGAGCCTCTCACTCGGGGCCTCACCCATGGATATCTGGACAAGAGACTAATCCCTCAGTTCTTCCAAAACCAAACTCGGAAAAATTTCCCTTGCCTAGCAGGCATAGGCAATTCCTCCAGGATATTTTATTCTAACGTAGTCAAGGTCTTCACTAACCAAACTAATCCGACCAAACCCGTAAGTCTCATGGTTAGATCAAGGAAGAGATTTACACTTGGATCATAGAGTCCAACGCTTTTTTCCTCATCAAGAGGCACAGCCGTTGATTCTTTTCCATAGAACAAGGGTTATCTGGGATTTACTTCAACTATCATAATTTAACAAAATTGAGTCTCATTTTAGGGATCCATCAGTCCAGCCTAACCCCATCCAATCTCATGGGTTAGCCAACCGCCCAACCACTGTAGTGATAGGATCCATTTAGGAATTTGGTTATGTTTTGCCCGGGTACCAGGGAAAAGAGTTCCCAAGCCCCCTAGCCGGTGCTTCAAGCAAACTTCAAGATAGTCACACCACTTACACACCCAATATGAAATTGCCTATTTCACAAATTCAATTGTCTTTAAAACAATCTTTTAATGAAACCATAGTATCACTGATCATAATCCTCCAAAATATTTAGCTTGAATTCCAATTTACAATCATTACTTCATCGGTGTACCTATGGCATCATTGGCAACCAGAATGCTCACCACCTGTTCACTTAGGCACCTTTTCAATAGTTCCTAGCTCATAGTACCCGAAAATATAATCAAGTATTACATTCATTTCTTCCTCAGCGTACCTATGGCATCATTGGCAACAACCAGAACGCTCACCACCTACTCACTCAAGGGCCTTTTTGATAGTTCCTTGCTCATAGTACCTGGAAATATAATCACATAAGAAAGATCCAAATGGACTCTCCGTTGAAGATCAGCAAGATCAACCAACAAATCCATATAAAAGAGCCATGGACTCATCCGTTGAAGACCAGCAAGGCCAATTAACCAGATCCATGCTCGAGTTCAGAAAACAACTCTAACTCCTTGTTCCATTTTTTTCCTTGACGCACACGTGGGTATCTTCGGTGGCAACCTAGAGCCCAAGCACCATATGGTCAGCACCCTCTAGGCTCCTTCGTAGGTCACCTAGCGCTTCACGCATAGGCCACTTCCTTGGTCCCTCATCCACTGTACCGGAGACTCACCATTTAAATCGAACCAAGGCTGGTCAAGACCTCGACCGACCTTGATACACGAGACGTCCTCCATTGACTCTTCGTCCCAGCTGTTGCAACTTTATCACTTAGGTCTCCATGACCTCATTCACAAGATGGTCAAAATGCTTCCCTAGCATTCTTGACATAAAACAATCATTTAAAAACAGGTCATAAATACAGTTTCTAACGAACTCTCATAACAATCATTTAAAAACAGGTCATAAATACAGTTTCTAATGAACTCTCATCTTTCCACATTGTTCCACATCATTTCTCGTTATTCCACATTCTTCTAAATCAATTCACTTTGCTTATTCCTCATCTAGTCATATCTATTCCCATCAGCCTTCATCCACATCACATCTCATCACATCCATTTACATCTATTCAAATCCTCATCACAGCGCGTCACATCCATCCTCATCACATCTCTTCCATTCACATCTACCCATATCCACATCACATTACATCACATCCATTCACATTACATCTCATCCATTCACATCTCTCCCGATCCACATCACATCTCATCCATTCACATCTACCTAGATCCACATCACATCACATTTATCCACCTTATATCTAATTCCATCCACATTTATCCATATCACATCATATTCATTCCATCCACATTACATCACATCCACATCTATCCATACCACACCACATCCATTCACAGCTCATCACATTCATCCACATCCATTCATTCATTCACATGCACATTTATCACATTATATCTCATTCTCATCCATTTTCATCACATCACATCCTTTCACATATCATCACATCTCATTCACATATTATCACATTAACATCCACATCCATTTACATCACATCACATCTCATCCACATCTCCTCACATTCACATCCACATCCACTTACATCACATCACATCTCATCCACATCTCATCACATCCACTCACATCTCATCACATCTTATCACATCACATTCACATCTCCTCTTATCACATTCACATCTCATCTAATCACATCGCATCCATTTACATCCCATCACATTCATTTGCATTCATTCAGATCCACATCACATCTTATCATATCCACTTTTGGTACCGTTTTCTACTTTCGATACTGATAGGACTTTTCTAAGTTTCTGCCAATTGTTTGGCCTAGTTAAAGGTAATTTTTCTTGATCCCATTGAATCTACGTATCAGAGTGTTGTTGAAGGTTTAAAAAGGAAAAATGAACATCATCAGAATTGAATAGTAAAAATTCAAAAAGAGCATTTAAGTTTTAAAGGATTCAAAGGCAATTAGTAAGCCACCTTATTGTGTAAGTTTGACCGAAAGATAAAAAATTGAAAAACAATTGGCTAAATATTTAGAACAAGGATTTATTACGCCAAGTCTCCTTGGGCTTCACCAATATTATTGGTAAAGAAAAAGATGGATCTATGTGCTTGCGCATAGATTATTGTAGATTGAATGCAATCATATAATAAAAAACAAATGTCCTATTCCCAAGATAGATGAGTTGTTTCATCAACTCAAAGGTGCTAAATATTTTAGTAAGATGGATTTAAGGTCCGGATATCACCAAGTAAGAATTAGAATTGATGATCTACCAAAAAAATCATTTAGGACATCTTTTGGGCACTATGAGTTTTTAGTTATGCCTTTTGGGTCTAACTAATGCTCCTCCTACTTTTATGGCCATCATGAACTCTATACTTCATTCTTATTTAGGAAAATTTGTGGTGGTTTTTATTGATGATATACTAGTCTTTAGTCAAAATGAACAACAACATATTGAGCACCTTAGAAAAATATTTCAATTATTGAGGAAAAATAAATTATTTGCTAAAAAATCTAAATGTAACTTTTTAAAAAAAGAAGTGCAATATCTTGGACACATAGTTTCCAAGGACGAGATTTGTATGGATCTTGATAAAGTATCATTATTCTTAACTTGCAATGTAAGGTTTTGAAATCTTCTATTTATTGATTTTATAATCGACTCTGAAGCCTTGTATACAATTATAGCTAATCCTTAGAGGAAGAAATCTATAGAATTTGCCATTATTAATGGACTAAACAAAAAAAACATTTTTTACGTGCAACATAAGCCCTTTAAAAAATTCTACAAATATTTTTTAACCAATCTTTGAATCCTATTATAGGTAGCTTCTATTAAAACACTTACTATTTCTCACCATTTGCATGCTTGTAGATTCATTTTATTATTGTTTTGAACTCTAAACTTGTGAAACACTTGCAATATTGAAATGAATCCACATTTAGCATTCATAATGATCAAGGTGATCATAACCAAATTTTATTTCCCATCATATTATGGAAATATTGATACAAATCGTTTTCCCTCTTTACATATCTTTTAGCTTACCAACACAAGCCCAATATAAGTAACACTAGAATCGATAAAATCATTCCCCTATTTTTTGGTTTTAAATGAAAGCATCTCCCTATATTTTAACATATGTTGTATTGAGCTCTGTGTGTGTGTGTGTGTGTGTGTGTGTGTGTGTGTGTGTGTGTGTGAGAGAGAGAGAGAGAGAGAGAGAGAGAGAGAGAGAGAGAGAATTTGAGTATTTTAGGTTGTAATAATATTGATGCATAAATATTAGGTATAAAAGTTTTAATGTAAAGTTATTTTTAAATTACCAATTAATCATGTGTGGTTCAATTCTCCGCATAGGCAATCCATTCACTATGTAGGAAAAGGAATTACCTAGATAATAGCCCATATTCTCCACATAGTCAATCCATTCTCTATATAGGAAATGAAATTACCTAGATAATAGCCCATATTTCCTATCCCTTTCTATATATATATACAGGTATTAAATTACCTAGATAATGGCCCATATTTCCTATCCATTCTTTATATAGGAAATGGAATCACCTAGATAATACCCCATATTTGATATCCCTTTTTTGTATAGGAAATGGAATTACCTAGATAATACCCCATATTTTATATCCCTTCTCTATATAGGTAATTGAATTATATGAATAATAGCCCATATTTCCTATCTATCCTCTATATAGGAAACAGAATTACCTAGATAGTGACCCATATTTTCTAGATATGGAGGATTGAGTATATAAAGAATATAATTGTCTAGTTATATATAGGAAATTGCAGTCTACATAACTAGGAAATCTCTCAAAATTTCCTATATATCCCGAAGTTCACTATGTAGGGAACCACCCAAAGTGCCTTGTGTTAGCCCATACCTATTAGTAAATTATAGAGCTTGAAAATCAAATCAACGTGCATACAATCTCGACTTTGATGCCCGACTATCCGAAAACGTTCAAAACTAGAATTTATAGGTAATTTTACAAAGAGCTTGATATCCTTTTGTTTGATGGATGACAATGTGGCGGCTCCATCAATGCGGCGGAGCTATGCACAAAGCCTCTTCCTCAAGCATATGCTCGGTCAGCAATCCAGCTCACTCGGATTGGTTCCACATCTAGGAGTTGAAAGGAATGTTAGCATTCATCTCATGTCTATACCATACTATACCATAGGGAGTGAGAGCCTATGATGTGGGCATTCCCGCCGTGGGAGGAGTCCCAATTTTTCCAATTTTGTATGCTAGTCATGGGTGGGTTGTTTCTCTTTCCCTAGCCAACCTGTAGGAGGCAATTGGCCATGGGGAGCCCAACTAGATGATGGCTGACCATGCCATGCTGGCCCATGACGACATGGGTCTATCAGCCCTATTTATTATACAAGCCGACTGGCTGCCCTAGCACATATATATAGCACACATTAGGAATTTTTTGAGGTCATTTTTGGGCCTTGTAAGGAAGTTTGACCGAAATATTCTCTCCAAAAAGGGGCACCAGATAAAATTTTTGCAAACGAGCTCCAAATTTGTCGGACCTCACATATTTAGATTCTACTCTTCGAAAGCTATCCATTGATATATAACACGATAGGGTTCGGAGAAGGGACAAGATAGATACCTAGAAGATTCCTTTTTGCCTGGGAAAGATTCACGTAACCTAGAAGATTCCTTTTTGCCTGGGGAAGATTCACGTAACGTGAATCTTCCCCAGGCAAAAAGGAATCTTCTAGGTATCTATCTTGTCCCTTCTCTGAACCCTATCGTGTTATATATCAATGGATAGCTTTCGAAGAGTAGAATCTAAATATGTGAGGTCTGACAAATTTGGAGTTCGTTTGCAAAAAATTTATCCGGTGCCCCTTTTTGGAGAGAATATTCCGGTCAAACCTCCCTACAAGGCCCAAAAATGACCTGAAAAAATTCCTAATGCCTTGCCCCCCTCCACACATTGTATCGGTTTTAGTCTATATACCAGAGTTTTCAGAGCGCATCTCTTCTCCAGCACTTCTCTGTATTCTGCTCTCTGTTTTCAATCTGCTGCACATTCTGAGATAGGATTGTTTTGACTCTGGCTACACACTTCAGATGGCCCATGTTCCAGATGGATGTGAAATCTACCTTTCTAAATGGAGATTTAGAGGAGGAAGTTTATGTTGAGCAGCCTCATGGTTTTGTGGTTCGGGGATAGGACACACATGTGTAACTTCTAAAGAAGGCACCCCGTGCCTAGTATCAAAAGATTGCCTTCTTGTTATCTCTTGGATTTGAGAGGTCATATGCAGATAGCAATCTCTATGTGCTTCTTTCTAATGGGGATATTTGTATCATTGCTTTGCATGTTGATGAGCTCATCCTTTTTGGCTCAGATACTGAGTTGGTCACACAGGTTCAGTCCACGATCTAAGAGTACACGATCCTTATAGAAATGGATGGGCTACCCCAGTAGCCCACTCTCTAGTGTAACCCCTGAAGCATGTGGCTACCCCACTAGCCCACTCTCTAGTGTAACCTCCAACCACTCTTCATGCTCAAGTGTAACCCCTTTTCTTGAATGGACAATTACCCCTAATGAAGTAATCCCACTCTATCTTAGTGCTAATGTAAGTGGATGCTACCCTCCTACTAAGGGTGTGTGCACGCGCCTGTCTCAACACCTAGCACACATGATGGATTGGATTCCCAATTTGATGACCTGAACCCACAAACATCATAGTGGAATGCCAAGGTGGTGCACATACTATGTACAAGAGCATCAATTCTATAGGGTACAAAATGAAAGTGTAAAACCATGCATCCACAAGAAGATCCAGACTCCATAAACATGGAGTATATGTTGCTGCTCTGCATGAAGCATTACCCTCAGATCCGGAGGCCAATAGTCGAAAAGTAGATGGATATGTCAGTGCCAAAAATGAGTTGATGGGGGCTGGCACTAAGACAGGAGCTTTAATTGGGGTAGGTGCCTTCACAAGTGCTAAGTTAGAGGTTAGTGAGATTTCTGGTTTCAAAAGCATGGAGATGGGTGCCATCTGTGATGCCATACCTTCAAATCAGAAGGGATTCATAACCTCGTGTGTTTGAATCTGTGTTAGGCTGATAACTTCTTGAGAAGACCATTGCATGCCCCAAGTAGCATTTGTGACTCGGTGTGCTATCAGGAGCATTGATGTGGTATTGATGTCCATATGCATGCACGTTTCCAAAATCGATGTGGGCAGCAATGGACATTGATCCTACCCAGACTTGGAAACCATGGAGATTTTCTCACTATCATCACATGACTCATTGGGTGGTGGCTGATGTGCCAATATTAAAGTTGAGGTGGCACAGAATTGTGGTGCAGTAGAGCCAAATTCAGCAGTCGGACTCTGCTTACTATCCTACTCTTACTATATTAATCATCTCAGCACTGGGCATAGGCCACCTTTCAATGCCATCAGGGAGTTAATATTCACGTGATCACAAGATTTTTTGTGATAATAACACATGTGAACAAGTTATTCACATGTTCTCATGTTACCGTTCACAAAATGACAGGTCACTTGCCATTTGGGAACCCCTTAAAAGCTTGGTTGCCCGTGGGAATAAGATATTCACATGTTCTCATGTTACCATCTTCACATAATAGCAGGTCAGTGGCCACCTAAGAAGATTTTTTATGCCCGACAAAGATAATTTTTTTAGGCCCTTGTGGAAGCTTTGTGAATATAACATGTGATCACAAGACTTTTGTGTTACTAACATATGTTATTAACATGTTCACATGTTTTCGTTTACGTCAGTGAAATCCCTGAATGCCATGCTTGCTTAAACTAGCTACAATTTAGCTTCCTCATGTTGTATAGCCTTTCCAGATAACTTCTTATGCTTCCTTGCCGCATACTCTTTTACCTTAAACTCCTTAAAATTTTCCTTGTCACGCAATTCACGTTGTTCTCTAAGCATCTAGTGCTTTGATCTGACCTCAATAAGTCATCTTTATCATTTTGTATTTCAATCCCTGGCTTCTCAAAAATAAAAACTACTCCAATCTGCAGAGGTGCATCCCCCATGCCATCAGATTTGTACTTCTTTAAAATGCCTTTAGTTTGAGAGGTACTTGTGAGCCCATTCCTCACTATCTCTATTTGACCACCACTAGCTTGGATACTTTGGATCCAGCCTGCATAGGATGTGAGCCAAGAATTGCCTTAACATTTTGAGTGTTGGCTCCACCAAAACTCCTTAAGTACAGATAGCTTTGTGCATCCTCATTTGGCCTTCTTTCTGTGCTTTCAAGCCTACTAGACAAATTGAGATCTGCAGCATAAGAGGACAGATGCTTTCCTTCACTCATACCAACCCGGCACAGGGTCCCCCTTAAAGGCAGTCACGTGTTTACGTACTTTGTAATCAGCTCATGACGGCAATTTTGTCGAAACATATCCTTCTTCGGCTTAATTACTTCTTTGGTTTCATTTTCCGGCCATGTCTCGGCTACAGAATATGGACCTTTGAAGCCATGGTTCTTCCCAACACGTAATCTCCCTCGGCCCCTCCCCAAAATGCCATAGCTCCAAGGACCATTGTTCCTCCTCCTGCCACCTGATATCCTACCAGCAGCTAAAGTGCCCTAGTTAGCCTCAGTATTTACATCAGGTCCTACAAGAAAGAGCCTATCTCAACAACAGGAAAAGGAGCCTAAATAACAGTCGGCACCACAATAGTATTATGGTTATTTTGTTCTCTAGAGATCAAACCATTTCCCAAAGTCATATCAGTCTTAATAGGTTTGTCCACTGAAGCATTGAAACCTACGGGGACAGACCAATGTAGCTTTGCGGTGCCATCTCATTTACTCCCTTGAAAACTTGATCGACTTTTGGGCAACCCATGTGAGCCATCCACTGGAGTGAGAGATTCAACTTGGTGGTGCTGAGGTAAGAAAGGCTGCCCTATTGCATGGTGTATTCGGGCAGCTTGTTGCATAGGAGGTAAAGGTTGGCTGAATGGAACAGAATGACATATCTGCCCAAACAGGAACACAAGAGGCTATTGATGATGCAAATTCCTTGACCGAGGAACAATTAATATAGGGGTGAAGGGTGTTGAAATGATGATGCTAGAGTGCCAAGTAACCTAGCCAAGTTATCCCACATGAGCTATCATAGCTTTGTTGTACTTTCCTCATATAAAAGGAGGACATTTGAAGCATCGAAATACAAGCACAACATCTCAAGTATTTTTATGAGTACAAGTTTCCATCTTGTAACCTAACTGAACTTGAGTCTAAACTTGATTAGCTCACACTCATCACCATGAGTATTGTTCATTTTTATCCACCTTAGATTAGTGTTGTCATTAGTATAGGATTAGATGAGGATTAAGATCTAATTATATAGTTGATTGTTATTAGAGAGCTTGATCCATGAATTTCATCATGGTATCAGAGCTTGGTTTAAGCTCTCCATTAGCTTAGCCTTAGCTCACACTAGTCTAATTACTTCACTAATCACTTAATTATCCATTAAGCTCAAGCTTATCCTTCTCTTCTACTTGTGGTCCAAATTTTCTCAAGCTTGTTCTCCTCAATCTCTCAATCATTATCCAAGTCCTCTTAGGAGAGTGTTACTAAACCCTAGGCTAAACCACAACCGGGAGGGTTTCATCGATTTCACTCTAATCCGTCCGAAATCGATTTCATAAATGTGTAAAGAAATCTTATATCAAATATAAGAATTCTCTTGTATTCTATAAATAGATATGAGATGTGATAGGATGTGATAAGAGGTGTATAAGATGTGATAAGAGGTGATAAGATGCTTATGAAATAAGTTAGGAGGTGATAAGATGAATTAAGATATGATAAGATGTGTATGGGATGAGGTAAGAAGTGTATGTGATAGGATAAGATGTATATGGGTTGTGATAGGGCGAGAATGGATGTGATGTAAAAGATTAGATGTGAAGGCATATGGGGTTATATGAATGGGAATGTGGAAATGGATGTATGTATGTGGATGTGTGGATGTGGAGATGGGAGTGTGGATGTATGAATGTGAAAATGGATGTATGCATGAAGATGTATATGCATAGATGTGAATGTGGATGTAGATGTGGCTGTATAGATGTGAATGTGAAATGTGGATATGGATGTATGTATGTATGTGGATGTATAGATGTGAATGGAAATGTGGATGTGGATGTATGTGAATGTGGATGTAGATGTGGATGTATAGATGTGAATGTGGAATGTGGATGTGGATGTATGTATGTATGTGGATGTAGATGTGGATATATAGATGTGAATGGAAATGTGGATGTGGATGTATGTATGTATGTGGATGTGGATGTATGAATGAGGACGTGATAGTGGATGTATGCATGTGGATGTGGATGTATGGATGTGGATCACTTGCAAGGGAGGTAGCGGAAGGACATGAGTGCCAAGTATTACCCTCAATTTGTTGCAACTCATCCTTCCTAAGATGGCCCAATGGTTGTTGGTATGGGAGTTGCTCAGAGTACTATGGATATGGTAGGGATCTTGCCTATATCCTTGCATAGAGAAAAATTCTATGTGATGAGAACTCCATAGATTCATGGTGGTCATCAGATGCTACCCAAAATGATGGAAGGCTATGTGCTGTTGTTCCGGATGCAGTTGTGTTGGATCTTACTGACGACTCGATTGGAAGTAGCAGAGGTAGCTGAGGATCATGGCATTGAGATATGTCAATATGACAATCAAAGATTGAGTCGTGGGCAGGCTGAGTTCTCCATGGGACACGGTGTAGAAATTGATCCAAGACACATGGGACATGGTGTAGAAATTGATCCAAGACACATGCAAGAGACCAGGAAAGAAGATCCTATAGGTGATGATGAAGATTATCTTGTGTGCAAACAAGAGCAGAGGATATGGGTAAAGAAGTACATGTGCATGATTGTCTTCATTTGTAGAATGAGGTAGCTATTGATGAGTTGGAGGATCAAGAGTGGGAGAGTGCAAAGGTCCATGAAGATGAGGGGGATGGCTAAGAGCATGTAAATGCAACAAAAGTAGAAGTCTTAGAGGCTAATTGGGAAGCCAACAAATGGAGGAGGTTGGAAATGGTGTCATAGATTATCCTGACAATCCTATTTACTCACAATGGGAGAGTGATGTATATATACCAAAATGTGAATAACAAGAATAAACCGAAGTGAAGGATCCATCTACATAGGATGGATCCATCTACACATGATACAATAGACGATTATGTTGTCCAGCCTCTCACTCAGTAGCCTTCATTGCCATCTTCAAATGCATTTTATTATGTGTACGTGGGGAAATGAGAAGGCCTAAGCCATCCTCAGGACTAAGTGACACGGGGTCTTAAAGACTCTTATTAGGTGACATCAATGGATAGCATTGATCAAAATCGTGACGCCGTTTTTGGACCATCGGATAAAGTAAACTAAACTGAGTAAACTAGTAAGTAAACTAGGCCGATGAACTAGGAGTGAAAAACATAGAATATAATTATTTAAAACCACATGGTTTCATTGCTTGAAGGTATATTGTAGTGGTAAGATATTTTCAATGGTGACCCAAGGTCTTGAGTTCAATTCTTCTTTTACACATAACATCTTACTCCAAAATTTTCTAAGTCCTAAACCCAAATTCACCCTCATCCCATGATGTAAACTATGATTTGCTCAGTAAACTAAAAAGTAAAATATGAACGCTTAGTAAACTAAGAAGTAAACTATGATTGCTTAGTAAACTAAGAAGTAAATTATGTCTATTTAGTAAACTAGGACGTAAAAGTTATGATCACTTAGTAACCTAGTTTACTCGACTTAGTTTACTTTATACGACGGCCCAAAAAAGGCTTCGCGATTTTTGACTTCAATGCCATCCAGTGATGTCACCTGAAAAGGGTTTTTAAGACCCCGTGACACTTAGTCCTGAGGCTAAGCCATGGTCAATCTTTACTGTAGTAGTTTCAACAGCCTTTCTCCTTTATGGCAGTACCACTTCCAGAGTCAACCACCTCGAATACTATGTTACCATCTATGCACGGACTTCAAACTCAGCATGAGCTACCATATCACCTCCAGATGGGTCTACTTCCTAGCACACCTCTCCATGCCCCCTCCACCCTTGTATCAATTATTCCTATATTAAGGACAAAACATTTGTTAAGCTCACCTTAACATGTCGTGGGAAGTTACTAATCTGCTGATCTCATCTTCGCCATCCTCTCGCACTCGTCATACCAAGGTGGTTGCTAATCCAACAGCTGGTGCAACCTCTCTCATCTCGCGAAGATCGTGTGGGATCTCCATGGAAGACGATCATGATAGTAGCCTAGTCAGTCAAGTAGTAGGGAGACAAGAAGCAAGAGTGCAACCGGAATCTTATTCTAGGAATTGATTGTGGAAAAGTAGAGAATTAATTCAATCATAAAAACCATTGCTTGTAAGCTTCAACTAAATCAAATCAATTGAAAAATTAAACACTTAAACAAAAATACTTAGCTCCAAAAAGACCATATTGGGTGCAATCTTCCCCCCTCTTGTGCGTGGCCTCTCCCCACACAAGAGTATTTCTTTATTAGCTTTCTTTTTCACCAAAATTAGGCCATAGCCCCCAAAATACAAGATGTGCTTTTTAGAGAGCACGGCACTCTTCTTTAACAAAAATAGAGTGTCAAATTGGGACTAGGGTAAAGCCATAGGCTTTAATAAATTCCACATAAATAAATGTATCTTTCCTAAAGTTCAAAATGGAAAAATCATTTGATAAGGTCACAAGCTACTATGCTTGCTAAAAATGAAATGTGATGATCCAAGACATTTCTTCCAAAGTAAACTCTTCAATTCCCATAGTCTTCATCACCTGAAAATATAAGCCCAATTAATTATTAAATTAATCTCACAAATATTAAACAGGCACAAATCATCACCAACTCATGACTACGAGGCGTAAGTACCCCAGGAATCACCCTGCCATACAAACCTAACTAAAATAATCATAGGTGGCCTCAAACATATGTCATATACCGCACGTATTAATATTTAAAGTGGTGTCACCCACGATATTAACCTAGCCGGCATGATGCAAGATTAATCTAGGCATCCCCAAATTACTCAAGAGGGGATAAATAATATTTTTCTAGAGAACTTAAAATATATTCTCATGACATCCCTCTTGCTTGAGTTTGCAATTGTCCTGAATTGCGGATTTGCTGGGTTTGAAAAGAATGAAGAATTTCAAGGTAAACTCGGAAAAATTTCTCAGGCATCCATTTAGCATCTTCTTGTGGATGATTCTTAAAAGTCAAAAGATACTTGAAGTATTGATTACCTGTCCTTGTTGTTGTTATCTCTTGGTCAATGATAGCATCAGGAACTAATACTTCTTCCTCTCCTTCAATAAGAGGTGGTTCCTCATATGTTGGGTGAGTAGGAAGTGTTCCTCGAAAAGGTTTCAAGAGATGGATATGAAAAGAATTGTGGATATTCCAATTAGATGGAAGCTCTAGTCTATAGGCCACATCATTAATCTTTTGAAGGATTTTAAATGGCCCATAATATCTAGGCGCTAGCTTCACTGCAGGGAATTTTTCCACACTCTTTAATCGACGTTTTTCAATTCTCAAAAGTACATAATCACCTTCTTGAAATGAAAAATCTTTGCGCTTCCTATTTGCTTGAGATGTATACTTCTCTTGGGCTCTTTGAATACAATCACGCACTTTAGATAGAATGCGATCAAAGTCTCTAACATATTGGTCGGTTGCTTCAATCTTATGAGAGAGTCTAGTAGCCGGAATAGGCAATGCTCTTCCATAGATGATCTCAAATGGTGCTCGACCAGTAGCACTATGAGGAGTATTATTATAAGCAAATTGGAGTAGGTGTATGTACTTATCCCATGCACTAGGTTGCTGGGAAACATAGGCTCTAAGCATATCTAAGATAGTGCTATTTGTAACTTCGGTTTGTCCATTCGATTCCGGATGGAAAGCCGTGGAAAAATCTAACTTAGTGCCTAAGTTTGAGAAAAGAGCAACCCAAAAGTGACTACAAAATTTAGAATCTCTATCAGAAACTATCACTTTGGGTAGTCCATGATGAACAAAAATTTGCTTAATAAATATGTTCGCGGCTTGCTGAGAAGTTAGTGTCTTTTTACATGGAATAAAATAGGCTTGCTTACTAAATCTGTCCACTATTGTCCAAATCATGTCATGGTGACTGGAAGTAGTAGGGAAGCCAGTAATAAAATCCATAGACACTTGTTCCCATGGTCTATCAAGAATAGGTAGAGGCATAAGCAATCCTAAAGCTTTGCCTTTGTAGCTTTTGATTGTTTGACAAATGTTACATTTAGCTACAAACTTAGCTACGTCATTCTTCAAATGAGGCCAATAGAATTCTCGAGAAACTACTTGAAGTGTTGCGGAAACTCCTCCTTGTCCCCATTAGGACCTCAATGGAAGGCTTCTTGGGCCCTTTTATTTGGCAGTTTAAGGAGTCAAACCTTTTCTCTTAAGAAAAAACGTTTTCTAATTAGAAGCTTCAAAACGGCTACTTTATTCGAATTTGAATTTTGGAGGGAAAATGGAATTTAAAATCTAGCGGACAAAACCATATCATGTAACATATCTATGGAAAGCTCTTGATGCGTAGATCACAGATCTATAATCTCCGCTCAAATCGGAGCTTGTATGTAGAAGTTATGGAGGTCCAAAAATTGTAAAATTGCATCCCCCCCTTTTTGGGGGGAAAAGTGCACCCTTTGACCACTCTTACACCTCTCTTACAAACCCAACATTTCAGTCCACATGGCAACCCCCATTTGGCTATTCCTTAATCACCTTGATTAGGCTTGGGCAAATTAAAGGGCCCAAGAAGACCCCATTCACTTCCTAATGCACAAATGGTGGTTGGTGCATCTCTTCCAAGACAAGCTGTCTGTAAGGTTGAGTAACACACAATCTTTTCTCAAAGAAAAGATAGACATCATTATGAGAATAACTTCCGTGAGGTGTCCAATTATTTTCACGCAATTTGATCCATATTTGAGAAAAATCTGGATCAACTTCGTAAGTTTCTTTCATGAGTACAAATGGTTCACTTTCAATTATGGAAATGTTGTTGATATTTGGTCTTCGACTCAAAGCATCGACAATAACATTTTCTTTTCCAGGTTGATATTGAATCATAGGTTGGAAACTTTGAATGAAAGCTTCCCATTTGATATGCCTATCTGAAAAAAGAGGTTGCGTAAGCAAATGCCTAATGCTTTGTTGATCTGTCTTGATAAGAAATTCAGAGCCCATTAGGTAATGCTTCCAGATTTTCAAAGCATGCACTACTGCTGCTAATTCCTTGTCATAAGTGCTATAATTTTGCTCTGCAGGCTTAAGCTTTCTACTTTGATAAGCAATAGGATGGTTGTCTTGCATAAGAACAGCTCCAAATCCTTTGTCGATCCTTGCTGAAAACAAGAATGTCATTAAAGAACACTATAACAAAACTTTGAAACTTAAGGAATATGCGATTCATCATACGGCTAAAAGTAGCTGGAGCATTGGTCAAACCAAATGGCATAACCAAAAACTCATAGTGACCAGTTTGGGTTCTAAAAGCTGTCTTGAAAATGTCAGATTGAGTCATACGAACTTGATGATACCGAAACTTTAGGTCAATCTTGCTAAAGATCTTTGATCCTCTAAGCTTATCAAGAAGATCATCTACCCTAGGAATAGGATATCTGTTCTTGACAGTAATCTTATTCAATGCACGATAGTCTACACATATTCGATAAGTTCCGTTCTTCTTCTTAACAAGAAGCACTGGATCTCCAAAAGGTGAACTACTAGGTCGAATAAGGCCTCTCTCTAGCAAGTCTTCTATTTGGCTTTGGATTTCTTTTTGCTCTAAATTGTTGACTCTATAGGGAGCTTTACAAGGCGGGGAATTTCCAGGCAATAAGTCAATGCTATGATCCTCAGGCCTAGACTTAGGTAATCCTGGAGGCAGATCTTCCATGAAATAGTCACTAAATTTGGGGATAAAAAGATCAAACTTTGGTCTTTTGGATTTGTCAGACTCAGCATCAAGCTGGTTAACCCATACCATATAAGTCTTGTCTCTTTTTCTTAGAGCTCTCTTTGCTTGAGTGTGACTCAACAAAGGACTCATTTCCTTTGACTTGACACTGGAGGATAATATTTTTATTGTCCTTCCTTAGAGAAATGCTATGAGTGTCATAGTCTATAATAGGATTGTATTTGTGTCTCCAAGGCATACCCAAAATTATATCTACCCCTTGTAAAGGTGCAACTAAGAAATCCCTCTTTTCTATTCAGAGCTTGATGCATAAATCCAAACTTTTCACCTCTTGCATGCAATTATACTTTGTTCCAGTAAATGCTGCTTTGACTTTATAGTGCGTAGGTGAAGAATGAAGATTTAATGCTCTAAGTACCTTTTCAGAAATGAAATCATGTGTACTACTATCATCATGCAAAATAAAAACTTCATGTCCATTTATTGTTTCTTTTATTTTAAGCAAAGAATGAACATGAGGTTTACCTTCTTGTTCTGAGTAATCTGGATTGGAATTACTCTCTTGCTTGAATGATTCTTCTTCATTGTCGTCTTCTTCAATCATATTGACTCGAGCTGCTGTGCTGCTGGTGTTGAATTCTTGGTACGCTCCGGACAATTCGGTGCTATGTGACCTTCTTTGTGACACTTGAAACATTTGATAGGAGATGTCTTCGGTTTGCTACCATTGACTTTCTTATTGGTACTCATGTTGCCTTTAGCCTCCTTGCCTTTGTCATAACCTAGTTTATACATCTTCTTTGAAGCATAAAAAGATTTAGTAAATGATTTAGAAGAAGTACCCTCATGTGCTTTAATCTCTTTAGGAAAACGCTGTTCAATGGCTGAATTTGAATTCTCGTCGCCTCAAACAAATCCCGAACGATTCCGCGTGATTCAAGAGTCTTGGGCTAGTCGAATTGTTGATGAAATAATTTTTCTGCACTTTGAAACCTGCTGAAACAGTCCTGTAAACCTTGCCCAAACTCTGTAATATTTTTTTGAAATTTTCAAAATTTTTCAGAAGCGATTTCGGAATTTTCTGGCCTTTTCTAGGCAATTTTCAAGCTTTTTTAAAACCTGTAAATCAATTTTTTGCACCCAGAAATTTTCAGAATTGGAAACCTTTGAAATTTCTCTTCAAATTTGAAAATAGGGAAAAGTAAAGGTTCAAAAAGTGATGTGACTTGCATGGGGATTGGGAAAAGTAAGAGTAGATTAGGATTAAGAGAGAGATTAGGCTTATGGAGAGATTAGCTTTGAGCTTTTTTTTTTAATTCTCCTCCCCACGCAGTTTTGCGCCGGCAGGCTGCCGCCATGCGCCGCCTCTTGGTTTTTCTTTTTGATAATTTTTTTTTGATGGATTTTACATGCTTAATCTGCTCCGTCTATTATAGGTTTGCTCATGCTTGAAGCTTTTTGATTTCTGAGAGATACCCATGAGGTTTTTGACTATGAGGATTTCATCCATACGGTCAGATTTTGATTTCACTGAGTATTTGGAAAAACCGCTTTTTGATAGAGAGGGATGGTTTTGCAGGGTGGTGAGTGGGTTTGAGAGTAGATCTAGTTTTGAATCTTTGACCTTTGGGTAAAGACCTACAAAACACCCTTCTGTCTATCTTTGGGTAAAGACCTACAAAACACCCTTCTGTCCACTGGATAAATTCCTGCACTTTCTTGATTTTTGAGAAGTTGAAGCCCTTTCCTACCTTCTCCACAAATCTCCTAGCCCAAGCTCTGATACCACTGCAACCGGAATCTTATTCTAGGAATTGATTGTGGAAAAGTAGAGAATTAATTCAATCATAAAAACCATTGCTTGTAAGCTTCAACTAAATCAAATCAATTGAAAAATTAAACACTTAAACAAAAATACTAAGCTCCAAAAAGACCATATTGGGTGCAATCTTCCCCCCTCTTGTGCGTGGCCTCTCCCCACACAAGACTATTTCTTTATTAGCTTTCTTTTTCACCAAAATTAGGCCATAGCCCCCAAAATACAAGATGTGCTTTTTAGAGAGCACGGCACTCTTCTTTAACAAAAATAGAGTGTCAAATTGGGACTAGGATAAAGCCATAGGCTTTAATAAATTCCACATAAATAAATGTATCTTTCCTAAAGTTCAAAATGGAAAAATCATTTGATAAGGTTACAAGCTACTATGCTTGCTAAAAATGAAATGTGATGATCCAAGACATTTCTTCCAAAGTAAACTCTTCAATTCCCATAGTCTTCATCACCTGAAAATATAAGCCCAATTAATTATTAAATTAATCTCACAAATATTAAACAGGCACAAATCATCACCAACTCATGACTACCAGGCGTAAGTACCCCAGGAATCACCCTGCCATACAAACCTAACTGAAATAATCATAGGTGGCCTCAAACATACGTCATATACCGCACGTATTAATATTTATAGTGGTGTCACCCACGATATTAACCTAGCCGGCATGACGCAAGAGTAATCTAGGCGTCCCCAAATTACTCAAGAGGGGATAAATAATATTTTTCTAGAGGACTTAAAATATATTCTCATGACATCCCTCTTGCTTGAGTTTGCAATTGTCCTCAATTGCGGATTTGCTGGGTTTGAAAAGAATGAAGAATTTCAGGGTAAACTCGGAAAAATTTCTCAGGCATCCATTTAGCATCTTCTTGTGGATGATTCTTAAAAGTCAAAAGATACTTGAAGTATTGATTACCTGTCCTTGTTGTTGTTATCTCTTGGTCAATGATAGCATCAGGAACTAATACTTCTTCCTCTCCTTCAATAAGAGGTGGTTCCTCATATGTTGGGTGAGTAGGAAGTGTTCCTCGAAAAGGTTTCAAGAGATGGAGATGAAAAGAATTGTGGATATTCCAATTAGATGGAAGCTCTAGTCTATAGGCCACATCATTAATCTTTTGAAGGATTTTTAATGGCCCATAATATCTAGGCGCTAGCTTCACTGCAGGGAATTTTTCCACACTCTTTAATCGACGTTTTTCAATTCTCAAAAGTACATAATCACCTTCTTGAAGTGAAAAATCTTTGCGCTTCCTATTTGCTTGAGATGTATACTTCTCTTGAGCTCTTTGAATACAATCACGCACTTCAGATAGAATGCGATCAAAGTCTCTAACATATTGGTCGGCTGCTTCAATCTTATGAGAGAGTCTAGTAGCCGGAATAGGCAATGCTCTTCCATAGATGATCTCAAATGGTGCTCGACCAGTAGCACTATGAGGAGTATTATTATAAGCAAATTGGAGTAGGTGTATGTACTTATCCCATGCACTAGGTTGCTGGGAAACATAGGCTCTAAGCATATCTAAGATAGTGCTATTTGTAACTTCGGTTTGTCCATTCGATTCCGGATGGAAAGCCGTGGAAAAATCTAACTTAGTGCCTAAGTTTGAGAAAAGAGCAACCCAAAAGTGACTACAAAATTTAGAATCTCTATCAGAAACTATCACTTTGGGTAGTCCATGGGATGAACAAAAATTTGCTTAACAAATATGTTCGCGGCTTGCTGAGAAGTTAGTGTCTTTTTACATGGAATAAAATAGGCTTGCTTACTAAATCTGTCCACTATTGTCCAAATCATGTCATGGTGACTCAAAGTAGTAGGGAAGCCAGTAATAAAATCCATAGACACTTGTTCCCATGGTCTATCAGGAATAGGTAGAGGCATAAGCAATCCTAAAGCTTTGCCTTTGTAGCTTTTGATTGTTTGACAAATGTTACATTCAGCTACAAACTTAGCTACATCGTTCTTTAAATGAGGCCAATAGAATTCTCGAGAAACTACTTGAAGTGTTGCGGAGACTCCTCTATGTCCCACAAATGGTGGTTAGTGCATCTCTTCCAAGACAAGCTGTCTGTAAGGTTGAGCAACACACAATCTTTTATCAAAGAAAAGATAGCCATCATTATGATAATAACTTCCGTGAGGTGTCCAATTATTTTCACGCAATTTGATCCATATTTGAGAAAAATCTAGATCAACTTCGTAAGTTTCTTTCATGAGTACAAATGGTTCACTTTCAATTATGGAAATGTTGTTGATATTTGGTCTTCGACTCAAAGCATCGGCAATAACATTTTCTTTTCCAGGTTGATATTGAATCATAGGTTGGAAACTTTGAATGAAAGCTACCCATTTGATATGCCTATCTGAAATAAGAGGTTGCGTAAGCAAATGCCTAATGCTTTGTTGATCTGTCTTGATAAGAAATTCAGAGCCCATTAGGTAATGCTTCCAGATTTTCAAAGCATGCACTACTGCTGCTAATTCCTTGTCATAAGTGCTATAATTTTGCTCTGCAAGCTTAAGCTTTCTACTTTGATAAGCAATAGGATGGTTGTCTTGCATAAGAACAGCTCCAAATCCTTTGCCAAGCATCAGTCACTACTATAAAGAATGGTCTTTGAAAATCAGGTAGTGTTAAAACTGGTGCTTGTGTTAAAGCATTCTTGAGTGTTGCAAAAGATTTATCTTGCTTATCAGTCCAATTGAAATTTGTAGTTTTCTTAAGGAGTTCAGTCAAAGGATGAGCAATACAAGCAAAATTCTTGACGAACTTCCTATAATAACTACATAAGCCAAGAAAAGATCTAAGATCATGTATGTTTCTAGGCGTAGGCCAAGAAGCAATACACTCAATTTTCTTAGGATCTACACGAATCCCTTCAGCCGACACTATATGACCTAAGTATTCAATCTCTTCTTGAAAGAAAGAACTCTTTTCAGGATTGACATACAATTCATTTTCTCTCAAAAGGTTGAACACTTGTTCCAAGTGTTGTTCATGATCTTGTCGATCCTTGCTGAAAACAAGAATGTCATTAAAGAACACTATAACAAAACTTTGAAACTTAAGGAATATGCGATTCATCATACGGCTAAAAGTAGCTGGAGCATTGGTCAAACCAAATGGCATAACCAAAAACTCATAGTGACCAGTTTGGGTTCTAAAAGCTGTCTTGAAAATGTCAGATTGAGTCATACGAACTTGATGATACCCAGACTTTAGGTCAATCTTGCTAAAGATCTTTGATCCTCTAAGCTTATCAAGAAGATCATCTACCCTAGGAATAGGATATCTGTTCTTGATAGTAATCTTATTCAATGCACGATAGTCTACACATATTCGGTAAGTTCCGTTCTTCTTCTTAACAAGAAGCACTGGAGCTCCAAAAGGTGAACTACTAGGTCGAATAAGGCCTCTCTCTAGCAAGTCTTCTATTTGGCTTTGGATTTCTTTTTGCTCTAAATTGTTGACTCTATAGGGAGCTTTACAAGGCGGGGAATTTCCAGGCAATAAGTCAATGCTATGATCCTCAGGCCTAGACTTAGGTAATCCTGGAGGCAGATCTTCCATGAAACAGTCACTAAATTTGGAGATAAAAAGATCAAACTTTGGTCTTTTGGATGTGTCAGACTCAGCATCAAGCTGGTTAACCCATACCATATAAGTCTTGTCTCTTTTTCTTAGAGCTCTCTTTGCTTGAGTGTGACTCAACAAAGGACTCATTTCTCCTTTGACTTAACACTGGAGGATAATATTTTCATTGTCCTTCCTTAGAGAAATGCTATGAGTGTCATAGTCTATAATAGGATTGTATTTGTGTCTCCAAGGCATACCCAAAATTATATCTACCCCTTGTAAAGGTGCAACTAAGAAATCCCTCTTTTCTGTTAAGAGCTTGATGCATAAATCCAAACTTCTCACCTCTTGCATGCAATTATACTTTGTTCCTGTAAATGCTGCTTTGACTTTATAGTGCGTAGGTGAAGAATGAAGATTTAATGCTCTAAGTACCTTTTCAGAAATGAAATCATGTGTACTACCATCATCATGCAAAATAAAAACTTCATGTCCATTTATTGTTTCTTTTATTTTAAGCAAAGAATGAACATGAGGTTTACCTTCTTGTTCTGAGTAATCTAGATTGGAATTACCCTCTTGCTTGAATGATTCTTCTTCATTGTCGTCTTCTTCAATCATATTGACTCGAGCTGCCTGCCTACTGGTGTTGAATTCTTGGTACGCTCCGGACAATTCGGTGCTATGTGACCTTCTTTGTGGCACTTGAAACATTTGATAGGAGATGTCTTCGGTTTGCCACCATTGACTTTCTTATTGGTACTCATGTTGCCTTTAGCCTCGTCCTTGCCTTTGTCATAACCTGGTTTATACATCTTCTTTGAAGCATAAAAAGATTTAGTAAATGGTTTAGAAGAAGTACCCTCATGTGCTTTAATCTCTTTAGGAAAACGCTGTTCAATGGCTGAATTTGAATTCTCGTCGCCTCAAACAAATCCCGAACGATTCCGCGTGATTCAAGAGTCTTGGGCTAGTGGAATTGTTGATGAAATAATTTTTTTGCACTTTGAAACCTGCTAAAACAGTCCTGTAAACCTTGCCCAAACTCTGTAATATTTTTTTAAAATTTTCAGAATTTTTCAGAAGCGATTTCGGAATTTTCTGGCCTTTTCTAGGCAATTTTCAAGCTTTTTTAAAACCTGTAAATCACTTTTCTGCACCCAGAAATTTTCAGAATTGGAAACCTTTGAAATTTCTCTTCAAATTTGAAAATAGGGAAAAGTAAAGGTTCAAAAAGTGATGTGACTTGCATGGGGATTGGGAAAAGTAAGAGTAGATTAGGATTAAGAGAGAGATTAGGCTTATGGAGAGATTAGCTTTGAGCTTTTTTTTTAAATTCTCCTCCCCACGCAGTTTTGCGCCGGCAGGCTGCCGCCGTGCGCCGCCTCTTGGTTTTTCTTTTTGAGAATTTTTTTTGATGGATTTTACATGCTTAATCTGCTCCGTCTATTATAGGTTTGCTCATGCTTGAAGCTTTTTGATTTCTGAGAGATACCCATGAGGTTTTTGACTATGAGGATTTCATCCATACGGTCAGATTTTGATTTCACTGAGTATTTGGAAAAACCGCTTTTTGATAGAGAGGGATGGTTTTGCAGGGTGGTGAGTGGGTTTGAGAGTAGATCTAGTTTTGAATCTTTGACCTTTGGGTAAAGACCTACAAAACACCCTTCTGTCTATCTTTGGGTAAAGACCTACAAAACACCCTTCTGTCCACTGGATAAATTCCTGCACTTTCTTGATTTTTGAGAAGTTGAAGCCCTTTCCTACCTTCTCCACAAATCTCCTAGCCCAAGCTCTGATACCACTGCAACCGGAATCTTATTCTAGGAATTGATTGTGGAAAAGTAGAGAATTAATTCAATCATAAAAACCATTGCTTGTAAGCTTCAACTAAATCAAATCAATTGAAAAATTAAACACTTAAACAAAAATACTTAGCTCCAAAAAGACCATATTGGGTGCAATCTTCCCCCCTCTTGTGCGTGGCCTCTCCCCACACAAGGGTATTTCTTTATTAGCTTTCTTTTTCACCAAAATTAGGCCATAGCCCCCAAAATACAAGATGTGCTTTTTAGAGAGCACGGCACTCTTCTTTAACAAAAATAGAGTGTCAAATTGGGACTAGGGTAAAGCCATAGGCTTTAATAAATTCCACATAAATAAATGTATCTTTCCTAAAGTTCAAAATGGAAAAATCATTTGATAAGGTTACAAGCTACTATGCTTGCTAAAAATGAAATGTGATGATCCAAGACATTTCTTCCAAAGTAAACTCTTCAATTCCCATAGTCTTCATCACCTGAAAATATAAGCCCAATTAATTATTAAATTAATCTCACAAATATTAAACAGGCACAAATCATCACCAACTCATGACTACCAGGCGTAAGTACCCCAGGAATCACCCTGCCATACAAACCTAACTGAAATAATCATAGGTGGCCTCAAACATACGTCATATACCACACGTATTAATATTTATAGTGGTGTCACCCACGATATTAACCTAGCCGGCATGACGCAAGAGTAATCTAGGCGTCCCCAAATTACTCAAGAGGGGATAAATAATATTTTTCTAGAGGACTTAAAATATATTCTCATGACAAAGAGAGAACGAGTGATTAGCAGTAATCACTCCCAAACCCTAACCCTAAGCACACCACATATGCTAGATGATATTTTCAAGAAAGAGCGAGAGAGAACACTCCACTTCTGGGAGGATGATTTACAAACAACAGAAATTGGATTTTCTAGTTCCAAGCCTTTTCCCACTAGGCCGCGAGTAAGTGTGGTGTGTGCACATAGGACAAACCCCAGTGAGAATTGCAGGTGTTGTGCATGGGCAAGGGAAAAAGGTGTGCTTGTAGTCCTAATCACCTATAGAGACTTTTGTTTTAAGTCCTCATGTGGGTGAGGACTTACATGAACTTATTGGTCAGCACCCCTAAAGAGGGTTTTGTACTGATTAGCCCATTTGGCTAGATTTGTGAGCTGACCCTTAAGTTTATCTTTAAGTGGTTAGAGAAGCTCTCACACTAGTAACGTTGCCCATTGGTTTGGTAACAAAGTCAAGGAACAAGGTGGAGCTTTGTGGACAAGGCTCTGTGGGTTGAAAGGGTTGGGCAACTTGATCTTTTAAGTGCCCCTGGATTGGGTGTGGGCAAGTCTATAGGATTTAGTTGATGAGGAGGGGACTTGCTTGCCTGTTGGTCACCAAACAATCTACCCCTTAAGTGGATAGGTACTTGTTGGGTTGGTGTGGTGTGGGCCAACTGGTGAGGATTATGTTGTGTGAGCTAAATGATGGAGTTTCCATCATGGAGCTTTGAGTTCTAAGAGATGTTTGGCCACCCATCATTGCCCAGTGATGAAGGCCCATGATTAATGAGGCTTCTGGGGAGTTGTTGTGGTGGATGAGCACAGGCGGTGTTCTTGGGTAGCTAGAGGTGAGTGTTACCTTCATAGTAGCCTTGTGCTCATAAAACAAGCGGTCGGGGACTAGCCAATGTTGAAGCTTTAGCTTGGGGTTGGTTTTTGTTGACTTAGTTGGCTTCTTGAGCTTGGGTTTCAAAGATGGCCATTTGGGGATCCAGAGTTCTGTGTAGCCATCATAGAGCCCTTGAGTTGTCAGACGATTCTTTGGCACCCACCATTGTTTCTCATGAGATAAGGGTAAGAGGTCAGGGTGCTTGTAGTGTGGTTGGTTGAGGATGTAGAGTTGAGGGAGATTGTCAACAACGAGGCATGATTGTCATTGTTGGAGGGTGTCGATAGTGCCCTTTTGATCGGTTTTGGTGAGGCATAAGGTGTGGTAACAGGGGACACTGTCAATAAATGAGGATAGGACATAAGGGGTGTAAGATTCCTCCTCAGCCTGAATAATGAATAAGCCTCTACTTCAATCCCCTGTAATCATTCCCTGTTTCTAAATACAAGAAAATATTATTTTTCCTTGTTTTGCCTAGTGAGATAAAAATTTCTACAGAGTGGTAAATCAATATTGAGATATTTTTGGATATATAAATTCTACAAATATCAAAAATATGTTTCCTTGAAATAGAAAATCAAAATAAATTTTCCAAGGTGGAATTGGAATTAATTAAAAATGATTTGAAAGACCTTAGCCTAAGGGTCAAGATTTTTCAAAAAATTTGAATTATGGTCCAATTAAGGTTCCTATGGACCAATAAGATTAATCCAAGTGTTGAGATGAGATAAATCCAATGAATAAAAGAAAATACCCAAAAATGAGTAAATGCCCACATAAGATGAAGAGTTGACTGAGTACAAGATTTATTAGTTAAAAATTATGAAATATTACTAAAAAAAAATGAGATATTTTGGAGTAATCATTCATTTTTAACACCTTGGTGTAAGGAAAGGAGGTGCCTAATTCACATGTGTGGAGGAGTTTTAAACTCAAAAATAATAAGATATTTGTATCTCTCCTGGATCAAACCAAATCAAAAAGGGAGACAAACCGATCCAAATCTTGTCCAAATTCAGCCAAACTGATGCTGGAAAATTCTAGAACTTAGTTGGACTCAATTATAGTGGCCTCCCTCACCTATAAATAGACTCTCATTCTTTTGTATTCTCATCTGTGAACTAAACTATGCCGGTATTACTCTAAGATAAGCTTATTTTCTATTATCCTCTAAAAATCCACTACAAATTGGAGAGATTGGAGCTTATCTCTCTCTTCAACCTTCCTTGGAGTCTTCATCAACATACTAAACCAATTGATTGGTTGGGGGCCTCTCCTTAGACTAAAGAATCAAGCAAAATAAGAGGTAAAGTGTGATTTATGGTCTTTTTTCTTAATCTCTAAATGTTTCTCACTTCTCAACCCCTCTCAAGCTTGAGAAGTATTCTATTGAATGGCTCTTTAATACAATTGAAGCTCTCTAATGAATTTTAGTGATAAATCACATAAAGTTTCCATTTAGGCTTAAATTAAAATATTTTTTAAGCATATCTCTCTTCCCCAAAGAATGGTCATTCCTATGACCTATTCTACATTCAAATGATGCTTCTCATGAAGGAATTCTCAAATCTAAAAGTAATTTCTATGCTTGTCAAATTAGAGGCCAAAGAAGTGGCTTTTTAATGCTTTTATGCTACTTAATTTATGAAAAACTTAGGAATCGAGTCCATAATTGGATATTGATCCAAATGATAGTTATTCTATCATATTGTATTACTAAAACTTTATGCTTTCAAAATTATTGAAAATTATCAGTAATAACAACGGAGCTATGGTAAAATTTTTGAAAAATTAACACATTTTTGTACATAATATGAAAAGAGGACTTCCTACCATATTCTAGGATTAATCATCCTAGGTTAACTGAATAATTCTCATCATAACCATGGAAATTTTAATTTTTATGTTTATACATAAATAGTTAAATTGAAAAAAGGAAAACTTCTAGTAATTCATTTTTGTGATAAAAGAGAAATTCCCACCATGACAATAGAAATCCATGTATTCCAATGAGGAAAGAGAAAATTTTGGGATACTAAAATAATGGATATTTTAATTAAAAATTAAAGAAAAATTTTAGTAAATTTATCTTTTTGCATAGATAAATTTAAAGATGAAAGAGGAATTCCCACCATAATTGGAATTCAACCATTTAAATGAGAAAATTTAAATTTCTAGTGTAAAGGAATTAATGGAGATTTTTATTTAATTTTTAAGAGAAAATTTAGTTAAATTTATCTTTTTGCATAGATAAATTTAAATGATGAAAGAGGAATTCCCACCATATTTGGAATTCAATCATTTGAATGAGAAAAGTGGAATTTCTTGCTTAATGGAATTAATGGATATTTTTATGTAATTTTTAAGAAGAATTTTAGATAGATTTAATTTATGGTAAAAGAGGAATTCCCATGATAATTGGATTACACTCATTAAATGAGAAAAAGAGAGATTTTTAAGTTTATTCAAAAAAAGAGGTATTGGTATTTAGTTAAAAGAAGAATTTTTATGATATTTAAAAAAAGATGGATTTGAATTAAATCTTAGTATCAAAAGATGAATTTCCACCATAATTCTACCTAATGAATTAAGGTCCATGAATTATGTGGCATAAAGAATATCTTTGGATATTTGAATAGGAAAAATCACTAAATTGATATTTACCTAAAATTAGATGTTTATCTGAAGGGAATACTTGTTAAAAATAAACTAAATGAATTTGGTTAGACTACGAGAGGGACGGACAATAACCCTATTTGTCCATCTCTTGATCTGAAACTTAGTGTCCAATTCCAGTTCCTAAATACAAAGAATAGACTACCGAAAGAACTGCCTTTGACCGAACTCACCAAGAATCTAGTTGGACAAACAGACAAAATGATGGGTATATTACCCTCATGAGAGATCAAGGATCCTCATTATGAAACCAGGCATTATGGAGAAAAGGGTTTTGCGGAACCAATCTCAAATTGGGAATTTTACTTGCATTGGAACCTCTGTTTTTCATTCAAAGGGCTGTTTTACGCCATAATGGGATATTTTGAAATAATGATGCATTTTTGACACCTTGGTAAGGAAAGGGGGGCTCTTGACATACGTTCCTATTTCACATGTGTGGAAGGTTTTTTAATTCAAAAAAATTGTGATATTTTTATCTCTCCTCTCTCCTTGATCAAACCAAATAAAAAAGGGAGCCAAACTGGTCCAAATCTTGTCTAAATCTTGTCCAAATTGAGTCAAACTGAACCTCAAAGATTCTAGAACCCAGTTGGACTTGGTTAGTGACCTTCCTCACCTATAAATAGACCCTCATTCCTTTGTATTTTCATATTGGAGCTATACCATGCCAGTATTATATTAAAATAATCATATTTTTTATTATTCCTTAAATTTTCCTCTCTTGGGAGCTTGGAGCTCTCTCTCTCTCTACAACAACTCTTGGAGTTTCTCTTCTCCTCTTGGTAGACCAATTGATTGGTCGAGGGCGTCACTGCAATTAAAGAATCAAGCCAAACTTGGAGGTGAAATCAAATCTTATGGTTTTTTTTCAATTTTCTCAATAACTTTCTTCTTCTCAACCCCTCTCAAGCTTGAAAAGCTTTCAAAATGACTGTTTTAATTCAATTCAAGATTTCCCTAAGTTTCCTAATGTTTAATTAGAATTAAGTTAAGCTTTATGCTTCAATTATAATGCTTTCTTTAAGTAAATCTCCCTCTCCAAAAGAATAGCCATCTTTATGGCTAAACCCCTTGGAAAAGGATGCTTCTCAATGATAGTCTCTTAATTCAAAGCTAAACTCTATGCTTGATAAGCTAGAGATTAAGGAAATGATATTTTCATGATTGTGTACTATTAAAATAATGGTAAATTCTTTTAGAGTAGTTGAAAACTACTCTAATTCATTGTAAATGAGAAATGGATTATCCTAACAATTTGGAAAAAGAGAAATGTTGAAATTAGCTTAATCTAGTGAGATAATCATAGTTATGTTTAATTTTATGATTTAAATTCATAGTCTGATTTTAAGCATCAAAGACGAACTACTATCATATTTTCATTACAAGCTTTTATTCTTTAGAAAAAAAATGAGAATTATCAGTAATAGCAGCAGCGAAGCTATGGTAAAATTTTTAGAAAATAATACATATCTTATTTTTATGCATAATGCTAAAAGAGGACTTCCTACCATATTCTAGGATTGGACATCCTATGCAAAAAGAATGATTTTCATCATATTCATAAGAAATACATTTTTTATAATTATGCATAATTAATTGAATATGAGAAAAGAGTAAATTTTTGTAAATCTATTTTTATGCAAAAAGAGGAATTCCCATGATATTTGAGATCCAAGTAATTAAATGGTAAAAGAGGAATTTTTGGTAAATTTATTTTTATGCAAAAAGAGGAATTCCCATGATATTTGAGATCCAAGTAATTAAATGGTAAAAGAGAAATTTTTTGTAAATTTATTTTTATACAAAAAGAGGAATTCCCATGATATTTGAGATCCAAGTAATTAAATGGTGAAAGAGGAATTTTTGGCATAATTCAAATTATGAGTATTTATCAAAAGTGGAATTTTGAGTATTATTAATTTTATTGGAAAATATGGTAGAATTGATTTTTGTAAATTCCATGAATCTTTTACTCAAAAAGATGGATATTGAATATATTTCACTTCAAAAATTTCAGCAAGAATATGAAAATATCCATCAAGAAAAAGTACCGTTAACTAGGCCAAGAAATTAGCAGAAACTTAGAAAAGTCCTATCAGTATCGAAAGTAAAAAACGATACTAAGTGGATGTGATGTGGATCTGAATGAATGTAAATTAATGTGATAGGATATAAATGGATGTGATGTGATTAGAGGAGATGTAAAGAGATGTAAATGTGATGTGATAAGATGTGAATGTGATGTGATAAGATGTGAATGCTGTTCCATGGGAACACGGATTATGGAAGGAGGCTGGAAGCAATTAATGCGAGAGAGCGGGATTGTTCCATGGGAACACGGATTATGGAAGGAGGCTGGAAGCAATAAATGCGAGAGAGCGGGATTGTAGCCATGGGAACATAAAGACGCACATAATTTTTCTATATTTTTGTGCCGAAGTGCAATGTAAATCGTTTTAGGCCAATGTGGGTTCGAAATGAGAGTTCTAAGTGTATTAAGCAAGGCTCACTTATGGGGTTGTCCGCCCATGTGTGAAAGAGGCCTAGGGTTAGGGTTAGTGACATCTTTATAAAAGAGATGTTAGCTAAAGAAAGGGGACGTTTTTTGGCCATTCTCATAAGCTATTGAGTGAAGCTCTTGAGCTCTCAAGCTATGGCAACGCTCTAACTCTCTCTCTATTGTACTCTAATGAGCATCAAGCTATGGCAACGCTCTAACTCTCTCTCTATTGTACTCTAATGAGCATCAAGCTCCAATGAGTATAGCTCCACTTCATTTTCTTAATCTATTTTAGCATCATTGAAGTAGATTAATCTATGATTAGTTGAATGCTTCTTTATTTCTCTTGTGTATGCTGCATGCTTGTAGTGTGTGTGTGTGTGTAGTCTCCATTGATGCAAGCTCTTGCCCACTTCATTGGCAATGAGTTATTCATGGATAGACTCTCTCTATGAGCTTGTGGGTTTGTGAATGTTACATTCTATGCTTGCTTAAGCTTGTGGGTTAGTAGATGCGCGCTTATGGATTTGCTGGCATTAGGGAAAGCTAAGATTTAATCAGTGTTTGAATGGGATTAAGAGATTACCATGCATTGCTTGTTCTCTTGATTAGTGTAGTGGATTTAAGGGATTGAGAGATTGATTGAGGTGTTGAATGGTTGAATCGTCAAGTGGTGGTTCATGTATGTGAGCTCTCCCTCATGGGATAAGCCTTCATGCACTAATCGGGTCGAGTCCTCGGATTGACATTGTGTTTTTTAACACATTTGTTGATCGGTAGTACTCTATGAGCACTATATTGCACGGTAGAGAGAACTACTCTACAATGGCGCCACTGCCGGGGAACGAGTGCCTACATTAGTTGAGCACCATACACACACTACTACTCCTTGTTAAGCTCCAATCGGTTGCAAGACTGTTGGATAGGAGAGCACGCTTTGGGACTAATTTTGGTACTTATTTAAGACTAATCTGTTGTTAAATTCTCTTTATTTGTCTTGCAATTTGAGTGCAATTGGCTAGCTACGCTTCTCCCTTGAGGTCAAGAGACAAGGATTCAACACATGGGAAGGATTGGAGGTAGACGCTAAACTTGCCAATTTCAATTTGTGTGCGAAAGAGAGAGGCCTGTTTTTGCATTTCTGTCATTCTGTTTGAGGATAATTTTTACAGTTTCAATTTTCTGCGTGTTCGTTTTATTTTTTGTTCTTAGCTTAGTTTAGTTTTCTGCATCTTTAATTTTGTGCATTTTAGTTCTCTGTTCAACTTGCATTTTAGTTCTCTGTTAAACCTGCACCTGTAGAGAAACTGAAATCTGTCAACACACATGAAGATTGAACATTTCGAATTTGCTGCAAATCTCACAGCTGCACACGCATTTAGTTCACTGCACACGCATTGAATTCGCTGCAAATCTCACAGCAGCTGTACACGCATTTAGTTCACTGCACACGCACTTCAAAAAAGAAAAAAGTAATAATAATAAAAGAAGGCGGTTGTGTGTGAACAGCGCACCGCGTGGGGAGAGACCCACACCGCACCATAAAGACTGCCACCGCACCGGATAAGGGGGTGAAAAAAGTGTCTGGAAAATTTTTCATTTTCTGCCGCCGCAAAAAATTGGGAGGTTATCTAACTTTTCGAGAGGAGTTAGAAAACACCCATCGTCGAAATTTCGGTCCCGGAACCATTTTCCCATAGTATGGGAAACTAGTAAATTTTAGGCGATTTTCGATCCTGAAAAATACGCTATTTTTTGGCCTAATGTGTTCGAGGGGGTTCAAAATGGGTTCTGGTAAAGTTTGAGCCAACGTGAAAATTTTTGGATTTTTTTGAAAAAAAAACCTTAAAATTTGACCTTATGCACTTTCGGTCGAGACGTCATATAGACACTGCCATAAGGTCTAGGGCACCTTCTAGAGTACCTACGCAGGAAAGTGGGACCCAATCGGTAGGAAATTTGGCAAATATTGCTGAAACCTTTTTCGAATCCCAATCTGATACCCTTTCGAGGACAACTAGCTCATTGTCTATGGATAATCTAGGGCCGTCAAATAGTCATCACTTAGCCCCAAATAGGACACCCACAAGATCTTTTAATCCATTTAAAGCCGACATCATGGGGTTACCACTCAATGATGTGAGACTTCAATATGTCTACACGAATGCTCAAGGAGCTGAGATCTTTAGGGATCCACAACAACGGTATCTCGTTAAGATTGCAGACTTTTTCTCAGAGCTTGATAGAGTACCTCTAGTGAATGACCAGGGGTCTTTTAGGATGACCCACTTCAAGAGGTCTATAAGGACTCTTTAGAAGGATATTATGCCACAACTAGATTGCCAGAGCTAGATCTTCCTCTAGCACTTGTGGTGGTAGTCGAGAAGCTTGCAAGATACAAGAACCGAATCATTGATACAAGAACCGAATCATTGATACCAGATACAAGAACCGAATCATTGATAAATGGGCCAATGAATACCGAACCTTAGATTGGAAGGAGATTCGTGAGCTCACGTGGAGAGGACAACCATTATTCATGGAAGTGTTCTCAACTAATACAGCTAAACCAAGAGAGACAGCCTTTCTTGGAGAAACTGTTGCTCCTCCCCTACGAGAGTTCATCACTAGAGAGGGACCTTCAACATCAAAGTGGACCACTGCAAGTAGCCCAACTCTAGCACCAAGATATTATCCTACACCAAAAGTGTGACCACAGATCACACCACAACACACCACAACAACATTTCTCTCACTATGACAATCGGAGGGTGGGGGAGTCAACTCGGCCTCCCATAAATGCACCTCCTGAAATGCGGGTAACAGGATCTTTGGAGAGGGTTGGTGAGGCAGGTAATAGGAGACCCACACCAATTCCGGATGCATATGGTCCACCTTACCAAAGAGAGGAACCACTGAGAGTGAGAGGCCATAGGCCTGATGATGAGTATTCAAGACGAGTAAGGCCATCAACTCTTCAGAAACTGGTAAAGAAGTACGAAGGGTCGGGAGATCCATATGACCATGTAGCAGCATTTAGGCAAGCAGTTCGAGCTGAGCAAGCTGAAAAGCATACGCAAATTGAAGGGTTTGCGCTCACTCTTGAGGGAAAGGCCCTTGCTTGGTTTCAAGCACTAGAGGCTTCAGACAAATCTTCTGTACGAGTTTTGGAAGAGAGATTCATTGCTGCTTTTTCCTTGATGGGGATTCAGCATGACACAGTAGCAAACATCTACTCTTTCAAGCAAGGCGAGACTGAGAGTGTTAGAGACTGTGTAAATAGGATGAAGCAGTACATTAATCGTTGCCCAAAAGATGAGAAGCCCACCCAGAGTCGATTAATTTCTCTCTTCTTAAAAGGACTCAAAATTTCAACACTACACACACATCTCTATGCAAAGAAGCATACAAATTTCAATGAGTGTTGCCATGATGCTAAGGATTTCACAGATAACTTCCAATTCCAAGATGGTACTAGCCCTGAGGTGCAACCTAGAGATCAGTGGGGTGATGACCAAAGTTCAGGGTCTAGTGTACTAGTAAATCCAGACCAGATAGCTAACCTAGTACTACGGAGATTGGGACAAACCTATCGCCCACCCATGCAGCCACAACAACAGCAGCAGCAGCGAATGAGGAGTGTACTACCTACAGGTCCTCATCTTTGTGGAGCATGTGGCGGTAACCATAAAACCGAAGAATGTAATACCTTTTCTAGACTCTAGTCACAAACCAACCCACAAAGAAGTGGTGCCAGGCCTGTGCTTGGAATTATACCCACACCACACAGGAATGTACTCACATTACAAGAATGAGACAAGAGCGTGAGCAGCAAAGGGGTGCAGGGGCTCCACAAATGCATCAACAGTATACTAATTTTGAACGTAAGCCACCGATGGCACAAGAGCAAGCACGACCTGTACTTGGAGCTCAACCTCCTGCTCCTAGGACTGCTCCTGTGAGGTTTGTTGACTACAACAATTCAAATATGTGTAGAGACTTGGTAAACCCAAGCTATGTGGAGGAGGAATATGCATCATATTCATCCAAGGAAAATCTCTTTGAGAGTCCCGCATATCCAAGGCAAGCACTGGGGAGCCTCAACCGGGGGAACAAATTCTTTGATGTTGCTAGGCGGCTACCAACCTAGGACTCCAGGCCCCTCAGGTCAATGGCAGCAAAGGAAAGTAGAAGCCAAACTAATGGGCCCCTGTTATATGAGTGCGGAGAACCCCATTGGGCTCGTGATTGTCCACATTGCCAAAGGCAAGCAGCTCGATCCAATACAATAGTACCACAGTTTCCACCAATTGAAAGATATTGTCTAGGGTGTTGTGTAGAACACTTTCCAAAGGATTGTTTGCTGAAACCACATGAGGAAGGCACCTCTCAACCAAAGGTCTCACTCAACTTTGTAGAGGCAGTTCCATCGCCACCTTCATCAGAGAATGGGGATGTCGTGCCACTTAGAGTCATGACTAGATCACAGACACGAAATGTCGAAATGTAGACTGATGAGACACCTCGAACTAGGGATGCAAAGGCAAATCTAGTGGACAAGACCCTACTTTCCAATAGAAAAAGGACCACTAGGAGGAAAAAGAACCGCAACAAGCAAACTAAGAGTGCATCCACTAGTTCTCAAGAAGTCTCTAAACAAAACATGAAGAATCAAGATTTTACATCCCAAGAAGTGCATGAGGAGCATCAACCTCAACCTGGGCCTAGTGCTAAACAAGATGAGGCTAGTACAACCGAGGATAGTTCAGGGGGTTTTGTTTTTGTGGATAAGGTGAACGAGACTCTAGATGCCAGCTTTATCTGCTCATAGAAGTCGCATTGCAGCTTTATCTGAGCTACCCAAGAAGATTCAAGAATACCCAAACCCTCGTGAGTGAGGAGAAGATCAATCTAGGTGTACATCAGCAACTCATTAGGGAAGCTCAATCAATACTTGAGGGCCCACCTCCACCTATCCCTCCACCTATCCCGCGGGGCCCCACCTCTCTTAAGCCAACATTAGAAACCATACCAGAAGTGTCATCAAGTTGGGAAATGAAAAGTGAGCTGATCTCACAAGCTCATAGCGAGAAGTCTGCACCAATTGACACCCCATTGAAAGAAGGCATTCTGCCACCACCTAGTCTTGCCTTCCCATGCAATGATGAAGTTATTGATGCTAACGAGGACATGGCAAATGAGATGTGGGCAGCAGTTCATGAGAAAGTTAATGAGAATATGTCCTCTATTATTTCACCTCCATTATCTGAAGTGGATTTTACCAGGGGCACAGAAAACAACTTTAGACGCCCAAGCATCTAGGAGGAAGTTCAAACAATTATTTCTCCTAGAAGTAAGCATACAATGAAAGCCTTACCATCTTATTTGGGAGAATATGAGAACTGTTCTCAAACCTTGAGGATACCCTCCATGCATAGAAGGTTGACAAAGGAGATGGTATATGGGTATCGTGCAAGCTATTTTGTCAGTACCAGTGGCTTGTACCTTACCTTTGCTTGATTTGATAAAGCTTCGACCAGAGTTGTGGAATGATATTGCCACATGTTTGTCAGAGCAGGTATTGCTACAAAAGGGTCACCATCAATGTACTATACACCTTGAGACAAAGCATGTTATGCCAGTTCCTATCAACAAATTCCTATCAACAAAGTAGGAAAATTTTGTGAGGACGATCTCAGGGAAATGCTACCCTCCCATTAGAAGTGCGAAAAGTAGTTTCAACTGCAATACTTGATAGTGGTGCAGGAGTGGGCATTGTGACAAGGTCCATTTGGGAAAAGTGGGGCAAACCAGCTATTAGGAGTACAAGGATGCTCTTGCAGCTAGCAGATGGAAGCTTAGAACATCCCATTGGGCTGCTAGAGAACATATTGGTCACCACATGTGGGATTGAATATGAGCACACATTTGCAGTAGTGGATTTTGGAAAGCATCCAAACTATGAAGTGATATTGGGTAGATCATTCATGCGACAATTTCAAATGATTCAAGATTGGGGATACAATTATTTGTACCTCCGACATGATTCTATCATCACAAGGGTCAACCTAAAGAATCACTCATATCGTGATGTAACAAGGTCTCCAATAGATGAGTTTGATTCTGCTTCGTCTGAGGGCTCAAGAGTTACATTGTCAGATGGGCGAGAAGATTTGTGGATGTGTGGAGCCTTATGTAAGGATTTCAACACTGAGAGACTTAAGGGTAATCGAAGTGTATCAGATGAGGCATACATTCCACAACCCTTCCCTGAGCACTTAATTGATCCCCTAGAATGGAGTCATGTCCTTGCAACATTATTGACATGTGCTTTACCTAAGCCAATTCAATTTTGTGACTCAAATGGATATGACATTATTCCTATACGAATGGTACAACCACGTGACCTTTTAGATGATTTGTACTATGAGGTTGCATTCACAGCACTGCATGTAGAGGAAGTCTCAGTGGAGGATTTAACACTCGAATCGGCTAATGATGCTGATAAGGAAGACGGATGGGACTCTGATTTTGATGATGATGTGATAATCCCTGAGAAAGAGTTAGGAAAGGCACGCCTACTCTTGAGAGGAAGGGAGGTTCAAATAGAGATCCCTCGAAGCCGACCCAAACGTAAATGCTGTAAGAGCCATAAGAGAATCTGTAAACAAGATGAGAGGGAACGATGTGAGAGAATACAAAAAGAAAATGAGGAGTTTAAGAATGAACACTCTCGACCACCACCTCACTTCTTAGGATAGAATGGATATCTATACTATGTCCAAGCACAAGATAGTATCAAAAGACCAAGTAAAACGATCAGATGGATTCCAACCAGGAGAAAAGCTAACTGTTAGCAAAAATCGTAAAAAAAAGAGACCAAAACAAAAACTCGTCTCAAACAGATTCAAAAGAGAGTGTCGGAAGTGCAAAGATAAAGATTGAACGAAAAACTCTGATGCAAGATTGCAAAAGAGAGCTCAAAACCGCATGGTCTTCAATTAGTGATGACTCAAGTGGACAAGAACAAGGTCTCAATGTGTCCCCCAACTTCACACAGTACACTCTTCAAGATCGGAAGATTGTTCTTCAATAGCCCATGCGACAAAAGCCAAGCATGCCAGGGGTTTCATATGATGGTCCAGAAGATGCAAAAAAAATTGATATCACGGAGCCAGGAAAAGAGCCTTGCTATGTGTGGATTGCCACAGACTTGTCCTTAGATGAGGAGAAGTTATTAATTCAAACAATAAAGGAGTATTGCGATGTTTTTGCTTAAGTTGTTGATCCAAGCATATGTCAGCATACAATTCCATTGCAAGAGGATGCAAAGCCTTCCAAGCAACGTCCTTATACTTACAATGAGAATTTTGCACGAAAGATAAAAGAAGAAATAGACAAGCTCTTAGAGGCAAAATTTATCTATGAGATTGAACACACTGAATGGGTCTCCCCTATTGTAGTGGTGCCCAAGAAAAATGGAAAACTTCGAGTATGTGTAAACCTCAAGAAGGTAAATGCAGCTACTGTTCGTGATCATTACCCACTTCCAATCACAGATCAAGTTTTGGAACGTGTTGCAGGGAAAAAGGCATATAGTTTCTTGGATGGATTCTCCGGTTACAATCAAGTGTCAGCATCTTTGCCTATCGTGTTATGCCATTTGGTCTAACAAATGCACCTGCAACCTTTCAGCGGTTAATGAGTCATGTATTCAAGGAGTACCGTAGGCTATTTCTTGAGATCTTCATGGATGATTTATGTGTTCACTCACTAGAACGTGATGATCATATAGAACACCTCAGAATTGTGTTTCAAAAGTGTCAAGCTTATCGTATATGCTTGAATCCTAACAAGTGCAAATTCATGGTAAGACAAGGGAAGATTTTGGGCCATATTGTTTCTCGCAATGGTATTTCAACAGATATGGATAAAATTGATGTCATTGTCTCATTACCTCGGCCTATCAACCCTAAAGGGGTACAAATATTCATGGGACATTGTGGCTATTATCGTCGATTCATCTACATGTACGCTGTCCTAGCCAGACCATTATATGCTCTTCTTGTAAAGTTTAATTGGACTGACGAGTGTGAGGAATCCTTTGAAAAGTTGAAGCAAGAATTAGTGTCTGCACCCATCTTATGGGCACCAGATTGGAACCAAATCTTTCATGTCCATATTGATGCTTCAAACTTTGCAATTGGATGTATTTTGGCTCAATCGGGAGAACATAATAAGGATTTCCCAATCTCATATGCTAGTCGACAGTTGAACAATGCTGAGAAGAACTATACCACAACAGAAAGAGAAGGTTTATCCATGATATATGCAGTGAAAAAGTTTCGCCATTACCTTTTGGCAAACAAATTTATATTTTTTGTGAACCATCAAGCACTGCTATATTTGGTGAAGACGCCTTGTGCAACTGGAAGGATTGTGAGGTGGTTTGTCATCCTTCTTGAGTTTGATTTTGAAGTGGCAGTCCGAAAAGGAACAACTCATCTTAGGGTAGATCATTTGTCTCGAATCACCTCTGGAGAAGCTCCTATGGTGTGAATGATGATATGTTAGATTCAACACTTTTCCTTGTAAAGACACCTCCTAAATGGTCTGAACTCATCTTAGAAATTTTGACAAGTGGGCAGATACAACTAGCGGGTCCTAATGTGGACCTATGGTGGCCATTCAAGTTAATCTCAGGGAGATTATATCATCAGGGTAATGATGGAGTGTTGCGGCTTATACCTAACCCTGACTAATATGAGAAGATCTTGGAATGGACACATGAGGGTATTGGTGGAATCCATGCATCAGCTACTACTTGTGTGCGACGTATAACTCAGGATGGGCAATGGTGGCCTACCATGCATGCGGATGCTGAAAAATTTATTCGTAACTATGCTTCATGTCATATTCAACAACCAATTAATAATGTCACATTATGCCAAATTTCAACTACACCAAGTTGGAGTAAGTATATTGTTCAGCATGGTCATACTGATCGAACAATTACAAGAGGGGCAAGGATGGCAACTTGCACGTGTGTATGTGAAGCTGACTACTTGAAAATCTTGACTCATGCACATGCAGGTGTTGGGGGTGGACACTTTTTGGGCAATACCATAGCTAAGTTGATTAGGTGGTCTGGGCTTTGGTGGCCAACCTTACAAATGGATGCCAAAGAATATGTAAAACGTTGTGTTGACGATTATCAAAGGGCCAAACCTCCCATAGCAAAGGACAATATGCCATTGCGGCCTATGTTAAGCACACGTGCTTTTGCCAAATGGGGTAGTATTGATTTTGTCGGTCCCATTAAACCTCCAGCTCATCACACACATGCCGAATATATTATAGTCGCAATTGACTATTTGACCAAATGGGTAGAGGCAAAGGCTACAGTCAAAAATGATGCCAGAACCATAGCTAAGTTCTTGTATGAGTACGTGTTTACACGCTATGGCTTACCTATTGAAATCGTTAGTGATCAAGTTGTGCATTTTGTGAATGAGGTCATAGAGTTTTTACTTCAAGAATTTATGGTAATTCACAAGCGTTCTGCACCCTATCATTCCCAGACCAATGGTCAAGCTGAGAGTACTAACAAGATTCTCTGCACAGCACTCACAAAGATTGTTGGGGGACATAGGACTGATTGGGAGCAAAAGTTGCACTCAGTTCTTTGGGCATATAGAATAGCCTATAAAACATCTGTGGTGGGCACAACCCCATTTGAGCTTGCTTATGGGCTAGATGCAATTCTTCCCATTGAATTTTTTGTGCCTACTCTACGAGTTGCTAAACAATTGGACTGGACTGGTCATGAGCTTTCTCAACACATTGATGAATTGGAAAAGCTTGATGAGCCCCGCTTATTGGCGGTAATGGGGATGTATGCTGAGAAGAGGAGACAAAAGCAATGGTATGATCGAAATGTAACAACTGGCCAATTCAAAAAAGGGGACCTTGTGCTCTTGTACACACTTAAGAAGCAGAAGAGAAAGCTCAAGAAACGTGGCCGAGGACCGTTTGTGATTAATGAGCTTACTCCAAGTGGTGCAGTGCGTTTAGAGACACTAGAAGGTGAGCAAATGCCTAACTTCATTAATGGAAGTCATCTCAAGAAATACAATGAACCATTAACTAAAGCCATGCTTCAACAAATGCATGCTGCCCACACGTGGAAAGAAGCACATGACCTACTTAAACGTCAGGCTCAAGAAGAAGCTAAAGAACCATTAACTAAAGCCATGCTTCAACAAATGCATGGCTCAAGAAGAACCATTAACTAAAGCCATGCTTCAACAAATGCATGCTGCCCACACGTGGAAAGAAGCACATGACCATTAACTAAAGCCATGCTTCAACAAATGCATGCTGCCCACACGTGGAAAGAAGCACATGACCTACTTAAACGTCAGGCTCAAGAAGAAGCTAAAGCTAGAGTTGCAAAAGCCAAGGAGCGTCGCAAGGCTTCTGTGTTGACCTTACAGTTGGCTACTGATGAACAATATGTCGATCCTTTCAATATTCACGTGTGTCTTCATCTTCATGAGACTACCTACTTTGTCTCTGCCTTAATTGACTCTAGTGTGGATTATAATGTTCTCTCATTTGACACATGGGTAGCCTTGGAACAACCAACACTTGCGCACATTCCTATTGACTTACGAAGCTTCTCAGGTGAAGATAACCCTATAGAGGGAAAATGTGTCATTATGATATCCATTCAGGATCACCAGATGTCAGTTCCCTTTTATGTGGCTAGTAAGTCCAAGGCAGTGGTAGAGGTTGTTCTTGGTCGATCATGGTTAAGTGCTACCAATTGTTCATTAGATTGGAAGAATAGACAATACAAATTGCAAATTGATTCTGATTGCATCTTGGGATCTGCTACTCCACGAGTTTTATCATGTCAAAAGGGTGGTAGTTCTACCTTACACAATCCAATTTCAACATCTGCTCTTCAAGCTCCAAGACAAATGATATGGATAATAGATGAGTCCTCAAGTGAGGGCCATGGCTTGCATGTTCCAACTACTCTAGTCACTGCTCAAAGAAGGCCAGGCAAGAAGGAATTATCAATTTGGCTACCCAAAGATGCGTACAAACTTATACCATCTATCCTAGTTGCTAAACCTACTAAAAAGCATATATTTTCCAAGCCTAAGCCTCAGATTGTTACTCATTGGGTCCCAAAGCATGTTCAGCACTTTGGCTACCCAAATGCCATGGTTTGCTAGAGCCAGAAGAGTGTATCAATAAGATTCCAAAAGCCACTCCTGGTTTTTCATATCAGTGGGTGCAAGGGAAGATAGGTGATGTAATAGCACCTACAAATCTCCCTGTGTTGACCTTCCCCAAACATGTATTGAATCACCAGTTGTCCCAACTTCTCCTTGTTACACACTTCCACCATCAACTTGTGTACCTAAGACAAATCCAACTTTACATGAGTCTCCTTTGAGCATAGATTCTAACACTTCACTGCCTAAATCCTCTTATCTTGCTCAAATTCCTCGACAATTGCTATCCTTCCCACCTCTTAAGAAGCACATACCCAAAACCAAAGGTAAGGCATTAACACAACAATTGAAGCTCTTTGGTAGATCAGTGTTTGAATAGTCTCACTTTTACTAATGTGGTTCCTTCTGCCATTACAGGATTGTGTTCTTTTTTAGATAATCTTATCTACATTGTTTTTGATAGGGATTGTAATGATGGATATGAGTGTATAAAGTTTGAAGTTTCTAAATTTCATTGTTCTACGCCCAGATACCTCCTGATGGATACTTGGCGAGATACATGTCCACCATGCATTGACCTTGATAGTACTCAACCTGAACATCGCGGGGGTTATAGTGCTCCTCCTTTTCAAACTCATTCTAGATACTTTTATGCTCCCTTAGGTGAAAATTGTTGTGGGTATCACTTTGTCACTTTATTCTATCAATAGCATCATCCATTTCCACATTGTCAAGAGTGTGCACGACTTGTATTAGGAGAAACTTCACACATTTGCTGGCTATGCCACTCTTACTTTCGGCGATATGGCACGGGCTTAATGAAACAAATTGTGGAAATTACACCCCAACGCCATAATCTTCTTGATGTGAGAGTACCAGACCGAGGACCAAATCAACGTAGATTACTTGAGGAGGTTCAAGCACAACAATGGAGGGATACATGCATAAATGAATTGCAACCACCTATCTTGCAAGCCCTTCTTCCCCCAGCCTCTCAACATGTCAATTTTGGATCACTATGAGCACCTATATTGAGCAATTCCAAAATCGGAATTGTCTGCTTAACCTTCCCATAGAGCCAATGCCATATTTTAGCGAGGAAGCACTTCTTTCTCTACCACCTTCTCCAGAGGCCGGCTTTTGTATAGGGTTGTCCTTGCATCCTGAAGTGATTGATACCATCTTTCCAGCAGAAGTGGACATGAATCCATCGCCAGTGCAAGGGTAAGCTCATCAACACCACAATAAGATCAACAAGCCAGGGCACTTTTCTCCCACTGGGTTTTTCCCCTCGGCTATATTCGGTGATTGGCACCAATAACAAATTTTATTCTTTTCTTTTCTTGTTTGTTAATAAGACATTTTGCAGAGATCTTAGTTAAAAAAGAGCATACAAACACTCCCCAATAGTCCACCTACCGTGCACACAAATTAGGAAGGGGGGAGACATGCAATGCCTACAAAGAGCAAAGAGAAGCAATCTGCACATCAGCAATGCATCAAGACAAACGCACAACATCAACGAGCACTACAACAGGTGTATTCAAATCATAATCTTTTGTTCTTTATGTGCTTTTCACTTTTATATATATTGTTTGCATGTTCACACATAGTTGGCTGGTTTAAGTTTTAAATTAGTTGTTACTATGTGGCGAGTGATTTTTAGATTCTTAGAGGACTTAGTAGAAGGTATTTCTATTTGAAGACGGTGTAAGACATATACAAACGGAGTATGCCAAGTTCTTATGCTCTAGAAGTATATTAGTTATCCCTAGTGGTAGCTACCTCTTAGGTATGGGCTAGGTGCTACGATTAATAAAAAATTTACAAAACACATGCCCTAGAAAATATATAGCAGTGACTTGAGACATGACGTGTCTACGGCCATGTGGAATGCTTGGTAGGACTTTGGGTTGTTTTAGCACCTTGGGGCCGATGCCTTGGTTTCCATGGGATGAACACTGACGTCTAAAAGATTAAGAAGAAGACCTACAAGGACTCTATCGCCTTGATAGATGCTGGTAGGGCTCTTGAGTACATTATGGGTCCTCGAGACCGGTGCCTTCATCTTCATGGGTTACTCCTTATGTCAAAAAGAAAGAAAAGGGTCTGTCGCCCTTGAGATACTTAGCGGCCTTTAGATTCTCTTGGCGGAGGTCTCTTGGCCATTGCTTGGGTCTCATTGGGATGGAACCTTCCTCTTTATCAAGCTAAAAATTATAATTCTCTTTAATCTTATGCTCTTTACACACACAAACAAAAAAAAACAACAACAAACCACAAAAAAAAAAAGAAAGAAAGAAAGGTCCAATCACCATGGCTTATATTTAGGAGTAGGGTTTCCACTTAGGAATAACTTAAACACTTGTAGGACATTGAGACTGTGATCATAACCTGTGGTGTACAAACACACTTGCCTTTGCATAGTACTATCTACCACTTAGTCTCACTTTGACTAGTCTTTACTCGCTTCTTTTAGCACTCTTTAAAACTCTAATCGGCCTTTCACTTGCATGCTCACGTGTGAGATTGTCATTTTTGGTTTTTTTTCAATAAAAAGCTTTACTTGTCTTCCTTTGTTTTTGCATCTTTTGTTTCTACTGTGCCCGCGAGGACGTGCGCGATTTAGGAAGGGGGGAATGTTCCACGGGAACACTCACGGGAACACGGATTATGGAAGGAGGCCGGAAGAAATTAATGCGAGAGAGCGGGATTGTAGCCATGGGAACATAAAGACACACATAATTTTTCCATACTTTTGTGCCGAAGTGCAATGTAAATCATTTTAGGCCAATGTGGGTTCGAAAAATGAGAGTTCTAAGTGTATTAAGCAAGGCTCACTTATGGGGTTGTCCGCCCATGTGTGAAAGAGGCCTAGGATTAGGGTTAGTGACATCTTTATAAAAGAGATGTTAGCTAAAGAAAGGGGATGTTTTTTGGCCATTCTCATAAGCTATTGAGTGAAGCTCTTGAGCTCTCAAGCTATGGCAACTCTCTAACTCTCTCTCTATTGTACTCTAATGAGCATCAAGCTCCAATGTGAGTATAGCTTCACTTCATTCTCTTAATCTGTTTTAGCATCATTGAAGTAGATTAATCTATGATTAGTTGAATGCTTCTTTCTTTCTCTTGTGTATGTTGCATGCTTGTAGTGTGTGTGTGTGTGTGTGTGTGTGTAGTCTCCATTGATGCAAGCTCTTGCCCACTTCATTGGCAATGAGTTATTCACGGATAGACTCTCTCTATGAGCTTGTGGGTTTGTGAATGTTACATTCTATGCTTGCTTAAGCTTGTGGGTTAGTAGATGCACGCTTATGGATTTGCTGGCATTAGGGAAAGCTAAGATTTAATCAATGTTTCAATGGGATTAAGAGATTTCCATGCATTGCTTGTTCTCTTGATTAATGTAGTGGATTTAAGGGATTGAGAGATTGATTGAGGTGTTGAATGGTTGAATCGTCAAGTGGTGGTTCGTGTATGTGAGCTCTCCCATGGGATAAGCCTTCATGCACTAATCAGGTCGAGTCCTCGGATTGACATTGTGTTTCTTAACACATTTATTGATCGGTAGTACTCTATGAGCACTATATTGCACGGTAGAGAGAACCGCTCTACAAATGTGATGTGATGAGATGTGAGTGGATGTGATGAAATGTGGATGCGAATGAGATGTGATGTGATAGATATGCATGTGAATGAATGAATGGATGTGGATAGATGTGAATGTAAATGAGCTAATGGATGTGGATGAATGTGATGAGCTGTGAATGGATGTGGTGTGATATGGATAGATGTGGATGTGATGTAATTTGGATGGAATGAATGAGATGTGATGTAATTTGGATGGAATGAATGAGATGTGATGTGGATGGATGTGAACGAGATGTGATAAGATGAGGATGTATGTGACGAGATGTGAATGAATGTGGGATGTGAATGAGTGTGATGGATGTGAATGGATGTGATGAGATGTTTGTGGATGTGGTGAGATGTGAATGTGATGTAATGAGATGTGAATGTGATGTAATGAGATATGAATGGATGTGGATATGTTGTGATGTAATGTGATGAGCATTGATGTGGATATGTGGATAGATGCAATAAGATGTAATATGATGTGATTGGATGAGAATGGATGAAGGACGATAGGAATACATATGAGTGGATGTGGAATAAGCAATGTGAATTGATGTAGAAGAATGTGGAATAACGAGAAATAATGTGGAACAATGTGGAAAGATGAGAGTTCGTTAGAAATTGTACTTATGAAACCTGTTTTTAAATGACTGTTTTATGTCAAGAATGCAGGGGAAGCATTTTGACCATCTTGTGAATGAGCTCGTGGGACCTAAGTGATAAAGTTGCAACAGCTGACGGAGAGTCAATGGAGAACGTCTCGCGTAGCAAGGTCAGCTGAGGTCTTGACCAGCCTCGGTTCGAATTAAATTATGAGCTTCCATTATGGTGGATGAGGGACCAAGGAAGCAGCCTATGAGTGAAGCGCTATGTGACTTGCGAAGGAGCCTAGAGGGTGCTGACCATACGGTGCTCGGGCTCTGGGTCGCCGAAGTTACCCACGCGTGCATTGAGGAAGAAAATGGAACAAGGAGTTAGAGTTGTTTTCTGAGCTCAGGTATGGATCTAGTTGATTGGCCTTGCTAGTCCTCAACGGATGAGTCCATGACTTTTTTATATGGATCTGTTCAGTGATCTTGCTGATCTTTAATGGAGAGTCCATCTAGATTTTTCTTATGTGAATATATTTCCGTGTACTATGTGCTAGGAACTATTAAAAAGGCCCCTAAGTGAGCAGGTGGTGAGCGTTCTGGTTGCCAATGATGTCATAGGTACACGGATGAAGGAATGATTGAAAATTAGAATTCAAGCTGGATATTTTGGAGGATTATGATCGGTGATACTATGGTTTCATTAAACGATTGTTTGAAAGACAATTGAATCTATGAAACAGGGAATTTCATATTGGGTGTGTAAGTGGTGTGACTATCTTGAAGTTTGCTTGAAGCACCAGCTAGGGGGCCTGGGAACTCTTTTCCCTGGTACCCGGGGCAAAACATAAACAAATTACTAAATGGATCCTATCACTACAGTGGTTAGGCCCATGGGATTGGATGGGGTTATGGGGTTAGGCTGGACTGATGGGTCCGCAAAATGAGACTCAATTCTATCATGTTATGATAGATGAAGTAAATCCCGGATAGTTCTTGTTCTAAGGAAAAGAATCAATGCATGTGCCTCTTGAATGACAAGGAAAAAAGCGTTGGTCTCTATGATCCAAGTGCAACTATCTTCCTTGATCTGACCATGAGACTTACGGTTTCGATCGGATCTGTTTGGTTAGTGAGAAGACCTTGACTATGTTAGAGTAAAATATACTGGAGGAATCACCTATGTCTGTTGGGCGAGGAAAGTTTTTTTGGGTTCAGTTTTGGAAGAACTGAGGGATTAGTCTCTTGTCCAGATATCCGTGGGCGAGGCCCCGAGTGAGAGACTCTGTCCTACGCAAGAAGTAATACTTTTGCTGCTAGAACCCCAGAATTCGTTGCGTGGAGGGGGCATGGATCTTTCAAGTGGTATCAGAGCAAATTGGCTAAAGTAGATCAACCGAGAAGCAAGAAATGTCAAAAATTTATGTACTAGTAAAAGATTATAATTGTGTGATGAAATTCATACAAATTGATATTCAGAATGAAGATTCATAAATTGGAAATTGGGTCTTCAGATGGAAGTACTACAATTATATGGAATCCCTAACTTGCTTAAGGCCTAGATATGATGGTATTTACCTTATAACTCCAAGGACTCTGATTACTCGTATATACCGTGGGTATATCTGTAGCTGTTTACTGAGAATATATACGAGTAAATCTAAGATCTTGAAATTATAAGAAAAAATGCTATCTAGAGGATGAATTCGAATGCTCATTGATATGATTTTAGAATTCTAGTTGAGAATTGATGAGTTGATTTGGATTTTGATTGAAAGATGATGATTTCTGAATTCTAGTTGAAAGAAGATAAGTTGAACAAAGCCACAATGAGGATGAATGGGACAAATCCCAGTGATGATGTTAGTAACTGGTTGCTCTCCTCCTCAAGTACTCGCCACAGCTGGATGAAGAACAGCTGATGGCCAAGTTCATTTGGGGACTGAATGGACCTTTGAATATCATAGTGAAGAATGCCAAGCCAGTTTCGCTCTCCCCCTCAAGTACTCGCCACAGTTGGATGAAGATCAGCTGATGGTGGCCAAGTTCATTCGGGGACTGAATGGACCTTTGAATATCCTAGTGAAGAATGCCAAGCCAGTTTCAATGGCCGAAGGAGTGCGGATGGCGAAAGACTTTGCCAAGGCCTTTGATGTCAAGATCCTGCTCAAGCCACCATCATCTCTCAAAAGATTTCTAGCTCTGGAAGGTGATTCCAACTTTCCACCGCCTAAGAGACAGCAAGGTCAAACTCAGGATATGGGAAGTTCCAGAATGGAAGAAAGGTCCTTTTCCCAGAACTCAATCCCCTCCTGGAATTCAACTTCAGAAGTTCCACCCTTGAACAAAGAAGTGAAATACTATAGCTGTCAAGTATTTGGAATCACAGTATGGATTGCCCAACTCCTTTTGGATCAAGGTTTTTGGGGCAAGGAAGTCAGGGACCGAGATTCCAGACTCCAGCTCCTTCCTTCTAGAGTATTCAAGTTCCTTTCCGTCAAAATTAGGGAAATCCCAAAGGTAGACCATCTAACCAACCCTCAATTTCAATCCAAAGTAATGCAAGACCTCCGTCTCAGAATAGGGAAAGTCAAAGAGAGATGTTCCCAAATCGGCCATCCACTTCCAAGGCAGTAACGCTGGAAGTGATTGAAGAAGAAGTAGATGAAAGAGATTATACTCCACCTGCGAGATGAGGACATCTCCCGTTTTTTAAGTGGGGTAGGATGTAAGATTCCTCCCTCCAGCTTTTGAGGTGTAAAGGTGTAAGAACCTCCCCTTCTGTTCTTGTAATTATTCCCCTCTCTGAAATAGAAGAAAGATCTTGTTTTACCCTATTTTGGCCTAGAGAGAGATAATCCTAAATTGAGATTTCTTTGGATATAAAAATCCTCCTAGTGTCTAAAATGGATTTCCCTGAAACAAAAGTTTAAAATAGTCTCCAATGTGTATTAGGAATTAATTGAAAATGGTATAAGGGACCTTAGCCTAAGGGTCTACAATTTCAGAATTTTTGGATTATAGTCCAATTAAGGTTCCAACGGGCCAATTGGATTAATCCAATTGTTGGGATGAGATAAATCCAAAGAATAAAAGAAAATACCAAAAAAAGAGTAAATGCTCACATAAGATGAAGAGTTGACTGAGTACAAGGTTTATTAGTTAAAAATTATGAGATATTACTAAAAAAACGAGATATTTTGGAATAATGATGCATTTTTGACACCTTGGCAAGAAAAGGGGGACTCTTGAGGTAGGTGCCTATTTCACATGTGTGGAAGGATTTTTAATTTAAAACAATTGTGATATTTTTATCTCTCCTCTCTCCTTGATCAAACTAAATCAAAAAGGGAGCCAAACAGGACCAAATCTTGTCCAAATTGAGTCAAACAGAACCTAGAAAATTCAAGAACCCAGTTAGACTAAGTTAGTGACCTTCTTCACCTATAAATAGACCCTCATTACTTTTTATTTTCATATTGAAGCTATACCATGCTAGTATTATATTAAAATAATCATATTTTTTATTATCCCTTAAATTTTTCTCTCTCTTAGGAGCTTGGAGTTCTCTCTCTCTACAACAACTCTTGGAGTTTCTCTTCTCCTCTTGGTGGACAAATTGATTGGTCGGGGGCTTCCTGCAATTAGAGAATCAAGCCAAACTTGGAGGTAAAATCAAATTTTATGGTTTTTTTCAATTTTCTCAATAACTTTCTTCTTCTCAACCTCTCTCAAGCTTGAAAAGCTTTCAAAATGATTGTTTTAATTCAATTCAAGCTTTTCCTAAGTTTCTTAATGTTTAATTAGCATTCATTTAACCTTTATGCTTAAATTGTAATGCTTTCTTTAAGTAAATCTCTCTCTCTAAAAGAATAGCCATCTTTATGGCTAAATCCCTTGGAAAAGGATGCTTCTCAATGATAGTCTCTTAATTCAAAGCTAAACTCTATGCTTGATAAGCTAGAGATTAAGGAAATGATATTTTCATGATTTTGTACTATTAAAATAATGGTAAATTCTTTTAGATTGTTTATGAGTAGTTGAAAAATACTCTAATTCATGCTAAATGAGAAATGGATTATCCTAACAATTTGGGAAAAGAGGAATGTTGAAATTAGCTTAACCTAGTGGGATAATCATAGTTACGTTTAATTTTATTATGATTTAAATTCATAGTTTTATTTTAAGCATAAAAGAGAAACTACTATCATATTTTCATTACAAGCTTTTATTCTTTAGAAAAAAATTAAAAAATTATCAGTAATAGCAGCGAAGCTATGGTAAAATTTTTAGAAAATAATACATATCTTATTTTTATGCATAATGCTAAAAGAGGACTTCCTACCATATTCTAGGATTGGACATCCTATGTAAAAAGAATGATTTTCATCATATTCATGAGAAATACTTTTTTTGTAATTATGTATAATTAATTCATTATGAGAAAAGAGTAAATTTTTGTAAATTTATTTCTATGAAAAAAGAGGAATTTCTATGATATTTGAGATCCAAGTAATTAAATGGTAAAAGATGAATTTTTGGTAAATTTATTTTTATGCAAAAAGAGAAATTCCCATGATATTTGAGATCCAAGTAATTAAATGGTAAAAGAGGAATTTTTGGTAAATTTCTTTTTTTACAAAAAGAGGAATTCCCATGATATTTAAAATCTAAGTAATTAAATTATAAAAGAGGAATTTTTGGCATAATTCAAATTATGAGTATTTATCAAAAGTGGAATTTTGAGTATTATTGATTTTGTTGGGAAATATGGGTAGAATTGATTTTTGTAAATTCCATGAATCTTTTACTCAAAAAGAAGAATATTGAATATATTTCACCTGAGAAATTTGAGAAAGAATATGAAAATATCCATTAAGAAAAAGTACCTTTAACTAGGCCAAGCAATTAGCAGAAACTTAAAAAAGTCCTATCAATATTCGAAAGTAGAAAAACGGCACTAAAAGTGGATGTGATGTGGATCTGAATGAATGTAAATGAATGTGATAGGATGTAAATGGATGCAATGTGATTAGCTAAGATGTAAAGAGATGTAAATGTGATGTGATAAGATGTGAAGAGATGTAAATGTGATGTGATAAGATGTGAATGTGATTTGATGAGATGTGAGTGCATGTGATGAAATGTGGATGAGAATGAGATGTGATGATATGTGAAAGGATGCGATGTGATGTAAATGGGGATGAGAACGAGATGTGATGTGATAGATATGCATGTGAATGAATGGATGGATGTAGATAGATGTGAATGTAAATGAACGAATGGATGTGGATGAAGGTGATGAACTCTGAATGGATGTGGTGTGATATGGATAGATGTGGATGTGATGTAATTTGGATGGAATGAATGAGATGTGATGTGGATGGATGTGAACGAGATGTGATAAGATGAGGATGGATGTGACGAGATGTGAATGAGTGTGATGGATGTTGTGAGTGGATGTGGTGAGATGTGAATGTGATGTAATGAGATGTGAATGGATGTGGATATGTTGTGATGTGATGTGGTGAGGATAGATATGGATAGATGCAATGAGATGTAATATGATGTGATTGGATGAAGGACGATGGGAATACATATGAGTGGATGTGGAATAAGCAATGTGAATTGATGTGAAAGAATGTGGAATAGCGAGAAATGATGTGGAACAATGTGGAAAGATGAGAGTTCGTTAGAAATTGTATTTATGAAACCTGTTTTTAAATGACTGTTTTATGTCAAGAATGCTGGGGAAGCATTTTGACCATCTTGTGAATGAGGTCGTGGGAGCTAAGTGATAAAGTTATAACAGCTAACAATGAGTCAATGGAGGACGTCTCGTGTAGCAAGGTCGGTTGAGGTCTTGACCAGTCTCGGTTTGATTTAAATGGTGAGCTTCCGATATGGTGGATGAGGGACCAAGGAAGCGACCTATGAGTGAAAAGCTTGGTGACCTGCAAAGGAGCCTAGAGGGTGCTGAGCATACGGTGCTCGGGCTCTGGGTCACCAAAGATACCCACACGTGCATCGAGGAAGAAAATGGAACAAGGAGTTAGAGTTGTTTTCTGAACTCGGGTATGGATCTGGTTGATTGGCCTTGCTGGTTCTCAACGAATGAGTCTATGACTCTTTTATATGGATCTGTTCGTTGATCTTGCTAATCTTCAATGGAGAGTCCATCTAGATTTTTCTTATGTGAATATATTTCCGAGTACTATGAGCTAGGAACTATTGAAAAGGCCCCTAAGTGAACAGGTGGTGAGCGTTCTGGTTGCCAATGATGCCATAGGTACACCGATGAAGGAATGATTGGAAATTAGAATTCAAGCTAGATATTTTGGAGGATTATGATCAATGATACTATGGTTTCATTAAAAGATTATTTTAAAGACAACTGAATCTATGAAATAGGAAATTTCATATTGGGGCCTGGGAACTCTTTTCCCTTGTACCCGGGGCAAAACATAACCAAATTCCTAAATGGATCCTATCACTACCAGTGGTTGGGCGGTTGGCTAACCCATGGGATTTGATGGGGTTAGGCTGGACTAATGGATCCCTAAAATGAGACTCAATTCTGTTATGTTACGATAGATGAAGTAAATCCCGGATAGTCCTTGTTCTATGGAAAAGAATCAATGGTTGTGCCTCTTGACGAGGAAAAAAGCATTGGTCTCTATGATCCAAGTGCATTGGTCTCTATGATCCAAGTGCAAGCCTCTTTCTTGATCTAACCATGAGGCTTACGGTTTCGATCGGATGAGTTTGGTTAGTGAAGACCTTGACTACATTAGAATAAAATATACTGGAGGAATCGCCTATGTCTGCTAGGGCGAGGGAATTTTTTCTAGGTTCGGTTTTGAAAGAACCGAGGGATTAGTCTCTTGTCTGGATATCCGTGGGCGAGGCCTTGAGTGGTTTACCATAGTATCCCACTCATCTTTATCATAGCCATTGGCTAATGATACTATATACTTATGAGAAATTGGGACTTGAGGCAACTTATGTTTCTTAACCACTTGAATTGATGTCTCAAAATCTTACTAGGATTGGATTTTTGCTTTTTTAAGGTTCTTCCTTTTTAAAGAAAAAACCCTTTCTTTTTTTAGAGCCAAAATTTTCTCCATGAGGTTTATATGAAAATCTTTTATCTTTTTCTTTACGATTACCATTAACCATGGTATCATTAAATTTTTTTTACAAATCTTATAGTCTCATCAAAGTTTTTTTGGCTCTTTGGAGTGAACCTGTTCTTGTACTCCCTTTTTCAGGCCTTAAATGAAGCCTCTTACTTTTTCAAAATTTTCTATGCCCTTATGCTTTAAGAAAATTTCTATATAGCTCCATAGAAAAATTGTCCCACCCCTCCCAAGTTTGATCTTCTTCATTTTTAGAAAGATATTCCTTTAAGAATAATTCCTCGAATGAATTCTAAGAATCTGGTACTTGCCTGGCTTCTGTTAAACTCATCCACCACTTTTCCTTTATAAGGATAGGCTCGCTTCAATCGGGCGGTTATGATCAGGTACATTTCTTAAAAAATGCAAATCTTGCCACCTGGACGCTTATGAGCATGTGCCGGTGGCTTTAGGTGTGAATGGCCCTAGCAAGTTTTTTTTTATTTTTAATTTTTTTGGAAGGTCCGTGGACACTTATGAGCTTGAGCCCATGGCTTTAGGTGTGAAAAAACATGGCAAGTTTTTTTTTTGGGAAGGTACGCCCGGACACTTATGAGCGTACACCCATGGCTTTAGGTGTGAACGACAGTGGCAAGTTTCTTTTTTTTAATTAATTTTTTTTGAATTTGAATTTATATTTGGAGGGAAGTGATTGTTCAGTGGGGGAAAACTAACTGCCCCTCATTAATGCAATGTAGGTGGGAAAGGCTAAAGTTAGAGGTTAGCTCTAAATTAGTGGCTTTTAACTAATTTAGAGGCACTCTAACTTAACTAAAGATTAATTCTTCTTAATTCCACTGTTAATCACCTTTTAACTCTCTTCTTTGTTCTCTAATTACTCCCTAATGGTGAGGTGTTAAGAGATGGGGATTTGATAGGTAGACTAGTAATGTTTAAGCTAACCGAGTGATGTTAATTAATCTTTTTAGTTAGGTCTCTAAGTAACCCACTCAAAAGAGGAAAAATCAAGCAAATGAGACCTAATTAGTGCTAATTCACTAATTGTGAGCTAATGAGAGTGGTCTAGGCATGGAATTAGGTCAAGGCAAGTGTTTAGAACACTAATACAAGTGTTTAGAACACTAATACCACTCCAATTAGTCCAATTGCAAGCAACTAGGTCTAATTTTTTTTATTTTTAGCTCTCTTAAAGTTCGCTAATCACACTAACCAATATATTAGTGATAATTAGAAAAAATTAAGAGATTATTTGTGATTTTTTAGGTTTTTGGTGATTAGGGTTTTATTTTACATTCCTAAACTACCTATGTACACTAATCTAGCACAAAACATGTTTGGAAGCACAAAATTAGCAAAAACACTCTATGTTTAAGCAAAAATCATCTTCTTTAAGCTCTCTAATCACCTAAATCTCTAGTTTTTTTGCCTAATCCTACTCCCAACCACAAGCTATGCACAAAATCAAAATAAAAGCAACAAAACAACCAAAAAAATTCAAACAACCAAAAACAGAATGCCATAGCTACTTACTTGGCACCAGGCTATGCAACTCCAACAGAGTCGAATCAAAGAAGGCTTTGACAAGTAGCAAATTGGCGCTCCCCAGCAGTGGCGCCAAAGATGTTAAGCTCACCCTAACATGTCATGGGAAGTTACTGATCTGCCTAGCTCAAGCAATGTTCAAGAGCTCCACTATAGCCACTTCTCCCGCACTCGTCACACCGAGGTAGTTGCTAATCCAATGGGTGGTGCAACCTCTCTTGCGCAAAGATTGTGTGGGATATCCGCGGTGCGGAAGACGGTTGCAATGGTAGCCAAATCACTCAAGCAAGAGGGAAGCAAGAGAGAACAAGTGATTAGCACTCCCAAACCCTGACCCTAAGCACACCACATATGTTTGATTAGAGTTACAAGAGAGAGGGAGAGAGAACACTCCACTTCTATTGCACAAATGGGAGAATGAGTTACAAACAAGTTACAAGGGAGAGGGAGAGAGAACACTCCACTTCTATTGCACAAATGGGAGAATGAGTTACAAACAAGAGAAACTGGCCTTTATAACTCCAAGCCTTTTTCCACTAGGCCGCCCGTCTCGGGAGTAAGTGACCCAAGGCACCCAAAACATAGTTACAAGGCTTTTCTCTACGGTTTGGCCAAGTGACCAAGATCCTCTTGCCTGTCCTTCAAAGCTCAATACTTGGGAGCGTCTTTAGGGTGTTTCCCTCATCAAATGACAGGATTTATAATATAGTGTGGGTGCCCATTACATAAGTGTGCGGACATGGTTATCGTAGAGGGAGGAATGTGTTAATCAATATGTGGTTAACAACATTGCTAAAGCAAAGCCACCATGCATCATGTGTGCAAAAGAAAGAAAGACCAAGATAATCCAGAAATTAAGAATAATACAGCATTAACACAAAAATGTGGTTCCGATTTCTGTAGTCTCCTCTCATGCACACACAAACAGAGAAAAATGTGGCCCTATTATCCCTCTGCAGTTCTGAAATCTACAGTCCCCTCTCACGCACACACAAATAGAGAAAAATGTGGCCCTATTTCACTATCATAGTTTACCATTCACAAAATTTTATCTCTCCCTCAACTTCAAGAAGTTGATAGCCCTTTAAGCCTCATACCCTACTAGTTTTTTAGTCATATATGGGCTTTTAACCCTTCTTATGATACAATAAATTGGCTTTGAAATCCCTAGCAACACATAAAGAACATCTTGGATAACCTTGGTTAAATAGAACATAGGCTTAAATCAGAAAAGATGGCTGAAAAAACCAATTTCGATAATAAATAAGATATAAGCCCTTATTAGCGTCGTGAGGAAGCCAAACCAACATTAAACGGGAAAAGGGCACAGAAAACCTGAGTTCTTGTATATCAACTTGTGGTGCTAGGTGTGAGCTTGTGGACAGTTGTCGAGCCCTATTTTGATGAAGCCATAGGCGAAGAAGAAAATGAGGGCAATGAGCCAAGGAATGGGCGGGCGATGAGCCAAGTTATGGAAGAGCGATGGCGGGAGTGCGGGGCCGCAAAGGAAGATGACATTGTAAAGGGGGGGAAAATGACACAACACGTCAGGGTAACCCAAAAAAATTTGGAAAGAAAAATGCCTCAACCAAAAACTAAGTCCATAAATTAATGTGAATTGTGACACTCCAAATGATGCTAAAGTGACTAACACACATAATAGAGTATATACAAGCGGTCCATAGTGGTCCATAGTGAGCTTGCGGCGGCGGGTAAGCTTCGATTCTCTGAAGAACTTTGTTTTTGGAACTACAGGAAGGGCGATTGGTTGTGCGAACACTGTGTATTGCAAAGATGTCTCAAAGTTTCCATTAGGTGTATGTATTGAAATTGAAGTCACTAGTTGTGACAGTTTGGGTGCAGTTCAGTACCGCTATGCAGAAAATACAGTAGTTTGTGTAGGTCAAACAAGAGTGTTATTTTTGGTAAATTTGTGTTGCAGACAAAATGTCAAATGATGGAATAAACCAGATTGTTGCACGAAAGCTTGACAAGAACAACTTCCATGCTTGGAGGTTTATATTGACAAATTTCGTGATGGAAAAAGGGTACTCGGACTACATTGAAGGTGAACATGAAGAGGCACGAGAGATACCGGAGATTAATCCAACTGCTGGAGATGTCAAAGATTTAAGGATTGGAATCAAGGAGAAAGGAAAGTCATGTATTGGCTTTCTGTTAGTATACAAGACACCATGATTAGGCATATATAGGATGACAAGTCACCTAAGGAGGCATGGGACACCTTGGTGAAGCTATATGAAACTAACACCAAGGCATAAAAGATTCAGTTGAAGAATGAGCTTCATACCATGGAAAAGAAGAATATGTCTATGAATGATTATGCCTTGAAGATAAAGAGCATTGTGGAATCCCTTTCATCAATTGGTGTTTTTATTGATGATGATGATAAGGTAGAAGTGTGTCTACGTGGTCTCGAGCCACAATACAAGGCGTTCAAGATGTCTATTCAGACTCCGGAGAACATTCCCAACTTCACAGATTTGGTGTTAATGCTGATCATTGAAGAGAAGAACTTGGGTGAAGATCAACAGTCTTCACACAAAACAAAAACAGTTTAGAGCAGCAGGCCTTCTACACAAGTGCAGGTAGAGGAGACGAGGTATAGGTCATGGACGTGACCAAGGTGGCCAAACAGGTAATCAAAATTATGATCAGCAGAGGCAATAGTCCCAAGATTCACAACAGCACACAGGTGGAAGAGGCCAATTTAGATGCAGGGAAAGTTAAAGAGGTCGTGGTAATTGGCAAAGGCAACATAATGATACATGAGGTTATTTTTACTATGGTAAGTCTGGACATGTGCAAGCAGATTGCTATAGAAGCAGAGTGATGTGAAATGGAAAAGTGTAGTAAAACGACTATGCATCCTCTAGCAGAAATAATGAGGATAATGAGAGGTTATTTTTATGCAACATGTGGTTAATGTTGTGTTTGGAAATTATGTAGCAGCATGTAAAGATGATGTATGGTATGTTTATTGAGGTGCTTTGAATCACATGACAAGTTAGGGTGAGTGGTTCAAGGAAATGAAGAGTCTTGAAAGACCAGGTTTTGTTGAAACAGGGGATGACACTGCTCATCTGATTTCCCATGTTGGAGATGTGCCATTGTCTATGTAGGATGGTACGGTAAAGTACCTTGCAGATGTACTTCATGTTCTGAACACTACAAAGGATCTGGTTTCTGTTGGCCAGATGATTGAGTAGGGTTTGCAAGTCCGGTTTAACCCAGATGGCTGCTATGTAGAAGACTTTAAAGATAAGTGCAGATTGGTTGTAAAAGACAACACAGTGGGAAGAATGTTTACATTGAATGTAAATATGCTTGAAGTGAGTGCTGCAATGTTTGCAAATGGTTCAAGAGTTGTTGTAGATATAGACATTTGGCATAAGAGAATTGGGCATGTAAATGTGCAAAGAATGAAGTCTATGCAGACTAAAGAAATTGTGACAGGGTTGCCTAAATTTAAAATTGAAGGTATGCAGAAAGTTTGTGATGAATAATGTCAATTTGGAAAGCAAAAAAATATGTATTTACAAATGACAAAATTGTGAGCAGGAATGTACTAGATGTTATGCATTCAGATGTATGGGGTCCTGCTACAAAGACTATGGGGTCCTGCATTCAGATGTATGGGGTCCTGCAAAGACTATGTCTATGGGTGGCTGCACGTACAACATAACATTCATTGATGGTGACCACACGAGGAAAGTGTGGGTGTATTTCATGAAGGAGAAGAGTGAAGTCTTTACTCATTTTTAAAATTTCAGAGTGATGGGTTGAAAAACAGACAGGAAAGCATGTGAAGTGCCTAAGGTCAGATGGAGAGGGAGAATACCTCTCCAATGAGTTCTCTAAATTATTGCAAAAGAAGGAGAGTCCTCATCCAGCGGTTGTGTTGATAGACCATGGAGTGGCCAGCTACATCATAATACCAGTCCTGAAAATGTAGTTGGTACATCACATAAAGGCAAAGCAAAAGTGGTTGAGCCCCTTGGTATGCCTAATATTTCTACAGGGCATTCTCTTGTTGATGGAGGTTCTAGTGGCTCAGAGATGAGCCTCGATGAGAAGCTTGGGATCAACCAATGAGGAAACCTGGTGTGAATAAGGCTATGGAAGCCATGCGTGCAAAGTTACAAAGACCTAGAAGAGTAAAAAACCCTGTGTAGAGGTTGACTTATGATGGTTATGTGGCACATCACTATGGTTATAAGGCAAAAGTTGTGCAGGTTGTAGAACCCACATGTTTTGATGAGGCTATTGGAAATGTGTGTTGGGAGAAATCTATGGATAAGGAGATGGATGCATTCTATGGAAATGAGACTTCAGATTTGGTGCCATTTCCTGAAGGCAAGAAAGCTATTTGCTGTAGGTGGGTGTATAAGGTGAAACATAACAGTGATGGTAGCATAAGCAGGTACAAGGCTAGATTGGTAGCCAAAGGATATGTGCAGACACATGGGATTGATTATGAGGAGTCATTTACCTTGGTTACAAAGATGGCAACTGTGAGAGCTGTGATTGCATAATGACTACAGCAGCAGCTAATGCTGGTTTTTACATCAAATGGATGTAAAAAATGTGTTCTTGTATGGTGACCTGCAAGAAGAGGTGTATATGGATCAGCCACCAGGTTTTGAGGATACAAGTCACCCAGAGTATGTATGTAAGCTTCGTAAGACTTTGTATCGATTGAAGCAAACTCCACGAGCATGGCATGACATGATTGCTAAGTATCTTATCACTATTGGTTTTCATATGGTAGATGCAGATCACTCTTTGTATGTGCGGCAACAGTGATAAGGGTATTATGATAATCACCATATATCTAGATGATCTTATTGTTGGGGGTGACAACTTGGATGAGATTGAGCATGTGAAAAGTCTTCTCAAAAGGAAGTTTAAGACGAAGGATTTGGGAGATCTGTGCTTCTTTTTGGGAATTGAGGTCGTTCGCACACCTGAGGGTATTTGGTTGTCACAAAGACAGTATGTATTGGAAATGTTATCCAAGTATGGGAAGGCTAATTGTAAGCTAATCTCCGTGCCATTAGATCAAAATGGCAAGGTTAGTGCGCGGATGTAGGTTATGTGTTGGAGGATCCCTCTATGTACAGGAAGATTGTGTGGAGTTTGATCTATGTCATGATCAGTAAGCTAGATTTGAGTTACATTGAGAGCCAGTTTATGCAGGTTTCGCGCAAACCACATATTGATAATGTACGATGCACACTTCAGTATTTGAGAGCCACTGTTGAGTATGCATTGTTTTATGCAGAAGGTGTACCATTAGAGTTATATGGGTACAAAGATGTAGATTGGGCAGGTAGCATCTCAGACATAGGAGATCTACCAGTGGATTTATGTTTTCACATTGGGGAATGTTGTTGTGATATAGAGCAGCAAGAAACAGCCCACAATTGCCTGGTTGAGTACAGAGGAGCTGCGGTGGCAACGTGTGAGGTAGCATAGATACGCAAAAGCTACTTGGAGTGATTTAGGGTTGCATGTGGAGAGAAAGGTTATCATATATTGTGATAGTCTTAGCAGTATATAGTCGGCCAAGAACCCAGTTTTCATGCGCGAATGAAACACATTAAGGTACATTACCACTTCATCAAGGTAGGCGACATCGACTTTGTCTACATGAGCACACAGGATCAGGTCGCTAACATCTTCACACGAAGGCCTTGGGAGCTAAGAAGCTCTGCAGATTTGGAGATATGCTTGGAGTTCATGAGCTGGAGTTGAGCTTGAGGGGGAGTGTTGAGATGTCAAGCTCAACATGAGCTGACACTCACGGGGCGCCTGCATGACCATTTGACATTTACATCATTAGCAGGTTTGGTAGCTGGCACCAACATATCTTCGTCAGAGATTCTACAACTAGACTACACCAACTAGTCCACATCTACCCACTCCTCTTAGCATGTTCACACTATGGACCACTTGTATATAATCTATTATGTGTGTTAGTCACTTGATCTCCTTTGTAGACCTCTTTTGTTGTGTGAGGAAGAAGAAGAAGAATTTTCAGTCTCTCACCTTGTGTGTTATCTTCTAGGGTTTATGTGAGTGTGTGTGTGCTTGCACAAGAGCTCAAGCTCTCTTCCCCCTACATCTTTTCACACTATGCCTTATTATTAAAGTTTATGTTTTTAAAACCAAATCAAAGCTTGCTTTGTCTTTGTTGTGACACTACGCTAGTGATGCTAGGCTTTGAGACTCTTATAGTGAGTATGAGTACTTCATAGGTAGACTTGGAGTACATCAGATGGACATGGTAAAATTTAGGAGGAGTGTTGAGCATGCAAGATCATCGACATCTAAGGGATACCATCAAATGTGTGGATAATAATGGCCATGCCTAACTAGCCAAGTGTGTGTGAACATTAGTACTAAGCTATGTTGTGTGAACTTATCACTTCTAGAATGTGTTGATTTTGGCAAAGGAGAATGAATCTAACTATGAAGCTTCTCTACATTTTACAAGATGGATTAATGAGAGAAATTAGGGTTTGTGTATATCTCCTCTAGTCTCATCTAGAGCAATGTACACATACAACCAAGTAGAGTGACACCATCTCTCATAAGTATGAAAAGCTCAACCCATGACATTGTAAGCAACCTGCCCTAAATGTGTGATGTGTATATGGACATGGGTGGTGTATTACTACATGGGGTTCAGGGTCTGTTGTGCCATGAGTGGTGGTGTGGGTATAATAACTGGTGGTGTGGTAAAAGGTGGTGGTAGTGGTGCATGGGGTGCAGGTGTGGGGGGAAAGGAGTGGAACCCATACCAGGTGTACTACTTGATCTAGATCATAGTATATGAGTATAATTGAAGCAACATAAATATATAACAAATAATATGAATCACAATTAGATTACACAAAATATCTCTCTCTCACTCATGTGTATTATGCTATGCAACTTTCAATAATTTTTAAGTGTGGGATGATTACTAAAACTAAAAAGAACATAACAAGAATATTTCACTTATAAAACCTCTAGTTGATTCCGCATCCAACCACAAGCGATTCCAACACAGCAATAGTCAGCCCAATTTTTTCTAAAGATGGATCATTTTGCTCACAGTCAAATCATTTTAGCAAGGCATGCGGCAAAATGATGTGATTTCACTTTTCCACCACTTTACCAAAAACTTTCAACACATTGATAGAATTTCTTGTTTCTATGCAATCGTTTTCATCTAAGATCATTTTCGGGTATAATCACTCAATTCTTTGATCATTTTTAGGCTTACAATTGGTCGATCCGGCTAGTCAATTGACCGATTCCAGTTAGTTGATTCTTCGTTTGATTAACGATTCCACTTTTTCAGATCGCTTGATTCCACTTTTCTCACACGATTCCAAAAGTCGGATCATTTCAGCGATCTAACTCCAATGATCCTACCCCAATCATCCAACTTTCGTTTTATGATCGATCAATTCTACCTTTTGGGATTGTCCAATTCCACTATATGTGTGATCGTCTCATTCAAATTTCTCAAATCATCTAATTCTACTTTATGTGATCGTTTGATTATACCTTTTTTAGATCGTCCAATTCTAATTGTGTGATCGTCTAATTCTACCTTTTTGGGACCATTGGATTGTAATGCTAATTTTCAACAGTTTACAAGTTGGTCATCTCAGTACTAGTTAACTTTAGCTCAAGCTTTCTTTTGTAATGCTAATTTTCAACAGTTTACAAGTTGGTCATCTCAGTACTAGTTAACTTTAGCTCAAGCTTTCTTTTTGCATCTTTCTTTCTGAAATTCCACCAGCAGTCAGGTATGTTCAATAACTCAACAAATTATTTGTTTGGTATTCTTTCCAAAGAAGATAAATTAGATGGGTCAGCTTACTCCTTATATCAGTGGGGTGATGGCTGCCCCGCCTTGGTATAATTGCTCTAACTACTCCTCAAAGGGGTCATGTTAGTGGTGACTAGCCACCCCTAGATGGGTCAGCTTACTCCTTATATCAGTGGGGTGATGGCTGCCCCGCCCTGGTATAATTTCTCTAACTACTCCTCAAAGGGGTCATGTTAGTGGTGACTAGCCACCCCTCCCTGGCACAATTTCTCTAGCTACTCCCGAAAGGGGTCACGGAGGCTAGTAGATCTAGCGTCAAGTTCCTCAAACTACTACTGATGAGATTCACATGATGCTCAAGCTTTGGCATTGATTATCTTGTTAGTTAAAAGGTCTATTGTTTTGCACATTCACTCTTGCCACAATTTCTTGGAACACTCAGAAATTATGTATCAAGCTAGAAAATATACAAGGATTCCTATCTCAAAAGGAAACTTAATAATGAAAATGTGCAAGAATAGGGGTCCATGAATGAACATTTAACAAAATTATAGGACTTGAGAGAGAAACTCCTCAATATTGATAAAGCCATTCCTTAAAGTGATATGATTAACATCATCCTTAACTCATTGCTTGAATTTTATCTGGGTTTTAATACTTCTCTCTAAGGCAATGTAGCCCCTCTTATTTATGAAGATCTTGTTAACTTAGTGGTGTACGAGGAGAAATATCCAAAAATAATATCTCTGAGAGTTCTAGAAGCAATCAAGCTCTAGAAGCCGTCAAAGGTATTGGGTGAGATAGTTCTCACTAATGTTAGTGGTGAATATCTTTGTCTTTAAAATGTACTTTTTATCACAAAAAATCACAATAATGTGCTTTTTGTGTGCCCACTCTAGCAAGGGAGTTCTTAATGTTGAATTTACAGATGATAAATGCATTGTTCATGGATGAAGAACATGACAAATAGATTGTACTTACAGGATGTTTAACCACTAGAGGTTTGTACAAATTAGACATGTATGATAAGTGTGATGTTGGTTATCTAGAAGACACTTCTAATGCAATGAAGGATGCTGAGTTATTCATGTTAGGTTTGGCCACACTTCTATTGATGGTTTGATGCTTTTACAGAAACATGGAATGTTAGAGGATCTTTGTCAACTTGATCCACCATCAAAATATGTTTTCTTAGAGGTATTTTCTCATTTTCAACACTACTATGTTGAAAATAAAACTAGTTTGAAAATTGAACCAAATACATGTATAATGCATTCAAAGATTTTTTAGCACAAAAAGGCATTAAGAATCAATGTACAACTCCTTATACACACCACAATAAAATGGTGTTATTGAGAGAAGAAATATGACTCTCATGTGGAGATGGTTAGATGCATGGTTAAAGGTTAGTAACTTCCACACAATTTTTGGATGGATCCAATGCTTTGTACTACCTATGTGCCAAATAGGTTCCCACTAAAGCTTTGAAAACTATCCCTCCTTATGAGGATTGGTTTAATCAAAAACCTATGGTTGAACATGTGCATGTTTTTGGTTGTTTGGCATATGTACATACGATAGCATAAAACATAACTAAGCTTGATGAGACAAGGTAGTGAACTACATTTTTATTAGTTATAGTGCTATAAAAGAAAAGGTTATCATCTCTATAACCCTCTCACTAGGAAGATTATTGTTAGTTGAGATGTCATTTTTGTAGAGGATTCTATCTATCCAATGATGAAATTTAATAAGCATGCCTATGGCTATGCCAATTCACCCGGTGTGTCATGTTTGATGGGTTATTACATGTGCCAGTATCTATCAATTCTCAAATTTTGCTACTAATGCTTATTTGTTCCAAGGGGAGAACACTAAAGGATTTGATGCACCAACTTCAGCTTGAAGATGTAGTAAATGTTGAAAGATTAATAATGAATCTAGGCTTATGCTTAGATGGGTTAGGAGCACCTTATAGGATAATAAATTGTCTACTCCTTATAGATTAGAACCAAATCTAGTGTTCAAACCACTTCTTCAGCAAATATTGCTAAGTTTGCATTTCTTAGTTCTCTACATTTGTGACGGTTCTAAATCTAATCATATCTTAATCGTACAACTTAATCTAAGAAAATATTAAACTCACTTAATCCTACTATTTCTACATAGCAATACAATCAAATCAACCTTCTCAAATAGCAAACAAGCATGCATGCCATATCCAAGGTTCTTATCACATAAGCAAAGAATCATGTAATCTCAAACAAACATTCACATGATATAAATCTCTATCAATTACAGGCATAGCATCTCAATCAATAAAAATGTATGTGTCTATCTCAAGATTCTATCATCATCACCATGCTCGACAACATGATTAGTCATAATGACCAAAATCCAGCCAATCTAGGGCTTTCTTTGATGCTCGTCCATCCAACCTCCACACTAGACATTGCGGCTATCTCGGGTATGGCTCTTTCTGAATCTCGTCCTCTCTGGGTTCTACCACATGGCTCCCAGAGGGCATAAATCTGGTTCTCTGTCTGACGTTCCCTGTCTAAGGACGGTTGGCCCGAATCTTAAAATCTCATGTCGAGTCTCATCATACACATGCATACATACACATGCATATCAATCAGTCATACACGTGCATATCAATCATTCATCTCAAAACAAAGCAATCATAACTCATACATATCATCTTACACTCATATCTAGTCCATAATCTTTCAAGGCATGCATATTCAAATCAATCACAATCAATTTCAAGTATAAAACAAGCTTTTAATTTAAACAGTCTTTAACTTCTCTTTATCTTTTAAGTCACATGGGAATCCTTGTTTTTAACATAATCAATTATCATTTTCTAACGAGCAAGGTCATCTCTATAATTCTTAACTATGCTTATGCATTAGTCCATCCGGTCTATATAGATAAGATAATCAATCTTGATAGTAATTTCTAAGGCAAAGCCTAATAACTGGTCTCTTTGGGAGAGTAATATCTTCCAATCTATTTGGAATTAGAGAAAAGATAAAACTACAGAGTTTTAAGACTTTTAATGCCCTATAAAGCACGTCTCAGTGATGGTTCTCTAAACATGAGTTCTAAGGTCTCTTTGAGAGCATTCAAAACAGCCAAAGTTGTGTTTTCAACATGAAACTGTCAAAATCTGATTCTAAACACACGGAAAGATAAATGCTTTGTAACATTCCCTAATGAAGGTTATACCTAAAATATAGTCACAAACTAGTCAAATATTCTATCTTCTAATTCTTTAACTCCAAAAGTGTTTATTCTATGGGTCAGACTAAGGCAATCAACAATAGTTCTTTTGCGGGAAACCCCCCCTCTCCTCTTCTCGTGGTGTTTCCCCATCGTTGCCATGGTTAAGCATGCCATACATCAACTCAGATTCTTCCATATACATGCTTATCGATTTATTTATTTAATCTAAAAAGAATTTAAAGAAAAATAATAAAAAGAGTGTTTGTGTACTTCCCCGATATATTTTCTGATATCTTGATTGATTGGGAATCCATGTCTACTCCCCAGAAGTTGTGGAAGAGCTGCTTGTAGATTTGGCAAGCCTCTTAGATCTACTGTCAAGGTTGCAATCTACAATAGGTATAACTTTGCGTACAGTTATCAGATACTAGTTGTGTGGGTACTTAAAATAATCAGAACGCATGTGGTCTACAAAAGTAGTTGTATGTGAAAGTCGAATCCAAAAATAGGTCATGTTTTACTTTTTTATAAAATTTCGATTTGCATGTCTATTTACACACTTAAAGGCTTCCTTTGAGTATACTAACTAATTGAAAATCCAATCTTGAATTTTCACTTAATTTTAACTTAATTTTAACACTTAGAATCTTTACTGCTTAAAAACCATTGAAAACCTGCTGGAATTCATTACTGAATCTGTAGCATCCAAAACTTAGTTAATCATAACTTGGTTAATCATAACTTGGTTAATCTCGGAGGTATGTTACAACATTATGTAGATGAACTTGAGTCTTTTTAAGAGACTCAAGAAGATCCAAATTGGGTGAAGCCATGCAAGATGAAGTTTATGTCATTCATAAAAATGGTACTTGGGATTTAGTGGGTCTACCACTTGGAAAGAAAGCTATTGATACTAAGCGGGTTTTCAAAGTCAAGAGAAAGATAAACGGATTGAAGACCAAACTTTTTGCAAAAGGTTATCTAGCTAAAAGAGATTGATTATGATGATACTTTTGCTCCCATTTCTCGTATGACCACTATCCAATTTGTCATGGATTTGGTAGCCAATCATGGTGGATGGATTTCAAGTTCAACAACTGGACATCAAAACAATATTCTTGAATGGTGACTTTTAGGAAGAAGTTTATGTAAGTCAACCAGCTAGATTTTCTCAACGTGGTCAATGAACTAAGCTATGCAGGCTGCCGAAGTTTATATGGTTTAAAATAAGAAAATTCTTCCTTATTTTTGAGTGGACATGGATTTCCAAACAGTCTTACGAAAAGCACTTTATATGTGAAAAAGGACAAATAGGATTTACTTGTTGTTATCCTCTATGTAGATGACATGCTAGTGACAAGCAGCAGTGAGGATTTCATTATAGCCTTTAAGGTTGACCTTGCCTAAAAATTTAAGATGTTAGATCTTGGTCTTTTGCACTGCTACTTGGGTATGTAATTTATACACCAATGGAACCTAGTGTAAAACTTAGTTTGCAGGATGCCAGTGAACCATTCAACATAGCCACTTATGGTCAAGCTATTGGATTTCTAATCTATTTGTGCAACTCATAGCCAGACATCTAGTATGGTGTTTCACAACTTTCAAAGTTTATGTATCGCCTAGGCACTAAGCATTGGTAGGCACTTAAACATATCTTCAAATACATGCAAGGTACTCAAGAACTTGGATTGTTCAATGCCAAGGTAGGACCAACAATAAATTGGTAAACAAATATTTCATAAGTATACAAAAAACCATAACCACACACATGTTTGCCAGGCGTAAGTAACCCAAGAATCACCCTTCCATACAAACCAATTGTAATAAACATTGGAGTGCCCAACCATACATCAATGTATACCAAACATATTAATATTTATAATGGCATCACCTATGATATTAACATGATTTGGCTTGATGTAAAGATAATCTAAGCGTCTCCAAATTATCTAAGAGAGTAGAATAATATTTTTAAGAAAACTTAAAATATGTTCCCATATAACACCACCCTTGTATTCTTTTCTTTGAGCATTGTGTGTTTGTGAGTTTAACTCTCCATTTTATATGAGTTTACAAAGCACACAAATAAACTAGACACCTAGTACATGAATTTCACATTTCAACAATGTCATGGCCAAACTCTGTGCATTCTTAGTGAATATTTCCAACTTTCACATGTGGTAGGGCAATGAGGCTCAAAGTGAGCTATTGAGAGTGAGTTAAGAACCATGATTACAAAATTATGACAAACCAAATAATAAAGTAAACATTGGATATATATCAATTCGATATCTCACTTTCGAGCACCAAGGGAATGGCCACCTATATAAAACATTACAGAATTGCTAATCTAAAGTTACTTTGGAGTAACTGGATATGAGGAGGACCAATCACACTCCACTACTCTCACTGAATTTGTGCAAACTAAAGAAAGACATGGTGCATGTCCTTGTGTGGGATTGTGCATCACATGACAAAGAGCTAGTGATGCGAGTACTTTTCATGCTTTGGTTTGTGATTGGGTGTGGTATTTTCAATGAGTACAAACATGCATACATATGTTGGAAAACAAAACAACTAAGTAAGTTTTGAGATTTTTTAAAATGTAATCTCTGCAAACATGTTCAAACATCAACACCAAGATGGCGAATTACAATAACTATCAACACCAAGACGATGAATTACAATAACTGTTGATCAAAATATACTCTAGTGAACTACAAAGTTAAGAATGTGTAGATGAAGCTAATAACAAACACCATATTAGATGAAGGCAAATAAAAGTTATGCCTCTCCAAATTCTACAATCTCACCAAAAAAAAAGACTCACGGGATATGATACACCCTAGTAGAACATGAGTTAATTTGTCTATGTTTTGTACATCCAAATTATAAGATCCTTCACAATTGAAGGGATAATTTTCTTTGAATATAATCCTTGAACGTTGCCCCCAACACTTTATCACTCTATGGGAATATTTTCTTTGAATATGTCTATCGAGACAACGGTCAATTTCTACATAAATGGACCACATTGCACTAGACGTCAAGAATTGTATATGTAGTTCACAAGACAACTTTTGCTAAAGAAAAATTCAAAGCCTTGGTTTGTTTTGGAAGGGTAGAATTTATTTTTCTACGGCCCGGCGTACATACAGATACATTTTAAAAATGGGCATAGCGAAGGATGAAGACGGAGGAAACGACTATGAGGAGGATGGTGAGAGGGGCTGCAATGTAGCTGGTGCTCCTGCTGGCCAGACAGGGGAGTTCCGGGGTCTTTTGGGGGTTTCGAACTCGTACTAAAGAATTCCAGCTTGACGGGAACTCCTCGCTGCTTAGTAGTCCGACGAGGTATCCTCTCTCATCCGGCAGGATATGCTGATCCTTCCTGCAAGGCTTGCGCAGCAGGAGCCGTATCTCGTCGAGGACTACGGGATCTTCGGGGCTCATGCGGCGGAGGGCGTGGCCTGCGATGGCTTGCGTCCTCTTCAAGTTACTCTCGTTGCGGACGATGGACCACAGGTTCTCCCGTAGCTTCTGCACTTTGCCAGGCGTGCAGCAGAGCCTCTCCCGATCCCGCTCTCCGGCCACCAGCCAAGGCAGCAGATGGATCAGAGCCTTGATGAACACCAGGGACCTGTCTTGCTTTCCTACCGCAACCGCATCGTCGATCCGGTCCATGAGAATGTCCGCCAGTTTCTCCCCGCTCTCGCTCTTTACGCCCAGCATGCCCTCCGGATCCTCCTCCGCCAGCTGGTTGAAGCTCGACGTGGCCGCCCGCCCGGTCTCCTCGTTGCCCAGTGCCTCCGCCAGCTTCGCCAATAGCTTCCTCTGCAGCCGCCAGGATTTCCTTCCCTTGTCCAGCTGCGCCCAGAGCCCCACCACGTTGGCCGCCGCCTCCCTCTCATAAGTGTCCTCTGATTCTAAGGAAACACGCGCAGCCTCGAACCCTTTGCCGTACGGGTGGCAATACAGATACTCAATCAGATCCCTATAGAGCTGCTTCACTACTATAGCCCGAACGTTTCTCCTGTACTCGTCCGCCTGCGATTGGAAAGCAAACGCCAACAAGTCAAAATTGGTGGCGTGCAGCAGCCCCTCGTCCATGCCCATCCACACCATCTTCTCGTACACTTTGCGAAGGCTGAAGGACGTGACGAACAAGAGAGTGAACGTTTTCGAGAAGAGAACTGCCACAGCAGCAATGGCGGCGTTCACCAGCACCAGCACATAGAAGATGAAGAGCGAGGTCTGTAGCCCATCGAAATCCCCTTGCAAATCTGGCTGCGGCGCCAAAAGCGTCAAATCTTGCAGCCGACGGATGGGGAGAAGTATACTGATGGCAATAACGGTCAGCTGGACGGCCTGGTCCAAGATCCGGGCTACCCCAAGGACGTTCTGCTTGAGGCCGTCATCATACACCAGCTGCTTGGGGTCGGCGCTGCCGTAGATGAGCTTCCGAGTGGCGAAATTGCCAAAGAATGTAGCTGCAGCAAGCCTCAGTGCCTCCAGCAACAGCAAGGACGTCACAGAGTAGTAGTCATGCCTACTCAATGAAGTAAGCAGCCCGCCCAAGATCACAGCAGACGCCCATGTGAGAGCACAGAACCCCAAGAACCAGTTGAGGCTGTAAAAACCATTTGTGATGAAAGCCATATTCTTTACTTTCCTCAAACTTTGGTCGTATTGCTTGAAGACCTTATCTTTGTCCAGAGGTGCTGCTTGATGCTTGTTACATGCGCTGTTGCCCCCATCTCGGCCTTCCACGCGCGCAGTGAGAAGAGGAGCGTCGAAGCTATTCTGCGGAGTGACGGAGGAATTACCGATGTCGATACGAGAATGAGATTGCTCCTGGCCAGAAGCGCCGAAAGGAATCAGGTTTGAGCTTTCGCCCATCTCTCTGTCCTCTGTAGTGTGTACCCCTCTGTCTCTCTCTCTCTGTGTAATAAAAGAGGACCGTAGCAGTACCTTTTTGCCACTTAGAAGTGGGATGCTAGGGCCCTTATAAAAACCATACCCGCTAGTTCAAGTCCCATGTTACCTTCTACCCACGTTAATACCTCTCTCTTTCTCTCTACACCTACACCAACGCACTTAAGATCTGCGGTTAGAAATCAGGCCTGCACATATGGGAAAGTGCAATGCCCGTCCTCCCCCTCTACTACTACTCTACTACAAGCTTGAATTTTGACGTCTGACGGGGGAGGCAGACCAGGGGATGGTGCATTGGGAACCAGTCTACAACGTGCCCGCCGCCTGGCCCCCGGTCGCGTGGGCAGCGTCAACCCATAGCCAAGGTCAACCCATAGTCTCACTTCCACGTTGAGGTGTTCCAACTTGTCCAAGCTATTTCTAATTTACTAGTGGGCTGACGCACTTGCATTCTAGGAGTCTAGATCCTAGGACCTCCAAATCTTGTTACCTGGCAGCAGGCCTAGAATTTGAAGGGCACGCCGCACCCCTATTTTTTCTTTTTGAAAGACTTTTCCTTATGAAGAGATTGGAAGGGTATACAACTAAATAGTCCAAAATCTTTCCCTTCTTTTGAAGGGTAATTGTGTTTTCACCCTTCTTGTGAAGGTTTCAACTTTCAAATTCTAGTGTTTCCTGGAAACTTTGTGAAACTCTTCTTTTATTTATATAATATAAAATAGAGATTTCACATTGCCACTAGCAGGGCTAAAATTTGAAGGCGATAAACTAGGTTGACCTTCTAAATATATATATTTGTATAAAAATTTCAAAACAGTAGCCTTATGTGGCCTTCTTTTGCAACCCTATTTTCTAATACTCGGTACACTAGAGTTGCATGGGCATGCAAAAATACACATGGGCACCCATGTGACACACTCATAGTTGCCTATCTAAAAATTGTTGTTTCACTATTTAAAAAAAACCTGAAAAAGGAAAAATTTTGATTGGTTGGGAAATGGGGTGCCCATCTTTGGGCAGCCTCAAAGATATTGGAAAAGTTGGGCAATTGGTGGCTGACTAGGATTGAAGTCGACGAGTAGTCAACTTGGCAATGTGTAAGGGGGGGAGTGCCTACCAAGCCTTTTTTTTGGAACCTTATTGGCTACATCAAAAATTTATTGGGGCGGGCACCCTCTATTGTGCATCCAACCTAAGAGGTCTTCTCTAAAAGGTTTGGAGGTCTTTGATGCCCTCTGAAAGCTTTAAATTTTAGCACTATCACCAGTGCTTTAAAAAAACATATTTTTCAACCAATCAAAATAAAGATAGCTCTTAAATATATCCGGTTTTTGTTTTCAAAATCTCTATTATGTGCCAGTTTTATAACAAAAATATGTGAAAAGCAATTCCTTAAAATAAGGGCTATTGCCAATTTTTCTTAATTCTAGTCGATACAAATACACTAGAATGTTGTTTTCTTTGAGCACTGATTGCCACTTATTCCACTTTTTAAGTTTTCGTACACTTAGAAATTCCAAATTTCCATGGCCAAGGTTCTATTAAATGCACTTGGCCAAGTTTACTTGGCCAAGTGCATTTAATTGGTTGGTGGGAAAAGGTTTAGGCCCAATCATCAGTGGACTCCCATGAAGTAAAGTCTCACCTTCTTAAATGCAAATGGGTAGCATCTCGAAGATTCCAAAGTCCTTCTTAATTTCTAGAACTTCTCTTAGTAGGTCATCTTCCCACTAGCCATCCATTTATTAAAGTGTATGAGCTCACTCCCACGTTGAGGTGTGGGAGGAAAACCATTCTCTGAATGAATTTTGTTGAGCAAAGGGAAAGCCGAGTGAAACCCGCCAAACAACCTCCAAAAAGAAAGAAGTAGTTACACTTTCTAAACATGCACACACAAGTATAACACTATAGTTAACGTACAAATTAGAACATTTTTAAATGAACAATTGACACTAGCCACCATCACCTATAAAAAAAACATGAAAACATTGGTTTCCTCTTACGCTATTAAAACTCAGCCGCCAGAGTGAATCTAAGTTTAGGTTTTGTAGTGCTAATCCAAGCTAATTTTTTATATTCTAAGGGTACAAGCATGCCTTTAAAATTGATCTCACCACAAGAAACTTCACCACAACCTAATAAAAGCATTATTAAAAGCCACATGGGAGCAAATCATTTCAACATAGAATTTGAAGCTCACAATAAAAAGTTTCCCCATATGTCGAGGTGCTATATTTCAACCATCAAAAAGTGACACCAAAAACATCCCCCCTTCATGCAGGCACATTACATCTTCTGCCACTAAGGGCCTGAAACAACTCCACCTTAGTGCATGCTTCCTAATGCATGAACTCATGAGCCACTGAATCCAAGCCTAGAACCCAAAAGGACACGAATTGTAAATGCTTGCATGGCATGTATGTTGGGCACTTGTAACCATCTCCTTTAAGAAACCCTTCACATGTACACTGCAGAAAGTCAGCTATTGATAGAGTATTTCACACCCTTTGCTCTGGACCCTTCAGTACATTGACGTAAAAGATGTGGGACTCATTGCATAATGTAATGGCCTCACGAATAACTTGTGCATCCAAGGTCCTTGCTATTTCAGTGTTAGTTTCCCACTCACTGTGGGATGGAAGCATTGAATCTTCATTGCTTTATTTGTTTCAAAATAATTAGTCTAAATTATAGTTTTCCTCATTTTGGCTCTCATTATTTTCAAGAGTACCCAATGTGGCACTCAATGTGTAGGTCTTCTCATTGTGTTTGCTGGTGAGACTTATTTACAAGGTTGTGAAGACCTAGGACATCTTTCTTTGCCATTCAAGGATATTGCTAGTAGCAAGGTGCTCCAGCTTTTGTTTGAGTGTTTCTGGTTCTTATGCCACTAGGCTTCTAGGACCTTTGGTAGTGACTCCCAAAGGGGATTGGCAAATAGATTAAATTATACCATTAAGCATTTAGCTAACTCTGCTATGGTAGGAGTAATTGTTAAAGCCGAAGCCTTGAACGGTAGCTCTTCAAGTTGATGCATCTGATGTGATAAGATGACTTGCTACATATCCTTGTTTTTCAAAGTGAACATAGGTTCTTATGGCTTCTCAATTTTTCAGAGAGAGTTCTTGTGGTCTACATGTTGTTGCTTTGGCCACCCACACTATTCCAGACATGGGTATGCTTCTTCTTGGCACATAAATCGGCGACAAGGCTGTTCTTTCCTCAATGAACTTGGGCACCTAAATGGTGGAATTACCAGCATAATACCCTTCAGTAATGAGTAGCGTGTAGGCACCCATTTTGGATTAATTTTATGACATGGGGATTGGTGTCCTTATTGTCAAGGTTACTTCCTTTTTGTGCAAGTTAGGGGGATCTTATAGATTTCTTTGGAATCCACACATTTTCATTACCTTCATAGAATTCATGTGCTTGCAATAATTTCCTCAAGACCCATAATTGATGAGTTGGAAGAAGATCTTGTCGAGATCTTTTGGGTTTTTGTTGCTGCTTTCCAAGATTTTGAGTTTTGAATTTTGAGGGTTGTTGTGAGCCTTGACTGGGGTATGTGATGTTGAAATTAGGGCTAGGGTTGCAACAATGCACACACACAAGATAGAGAAGGTTCAGAGCACACAAACTCACTAGATTAGAATGAACAAATGTGTGCCAGATACAAAAAATAAGTACACATCCCAAAATGAGTAGATAAGAGGGTGTACATACGCACAGGGGGAAGAACCTCCTAGTGAGGAAAAAAGTGCCCCGGCGAGATTGATGATGTGAACATGTATAAGGTATGGCCGATCAATCCTAAAAAGGCAGTAAGCCCAAAGCTTTACGACAAAAAGCTTCGAACTTTTCACGAGGAAGAGCCTTCATGAATAAATCTGCCATGTTGTCATGTGCAGGCACATAGACTAAGCTGATCTCTGTTGTAGAGAGTCTTTTCCGAACATAGTGGTAATGCACCTCAATGTGCTTAGTGCAAGCATGAAACACTGGGTTCCTTGCAACTGCTAATGCACTCTGGCTGTTAGTGAAAATCGTAGTGCTAGATAATTGTCCAACACCCAAATCAGCCATAAGATGTCTGACCCACACACACTCAACTGTAGCTGTAAAAGCTACCCTGTACTACTCCGCTTCACACACTCAACTGTAGCTGTAAAAGCTACCATGTACTCAGCTTCACAGAGCTAGAAGTGGCCACTGTAGGCTGCTTCTTGTTGAGCCATAATATACATGAATCACCAAGGCGAAAGAAAAACCCACTAGTGGACACTCGTGTCATAACATCCAGCCCAATCTGAATCACTAAAAGCATGCAACTGTGACTCACCCCCTTTTGGATAAAATAAAAGGGGGTGTCATAACATCCAGCCCAATCTGAATCACTAAAAGCATGCAACTGTGACTCACCCCCTTTTGGATAAAACAATCCAAAATACTGAGTGCCCCTGTAAATAGCAAAAAACCCGCTTAACAGTCTGCCAATGCGTCGTACCTGAGCTATGCATAAATATGCTAACCTGTGAGACCGCATACTATATATCTGGCCTCGTGTTATATACATAAAGAAGGGATCCAACAGCCTACTAATACAAACTAGCATCAAAAGAGTCTCCTACATCTTGAAGACTAAGTCGAGTACCTGCCTCCAGTGTAGCCATAGGTTTACAGTCTTCAAGATTAAACCTCTTCAATAGCTTTTGTATATATTTAGACTGCAGCATAACAATGCCATCATTGTGCTGCATAAACTAAATCCCCAAATAGTAATGCAACGGCCCCAAATCTGACATCTCAAACTATGACTACAAATCAGCCTTAAAGACTGAAATCTGATCTATATCAGGTCCCGTGAGCAGCATGCCATCAACGTATAGAATGATGACCAAAAATGTGTCCTTACTCCTCTTCACATAGAGAGTACTCTCTGTTGGATTGTTGCAAAAATCATTTGCAACCAAGTATGTATGAATCTTCTCATGCCATGCTCTAGGAGCCTGCTTAAGGCCATAAAGAACCTTTTTCAACCTGCATACTTTAGACTCTTCTCCTTTCACAACAAAACCAGGAGGATGCGATACATACACCTCCTCATGTAAATCACCATTGAAGAATGCAATCTTAATGTCCAACTGATGTACATTCCACCCATTATGTGCTTCCAAAGTAATAAGACACCTAATGGTAGTCATACGAGATGTGGGTGCAAAGGTATCATCATAATCAAAGCCCTTTTACTCGGCATATCCCTTTGCAACAACAAGTCTGGCCTTGTAGTGATCAATGCTACCATGTGCTTTACGTTTTAACTTATAAACCCACTTAGTACCAATGGCCTTCTTGCCATGAGGTAGATCTGTCAAATACCAGGTGTCATTCTTGAGTATAGAGTTATACTCATCCTGCATGGCATGCGTCCAATGATCATCATCATGTGCTTCCTCAAAGGTAACAATGTCTGCACAAGTTATTTTGGCATATGCCTAGATTCTTCTATGGCTGCTCTCTCCTCATCCACTACATCCTCAATAATTGCATCATCAAAAGGCTGATTTTGCACCTACAAAGGCTAAATTTCAACACTTGGTTGAGCATTCAATTGCTCTACATATGTTGTCCTCCATTATACACAAAGGCAGGAGCAAATCAAACATGTCCTGTGTGAGCATACATTCTAATGTTTTTTACATGAAAGCATGGGATGAACTAAGTTTTCGACAAAAAAAACATCTCTACTTACCAAAATCCGCTTTGAGGCCAGATGGTAGAGTCTATATCCCTTGCTTTCTGAACTGTATCCCACAAATATGCATTTAACTGCCTTATCATCAAGCTTATTGCGTTGTTGCTGCTCAGGCAATTGCTGCTCAGGCACAAGAGCATAAGCAACACAACCAAAAACACGCAAATGAGCCACAGAAGGCTTCCTGCCATGCCAAGCTTCATAAGAAGTTTTAGGCTCTACAAGGCCTTTTGGTAGGGAATTTGTTCAACACATAGTTTGCGCACATAGTTGCCTCTAACCAAAAACCATGAGGTAAATCTTGGGCTTTCACCATACATCATGCCATCTCCATGAGAGACCTATTCTTCCTCTTATCCACACCATTTTGCTAAGGTGTGTATGGCACTGTACATTGATGCCTTATACCTTTTCCATTCATATATGCATGAAATTCCTTGGACATATACTCCCCCCCTCGATCTGAATGAAGGGTGTCAACTTTACATTCACATGCATTTTTAGCCATGGATACGAAGAAGTGCCTAAAGCACATAAAAACCTCTGACTTCTACTTAATGGATACACCCAACTATATCTAGAGTAATCATCAACAATAAAAGTGACGAAGTAGAGATATCCCCCAATAGATGGTGTCCTCATATAGGACTACATACATCACTATGTATAAGCTGTAATTTCTTAACAGCTCTCACAGATCCATCCTTTGGAAATGATGCCCGATGCATTTTACCACGAATACACCCCTCACATACATGTCTAGTAGGGGTCTCAAGAGTTGGCAACTCAGACACCATATCATACTTTGAAGGTGTAACAAACTATCATAATTCAAATTGCCAAATCGTGCATTCCATAATTCTACATCATTCATAGCATGAGTCGTATACAGACTGAGAAAGCATCATGCTACAACTTCTCAAGTACATCCATCTTGTATAGGCCACGAAACAAGGTACTTGAGGTAATGATGTAATAACCATCATTTCTATCCTGAATTCTACATCTGTCATTCACAAATTTCACCGTCAAGCCTAACAAGGCTAAGGTTGAATTGACAGCAAGTTCTTCTTAATGCCTGGCACATATAAAACTTTAGAAAGAGTAAATGCACCCCCATTTGCAGTAGTGAGCACAACTCTACCAACTCCTTTGATAGGATATGAGGAACCATTTACACATGTGATGGTTCCTGCACTTGGAATAGATTCTAGAGAGATGAGAATAAATTTTTTTGTGAAGTAATGTGCTTACTAGCACTAGTGTCAAAGTACCAAGCATCGGATTCTACCACTGAAATGCATACATCATAAACAGAAGGGTCATAACTGCAATGTATTGTCCATGCCCAATCATCTTGAGTAAAACTTGCAGATTCCTTCTTCTCTGCACTTGGTGTAGATGCATCAACCACAGCCATGCCTGATTCTTTATTTTTCTCCTTCTCTAGCCTTTCCTGCAAAATAGTGACACTTACCCTTCTTTTTAGGCTTATCACCTTCTTTCTCTGTATCCTTACCTAAGGATTCTGATTTTGGCTTATAGACACCATGCAAAGAAGCTTTACCTTTTCCTTTCTGATTAGCAACAAAAGCTTGGTCACCAACTCACAAAATAGATCTGTTTTGCCTAGACTGCTCTTCTTGCGAGAGTACTAAAACCAACTCATCAAATGTAAGGGAATTTGGATTTTTCTTCATCATGAGTCTAAGAGTAGAGGTAAAACTCTGATAAGAATCTAGAAATGCATTGAGAATTGTGGGCACCAATGTACTATCAGGATAGATCTGTTTTGCCTAGACTGCTCTTCTTGCAAGAGTACTGAAACCAGCTCATCAAATGTAAGGGAATTTGGATTTCCCTTCATCATGAGTCCAAGGGTAGAGGCAAAACTCTGATAAGAATCTGGAAATGCATTGAGAATTGTGAGCACCAATGTACTATCAGGATATATCTCATCCATACTAGCAAGCTGTCTTGTCCAGGCATCAAGGGGGTGGTGTCTTACAACCCAAGGGATTTTATTCACTCCCTGCATGGGCGGAGGATGCCATCTACCAGGGGATGGCTTATATCATGGGGACATGTTGAGATATCGAGCTCATCTAGTGAGGCAGTGGAACACTGGGATGACCCGCCTGGGGGATAGGCCCCACACTTACACCACTAGCATGGTTGGTGAGATCATGGGTTATATGCGGCCAGTGGGATGACAGGCTGTGTGTGACAGCCATTCTAGAGACTAGCATAGTTATAGCACCAGCTCATTTAGTTGTTGGGTTCACACTATAAAGAACCCTAGTATATATTTTGTTGAGTACCTTTTCATATTGTGTGTACTCTTATCTTTGTATATGGTGTGTTGAGTGTTGTGTGAAGAAGAAGAAGATTTTTAGCCTCTCACCTTGTGTGTTCTCTTTTAGGGTTTTGTGAGTGTGTGTGTGATTGCAAGAGCTCAAGCTCTCTTCTCCCCTTTATCTTTTCATGGTATCTTGGTTCATGCTAAGGGCTGAGTTGCAAGCAAGAGAAGCACAGGAAGCGGTACGAGGGTAAAAGCTTCATCTACTCTTCCCTATTTGTGTTGGCGACTACACCCTTGTCGGGAGCCCTACGGGAGGCACCGGCAAACGATCGCTGATTGAGAAGCTTTCTTTGCGGAAGTAAAGCTATAGGGCAACTACATAGTCCTATTGGACAGAATTTTTTGGACCGAAAACGCGTTTCGGGTGCGTTAGGACCTCCGTTTTTCGAAAAGCAGGCGATTTCGAGCACTGCGGGGGGTAAGTCGTCGATTCTATGCAGAACTCTGTTTTAAGAACTGCGGGGGGGTAAGTCATCGATTCTATGGAGAACTCTGTTTTAAGAACTGCAGGAAGACAGATTGGTTATGCAGACATTGTGTGTGCTGTAAGGAGCTAAAATAGTTGCCATTGGGTATATGTATGCACATTGAGGCCACTGATTTGTGACATTTGAGTGTAGTACAGTACCGCAACAAAAAATACAGCAGTTTGTGCAAGACAAACCAGTGTTGTTTCTGGTAAATTTGTGTGTCTGGCAAGATGTCAAATGATGGCATAAACGAGATTGTTGCTGAGAAGCTTGACAAGAACAACTTCCATGCTTGGAGATTCAGGTTAACAAATTTCCTGATCGGAAAGGGTTACTGGGACTACATAGAATGTGAGCATGAAGAGGCACCGAAGATACCGGAGATCAATCCGACTGCTGCAGATGTGAAAGAGTTCAAGGATTGGAACCAAGGAGCCAGAAAAGTTATGTATTGGCTCTCTATCAGTATACAGGACACCATGATTGGGCACATACAGGATGCCAAGTCCCCCAAGGAGGTGTGGGACAACTTGGTAAAACTCTATGAAACGAATACCAAGGCATGAAAGATATAGTTGAAGAATGAACTTCATACTGTGGAGAAAAAGAGTATGTCTGTGAATGACTATGTATTGAAGATCAAGGGTATTGTGGAATCCCTTGCATCTATTGGCATTTCAGTAGATGATGATGATAAGGTGGAAGTCTGTTTACGTGGTCTCGGGCCACAATACAAGGCGTTCAAGACGTCTATTCAGACTCGGGAAAACATTCCCAATTTCACAGATTTGGTGTCTGTTGATTTTAGAAGAGAAGAGCTTGGGTGAAGACCAACAATCTTCACAAAACAAAAACAATTCATAGCAACACGCCTTCTACACAAGTTCAGGAAGAGGATGAGGTAGAGGAGACCGTGGACGTGGCCAAGGAGGTGGCCGAACAGGTAATCAGAATTATGGCCAACAGCAGCAACAACAAAAGTCCCAGAATTCACAACAACAACAACACGCATGTGGAAGAGGCCAATTCAGAGGCAGGGGGAGTCAAAGAGGTCGTGGAAATTGGCAAGGCATTATAATGATACACGTGGATGCTTTTATTATGGGTAAGCCTAGACATGTGCAGGCAGATTGCTATAAGAAGCAAGTTGACATGCAAAAGGAAAATTGCAACAAAAAAACTATGCATCCTCGAGCAAAAACAATGAGGATAATGAAAGGTTATTTGTTATGCAACATGTCGTTAATGCCATGTCTAAAAATGTTGAAGCAGCACATAAAGATGATGTATGGTACGTTGATTTAGGTGCTTCGAACCACATGACAAGTCATGGGGAGTGGTTCAAGGAGATGGAAAACCTTGAAAGACCAGGTTTTGTGGAAACAGGGGATGACACTGCTCATCCAATTGCCCATGTTGGAGATGTGCCAGTCTATGCAAGATGGCAAAGTGAAGTACCTTGCAGATGTACTTCATGTTCCGAACATAACAAAGAATCTGGTTTCAGTTGGCCAGATGATTGAGCAGGGTTTGCAGGTTTGGTTTAACCTTGATGATTGTTATGTTGAAGACTTTAAAGACAAGTGCAGGTTGGTTGCAAAAGGCAATAGAGTGGGTAGAATGTTTACATTGAATGTAAACATGCCTAAAGTGAGTGTTGCAATGCTTGCAAATGGTTCAAGAATTGTTGTAGACATAGAAATTTGGCATGAAAGAATTGGACATGTGAATGTGCAGAGAATGAAGTCTATGCAGACTAAAGGAATTATGACAGGGCTGCCAAAGTTTAAAGTTGAAGGTATATAGAAAATATGTGAAGCATGCCAATTTGGAAAGCAAACAAAGAATGTATTTCCACGTGATAGAAGTGAGCAGAAATGCACTAGATATTGTGCATTCATATGTATGAGGTCCTACGAAGACCATGTCTATGGGAGTCTACAGATATTATGTGACATTTATTCATGACCACACAAGGAAAGTGTGGGTATACTTCATGAAGGAGAAGAGTGAGGTGTTCACTCATTTTCAGAATTTTAAAGTTATGGTTGAAAAGCAAACAGGGAAACATGTAAAGTGCCTAATGTCAGATGGGAGGAGGAGAGTACTTCTCCAATGAGTTCTCTAAATTTTTGCAGAAGAATGGTATTCAGAGACAGTTTACATGTAGATACACTCCGCAGTAAAATGGAGTTGCTGGAGCGGAAAAACAGGCACATTACTGAGATTGTGCGAGCATTGATGGGAGAGAAGAATATGCCGCATAGCTATTAGGCTGAGGCTGTTTCTACAGCAGTTTACATTATGAACAGGACTCCAACTGCTACAGCCATACATGATGGAACTCCAGAGGAGAGGTTTACTGGGGCAAAAAACCTGATTTGTCTCATCTGAAAGTCTTTGGATGCATTGCATATGTGCATGTGCCAGATGAGCTAAGAACTAAGCTGGATCCAAAAGCTGAAAAATGTGTGTTGATTGCGTATTCCCTTGAGCAAAAGGGATACAAGTGTTATAACCCTACTACACATGAGTTGAGGGTAAGCAGGGATGTTGTTTTTTATGAGATGATCAGCTATGTGAGTGGAAATGTGGTTGCACAGAATGCAAGTCAGCAATCACAGTCTTTGAGTGGACCAGGAGAGTCCTCATCTAGTGGTTGAGTTGATAGACCATGGAGTGGTAGGCTGCATCATAATATCAGTCCTGCAAATGTGATTAGTACATCACATAAAGGCAAAGAGAAAGTGGTTGAGCCCCTTAGTATGCCTGACATTTCTGCAGGGCATTCTCATGTTGATGGAGAGTTTAGTGGTTCAAAGATAAGCCTTGATGAGGATCTTGGGATACCAGCTACGAGAACACCTGGTGTAAAGAAGGCTATGGAAGCCATGAATGCAAAGCTACGAAGATCTGGGAGAGTGAAGAATCTTGTGCAGAGGTTTAACTATGATGGTTATGTGGCACATCACTATGCATACATGGCAAAAGTTGTGCAAGTTGTAGAGCCCACATGCATTGATGAGGCTGTTGGAAATGTGTGTTGGGAGAAAGCTATGGATGAGGAGATGGATGCACTATATGGAAATGAGACTAGGGATTTAGTGCAATTACCTGAAGGCAAGAAAGCCATTGGATGAGTGGGTGTACAAAGTAAAACATAACAATGATGGAAGCATAAGCAGGTACAAGGCTAGATTGGTAGCCAAAGGATATGCACAAACATATGGCATTGATTATGAGGAAACTTTCAACCTAGTTGCCAAGATGGCAACAGTGAGAGTTGTGATAGTAGTGGCTGCGTCAAAGCAATGGTCTTTACACCATATGGATGTAAAGAATGCATTCTTGCATGGGGATTTGCAGGAAGAGGTGTATATGTTGCAGCCACCTAGTTATGAGAATGTGAGTCACCCGGAGCATGTTTGCAGGTTGAAGAAAGCCTTGTATGGCTTAAAACAAGCACCAAGAGCATGGTCTGACAAGATTTCTGAATATCTTGTCACTATTGGCTTTCATGTAGCCAATGCAGATTTCTCGCTGTATGTGAGACAGAGTGATAGAGGGGTTGTGCTTGTTGTCATCTATGTAGATGACCTGATCATTACGGGGGACCATGATGCAGAGATCTTTGATATAAAGATCTTGCTTAGATAGAAGTTTGAGATGAGGGATCTCGGAGAGCTCAGATATTTCTTGGGCATTGAGGTGATTAGGTCACCACACAGGGTATTGGATTACTGCACAGACAGTATGGCTTGGACATGTTGTCCAAGTATGGTGTGACAGGCTGTAAGCCTATCTCAGTGCCATTGGATCAGAATGGCAAGTTGAGTGCAAATTCAGGAGAGATTTTGGAGGATCCTACTATGTATAGGCACATAGTAGGAAGCTTGATCTACATGACGATCACCAGGCATTGAGGTGATTAGGTCACCACACAGGGTATTGGATTACTGCACAGACAGTATGGCTTGGACATGTTGTCCGAGTATGGTGTGACAGGATGTAAGCCTATCTCAATGCCATTGGATCAGAATGGCAAGTTGAGTGCAAATTCAGGAGAGATTTTGGAGGATCCTACTATGTATAGGCACATAGTAGGAAGCTTGATCTACATGACGATCACCAGGCCAGATTTGAGCTATGCTGTTGGGTTAGTGAGTCAGTTTATGCAGGTTCCTTGAAAGCCGTATTTGGATGCATTGAGACGCATACTGAGGTATGTGAGGTCTACTTTGCATTGTGGAATATTCTATGAAACTGGGACAGAGATATGTGTACATGGGTACACAGATGCTGATTGGGCTGGTAGTATCTCAGATAGAAGATCTACTAGTGGCTTCATGTTTTCTTTGGGGAGTGCTGCTGTGACTTGGAGCAGCAAGAAGCAGCCTCTACGATTTCTCTATCCAGTACACAGAGGCCGAGTACAGAGGTGCTGCTACTATGGCAACATGTGAGGTAGCTTGGTTGAGAAAGCTACTTGCAGATTTGGGTCTATCAATGGATAGACAAGTTTTCATTTTTTGTGACAATATTAGCAGTATATAGTTGGCTAGGAACATTAGCAGTATACAGTTGACAACATTTGCAATATACAGTTGGCCACAGGAACCCAGTTTTTCATGCTCGCACGAAGCATATAGAGGTCCACTACCATTTTGTCAGAGAGAAGGTTTTGGCAGGAGACATTGACCTTGTTTATGTCAGCACACAGGATCAGGTCACTGACATCTTCACCAAAGCATTGGGTGTATAGAGAAGCTCTGGAGATTCAGGACTTCGCTTGGTGTACATGAGATGGAGTTGATCTCGAGGGGGAGTGTTGAGATATTGAGCTCATCTAGTGAGACGGTGGACACTGATGACCCGCCTGGGGGATAGGCCCCACACTTACACCACTGGCATGGTTGGTGAGATCATGGGTGATATGCGGCCAGTGGGATGACAGGCTGTGTGGGTGATAGCCATTCTAGAGGCTGGCATAGTTATATCGCCAGCTCATTTAGTTGGATTCACACTATAGAGAACCCTAGTATGTATTTGGTTGAGTACCTTTTCATATTGTGTGTACTCTTATCTTTGTATGTGGTGTGTTGAGTGTTGTGTGAAGAAGAAGAAGAAGAAGATTTTCAGCCTCTCACCTTATGTGTTCTCTTTTAGGGTTTTGTGAGTGTGTGTGTGCTTGCAAGAGCTCAAGCTCTCCTCTCCCCTGCATCTTTTCAAGACGTTGGCCATGGTTCAATTGTGTAAGGAGAATTCCTTGGTGGCTGAGGTTGTGACATGGTGATAGTATGAGTATGTGACACATGGGCAGTTGAGGAGATTACAGCTGATTTGAGTTGCCCAAAGCAAAGAAAAATTTATGTTTTGCAAGCTTTCCATTGAAGCTTGATAATGGTGAATGTATGTTGCAAATGGTTGCAAATCTAGCAAGATTCATGTTTCTGTGGCAATGGGAATGTGTTGGCAACTCATATGCAAGCCCTAGAGTGATTTTGGAGCAATTGTGATGCATTGAAGTGATTGGAAAATTTCTGTTTTGAAGCCCTCACAAAAATAGTGAACAGAGGCTCATTTCCGTTAATTGCAGGCAGTGCAGCCTCTTGGAGGAGAGCAGATTTTACCCTCTTTTGCTTGGTTGAGGTCTAACTCAAGATTGGTTAGTTGATTGCTTGCACAATTTTCTTAGCAATACTGTGATACATACAGAGGAGAAGGATGCTATGTGGTTTGTTGGAGAAATTATGCATTTGGGAGCCAATTATGAGCTGATTAAGAATGTTGTAAACTGTGATTAGTGAAACAGAGGGTCATGAAATCGACTAATTACTCCGTCAATTTTTACAATTGATCTAATTCCTTTTACATGGAGTTAGTAGACATCATTGCTAAGCTAATAAATGCCTGGTCTCTCAATTTGGACAAGTATTGAAAAAATTAGAGCACTTTTCCTATTGGTTTTATTGGTTTTTCTCAAAACAGAGAAGGGGATTTGATATTTTTGGTATGTATGTACCTTGGTTGGTGTTAATATGCAACATTGAGCTTGTTCGGCTATCAATGCAAGTTATCCACACTTGATTGAACCACTATATTACAATTTGAAGCATTTGGAAGCCTTGGAAAGTGCACCAAAATAGGGGTATTTTGGACTACGTATGCTAGTTCAATTTGAATGCACTCAGTGATTTTCTACATCAATAGTGAAGTTGGTTGAGTACTTTGGAGAATCTGGGACACCTATTAGAGTGTGGTTAAGCTGAGGAAGGCTCATTTACAGGATTATACGTGTATAGAAGGTGCATTTGCATTGAGTAAATATGTCAGACAACCTAGTACAGATTGTGGATGAGAAGTTGGATAGAAAGAACTTCCATGCATGGAAGTACAGGATCAAAAGCTTTCTGAAAGGAAAAGGATTTTAGAACCTTGTTATAGAGGTGCGGAGCCAGAGCCGAATCTACCCTGACAACCTACACAACAACAAGTTGTAGCTCATAAACAATGGTCAGAGAGAGCATATAAAGTTTTGCATTACTTGTCTATATGTATCTCAGATGCTATATTCATACATACACATGATGGTGGGAATCCCAAGGATGCATGGGATACTTTGGTAAAGCTGTTTGATATAGATACTAGTGCTTGTAAGTCTCAGTTTTGAGACAACATATTCACAATGTAAAGTGGAAAGGAATGAGTATTCATGATTATGTACAAGAGATTAAGAAGTATGCAAATGCATTGGCAACTATCAATGCCCCCATGCCTGATGATGATTTGGTAGACATTGCCTTGCGTCGTCTTGGCAAGGAGTACAAGTCTTTTGATGCATCTATCTCTATTCGAAGTACAGAATTACCAGATTTTGATGAGTTGGTTTCACTCTTGCTTGTTGAGGAAATCAAACTCAGTGACCCTTTGCATGATGCATCTACTAGCCATGATGTGATCATGGCTAGTATCAAGCTTTCTATTCACAAAGGGGATTTAGAGGCAGCGAGAGATTTGCATCACGAGGTTGTAGTGTTGGTCGTGGATGGCAGGATAGGTCACCACAACAGAATTTTAGCCTTCATATGGTGCTAGAGGTGGTCGTGGATATACACCTCAAAGAGGTAAAGGTAATTCTCGTGGAAGAGGACGTTGGCAAGGCCAACAAACATCTATGCAAAATGTGGAATGCCATTACTATGGAAAGTTTCGTCATATGGTGCGTGACTGTTACCGCAAACAAAATGATTTGATAGGAGGTAGAGCACAACATGGTGGAAATTATGCAAATAGTGGAAATTTTGGAGCACAACATAGTGGAAATTATGCAAATGGTGGAAATTATGCAAATGATGAAAATTTTGCATCAAGCAGTCATGATGGTAGTGCAAATCACTTGTTTGCCATGAAACATGCCGTGGGGTCTATGATGACACATGGTGACAGTGATGACACTTAGTATATGGACTCTAGAGCATCAAACCATATGACTTGTCATGGCGAATGGTTTGAACATATGAAGCCAACAATGGATGTGAAAGACTATGTGGAGACAGGTGATGATTCTCAGCATGCTATCACTCATGTTGGGAGTGTGCCATTGGTGATGCACAATGGTGAAATGAAATCTATGTCAGATGTCTTATATGTGCCTTCTATTATTACAAAGAGTTTGGCCTCAGTTTGGTCAAATGGTTGAGCAAGGTTTATAGGTTTGTTTCAACGAGCATGGTTTCTTCGTTGAGGATTTCAAAAATGGATGTAGAGTCATTGCCAAAGGCAAGAAAGAAGGCAAGTTATTTAAATTGGATGCTGGGATTCCTAAATTGAAATCGGTTATGTTCTCTAAAAATTGAAATGTGGTACAAGACATTGAAATGTGGCATAAAAGGATTGGACATGTGAACATACAAAAGTTAAAGATCATGCAGGCAAGAGGCATTGTTGGTGGGATGCCTAGATTCAAGTATAATGGGAGTATGCATATATGTGATGCTTGCCAGTTTGGAAAGCAAGCAAGGTTGCCATTTCCTAAAGAAGGCAACATGAGTAGCAGGCCACTTGAGATTGTTCATAGTGATGTATGGGGTCCTACACAAAACCACCATCCATTAAAGGCAGCATGTACTATGTGACCTTCATTGATAATTTCAGCAGAATGACTTAGATTTACTTTCTCAAAGAGAAGAGTGAAGTGTTGGGAAAGTTTATGGACTTCAAAGCTTTTGCAAAGAAGCAGTATGGCTGTTGGATAAAATGTTTGAGGATAGATGGAGGTGGTGAATACACCTCACATGTTGGATAAAATGTTTGAGGATAGATGGAGGTGGTGAATACACCTCACATGCTTTTGAGAACTTCTTGAGAAAGAATGGCATAATAAGGCAGCTAACTTGTAGGTACACACCTCAACAAAATGGTCTGAGAGCAAAAATAGAGTCATTGATGTGACTAGGGCAATGCTCAATGAAAAGAGCATGCCAGACTATTATTGGGCAGAAGCGTGTGCCACAGCGGTGTATGTACTTAATAAGACACCCATAGCTGCCATACATGGAAGTACACCAGAGATGCGTCTTACAGGTTTTAGGCCAGACATTGGACACCTCAAAGTGTTTGGTAGCATAGCTTATGTGCATGTGCCAGATGAGAGAAGGAAGAAGCTAGATCCTAAGGCAGAAAAGTGCATTTTTGTTGGGTATGCACATGATCGCAAGGCATATAATTGTTACAATCCACATATTAGGCAAGTGCTTATTTCACGAGATGTGGTGTTTGATGAACTTGCTGGTTGGTACCAAGCAAAGGATGAGGGTGTCATTGATTTCCTTGATGCTAATGTGCATGTGAACTTGCTACAAAGAAGTCCTATTTCTATGTCTGGGCTAGCACAGTCTGAGAGTAGCACTATACGTCCAAGGTCAGGACACTTGAGACATGATAGTGTGAGCACTGGGAGTAGTGTTGTGGATAAAGGGAAAAAGAAGGTTGAAGGAATTGGTATTACAGGTTATGAGTCGTCAAGTTCAGAAAGTTTGGATGAGGAACTTGGCATACCAGTTTTACGCACACCAGGTGCAAGGCATGATAGATATGTGCCTCCCCATGCTAGAGTGACAGGTGTTGAGAGTGATCCACATGCATTGCAGAGATCCCAATGGGTTACGTATCTAGTTGATAGGTTGACATGTCATGACTTTGCTATGCATTACGCATATATGACCTCTATGGTGAAGCATGTGGAACCTACATGCTATGCAGAAGCTATTGGGAAGCATGGGAGAAGGCAATGGATGTTGAGATGGACACATTGGTCCATAATGAAACTTGGGATTTGGTTGCCTTACCACAAGCAAGAATGTAATTTGTTTTGCAAATGGGTTTATAAGGTGAAATGCAAATCAGATGGTTCCATTGAGCATCATAAAGCATGGCTAGTAGCTAAGGATTATGCACAAACCCAAGGCTTGGACTATGATGAAACATTTAGTCTAGTTGCAAAGATGGGAATAGTGAGAGTAGTCATTGCTATGGCTGTACAAATGGTTGGGAAATGCATCAAATGGATGTGAAAAATGCATTTCTAAATGGTGATTTACAAGAGGAAGTTTATATGGCGCAGCCAGAAGGATATGTACACCCGAGGTACCCCACTCTTGTATGCAGGTTAAAGAAAGCATTATATGGTTTGAAGCAAGCACCTCGTGCTTGGAGTGATAAGATAAGCCGATATCTTATCTCCATTGGATTTCAGGTTTCTTCAACAGATTCTTCACTCTATGTGAAGAAAATAGATCATGGGATTGTCTTGCTTGTCATCTATGTGGATGACTTGATTGTCACAGGAGATCATGCTAGATGTTATGCATGTCAAGAAGGCATTGAGTGGGCAGTTTGATATGAAAGACCTGGGTGAATTGAGATATTTTCTTGGGATTAAAGTGATCAAAGTCCATGCAGGAACATGGTTAGTGCAACACCAATATGCATTGGATATGTTGGGGGGCAAGATATGGGATGACAGGGTGGTGTAACCCAATGAGTACACCTTTGGAGAGCAGAATGTGAAGCTGCGGGCTGATTTTGGCGAAGAGTTGGATGATCCATCTATGTATAGAAAGATGGTTGGCAGTCTTATTTACATGACTATCACACGACTAGATCTAAGTTATGCTGTGGGGCTAGTAAGCCAATTTATGAAAAGCCCCAGAAAACCTCATTTGGATACAGTGAGAGATGCATTATGCGCTATGTAAAGACCACTGCACATTATGGTCTTATTTATGAGCATGGTAAAGGCTTGGATGTACACGGCTACACAGACGCAGATTGGGCAGGTAGCTCGTATGATGACAGGAGGTCCACCAATTCACAGCATTTTAAAAAATCGCAAAAAAACCAAACAAACAAACAGAAGAAAAAACAAAACCAAAGAGAGAAAAGGGGGGGAGGAAAAACAAGACCAATTGGGCGGCATTTTTTTTAATGAAAAAAGCGCAAGAACCAAAAAAAAACACCTTGTTACAGCATAACAAAAAACAAAAAACAAAAAATAAAAAAAGAGGACAAAAAATGTTTGCTCGGTAGTATATTTTAATTAAAAAACGCAAGAAAAATAACACAAAACAAAACAAAAAACACCAACTTCGAGCCTTGCTTCTTTTTTTTGTAGTAATTTTTTCATTTTAAAAAAAACAAAAAAGAAAAGAAAGCAAACAAAACAAAACAAAAGCCAAAAACCTTGTTTTCCCACTCTCGCACAAAAACCTAGAAAAGAAAAGAATCTAACTACTAGTTCTATAGATCAGGCATGGATTTGCCTTCGAAGGAGGCTATAGAAGTCACAGTGCGCATAAGCAAGATCTAGGCAATAATCTCTAGCTTCTACTAATTATGATTTATTGAGTAGAAATTTGTGGGCATTAGGCAACTTACACTATCTAGCCCTACATTGTTAGAGCTGCATACATATATGCACCTAACAAGTGCATAACGAGCCATTTCTTTTGGTGAAGCCTCTAAAATGAAAAGATGCAAGGGAGAAGAGAGCTTGAGCTCTTGGAAGCACACACACACACACTCACACAAACCCTAGAAGAGAACACACAAGGTGAGAGGCTGAAAATCCTTCTTCTTCTTCACACAACAAAAGAGGTATACAAAGAAGATAAAGTGACTAACACACATAATAGAGTATATACAAGCGGTCCATAATGTGAACCCGCTAAAGTGAAGTGGGTAGGTGTGGACTAGTCGATATAGTCCATCTGTAGAATCTCTGGCGTAGATATGTCGGTGTCAGCTACCAAACCCACTAGTGATATAAATGTCGAGCAGTCATGCAAGCACCTCATGAGTGTCCATTCATGTTGAGCTTGACATCTCAACACTCCCCCTCAAGCTCAACTCTAGCTCATGAACTCCAAGCATATCTCGAATTCTATGGAGCTTCTCAGCTTCCAAGGTCTTTGTGAAGATGTCAACGACTTGATCTTGTGTGTTGATGTAGGCCAAGTCGATGTAGCCTGCCAAGACACTCTCCTTGATAAAGTGGTAATGTACCTTAATGTGTTTCGTCTACTCATGGAAAACTGGGTTCTTGGCCAGCTGTATACTGGTAAGATTGTCATCACACAATACATGACAACCTTTCTCTCCACATGCAATCCTAAATCAGCAAAGTAGCTTGCGTAACCAAGCTACCTCACACACTGCCACTGCAACTTCTCTTTACTCTGCCTCTATACTCGACAAGGCAATTGTGGGCTGCTTCTTGCTGCTGCTATGTCACAGTAGCACTCCCCAATATAAAAACATAAATCCACTAATAGATCTCTTGTCTGAGACACTCAATCTACATCTGTGTACCCATATAGCTCCAATGGTACACCTACTACATAAAACAATGCATAATCAGCAGTGGCCCTCAAATATCGAAGTGTGCGTCACACACTGTCAAGATGTGGTTTGCGCGGAACCTACGTAAACTGGCTCTCTAAGCCAACAGTGTAACTCAAATCTGGCCTATTTATCGTGACATAGATCAAACTCTCCATAATCTTCTTGTATATAGTGGGATCCTCCACCAACACATAACCTGCATCCGCACTAAGCTTGCCATTTTGATCTAATGGCACTGAGATTAACTTATAATCAACTATCCCACACTTGAACAACATATCTAATACATATCGTCTCTGTCTGACAACCAAATACCATCAGGTGTGCGAATGACCTCAATTCCCAAAAAGTAGCACAGATCTCCCAAATCCTTCATCTCAAACTTTCTTTTGATGAGAGAAGACTTTTCACATGCTCAATCTTATCCAAGTTGTCACCCCCAACAATAAGATCATCTACATAGATGGTGATGATCACATGAGGTGAATAGATGTGATGAGATGTAATGCGAATCAGATAGATGGGACTTGAGAAGCTTACGCACATGCTCTCGGTGACCTGTATCCTCAAAACTAGGTGGCTAATCCATATACACTTCTTCTTGCAAGTCACCATGCAAGAACACATTTTTTTACATCCATCTGATGTAAAAACCAGCCTTTAGCTCTACAACCACTACAATCACAACTCACGGGGTTGGCATCTTTGCAACTGGGGCAAATGTCTCCTCATAATCAATCCCATGTGTCTGCGCATATCCTTTGTCAATCTAGCCTTGGGGCCTGCTTATGCTACCATCATTGTTATGTTTCACCTTATACACCCACTTACAACCAATAACTTTCTTGCCTTCAGGCAATGGCACCAAATCCCAAGTCTCATTTCCATACAATGCATCCATCTCCTCGTCCATAGCTTTCTCCCAACACACATTCCCAATAGCCTCATTAAAACATGTAGGTTCTACAACCTGCACAACTTTTGCCATATAAGCATAGTGATGATGTGCCACATAACCATCATAAGTCAACGTTTGCACAGGTCCCAAGCTCTTCATCAAGGCTCATCTCCAAGCTACTAGACTCTCCATCAACAAGAGAATGCCCTACAGAAATATCAGGCATACCAAGGGGCTCAATAACTTTCTCTTTGCCTTTATGTGATGTACCAACAACATTTCCAGGACTGGTATTATGAGGTACCTTGCCACTCCATGGTCTATTAACAGAGCCACTAGATGAGGACTCTCCTGGTCCACTCAATGACTGTGATTGCTAACTTGCATTCTGTGCAACCACGTTTCCACTTACATCATCCCCACCAACAGCATCTTTTTCAATAGCATACCATCTATTCATCTCATCAAATACAGCATCCTTGCTTACTCTCAATTCACGTCTAGCAGGATTATAGCATCTATATCCCTTTTGCTCAAGGGAATATGTTAGATCTCCGTAGCACCGCTCTACGGGTGCTACTACAAGAGGGGACGGCCTCTGGCTCACCACACCCACAACCGCAAAGGGAGAATGAGGATTGCTCCTCATCCCCCAGGCTATATAGTGTGTGGCTTGCCGTCCATACTAGCCCATGACTTCGCATGGGCGTCCTCTCCCACTGAACCCCGGATGGCCACGTCCTCGGTGCTCCGACCGAGGCATTGACGCTAAAGCCCTGTCTGGCCATCCGGTCTGCCATCAGTCACATAGGCATTACAGCCTACGTGACATTACTCCCTCCTTAAGAAGAGTTTTCGTCCTTGAAAACAAACTGAGGAAACCTCTTGGAAATTGCACTACGGCATTCCCAAGTAGCTGCCTCCTCATCCCTATCTATCCATTTAATAAGCACCTCCTATTACACTTTATGTCGGGTTTGTCTGTCACGATATCCTAGAATCTTTTCAGGTTCATGTGGTATCTTTGGTGGCTCTATCAAGTCCACCAAAATCTCTAGAGAAACTGTGTTCTCTAACCCGTGAACTGATTTCTTCAGTTTACTGACATGGAAGACATGATGGACTTGAGAACTCTCCGGTAACTCAAGTTTATCACACTTTCCCGTTTTCATGGTTTCTGACTACGCAGGAACCTTGAGGAATACAGTCACCTTATGCAAAGGTTACCTTTCTACATCCTTTATCCGCAAAAGTTTTAGCGCGATCTTGAGCGTTACGAATGCTCTCACATGCGGCTCTGAGCATATCATTCAGGTCTTCAAGGAAATCCTTGACAGATTGAATCTTCTCCTTTTCTAGGCCTACAGAGCCATCGGAGATCTTGGCTGGAATCCATACATTAACATGAATGGTGTAAATCCAGTCGTTCGCTGAGTGTTTGGAGCTGTTATAGGCAAACTCCGATAAGGGCAAATACTCTTCCCAATTAGATTGTTTCTTACTAACATAAGAACACAACGTATTCTCTAGAATTTGGTTAACTCTTTCAGTTTGACCATCAGACTCTGGATGATCTGCCATACTCATACTCAGAGTAGTATCCAACTTTTTGAAGACTTCCCTCCAAAAATGACTGTTGAACTTTCTATCTCTATCTGCAGACATGCCATATAGCTTATAGAGATGTTCAATAAAGAGTTTTGCCAACTCTGGCATTTTAACAATTTTCTTCGTGGCGATAAACTTTGCCATTTTAGTAACCTGTCCACTACCACCCACACCTAGTCATTCCCTCGACTCGACTTGGTGGGTAAACCGGTAATGAAATCCATGGAAATGCTTTCCCATTTCCCCTGAGGAGTCTCTACCGGATGGAGTAGTCCTCCAACCTTAAGACGTTCGTGTTTATTGACTAGGCACTTATTGCATTTCAACACGTAAGTCTGGACGTCCTTAAACAAACAAGGCCAATAAAATTGTCTTTTTACTAGTGCATAGGCCTTCTGAATCCTGGGATGACCCGCACTTGGACTATCATGACTTTCTTTAATTTGGGCCCGAAAGTCACCAATAGTTGGTACACATACTCTACCCTTGTAGAGTAAGTACCCGTCGTCAATGGAGCAATTAGCATTTCTCCCCCCGAAGAAGTTTATCACCCCCCTTTGAAGCCGTGGCAGTCAAAGGTGATGAAGAGCCTACGTCAGAGCTCTCCGGCTCCAAACTATACCCAGGAGACACGGCTAGTCTCTCCGGACTAACTCTCGCTTCCCTTCCCATTGCACCTTAGGCCAGTCTCTCCGAACTAGCAATCCGTGCCAACGAGGGAGGTGGTCGTGTCTGTGAAGAAGTGCGTACACGTACAGCGTGCCAGACCTCTCTAAAAGATGGATCGTGCTCACATAAACCACGTAGTGACTCCAAGAAATCATTCTTGAAGACTATGAAACTAAGTTCATTAATCTGTGGCCTAAGCGCATCTGCCACCACGTTATACTTACCTTTTTGGTAACGTATCTGAAGGTCAAACTCCTGTAGAATCTCCACCCACCGAGATTTTCTACCCTTCAGTTCACTTTGACTTGAAAGCCATTTCAGACTTTCATGGTCCGTCTGGACCTCAAAAGGAGCACCATATAAATAGTGTCTCCACTTTTTCAGTGCATGAACTATCGCTAGTAACTCTTGCTCGTAAGCCGAGTAGTTACGCTGTGCACGATCTAACTTTTTACTCTCAAATGCAATTGGGCGTCCCCTTTGCATAAGTACGGTCCCAATGGCCTCATCACTAGCGTCTGTTTCTAAGACAAACGGCTCATTTGGATCGACAATAGTTAAAACATGTGCAGCTGCTACTACGGCCACCTTCAGCGTATCAAAGCTCTTCTGTTGGACTTCGCCCCAACTAATGTTTTTAGTTTTTGAGCTTAACTAGACAGTCAACGGGACTGCGTTATTCCCGTAGCCTTCACATACTATCGGTAGAACCCAGACATGCCAAGAAAAATCTGCAATTCCTTGAGATTCTTCGGCGGCGCTGGCCATTTAAGAATAGCCTCTACTTTTTCTGGCTCCATCTTGCATACCATCGGCGGATATAATATGGCCAAGGTAGTGAATTTCTGTTTCCAAAAATTCACATTTGCTCTTCTTTGCAAATAGTTTGTGCTCTCGCAACACTGGAACACTAGACGCAAATGCTCTATGTGTTCTTTCTGTGTCTTACTGTACACAAGAATATCATCTAGGAAAACTACTACAAATTTTCCCAGATATGGACGTAAAATGCTGTCATCAGCATCATAAACGTCGCTAGAGCATTGGTTAGCCCAAATGGCATAACCAAAAACTCAAAATGCCCGAAATGGGTCCTAAATGGTGTCTTCGCAGCATTTTCTGCTTTAATTCTAACCTGATGATACTCTGATCTCAGGTCTACTTTTGTAAAGTATCTCGATCCATAGAGTTGATCAAACAACTCATCCATGTGTGGCATCGGATACTTGTTCTTAATCGTTATCTGATTAAGGGCCATATAGTCTATGCACATCCGCATAGATCCGTCTTTCTTCTTTACCAGAAGAATAGGCGATACCCACGGGCTTGAACTAGGCCGAATAAAGCCTTTGTTCAAATATTCCGTCAATTGTTTTTCCATCTCTTGTGCCTCGGAGTGGCTTAATCTATAAGCAGGTTTGCTTATAGGTTTTGATCCTGGCATAACTTTGATGCCATGGTCTACTTCTCTAGATGGTGGTAAACCATCTGGCAAATCATCAGGAAAAACATCCTGAAATTTCTCTAATAAATTCATTAAAGTATCTATGTACTTTTTCTTTAATGTCTCTTTCGCCTTGGATTTTTTCTTGTTTGAATCGCATGCATGCCAAACAGGGTTTTCAAACAGTGGGTCTCGTCCAAGGCTATTTTGTTTTCCTTGTTTGTCTATGCAAACATCATCTACAGTTTCATCTACGGAAACAGAATTTAAAAGAGGGTAACAAGCATATACCTCTGCTAGCTGGCCTCTGCGGACCGTTGTGCACAGCTCCATGGAGGAAATAAGTGGTGTGGCGGGGATAGTATGGTCGCCTTGCAGGGTAATGACTCTACCTCCATGCTCAAAACATAGCGTATTATGTAGGTAACTCCGAGCTAGGGCCCAAGCCATACAGCCACTCCCTGCCTAGATATATGTCTGCTTTGGATAAGTGCATGACCTGAAAGTCAAGCGGAGCCTCGTAGTCCTGCATAGATAATGGGACCCCCAATACTATGGTATTCCATACCATTTTGTCATACCCGTCGGTGGCTAGGCCAACAGTATACTCATGATCGCTCTGGGTCTCAGTCAACCCTAACTTCTTGACTAACGAGTAGTTTAAGAAGTTGTGGCTAGCTCCATCATCGATAAAAATTGTCTCTACTGCAGCCACCTATGGTGCCATACATGCGCACCATGTCATGCGGACCTACAGTAGGCTGCCACATCGTTGGTGTCACCGAACAAGCGTGATGCTCATCACAATGACACACTGTCACCTCTCTAAACTCTACGGAACTGAGAGGGAGTCTCTGCAATGTATGCAACTGCCTAGAGGATTTACCATCTCTTTTGGGCTCGTTGCCGCTCGTGCTGGCTTTAAGCTTTGGACACTCAGCCTTTGTGTGCCCTACATCGTTGCAATTAAAACAACAATTTTCCTTTCGCGCTTTAATATACTGCTCTTTCTTTTGGACTTCGCTGTCTCTTTTCTTCTTGGATGGTCGCAGTTTCTTAGACCAATGACCACCCTGTCCTCCCTGGTCCATCCTATCTGTTGAAATATACAAGTGAATAGGGTGTGTGTGGGAACAAGCTCTTGGATAGAGGCTGTAAAAGAGGAGATGTAATTGTGAAAGAACCTGTGAAAAGGTTAGAAGAATCTACTGGGAGAGAATAATGGGTAGCATGAGGGAATTTAGGAGTGTGGAGATATTCTAGGAGATATTCAGGGAAAAGAGAAGAGGTGGAGAGAATCATGCAAAAGGTGGAGATATTCTGGGAGTGAATCATGGAGAAATCAATGGGATTAGATGCTTGATGTAAACTCTATAAATTGAGGCATAGCCCTAATGAGAATTTGCTGGTTTTTGAGTATCCATGCCTACATTAATCTATTTGCTAATTATTCACTAATTACATCTTAATCATTTCTTAATCACTTTGTTAATGATGTTGATTCTAGTGTTTGATCCATCATAGCTCATCATTATGCTCAAATTTCAACATGGTATCAGAGCCATGCCTAGAATCAACCAGGTTTATGAGCCCATTAGTGAATTAATTAGGATTAGTAGACAATTAGCAAAAAAATCAATTTTTAGTGAGTTTTTCACCTTCCCCTTCACCCCCAACCAGTGGAGGATCTCTAGCACCTTGCACACATAGAATTAGGGCATAAGCTTCTAACACAAGCTAGCTAACCCATAGGAGCTCCAGCCCATCGAATCAGAAGCGCAAACCGCCCACGCAAGCTCCTGATTTTCGCTGATTAAAAAGCTACGTTTTTCTGAGATGATTTGGTGATTTCTACTTCCACAGATCAAAGGTCTCTAATTTCTCTTAGCCCAAGGGGTAATCAAGCATGCTCTACAAGCTGGTGAAGACAGAATTCAATTTCATCATGTCTACAGTGAGATCCAAGCTCTTCATCAAATCTACAGGTGACTTTGGTAAAACAGAGATTAAGCTTTCATTATTTGGTCAAATCTTGTGTTTCTTGGCTTAATCCTCTACTAGACTCATTGCTATTGATGCCTTTGAAAGCATTTGAGCTCATTTGAAGTGGAAGGCACCAGATCTGGACTCCCCGTATACTCTGTTTTCTGCACACAAACCAGAGCATTAATTTGCTAATCAGTGATTAATCAGTACTAATCACTGTATTTTGGTGCAATTGAGGGTTCAAATTAACCATTAGGTATTTGATACAGATCCCTATAACTTCAGATTGCAAATCGGAGTTGGTTTGATACTCCAACCATCCCGTACAAATCGGTTACCCTTAATTTAATGTAATTTCTAGTAAAATTGTGCTGATAAAATTGTGAAAATCATCATTTTGCATTTAACCCTTGGTTAATACCTGTAAATCTCACTCAAAATCAAGATTATTCACAGCCAGAGTTGCATTTAGAATGTGCATAAGAATGGATGCTATACGCATTATGTATTTGGCACATTGCATCAGTGTAAAAATGGGAACAGACACTGCCCTTGTCCAGAATAAGGCAAGAGGTAAGACCTCCCGCATAAATTTGGGTTTGCATTGCATAATGATACAAGATAAACATAAAAAGCCCAAAGGAACTGTCAGCAAAACATTGAAACACGTTGCCCACATGGAGCAAAATGACCTGACGGACGAGCTCATGGCCCCAGCCATAGAAGAAGAAGAATATCTCTTCCCAAGAAGAGGATCCACACCGAGAAGAAGATCTGAAGGAAGACATGGACACGAGAAGAGAAGCTGCCACAAGAAGAGAAGCTGCCCCGAGAAGAGAAGCTGCCCTGAGAAGACTGAAAGAAGAGACGGACGAGTGGAGAGAAGCTGCCACGACAAGAAGACTGAAGAGAAGAGAAGATGTGAGGCTCCAAAGAGTGAGGAGCCATGTGAAAATCTCTGAGAGAGAGAGAGAGAGAGAGAGAGACCCCACAACCCAATGTAACCTGCCCCAATAAAGTAAAACCACCTCTGAGCCACCGATGATGTAGGCCACGTGGTAGATGTATGTGTGAGCACTTTAGTCAAGGTCGCGGGCACTTATAGTAGCCTTGGACACATAGAGAGAGAGAGTGTCAAGGACTATGGAGTTTAGGGACTTGAGGCACTGGTCGCGGACTGTCAAGTAAGAAAGAAACTTGATACAGGGTCCAGGTGTGCTGAGATAACTTGAGGGGAGGAGTAGACACTAGTCGCGGACTTCCAAGTAAGGGGAGGCAAACTTGGTATAGGGTCTAGGTGTACTAGGAGTATTCACTTGAGGGGAGGTGTTGAAATATACAAGTGAATAGGGTGTGTGTGGGAACAAGCTCTTGGATAGAGGCTGTAAAAGAGGAGATGTAATTGTGAAAGAACCTGTGAAAAGGTTAGAAGAATCTACTGGGAGAGAATAATGGGTAGCATGAGGGAATTTAGGAGTGTGGAGATATTCTAGGAGATATTCAGGGAAAAGAGAAGAGGTGGAGAGAATCAGGCAAAAGGTGGAGATATTCTGGGAGTGAATCATGGAGAAATCAATGGGATTAGATGCTTGAAGTAAACTCTATAAATTGAGGCATAGCCCTAATGAGAATTTGCTGGTTTTTGAGTATCCATGCCTACATTAATCTATTTGCTAATTATTCACTAATTACATCTTAATCATTTGTTAATCACTTTGTTAATGATGTTGATTCTAGTGTTTGATCCACCATAGCTCATCATTATGCTCAAATTTCAACACTATCCCCTTGCTTATCATTGTAGAACCCTTTTCTTTTAAGGCCTGACCTCCTCTTCTCACTACCCTCGGCCCTGCAAACCACCACGCGCACTACGGCGCTTGATGTCATCAAATATCTGTGCATACTTAATTGCCTCTGCTAAGTCTTTAGGCTATAAGGGCTCTACGTACTCAAGGTAATCATCTTTGAGGCCTCTTTTAAAGCCTCGCAATCTCTGGAATGCATCGATCCCCTTTAGCTTGAGTACCATCTCCCTATAGTAGTCTAAGATGTACTGAGTCAGGGATTTGTTCTGCATCGAGCACTTGTTCGATAACTCCCAGCTTCTCTCCGCCTCATTAACAGGCAAAAACTCTTTTCGAAACATCGTTTCAAACTCCGTCCAAGTGGTAGGACGAGTTGTCAAACTCATCCACCACTTGTACGCTTTGCCGGTTAATGAGAGGCTAGCCTCTATGGGCTGCACCCGACTAGGCTACTGTCGCAGCGCATGCAAGACTGAGCACTTCGCTAGAAACATCTTGAACAAGTCCTTGTTTCTCTCCTTCTCCTCCCCACCAAAACTAGGCGGCTTCAAGTCTTTCAATAACGACGAAGCTATCTCTACGGAACGGCCCTGCAAGCGCATCAACCTGTACTCCTACAACCACTGGCGAGGCTACGCTCACCCGTGCCGTAGGAGCTCGTCTACCACGAGGAGTCGGAGTACTAGCCGAGGCGGTTGTCAGTGCATCTAACCGTGTGGAGATGCTCTGTAGCATCATGACTAAGTCAGCCTAGACTTTACCCATATTGTTCAGTTTTGCATACATTAAGATATTTAAAAAGTCCACTAGAGAGCTCCGTCTCTGTCAGGACATCGGCAAGGTCCAATAGGTCATAATCGTCATCGTCATATTCCAAGAGGTCCTCCTCGGTCCCCTCGACGACGTCAGTGTTCATGTCATCTAGCTCATCGGCCAGAAAGGAGTCATTTGCTACTCCGGTCGCTACGGGCTCACTGGGTCCTAACGCGGATGAGGAGGACGCTGGTGAATCACGCGTGATCGACGAGCGCACTCCGGACCGGCCGGGCGTATACGGTCTGACAATTCAAACCCGTGACCGAGAACAAAAGACCTGAAAACCCTAGAGAAGTAGAAGGCGGTGGGGACACACTATGCCTAGCAGACATATTTTAATTCTTGCACAAATAAAAATGCGAGAACTCAAAAATTACAAAAACACTAATAAAATGACCAGTGGAGAGAGAATAGTCACCCCCCTTACGGTCGCCTGCGACTATCGTCGACTGTCGATTTGTGTTGCGCTGTGAGCCTCTATAAGCGTCGCTACTCCGGGATGCTCTGATCCGAGAGAAAGGTACCTGCAAGGTGCTGCAACTCATTAAAAAAAATAATTGACAGTTATCATGCGAACAACCGCTTGGAGCCATAAAAGGCCGTGGTCATCACGTCTCGTGTGTCCCTCTACGGGAACAGCTTCACCGAAACAAATGTCCCAAATACGAATACCATCCCGCTGTGGGAACCAGCCCCTATTGACAGTTATCATGCGAACAACCGCTTGGAGCCGTAAAAGGCCGTGGTCATCAAGTCTCGTGTGTCACCGAAACAGATGTCCCAAATACGAATACCATCCCGCTGTGGGAACCAGCCCCTGGTGCCGTGTATAACTTTTTCCCATGTGGGGACAGCCCCGTGTTGTAAAATTTTCCCCCATGGAACCTGTGCCTGAACCACCCTGGTGTTGGGTTTTTTTTATTTTTTTTCCCATTCCTGCATCCAGCCGGCGGTGCTGGCCTCGCTGGCCGCCTGGGGGGGTTTTTTATTTTTATTTTTTTCCATTCCTGCATCTGGCCGGCGGCGCCGGCCTTGCTAGCCATCTTCCCCGTTACAAGATTCCCACACACACAGTGTGATATTACACAGTCGACCTCTTCTCCCACAGAGAATTAAACACAAAATTGACAAGCTCCAAAGCAAAAAACACAAAAATTGCTTACCTGCAATGGAGAGCTTGGGTGTGTGCAAGGGAGGGAGAGAGAGAGAGAGAGAGAGAGAGAGAGAGAGAGAGAGAGAGAGAGAGAGAGAGAGAGAGAGAGAGAGAGAGAGAGAAAGGAGAATAGAGAGAAAATAGAGGAAACCCTTCCTTCCAGCTATGGCCAACTTCTTCTGTGCACACGACTTCTTGCTGTAGAAGATGATGAAGACCTTTGGGATAAGGTTATCCCCCCAATTTTGATTGAGAGCCAATCATTAAACGGCTAGGCCCGCTTCGCACGCCACTCGCGATCCTGATGCCAAGCTCTGATACCAATGTTAGATCCCCGTAGCGCTGCTATAGGTGCTACTACAAGAGGGGACGGCCTCTGGCTCACCACCCAGCCGCAGAGGAAGAATGAGGATTGCCCCTCATCCCCCAGGCTATATAGTGTGTGGCCTTCCGTCCACACTAGCCTGGCCGCCCATGACTCCGCATGGGCGTCCTCTCCCACTGAACCTCGGATGGCCACGTCCTCGGCACTCCGGTCGAGGCGTTGATGCTAAAGCCCGGTCTGGCCATCCGGTCTGCTGTCGTCGGTCACATGCGTTACAGCCTACGTGACACAATACCCAATAAACACACATTCTTCTGCCTTTGGATCCAGCTTGGTATGCAACTCATCTAGCACATGCACATATGTAATACATCCAAAAACTTTCAAGTGAGACAAATCAGGTTTCTTGCCAGTCAATGTCTCCTCTGGTGTTACATGGGTGGTTGCAAGATCAGGGTGCCTAGTTTTGTCCACTCAGGCACCCTATAAACAGTAAAAAAACAGGCATTTATTTACCTTTAGTGGCTAATCTCTCCTAGTAAATGAAGGAATTTCGTTTCAAGTTCTTTTGTTGGAACATCATATTCAAAGTTGGAAATATAGTTCCATAATTTGATTAAGCATTAGATAGTCAAAAGTCCTCATTTTCTTAGGTACAAAGTCAATGTATACACCCTGTCCCAAATTTAAACTGATTCCATAAAATGCTAATATCTTTTACATATAAACTCATATGAGATTCCCACTTTGTACCTTAGAACTTCACATAATATGGAGCTTACCTTGATTTTTTAAGAAAATTTTAAGATATTTGTCTATTTTCTTTAAATATTTCAAGGTCTTTAAAGTGTTATAATATAAGCCACTTTTTGTACCCACAATAGCTACCACTTAAAATCCTCAATCTTGTAGATCAAAAGAGTGGGTAGATATTGAGACATTAGTAGAATGTGGTGGTTAGTAAAAATTCCAAATCCAATGGTTGGATTTTTAATGATCTCTTTTTCAAAATTCTTCCAAACTATCAGAAGGCCTGTAAATATTAATAATCTAATTAGTAAAATTACATTTTTGATGTGAATCATCTAAAACCTATAGGGACTAGTGTACTTGTAATGGTGCATCTATAAAAATATATATTGGATCACTCTAAGTATGGAAAGATCATTTGTTGATCATTTCATCATATTTTTTATTAATTTTGATTAATTAGACTAATTTATATTAATTTAAACTATATTAGGTTAATTTAAGGGCAAGTGTATTTTCTATTATTTGCTTGATCTCATTTTAAGTACCTTGCCCCCCAAAATTTGCTCTCCAAGCATTGTCCCAGTCCAACATAAACTGGATAAAACTGGACACCCTGATCTTGCAACAACCCACATCATGTATGGATGTAGTAGCAGTCTTGTTCATGATATAAACTAATGTAGACACAGCCTCAACCCAATAGCTATGCGGCATATTCTTCTCTACCATCAATGCTTGTGCTATCTGTGCAATGTGCTTGTTTTTCGGTCAGCAACTCCATTTTACTACGGAGTGTATCTACATGTAAATTGTCTCTGAATGCCATTCTTTCACAAGAATTCAGAGAACTCATTGGAGAAGTATTCTTCCCCTCCATCTAACCTTAGGCACTTCACATGCTTTCTTGTCTGTTTTTCAGCCATCACTTTGGACTTCCAAAAATGAGTGAAAACTTCACTCTTCTCCTTCATGAAATACACCCACACTTTCCTCGTGTGGTCATTAACGAATGTTACATAGTACTTGCAGGCCACCCATAGACATAGTCTTCACAAGACCCATACATTTGAATGCACAACATCTAGTACATTCTTGCTCATATTTCTATCATGTGGAAATATATGCTATGTTTGCTTTCCAAATTGACATGCTTCACATACTTTCTGTATACCTTCGACCTTAAACTTAGGTAGCCCTGTCACAATTTGTTTAGTCTGCATAGACTTCATTGTTTGCACATTTACATTGTTTGCACATTTACATGTCCAATTCTCTTATGCCAAATGTTTGTATCTGTAATAACTCCTAAACCATTTGCAAACATTGCAGCACTCACTTCATCCATATTTACATTCAATGTAAACATTCTGCCCACTCTGTTGCCTTTTGTTTGCAACCAACCTGCACTGCACTTATCTTTGAAGTCTTCTACATACCAACCACCATAAGGGTTAAACTGGACCTGCAAACCCTGCTCAATCATTTGGCCAACTGAAACCAGATTCTTTGTAATGTTCGGAACATGAAGTACATCTGCAAGGTACTTCACCTTACCATCCTGCATAGATAATGGCACATCTCCACAACATGGGCAATCGGATGAGCAGTGTCATCCCCTGATTCAACAAAACCTGGTCTTTCAAGACTCTTCATTTCCTTGAACCACTCACCATGACTTATATGTGGTTCGAAGCACCTGAATCAACATACCATACATCATCCTTACATGCTGCTACATCATTTCCAGACATAGCATTAACCACATGTTGTATAACAAACAACCTCTCATTATCCTCATTAATTCTGCTAGAGAATGCATAGTTGTTTTGCTACACTTTTCCATTTCGCATGTCACTATGTTTTTTTATAACAATCTGCCTACACATGTCCACGCTTACCCCACAGTAAAAATAGCCTCGTGTATCATTATGCTACCTTTGCCAATTACCATGACCTCTTAGACTCCCCTTGCCTCTAAATTGGTCTCTTCCACCTGTGTGTTGTTGTTGTGAATCCTGGGACTATTGTTATTACTGACCATAATTTTAATTACCTATTTGGCCACCACCTTGGCCACGTCCACGACCTCGACCTCATCCTCTACTTGCACTTGTGTAGAAGGCTTGCTGCTTTGAACTATTTTTGTTTTGTGAAGACTATTGATCTTCACCCAAGTTCTTTTCTTCAATGATCAACATTGACACCAAATCTGTGAAGTTGGGAATGTTCTCCAGAGTTTGAATAGACGTCTTGAACGTCTTGTATTGTGGCCCGAGACCACATAGACACACTTCAACCTTATCATTATCATTAACAAAAACACCAATTGGTGCAAGGGATTCCACAAATTCCCTTAATCTTCAAGGCATAATCATTCACATACAGCAATTTCTCATTAGGCCAATGCCTCAATTTATAGGTTTTATATCCACAAGATGCCAAACATCTAATCCCACTAGTTTCTCCTTGATTTGTACCACCTCCCCTACATCTGGGGGGCACCTTTTCCTAGAATCTTTCCACACCCCTATATTCACTCATGCTACCCTTGATTCTCTCATTATTAGTAGATTCCTCTCACCTTTTCACTGACCCACTTAATTACAGAATCCCTTTTACAGTCTCTTGAGGACTTATTCTCGCAAACACCCACTCACTTGCATATTTGAACACCTCCCCTTAAGTGAATAATTCTAGCACACCTGGACCCTATACCAAGTTTTCCTCTTACTTGGTAGCCCGTGAGACCAGTGCCTCAAGTCCCTAACTCATAGTCCTTGACACTCTCTCTCTATGTGTCCAAGGCTACTACAAGTGCCCGTGACCTTGACTAAAGTGCTCATACATACATCTACCACATGACCTACATCATCGATGGGTTAGAGGTGGTTTTGCTCTATTGGGGCAGGTTACATCGGGTTGTGGGGTTGTTCTCTCTTTCTCTCTCAGAAAAGATGTTCTGACTCCTCTACCTTAGGAGTCTCCATGAAGTTTGCCAATGTCGATTCTTCTTCATTTGGTTTACTATAGCAATCTCTAGCCATGTGTCCTGGCTTCCCACAGTTGTGGCAAGTGAAGGTCGTTCCTCCTCCCCTGCCGCTTCCTCATTCTCGTTCCTCATGCGAGGCCTCCTTGGGTGTAGAATGATTTCTCCTTTTCCTGCTCTTCCACTCATTCTCCCAATTCTCCTTTGGACATTCATCTCTTCCCTCAACTAGCCCCCACAAATTTTTCCTCATGAGCAAATACATGGTCTTTGTATTATTAAAATAAATTCCCCCGAAACAGAAGTTCAAAAAGATTTTCAGAAGGTGCATTAGAAATAAATTATAATCTGTACAAAAGACCTTATCCTAAGGGTCCAGATTTTCTAAAAATTTTAAATTAAGGTTCTGAGGGGCCAGTCAGATTCATCCAAATGTATGGAGGAGATAAATTGAAGAAATAAAGAAAATCCCCCCCAAAAATGAGTAAATACTCACATAAGATGAAGAGTGGACTAAGGACGAAAGTAAATACTAAAAAATAAATTTTTGACACCTCAGAGTGGGGATTCCCCCTCATGAAGGAGGCACCTATTTCACATGTGTGGTGGAGTTTTAAATTCTCAAATATTGAGATATTTCATCTCTCCTCTCTCCTAATTCAAGTCTAGTTCCAAAAAGTAAGCTAAACTGACCCAAAAACGGTCAAAAATTGACCAAATTGATCTGGAAAACTTTAGAATTAGTTTACTTGGTTAGAAGCTCATTTTTCCTATAAATATAAGCCTTCCCCTTTGTATAAGCTTAATAGTATTTTAAGCACTATTACTCGACTCCACCCCAGAGCCAAAAACAGTGAATTTATTGATAATTCATTAGTTTTTGACTTTTCCCTCTTCAAAAGAATTGGTGGCCACTCTTGTTGTAAACAAGAGTAGATCCCTCAAACCATCAAGCCAAAGGAAAGCTCATAGAAATTCAAGTAAGCTAGAAATCCTACTTTTTCTTTATTTCTTTTAATGATTTTCTAATTTTTATTTTCTTTAAAATGAAAAAATGATGTTATGCCTTGTTGGAAAGGCTTCCCCCCTCTCTTCATTCTTAAATTTAGCCTTTCTTTATCCTAGAAAAGTAATCAAATTGTTAGAATTAAACTTTTCATATTGTTTCTCTTTTAAAAGTGGATTTTGATTAGTTTAGAATGCTTTAAACCATTTGGGATAATTTTTAACTAACTTGAGAATAGAAAAAATTGAAAAATGGTCAGCCGTACAAAGGAGGTTATGGCAAAATTTTCTTAAATTTTGTGAAATAAGTTTTATCTTTTTTTATTAAAAAAGAGTAATCCCCACCATTTGTGTATTCTTAAAGTGTTATTTTCATTCTAGGCATTAAAAAATGCATAGTAAAAATATTTTTATTATAAAAGTGTTATTTCCATTAAAATTTAAATTCTATGCATAGAAAGATGCATATTGGTTATTTTTTATTATTATAAAAGAGTGATTTTCATTAGATTTAAATTCTATGCATAGAAAGATGCATATTGAAAATAATTTTTTTATTATAAAAGTGTTACTTTACCAATATTGATTTTTATGCATAAAATGATGCATAAAAGAATTTTTTAATTATAAAAGTGTTACTTTCATCAATATTGATTTTTATGCATAAAATGATGCAGAAAAAAAAAATTTTATTATAAAAGTGTTACTTTCACCAATATTGATTTTTATACATAAATAGATGCATAAAAGAATTTTTTTTACTATAAAAGTGTTACTTTCATCAAAATTGATTTTTATGCATAAAATGATGCATAAAAGAATTTTTTTAATTATAAAAGTGTTACTTTCACCAATATTGATTTTTATGCATAAATAGATGCATAAAAGAATTTTTTATTATTAAAGTGTTACTTTCATCAAAATTGATTTTTATGCATAAATAGATGCATGAAAGAATGTTTTTTATAATAAAAGTGTTACTTTCATCAAAATTGATTTTTATGCAGCATAAAAGGATTTTCTTTTATATAAAAGTGTTATTTCCATAGAAGTTGGATTTTATGCATAAATAGATGTATACATAATTTTTATATCAAAATAAGAGTTCTCTTTAATCCAATGTTTAAATCCCATGAATATTGTTAAATGAATAACTCTATGAGATAAAATTCTACCATTTCATATTCTCTAGGATGGTAAAGAGAAAACTTAGAAAAACTATGGAAGTCGGAATTTTAGATAAATAATTAATTTATTTCTCATAGGAATTCGATTAGTTTTGAATTCAGTTAAGCAAATACTCAATGAATGAAATTCAGTAAAGTAGTAATTGAAATATTACCCTTCGAGAAAGATCAACGAAGAGTCTAGAGTGATACTGTTTTGTGAGAAACAAGGATTGAATGGAAATTTTGAGTTATGACATCTATAACCAATAATTGTTTATCAATGGATTGTTTTTAAAAGTTAAAGTTTAAAGAGGAGTGTGTGCGTATCTGTATTCTAAAGCAAAAGTTAAGAAAGGCATTCAATTATGGGTGGGTGAGTACTTGTCTGGTTCTACTAATTCCAGTGGTTAACACATAGGCTAGAATCAATAGAGTTTTAATAATAAAATTAATTAATAGGAGTACGCTTAGAACTCGAGTAGTTAAATAAAATCCTGAAGACTTCTCCAATGAATAGATCAATGGCTGTGCCTGATTGAATTACGAAAAAAGCGTTGATCCCTTCAAGTTAAGTCTGTAATAGTTTCCCTTCTATCTGGTTTATTCAGATGAAGGTTAGTTCAGTATCTTGACCTCGTTAGAAAAATTCGTTAAGAAAATAAATGGTGGAATCGTCCCCATTTTCCGGGCATGGGAAATTTTCCCAGTTTTGGTTTTCGGAATGACCACCAGCTTAGTCTCGTGCCGCCCGGATATTTGAGGGCAAGGCCCCGAGTGAGAAACCCTTCCCCACGCATGAGGGAGCTGCTTTCGCTTACCTCATTTCAATCTCTTTCTTGTGATCTTAATGTTGCCTTGATGATAATTGTGATGACGCTTTGATGATGCCCTTAGTGAATTTCCACCATATCTTTTCTTCTCTGCACCATTACTTCACATGGAGGTATTGTTTCGACTTGTTGATGCTACCAATCACCAAGCTTGTGATTAGGCCTTGATGTTTGCTTTGTTGTAGCTCGGTTTCTTGCTGATGCCTCACACAGTCCACTCAACCAACCATAGGTTTTCCCACTCTCTCGTTTTCTAGAGATACCACACAAAAACCTTACTCCCTCTCTCAAACTGTTACATTCCCGTAACGCCGCTACGGGCATTACCACAAGAGGGGACGGCCTCTGGCTCACCACCCAGCCATAGAGGAAGAATGAGGATTGCCCCTCATCCCCCAGGCTATATAGTGTGTGGCCTGCCGTCCACACTAGCCTGGCCGCCCATGACTCCGCATGGGCGTCCTCTCCCACTGAACCCCGGATATGGCCATCCGGTCTGCCGTCGGTCACAGGCATTACAGCCTACGTGACATTACCCCCCCTTAAGAAGAGTTTTCGTCCACGAAAACAAACTGGGGAAACGTTTTGGAAATTGCACTACGGCGTTCCCAGGTTGCCACTTCCTCATCCCTATCTGTCCATTTAACAAGTACCTCCTGGTACATTTATGTCGGGTTTGTCTGTCTCGATACCCAAGAATCCTTTCCGGTTCATGTGGTATCTTTGGTGGAGTGATCAATTCCACCAAAATCTCTGGAGAAACTGCGTTCTCTAACCCGTGAACTGATTTCTTCAGTTTACTGACATGGAAGACAGGATGAACTTGAGAACTCTCCGGTAACTCAAGTTTGTAGGCTACGTCCCCATCTTCTTAAGGACCTTGAAAGGACCGCAATATCTAGGAGAAAGTTTATCACACATTCCCGTTTTCATGGTTGCTGACTGCGCAGGAACCTTTAAAAATACAAAGTCACCTTCTGCAAAGGTCACTTGTCTGCGTCCTTTATAGGCAAATGTTTTAGCGCGATCCTGTGCGCTACGGATGCTCTCACGTGCAGCTCTGAGCATATCAATCATATCTTCAAGGAAATCCTTGACAGATTGAATCTTCTCCTTTTCTAGGCCTACAGCCATCGGAGATCTCGGCTAGAATCCATACATTAACATGAATGGTGTAAATCCCAGTCGCTGAGTGTTTGGAGCTATTATAGGCAAACTCCAATAAGGTCAAGTACTCTTCCCAATTAGATTGCTTCTTACTGACATAAGAACGCAACATATCCTCGAGTATTTGGTTAACCCTTTCTGTTTGACCATCAGACTCCGGATGATCTACCGGACTCATACTCAGAGTAGTATTTAACTTTTTGAAGACTTCCCTCCAAAAATGACTGTTGAACTTTCTATCTCTATCCGACACTATATCTGCGGGCAGGCCATATAGCTTGTAGAGATGTTCAATAAAGAGTTTTGCTAACTCTGGCATTTTCTCGTGGTAATAAACTTTACCAGTTTAATTCACCTGTCCACTACCACCCACACCGAGTCATTCCCTCGACTCGTCTTGGGTAAACCGGTAATGAAATCCATGGAAATGCTTTCCCATTTCCCTTGAGGAATCTCCAGTGGATGGAGTAGTCCTCCAACCTTAAGACGTTCATGTTTATTGACCTGGCACTTACTGCATTTCAGCACATAAGTCTGGACGTTCTCAAACAAACTAGGCCAATAAAATTATCTTTTTACTAGTGCATAGGTCTTCTGAATCCCAGGGTGACCCGCACTTGGACTATCAAAACTATACCCCGAAGACTCGGCTAGTCTCTCCGGGCTAACTCTCGCCTCGCTACCCGCCGCACCTACGGTTAGTCTCTCCGGACTAGCATTACGTGCTGGCAAGGAAGGTGGGCGAGGCTGTGACAAAGTGCATACGCGTACAGCGCGCCAGACCTCTGTAAAGACAGAATCATGCTCACACAAGCCATGATCATGCTCACACAAGCCATGATTTGGTATTTCAACCAAAACCTTAAGGCAAATTTCATGCCTTGATTTTGCATTATGTCATTAGCACAGAAGCTAATGTACTGGAGAGCACTCTAGTAGCGCAAATTCTTAGACTATGCTACTAGATATTTGTAGACTACGCTACCATGTTGCATCACCAACTTGTTAAAACTTCTCCTTGGAAAACTCTACGGCCATAGGAGAAATAAACTAGAGCCAATCTAATCATGCATCACAAGGATCAGTTTCAAAGCTGAGAGATACTTTCTCTCTTAGAGTAACCCATTTGCACAAGCATATGCTCTAGAATCTTGTTGAGTTTCTAACTACCATCAATCTACGGATGGTTAAACTCCACTCTAACTCAGAGTAAATGTAAGTTTTGAAGATTTCCCTTCAAATATAACAATCAAACTTCCTATCTCTTATGCCATACTATATATGCAGGCAGATCATATAGTATGTGGAGATGTTTGATAAAGGTTCTGGCACCACTACGGGTGTCTGGAGTTACATCCAATCACTTACAATTCTTTGTTGCTATTACCAGACACATCCCTTCAAGTATTGTCTGGACTCACACAACTATTCGAGTTTATGTGATATTTGAGGATATCCCTCCTTTCCCTCAAGAAAGGTTTTTTGTCCTCAAAAACTTTACTCTCAAGCGGACTACGCGCTAGTGTCATAGGTCCAAGAACAAATCTAGACTGTGTTAAATATATTTTTATTCTTGAGTCCTTCCAAGAAACTTTTAAACATCTTGCAACGAAGATGTGGTATAGTGTCTACGCACATATGGTGGTACTATTGATAAACTTCTTTGCAACAGATCAGTGGTTTCACACTTGTAACAAAGTGCTTCATTGTTGCATATTATTACCCTTCATAAGCGGTTACACACTTATGAATCATTTGGGTGGGTTGTACCATCTATCAAGAAAAATTCCAAACTACTAATAACCACATTAGCAATCCACAGATAATGACTGAGCTTGCTGCGAAGCCATAGGTTGCTAGATAATTGATGGTAATTACACAAGCCCAATGTCTCATTACATCATACATTCAATATAAATGCAAACATCACAGTACTTCGTGATGATGAACTTAGGAATTTCATCCTATCCCTGTTCGGTGTTGGTATGAAGTATAACTATGAGAACATTATTTGCTGCCTCCTCATTATAGCGGCAAAGCTACCTACCCATCACAGGTGGCAATCTCTACCAAGCTATAACCAATGACAAGCAAATAAACGAGTACTCTTGTAAGAACTTCATAACCATATCTCACACCCAACTCATAATCACTACGGATTAAATGCCAGGGCTTGCAAAATTGAATGTTATCTGATAGGTAGAGGGGATCATCAAACTACGGATGACCTTGACAACTCACTAGGACTAGTGATGTGTAACTTTTAAGTTACTCCACTCTCCTTGCTTATTCCATACCATCGAACAAATCGGTCCCTCGATTTGAGCAACGTCAACATATTTATGAGTACCTCGATACTCATGGATTGTGGTTCGGTAATTTAAAATGTTGATCTAGAGTATCTTTCACTCAAGGATCTTAATGTTATTAACAGCTATGTATTAGTAGTGAGTAACTACGTACCCACTATCATCACACTAGTAGCTCCATACTAGTTTGTGAGTAACTCCGTACCCAATGGCGTACCTCCCCCGAGTGGGAGTACCATATACAACCATCTATAACAAGATGATTAAGTCACTTGTTGCTAAAAAGTGACTACACAAATTGACCCCTCCATTGCACATTGCAGTACAATTTCGATATTACAACACAAATTTTTTTGGACGTCCTTATCATAGAGGTCAACTTAAAAACTAGTGCATAGGTCTTGTGGAGTCTCGGCTGACCTAACCACACCACTGGTGACTTCCTACAAAAAATGTGGCGCCGAAGTCACCACCTATGTATTTTAACTCCGTAAAGTACATGGTCTTCATCTATCATCTATGGAAAGTTGTAAAACATTCCTACGATGGATTTTTATCACCCTAAAATTATTGTGCACTATTTTAATGTGAAGAGCTTTTTTCCTGGGTACCATGGTTCACCCCAAGCTCATCTGTTGCTAAATTCTCCGATTTAACAAAAGATATGTCTGCCTCCGAACATTCCAGTTCAGCCCCAGACTTTGAGTTTACTTCTTAACACTCCGGTTAAGTCAAAACTCACCAGATACAGTAGGATTTACCACTAAGCTCTCCGGCTTAGCCTTCTATCCTAACTCAGCCCAAGTTTATGTACACTTCATATGTAAGATCTGATACTAACAACAACCAGGCTCATCTGGAGTGAGATACTACTCACTATTGCCATGTAAAACCTTATTAAATCTTAGAAATGCTCCACTCATTTCCCAGGGATCATACGACTCATAGGGTTTACACGCACATGAACTTGTAAGCAAAATAGCCTGTCATGCAATATTACAATTGCTTATGTAGGAAAGTAATATATTTCCCAAATTCATATGGTAGCAACTAAAATGTGCTCACACAATTGCACACTTATGTTGAACATAGGCAAGACTACACTTGCAAAATGCTATAGGGCGTCCCCCATGCATGAAACTGTCCAACCAAACTAGTCTTACTGCTAACCTCTAGATTTAGATCACTCCGGAACTAAATCACTCTGTTAGCACTAGTACACCATCATGGTCTTGCTACCTAGAGCTTCTCCGAACTCTGTAACTGGGTTTTATCCCAACTCATGGCTATATTTGTAATTTTCAAAGTTCAAATTTTATCTTGCACACTTTATCACTATGGACAAGTGTACATACAGACCTGCCAAAGAGTCAAGTTACATGCACAAGCCTTGGCGTCCCATTCCACCAAGACTACAATCGATTCCGTGAGAATTGATGTCCCATACCATCAAATTACCACCAAACCAATTGATGTGACATATAAAAAGTCTCTTTCCCCCCTCGAAAGATCACCACAAACTCTCGAGCAGTGGGATGTCGACGCATGGCAATAAAAAGAAGAGAAAACCATGCTTAGTAAGTTTAAGAATAGTTCTCTTCGATCAACTTTTATAAGGGCATTGAGCATTACATCTCAAGATTATACCCCTTCAGATTTGTTTGTCACTACAAAACAAACACAAATTTGTCCGAACAAAACTTTAACTCTAGCAAGACAATGCTCGCAAAAGTGGAAATTGAAATCTGGCGAGGCTATGCTCCCAGAGTCGAACACTAGTCATGTCTAGAGAGTACGTTGCTAATGGGGTCATGTGATCAAGGCTACTAGCAGCAAACGCGACCTCAATCCCAGCTATCTTAAATGCCATTGACCAATTTTAGAAGTCATGACCATGGCAAGACTGCGCTTGCAAAAGTGTCTCTACGGACTACATTTGTTCGTCACAATGGACCACATCCAAGTAAACATTTTTCATTCGGTCTAAGCACATTGGAGCCACGAACTTCTTTTTGTGGACTTTCAACAAGAACAATGTGTCTGATCTGCTCTCATATTACTTTGTGGTAAACCACATGGTTAAACCACTAACAGAGAGAATATATCATGTATTTATGTATTGTCAACGAATACTTCTCGAACTACGCGAGAACATTACCATCGATTTCCCTCTTGCCACCTTAAAAAAAATTCTAGTGCACTACGGCACAATGTGGGTATGAGTGCACTTACGACGTTTCACCAACATGTGCACGCCATGACATGACTTGTGTGTGCAAGACTGTCAATGGTTCAGCAGACATGGGCACGCTACGGCACCCTTAGACATACGTGCACCGTACGAGCAAGTGCGTTATGCCACAAATGGCCAGGTGCACTACGGCACGACTGTGCCGCACTTCTCCCAAAGATATAACTCCAAGTGTTGGTGGGGTTTTAGTGTGCTACGGCACATATATTCGTCTACTACACCATGAATGCAAAGCATGTGCACTACGGCACGAATCAGACATGAGGGTATACGTACACTACGACACAATTGGGTTGGACTCTACCAATGCGTCCACAACATTGGAGGATGCAGGCATTGTGCATATTCTGGCGGGCTACGGTCATAGACGTGTTCACTAGGCACAACGGCCATAGAACGGTTTTGTCTCGAAGGACTCGGCACTACGGCCGTGGGATTTGTCTCTCTCTTAGCACGCGACGCTACGGCCGTGTGCGGTGGGTCTCTTTCGTGGAAAACGGGCACTACGGCCACACGGCACGACGGCTGTGTTGGGTTTGTTTCGTGGAGTGTGCCGTTGTTTTGTGTTTTTTTTTAAAAAAAATAAATAAAATAAAATAAAGTAACGGGCCGGGCCGGCCCTCGCCGCTTCGGGCGTGGCCGCCCGCCCGTGGGGAGTGTCCAAGCTGGCCGCCCGTTGCTAGGTGTGCGATGGGCATGCCTATATCCGCCGGTTATTTTCATTATTCATAAAAATGAATAATAAAAGTATATTTAAAAAAAATAAAGAAATGGTTTTTAACCTTTTTTTTCTTTTTTTTTCCTTTTTTTTTCTCTCTACTGCTGTCGCTGGTGGTCGTTGATGGCCGCCTGGCCGCCCGTTCTGCTGGTCGCCCTCCTGGCCTTTGGCTGGCCGCCCGCTGGGCGCCTAAGGCTGGCCGCCCGCTAGGCGCCTAAGGCTGGCCTGGCCGGTTGGCCGGTCGCCTCAGCTGGCCGCCTAGGCCGACCACCGCCTGTTCGCTGGGCTGGCGTTCCGTTGCAGAGCGCAGCCACTCAGACGTGTTCTCGCCCCCATCTTCAACGCAGGCGTTCCAGCACAAAGCAGGCGCTCTTCGCCCCACCTCAACAGACGGTGCACTTCGCACGGGCACAGGCTTTCACCAGCTATCTACAGCAGCGGCAGAGTACAGCACATTTCAAGGGCCCTCAACGTCGCTCGGCCAGCAACTGCATACAGCAGTCAGAGATGGACGAAGCACTCCCCCACTCCCCACGCTCTTCAACGCGGCTCTTCACTCACAATGGGGCTGGTTTCGCCCCCTCACCCCCACAAACAGTGCAATCTCTACATCGAAAATAAAATGGCGCAGACACATCAATTTCGAAAGGAAAACAAAAAACGAAATAGCTTACCTGCGATTCGTTTGCTCTGTTTGACGGGGAGAGAGAGAGAGAGAGAGAGAGAGAGAGAGTTCTTCCCCTCCATTCTTCCATGGCTGCCTCCCTCCACACCCTCCATTCGAGATAAGGATAAGGAGACGAATGGTCGAAAACCATCGAGTGGGCTCCGGTCCCCCAATCACGCGCGGGCTCTGACGATTCCCTCGAACCACGCTCTGATACCAGTGTTACATTCCCGTAACGCCGCTACGGGCATTACCACAAGAGGGGACGGCCTCTGGCTCACCACCCAGCCATAGAGGAAGAATGAGGATTGCCCCTCATCCCCCAGGCTATATAGTGTGTGGCCTGCCGTCCACACTAGCCTGGCCGCCCATGACTTCGCATGGGCGTCCTCTCCCACTGAACACCGGATATGGCCATCCGGTCTCGGTCACAGGCATTACAGCCTACGTGACACAAACTCTCAGTGTCACTCACTACTAAGAGAATGATAATGCCATCACATAGACTTGTAGAAACACATTCACTTAGACGTTGATTTGCAAACTAGTTTGAGCACTTAGACTTTACTCCATTTTTCCACCAATGAAGTAAGTGTAAAGAATTACAACCTTCACAAAGAAGCTAATTTACTCACAAAGAGATGGATTGATTTGACACCTTCTAGTTCACTTCAAAGTTCCACTCAAAGAAGCAAATGAACCAGCCCACTAAGCAACAAATGCATACAATGACTCCTCACTAAAGTGACATGCAATAGTGATGATAAAAAACACTAAACTAATCACCTAGATACCCACACACTCCTCAAATAGATAATGCTCCCAAGAATGGAAGCTCTAATATCATGTTAAAAGAAATGATGAGATCTCACAAGGAGATAATATGCTAGCCATTGTGAGTGATTAACATTATCTTAAGCTATAATCAATGTTCTCAACACATGAACAAGATACACAAGAATAAATGAATGAGATTCAAGAAAAATGGAATGTTCTCAAGAAATAGCCCATATAAACATAATCATAAATAAATTCTAATGAAATGCATGTATCTGATGTGGCATGCCATGTAGGCAAGAGGTAGTCAACCAAGTTAATTGTTTTGAGGTTGTGAGATGACATGGACATTCTTCACTATGTGGTAATGACGTGTATGCATGTGATGTGGCATGCCATGTAGGCATAAGGTAGTCAACCTTGTTGACCCTAGCGAAGTGGCATAATGTTAGGGCATGAAGAGATGGCAAGATATTTATGTAGCCTCTCCTCCATATGATGTGGCATGTACATGTAGGATTACGACTATGTTACCATAGCTCAATTGCTTGACAAATGGCATACTCTTTAGGTTTAGTGAAACACCAAGCCTAGACATTATTAGGGATGATGTCATCCATGTACGATGGACATGAAGGGCTAACGTCACCAAAGTGTGCGGATGTGCCATCGTCGATTTTTCACGTGTAGGGCTGACATCATCGTTGAGAAGAGCGACATGTAGGGCTTATGTCATCCTTGCTATGATGACATCGCACTCTATAAAATGGAGAAAATATTCTTTTTTTTATCGGGTTCTATTGACAGCGCAAGAAATATTTTCCTTATTTTTGAATTTTTCTTTTTGCCTTGTGGACAGTTCTGGCATCGGCCCATTCCTTCGACGGTGCAATTCTGAGGATCGTCTTCAAACAAGATTTTCTCTATCGCTTTGTGGACAGAACGCGTCTTCTCCTCCTCACCCGATTCCATCGACGGCACGATTGGAGCTCTTTGAGTAGGGTTGGATTTGCTTCATCACTCCGTGGACTTCTCCTCCTCGCCCAATTCCATCAATGGTGCGAATCCAGCTCTTTGATATTAGGGTTGGATTTGCTTCATCACTGTATGGACAACATGAGAATTCCTTTAATCACTCTAGCTTCTTCTCCTCACTCGATTCCATTGACGGTGCGAATCCAGCTCTTTGATCAGGTTTGGATTTGCTTCATCGCTCCATGGACAACATGAGAATTTCACTACCGAGCTCCGGCTTCTTCTTCTCGCCCAATTCCGTCGACGGCACACGAATCCAGATCTTCGAGTAGGGTTGGATTTGCTTCATCGCTCCCTCCATGGACTACTTCTTTCCGTCGATGGCGCAATTGAGATCATCATCCTAATTTGTTTTCTAACTATTGCTTTGTGGAAGTATGGCTCATACAAAGCAAACTGCTAGGATGGTGTACCCTGATCCCCCCCTTCCAAAACAACAAGATTCAGAGCCAAAACCTCAAATTGAAGCTGAGGCAACAACATCTAAGCAACCATTAGAGAAGAAACCAGTAAAGGGGAGAACTAATATATCTAAGGCAAGAACTTTCCTTTAGAAACAAATGAAATTGTTTGTTGAGATAAGGCAAACACAAGAGTCTACACATCTTCTCATCCCTAGGGCACCATTCCTGAGAATTTTAAGAATAGTAAGTGACAATATCAAAGGGCAAGGACATTATAGATGGCAAAGTAGTGCGCAAGCAGTGGCATGTCTACAAGAAGCTTGTGAAGACTTCCTTATAGACTTTATGAATGATAGCTTCATATGTGCTGCCCATGTAAGAAGAGTCACTTTGATGGACAGAGACATGACACTTATAAGCAGGGTGAGGTACAGGTTTGACAAATTTCTTCATCCCTTTTGCCAATGAGGGATAGGAAAGCCTTTGAGATCCTTGCAATTTCCCAAACATCAAAAAGGAAATCAAAGGCAGATAATATAAAAGTTGAAGAAGTCACTTCCCCTCCCAAGAAGAAAAGAAAGTTGGTTAGGAAATCTAAGCCAGATGACAAGAGTTATGGGGAGGAGGAGGAGGTGAAGGAAAAGGAGAATATCTCACATGTGCATGACAGCTTAGAGACCCTAGTGCAGCTGGAGAAGGCCAATTCTCAGAAGCTCACCCAAGTACTAGGGGCAACTAATATGCAATGTTCGCACAATGGAGGAAGACTACCTCTATATTGCACCTGGGGACATTTACATGCTTGTAGAGAAGGATAGGGAGATCAATGATAGTGTTTTTCTCATGTGTTTAAGGCATGAATACATTTTTCACATGTGTTTAATAATGTATGAATATTTTTTATTTTGTTTATTTTTCTTTTATGAAGGAATTGCTACCAAATCAGGATACTTATGAAGGAATTGCTACCAAATCAAGTTAACAAAGTATTCATTTGTGATTCCTTCATGCCACCAGCATTGATTGATATAAAGAAGAAGACTTCCGAGCTTGCATCCTATTTCAAGCCAATGAAAAATAAGAACATTTGTTTTGTTGTTTTGCCATATATAGAGAGGTTCATCTCTCTAATGATTCCTATGTGTTTACTATATGACATATGTGTAGAATTCTTTTAAGTATATTCACTTTCTTGAATATTTCTTTTACTTTTTTCCAGTGGACACTAGAGTGATTATGTTATCAATATTATGAGAAGAAGTGTTATTTTTATGAATAGCCTGACTGGCATGCATGGGCAGATTAAATTGTAAGTATTTCTCCTTAATAACTTGAATATTTATCTTCTTTCTAAGCTTCATACTTTATTTTTCCTTATATTCAAATTTAATTTTTAATAGGGCATGTAAGAGAGCTATTGCAGCTATTGAAGACAAATATTTGAATTTGAAAAAAGAGGCAGAGTATAAGTTTTGAATCAGCCAGTTGCTTTACAAAAAGATTCTACCTCATGTGGATGGCATATTATTGCCAATGTGTGGAAATATCTTTTGTCTAAATATACCGATATTGATAGCAGTGTTAAAAACCCACTATTTTTGTAGTAAATTTTTACCCAATTTTTTAACTTATTTTCTATAGTTTCAAGTTCTTAAATCTAAGAACTTTTCTTAATTTGACAGACTCTTGGATCTCACGAGTTTTGGATGTGGAGTGTTTGTGCAAGATCTATCAATATTATTTTGAATAATTCAATTACTCCTAATGATCCAGACTCTCCACCCCCAAGGCAAGCCTCTCTATCTAAGAGGAATAAGAAAATGCCTATACATCACCACTGAAGCATTTTATGTTTACGTAAGGGACTCTACATAAAGAAACCAAGGGTGCTCCTCAATAAGGAACTCATAAAGAAACCGAGGGTACTAAACTAGGAAGTACCTCAAAGAAGAGTGGTCCTCAAGTGGGTGCCAAGAAGGTTGTTGGCAAGAAAGCTAAGAAGGAACTCAAGTTTGCTGGTAAGAATAACCAAAAGCAGTCACAAAGGGAAAGGGCATGGAGACAAAGGAAATGGATATGGAGACAAAGGAGGCCACAAAACCAGAGGAGATAAAAGGGGACATGGAGACAAAACCAAAGGAGATGGAGACAAAACTAGAGGAGACAAAATAGAAAGCTTCATTCCTCTCCCTATTTATCATTGTAAATATTTGTAAATTTTATTCTAATTTTATAATCTTTTTTGTAAAGATTGAGAAATTCTCTTCTCATTTTATCATGTTTTGTACTCAAAACACATTTGTACTTAAATGTTTCAAGGTAGGAACATGAGTTTGTAATGGGCTAGCTATGGTTTTGAGATATTGTGCCAGAATTGCCTTCAAATGTCATCTCGTGACTCGAGTACATCCCTAAAAGCAAAATATTAAAACTCTAAAAGTGCTTCATAAAAAAAAGCCCCAAATATTGTAATTATAAAAGAACAACATAAAAAATTACAAAGGCATAACAACCACAAGACAAAACTTTTCATTGACAAATTACATAAGTAAATTTACAAAATTTGTTTGAGTGGAGCCCAAGAGTCGAAGGCAAATATTATAGTTCTAAACAGACTTCATAAAAAAACTTCGAAGCTTTCTTTATTAAGTCATGCTTATACCATCATATTCCTAATCAACATCTACCAAGATCTCGACTCCATTCGCATTCGAATCTTTCTATTCTTCACCTTAAACTATGCCCTACTTATATCCTCACTTCCCATGATATTGAGATGCTCCCTAATATTTAGGAGGCTCCAATGCTTGCTTGCACTTACAATTTCCACCACACCATTGGGCAACCTAACGTATATATCAAGAGGTAAAACAACTTGTTCATCCACTTGCAATAATGGGACCCAACTACAGTTTTTCTTCATCCACCGTTCGTAAATAAAAGAAAATGTATAAGGTAGCATGAGCTTTAAGATACCGCAATGTAACACTGGACTCTACTATTTTGCACTTGAATGTATCATCCTTATGCTGCCCCTCTACAATGTTCCACTGCTCTCGAAGCAAGGCAACCATGTCATCACCTAGTACTGTCTTGAACACAAACATGGTAAGTGTTTGTGAGAAAGTAAATTGATTGAACATCTTAGCAAAAAGATGAATTGGACATACCCAGCTAAGACCCATAGATCGAGATGGCTTTGCAAACTTCAAAGGTCCTTGTATCTCAGAAAGCATCTTTGATGTCATGACCATGTGCCAAACAGAGAGAAAAAATGTGTTCTTTTGATGGATCATATGACGCATGTATGAAGATTTTATTGATCTCCTTCCACAACAAGGTGCTCAGTAGCTCCGTGGCGCATCTCCCTAGATCCAAACATGGCAAGAAATAGGTACACAAGTAGAAGCAATTTGTTATCATCAAAAATTTGAATAATAGAAAGAAGGAAGAATATACCTTACAATTAGGCATATTTAAGCTCTAATTTTGTTCTAATCAATCAAAATACTCGTGCTGGCATCTAGTGCAGACGAAGGCTCGAAGGCAACAAATAATGTTCAATTTGGTGGAAAGTTAAAGGTGGCAGCAACCCTCCACTGACTGCATTTTTTCTCTCCTCCATTATAGGAGAGAAAGTGTCTCTTATAAATCTTATTGACATATTCGACTATGTGTGATGGAAATACTTATGATTATGTGAGCATTAACCTTTGTAAAAGCCCTCCACATTATAAAGGGCTTCTCTCATTGTGTGTGTATTTCATGTGTTCATCACAATGCCTAAAATTTTACACACAAAACTTGCATTAGCACTGTGATTGGATGAGAATGGAAATACATATGAATTGGACATGGAGTAAATAAAGTGGACTGATGTGGAACAATGTGGAAAGATGAGAGTTCATTATAGAAACTATATTTATGACCTATTTTTAAATGATTATTTTATGTCAATAATGCTGGGGAAGCATTTTGACCGTCTTGTGAATGATCATGGAGACCTAACTGATAAAGTTGTAAAACAACTGACGCGGAGAGTCAACGGAGGACGTCTCGCATAGCAAGGTTGGCCGAGGTCTTAGCCAACCTCGGTTCGATTTAAATAGTGAGCTTCCAGTACGGTGGATGAGGGACCAAGAAAGTAGCCTATGAGTGAAGCGCTAGGTAGGTGACGAAGGATCCTAGATGTGAGGTCCCTCTACCCCCTCCGCGCACCGGACTCCCGGTACAGCGGAAGCAGCCCCCTCATGTGCAGGGCAGGGTTTCTCACTCGAGACCTCGCCCACGAATGTCCGGGCACGAGACTAGGCTGGTGGTCACTCCGAAAACCGAAATCGAGAAAATTTCCCATGCCTAGAAAGCGGGGACGATTCCACCTTTTTGAATTTTCTTAACAATTTTTTCTAACGAGATCAAATATAAACTAACCTTCACTTGAATAAACTAGATAGAAGGAAACTATCACTGATATAATTTGATCATCTGAGCAATTTCAATGCTTTTTTTCTAATCAAGATCAGGCACAGCCGTTGATCCACTCAATTGAGAAATTTATCAGGGAATTAACTAACTACTCGAATCCTAGCGTAATCCTAAGATTTTTTAGTTTGATTATTAAAACTCCACTGATTCCAGCCTAACCCCATCCGGCCCATGGGTTAGGCCCATGGGTTAGCCACCACCCTACCACTGGAATCGGTAGAACCAAACAAGTACTCACCCACCCATAATTGAATGCCTTTCTTAACTTTAGCTTTAGAAAACAGATACGCACACACTCCTCTTTAAAAATTTAATATAAAAATAATCCATTGACAAAATAGATATGGTCACAAATTTCATAACTCGAAAATTTCCATTTAATCCCTAGTTTCCCAAAAATAGTACCACTCTGGACTCTTCGTTGGGTGGACGACCAGCTTGTCAGCAACACTAAGATCCAGTAACAGATTACAATAATCATTCCGTCAACATACATACATATATATCTTCCATGATATACGCATGGGTGTCCTAAGCACCGCGAGCCCGTGCATCGTCTGGTCATCATCAGAACCCTCCAGGATCCTCCTTAGGTGTCCTGGCACTTCACTCAGGGACCGCTTCGTCAGCCCTCGCCCATCGTACCGGAAGCACACCATTTTTCACCATACCTAGGCTGGTCAAGACCTGAGTAGGTTTTTGCCGGGTGAGCTGTCCCTTGAACACTCCCGCCAGCTGTTGCAACCGAACTTCCCTTAGATAAACACGTATGCCAAATGCTCTCTCCAGTATTCTGGCATAAGAGAGTCCTTTAAGAAAACATGGTTTCTATGCAAGTTTTCAGTTTTTATTTTGTTTGAATACCATGAATAAATCTTAAATCTGTATCCCAATACTTCTAGATCCAGGTCTGAATTCCAAACAGAATTCCTCAAATTCTGTTAACTTGATCCTCAGATCAAAATCAAAAGTCTTAACTTAGTTTCAGATTCGGTGGGTGATTTGAGTGCATTTTTCTTGAACTGGGCACATCGTCATTGATTGAAACTGACGAAGGAATTAGGTCTTGGTCAATAGTCTGAATCAGAGTTTGAGTCTGGAAAGGTTCTTCCTAAACTATCTTTCTTGAAAGGTAATATTTCAATTTCTCTTTTTCTAAAATTTTGTTCATTGAATATTTGCTTACAGATTTCTAAACTAAACATGAATTCCTATGAGGAATAAAATAATCATTTATCTCGATCTCCGACTTCGCTAGTTTATTTGAATTTTCTCATTACCATCTTAGTGAATATGAAACGGTAGAATTTTCTCTCACAGATTATCTACTTATTCATTTTTCCAATTTTTGCGAAAATCAAACAGAGGATTAAAGAGAACCCTTATTTAAATATAAAAATTCTATATGCATCTATTTATGCTTAAAATCCAATTCTGATGAAAGTCACACTTTTATCATCATAAAAATCATTTATGATGAAAATCACTCTTTTAATATGAAATAATTTCTTTTATGCATCCATTTATGCATAAAAATCATTTATGATAAAAATCACTCTTTTAATATAAAAGATTTTCTTTTATGCATAAAAATCATTTATGATGAAAATCACACTTTTACTATATATAAAAAATCTTTTATGCATATAAATCATTTGTGATGAAAATCACTCTTTTAATATAAAAGAATTTCTTTTATGCATAAAAATCATTTATGACAAAAATCACACTTTTAATATAAAAATTTTATCTTTTATGCATATATTTATGCATACAAATAATTTGTGATTAAAATCACTCTTTTATGATCAAAATAAAAATTTCAATATGCTTCCTTCTATGCATAGAATTTAATTCTAAAGAAAGTAACACTTTTTTTTAATAAAATATTTTTAGTAAGCATTTTTCTATACCTAGGATGAAAAATAACACTTTAAGAATACATATACGATGGGAATTACTCTTTTTGAATAAAAAAAGTAAATCTTATTTTTCACAATTTTAGAAAATTTTGCCATAACCTCCTTTGTATGGCTGACCATTTTTCAATTTTTAACTCTCTAAAATTAATTAGAAGTTCATCAAGAGTATTTTAAATCATTCTAATGTAAACACTTTCCACTTATCAAAGAGAAACATTATGAAAAACTTGATTTTATCCACTAATCAATCATCTAAGATAAAGAATGGTTGGATTTACTAAAGAAGAGAGGGGAATGCCTTTTTTCAATGAGGCATAACATCATATTCATTTTAGAGAAGACAAAAATCATAAAAAACCATAAAATGAATAGAAAAGAGAAGAATCTCCAACTTACACGGAGAATTTGAGAGCTTTCCTTTGGCTTGATGGTTTGAGGGATCTACTCTTGTTTGAAACAAGAGTGGCCACCAATCTTTAGAAGAGTGAAGGTCAAAAAACTAATGAATTATGAGTAAATTCATAGTTTTTGGCTCTTGGGAGAAGTAGGGTAACAGTGAAAAAAATACTATTAAGCTTCAACAAAGGGAAAGGCTTCTATTTATAGGAAAAAGCGAGCTTCTAACCACGCCAACTGATTCTAGAATTTTCCAGATCAGTTTGGTCAATTTTTGACCATTTTTGGGTCAGTTTAGTCCACTTTTTGGATCTAGTTTGTTGAAACAAGAGAGAGGAGAGATAAAAATATCTCATTATTTGGGAGTTTAAAACTCTCCCACACATGTGAAATAGGCACCTCCTTCATGAGGGAAATTCCCCAATTAGTCAACTCTTCATCTTATGTGAGTATTTACTCACATTCCATTTATCTCCTCCCTACATTTGGATGAATCTTATTGGTCCATGGAAACCTTAATTTAAAATTTTTTGAAAATCTGGACCCCTAGAATAAGGCGTCTTGGACAGATTATACTTGATTTCTAATGCACCTTCTGAAAATCTTTTTTAAACTTCTGTTTCGGGGGAACTTATTTTAATAAGAAGAGATATTTTTCCATCCAAAAATTTAAAAACTAAATTACCACTCTCTAGAAGATTTTCTCTCTCTAGGCCAAAACTGGTAGAAACAAGATCTTTTATATTTCTGAAGAGGGATTTGATTATAGGGGAAGATGCTAGACATCTTGAGAGGCTGGGGAGGAATCTTACATTCTCTCTCACTTGAAAAATGCGAGATGCCCTCATCTTGCAAAACTGGGGGTAATCCCGTAACAAACAGATCGGCTTCATTCTCCCAGGTGGTATCTTCAAAAGGATAGAACTTCCATTTTACCAATAATTCTCTGAGAATTCTATTCATGAGAATCTTTTCTCAAACATCAAGAATTTCTTTAGGTTGGAGTTCCATCTGCCCTTAGGTTGAAGATGTTAGGATTTCATCATCAAGCACATGATTTGGGCTTGGCACATATTTCTTTAGAAGGCTTACATGAAATACATTAGGAACTTTGAGATGAGGAGGCAGAAGAAGTTCATAGGCTAAGTCACCTACTTTCTTTGTAATCAGATATGGCCTATAATATCTGGGGGATAACTTCTTGTACTTCCCAAGAGATAGAGAACTTCTTTTGAGATGAGAAGGTAGAAGAAGTTCGTAGGCTAAGTCACCTACTTTCTTTGTAATCAGATATGGCCCACAATATCTGGGGGATAACTTCTTGTACTTCCCAAGAGATAGAGAACTTCTTTTGGGCCGTACTCTAATGAAGACCATATCTGCTTCTTCAAACTTTCTGTCTGTCCTCTTCTTATTTGCATACTACTTCTGTCGATCTTGGGGAGCTTTAATATCTTTACAAATTGATTGCATCTGCTGCTCCATGTCGTCAAGCATCTGTCTGGACATCTCAACCCTAATCAATGGGTCGGACCAAGTTAATGGAGTTAAGCAATCTTGTCCATACAGAGCTTTAAAAGGGCTCATCCCGATACTTCGGTGATAAGAAACATTGTAGGCGAACTCGACTAGGTGCAGATAGCTTAGCCATTTCTTGGGTTCCCTGTCCCACAGCATGACCGAAGTATATCTTCGATTACTTGGTTTACCCTTTCAGTTTGACCATCGGTCTCAGGGTGATAAGCTATGCTGAGATCCAAGAAAGTTCCCACGGCTTCCAAAAATGCAGTCCAGAACCTTGAAGTAAACTTGGGATCTCGATCACTTACTATTCTCCTGGGTAGGCCATGTAATTTGAAGATTTCTTTGAGGAACACTCTGGCCACATCCACTACAGTGTAGTTTTCTTTTACTGGAATCAGATGGGCAACTTTGGTTAGTCTATCAACTACCACGAAAATGGAGTTGTAACCTGATTGCACTGAAGGTAATCCAGTAATAAAATCCATACTGATACATTCCCACTTCATCTGGGGGATGTCCAATGGATGTAACTTCCCAGGCATTTTTACTCTTTCAACTTTGACTTTCTGGCATGTCAGACATTGACGTACATAATTTAGTACATCTTTTTCAGACCAGGCCAAAAGAAGCTTTTCTTTACAGACATGTAGGTTTTGATGAAACTTGGATGTCCTGCTATAAGGCTGTCATGGGCTTCATTCAGAATTTAACCCTTGGTTCCCTCATCATTGGGAATGCATAGCCTGCGATTATAATACATAATGCCATCATCCAGGCTGTACCCTTGAACTCTGTTCAACTCCATAAGCTACTGTTGCAACTTTATCTCCACGACCTCATTCACAAGACGGTCAAAATGCTTCTCCAGCATTCTTGACATAAAACAGTCATTTAAAACAGTTCAAAAATACAGTTTCTATAAAACGAACTCTCGTCTTTCCACATTGCTCCACATCAACCCACATTATTGAATTCCATAACCATTTCATAAGTATTCCTATTCTCATTCAATCACATCATTTTTCATCTCATCACATCTTTCCTCAATTTATCCTCATCAGATCTCATCTAGTCACATCTACCCATATCCACATCTTTCCTCAATTTATCCTCATCATCAGATCTCATCCAGTCGCATCTACCCATATCCACATCTCATCACATCCAGTCGCATCTACCCATATCCACATCTCATCACATCACATTCATTCACATCTCATCCATTCATATCACATCACATTCACTCACATCTCATCACATTCACTCACATCTCATCCATTCAGACCACATCACATTCACTATCATCATATCTCATTCAGACCACATCACATTCACTATCATCATATCTCATTCATTTTACCTCACATCTCATTCATTCACATCTATCCCGATTCACATCCCATCCCATCACATTCATTCATTCACATCTATCCCGATTCACATCCCATCACATCACATTCATTCATATCCATCACATTCATTCTCATCACCATTATATCACATCACTTCTATCCACATCATATCTCATCACCATTATATCACATCACTTCTATCCACATCATATCTCATTCATACACATCTCATTCTCATCACCATTATATCACATCACTTCTATCCACATCATATCTCATTCATACACATCTCATCTCATTCATCCACATCCATCCAATCGTTCACATGTACGACTACTCGCATCTATCCATACATTCATATCTATCACTTCACATCCACATATATTCATGTCACATCTCATCTCTTTACATCACATCACATTCTATCCACATCATATCTCATTCATACATATCTCATCTCATTCATCCACATCCATCCAATCATTCACACATGTACGATTACTCGCATCTATCCATACATTCATATCTATCACTTTACATCCACATATATTCATGTCACATCTCATCTCTTTACATCACATCACATTCTTTCACATACACATCTATATCCATTCTTTCACATATATCCACATCCATTCTTTCACATACTCATTCACATCCATTCTTCGCATACACATTCACATCCATTCTTCACATACACATCCTAATCCATTCTTTCACATACTCATTCACATCCATTCTTCACATACACATTCACATCCATTCTTCACATATACATTCACATCCATTCCTCACATACACATTCACATCCATTATCATCACATACATTCACTCACATCTCATATCATTCATTTACATTTTGATTCACATGGCATCACATCTCATCCATTCATTCACATTTATCTGATTCGCATCACATCTATTCATTCACATTTATCACATCTCATCACATCTATTCATCTCATATTCTCATCACTCCTATTCACATCACATCCATCCAATTATCTATCTGATTTGCATCACATCTCATCACATCTATTCATCTCATATTCTCATCACTTCTATTCACATCTCACATCTATCCAATCATCTATCTAATTCACATCTTATTCACATCACATCTATCCAATCATCTATCTGGTTCACATCTTATTTCATCACATCTATTCACTTGACATCTCATCACCTCTATTCATAAAATTTAAACATAGAATTTAAGAGTATCCTAATTTTTGATATAAAGATTCTTTACGTATCTATTTATGCATAATTCAATTTTAAGAAAAATAACACTTGAAATAAAATTAAATCCTTTATGCATCTTTCAATGCATAAATTTGATTTTAATGAGAATAACACTTTTGAAATAAAAATAAATTCCTTTATGCATCTTTCTATGCATAAAATCAAAATTAATGAGAATAACTCTTTTGAAATAAAAATAAATTCCTTTATACATTTTTCTATGCATAAAATCAAAATTAATGAGAATGACACTTTTGAAATAAAAATAATTCTTTTATGCGTAAATTTAATTTTAATGGGAATAACACTTTTGAAATAAAAATAATTCTTTTATGCATCTTTCTATGCATAAATTCAATTTTGATGAGGATGATACTTTTGAAATAAAAATAAATCTTTTATGCATCTTTCTATGCATAAATTCAATTTTGATGAGAATGACACTTTTGAAATAAAAATAAATCTTTTATGCATCTTTCTATGCATAAATTTAATTTTAATGGGAATAACACTTTTGAAATAAAAATAGATCTTTTAGAATGCACAAACGGAAGGAATTACTCTTTTAGAATAACCTTATGATAAACTTTAGTTCCACAAAATTTAAGAAAATTTTGTCATAACCTCCTTTGTATGGCTGACCATTTCTCAATTTTAACATTCAATTTATGACTTGAATTAAGCCAATTTGAATTCTAATATCTCTAATCTACTCCATTTTCTAAAAATTAAGAGAGTAAACAATGAAAAGAGTTTAATCAATCATTTAATTAAATTTTCTAGGATTAAGAAGGGCTGAATTGTAAAGAAGAGAAGGGGGTGGCCTTTCCATCAAGGCATAGCATTAGATTTCAATTCAAACATTTTCAAAGCATAAAATTTAAGAAAACCATAGATTTAAAATTCACAATAAATAAGAATTAAGCTTACATGGAGTTTGTAAGCTTTCCTTTGGCTTGAGGGATTGAGGGTTCTACTCTTGTTTGCAGCAAGAGTGGCCACCAATTCTTTTGGAGAGGATTTAGTCAAAAACAATTGAATTATCAAGTGATTTCAATGTATTTGACTTTGGGGAGGAGTAGAGTAACAATGCATAAACACTATTAACCTTTTGCAAGGGAGGAGGCTTCTATTCAAGAAAAAGTGAGCCTCTAACCAAGCAAACTGATTCTAGAATTTTCCAGATCAGTTTGGTCACTTTTTGACCATTTTTAGGTCAGTTTAGCTTACTTTTTAGATCTAGTTGAAACATGAGAGAGGAGAGATGAAAATATCTCATTATTTGTGAGTTTAAAACTCATCCACACATGTGAAATAGGTGCCTCCTTCATGAGGGGAATTCCCCACACTGAGGTGTCAAAAATGCATCATTTCCTCTAAATATCTCTTCATTTTTAACTAATAAACCTTGTCCTTAGTGAACTCTTCATCTTATGTGAGTATTTACTCATTTTTGGGGGATCTTTTTTTATTCTTCAATTTATCTCCTCCCTAAATTTGGATTAATCTTATTGGTCCATAGGAACATTAATCCAAAATTTTCATAAAATCTAGACCCTCAAGCGGCTAAGGTCCTTTTTACCTATTTTCAAATTATTTGAATTGCACACTAGAAAGTTCTTTTTGAATTTCTATTTCAGGGGAAATCATTTTAATAAGAAGGGATATTTTTCCATCCAAAGATATCTAGAAACTGAATTATATCTCTCTAGAATATTTTCTCTCTCTAGACAAAAACAGGTAGAAACAAGATCTGTTATTATTCTGAAAAGGGGATTGATTACAGGGGGAGAAACTGGACATCTTAAAGGGCTGGGGGAGGAATCTTACACCATAGATGAAGATGTAGATGAGCTTGGGCTATCAAAGCTCTGAACACTTCCCCTCAAGCTCATCAAGATGTCGACACCTGCTCTTCAGTCTTCACATACTGCAACTCCACTGTACCATCCAACACTTTCTCTCTCTAACAAAATGATAGTGGACCTCTATATGTTTGGTCCGCACATGAAAGACTGGATTCTTGGCCAACTGTATGATGCTCATGTTGTCACAATGAATGACAACCTTGCCATCAATAGGCTCACCCAAATCAGCCAAGAGACTCTTTAACCATACTTCTTCACATGTAGCTATGGCTGCACCCCTGTATTCAACCTCTGTACTAGATAAAGCAATAGTAGGTTGCTTCTTACTGCTCCAACTCACCACTGTACTTCCAAATGTAAAGGCATAACCACTAGTAGACCTCCTGTCATACGAGCTATGTGCCCAATCTACGTTTGTGTAGCTGTGTACATCCAAGCCTTTGCCATGCTCATAAAGAAGACCATAATGTGCAGTGGTCTTTACATAGCGCGCATAATGCATCTCACTACATCCAAATGAGGTTTTCTGGGGCTCAGCATAAATTGGCTTACTAGCCCCACAGCATAACTGAGATCCGGTCATGTGATAGTCATGTAAATAAGATTGCCAACAACCATCTTTCTATATATAGATGGATCATCCAACTCTTCACCAAAATCAGCCCGTAGCTTTACATTCTGCTCCAAAGGTGTACTCATTGGCTTACACCCTGTCATCCCATATTTTGCCAATATATCCAATGCATATTGGCATTGCACTACCCATGTCCCTGCATGGTCTTTGATCACTTCAATCCCAAGAAAATATCTCAATTCACCCAAGTCTTTTATATCAAACTGCCCCCTCAATGCCTTCTTGACATGCATAACATCTGTAGCATGATCTCGTGTGACAATCAAGTAATCCACATAGATGACAAGCAAGACAATCCCATGATCTGTTTTCTTCACATAGAGTGAAGAATCTGCTGAAGAAACCTAAAATCCAAGGGAGATAAGATATCGACTTATCTTATCACTCCAAGCACGAGGTGCTTGCTTCAAACCATATAATGCTTTCTTTAACTTGCATACATGAGTGGGGTACCTTGGGTGTACATATCCTTCTGGCTGTGCCATATAAACATCCTCTTGTAAATCACCATTTAGAAATGTATTTTTCACATCCATTTGATGCATTTTCCAACCATTTGTTGCAGCCATAGCAATGACTGCTCTCATTGTTCCCATCTTTGCAACTCGACTAAATGTTTCATCATAGTCCAAGCCTTGGGTTTGTGCATAACCCTTAGCTACAAACTGTGCTTTATGGTGCTCAATGGAACCATTTGATTTGCATTTCACCTTATAAACCCATTTGTAACCAATGATATTTTTTCCTTGTGTGGTAAGGCAACCAAATCCCAAGTTTCATTATGTACCAATGCGTCCATTTCAACATCCATTGCCTTCTCCCATACATGCTTCCCAATAGCTTCTGTATAGCATGTAGGTTCCACATGCTTCACCAAAGAGGTCATATATGCGTGTACTGCTTGCATAGTAAAGTCACGATATGTCAACCTGTCAACTGGATGCCTGACCCTTTGGGATCTCCACAGTGCATGAGGAGAGCCTAGGCTATGTATGACAAGTAGTAAGGGCATCTTAGCGCTTGACATCCATGCCCCTAACCAAACACCCACAATGCAAACTGTTTCTCCACCAGCACCACTTTCTTAGCATTCAACGGTACATCATATTCACCCACAAAACCTGGAGAGTACTTTCAATGCGAATAAAGGAGATTTTGCATTATCTTTTGAGAACTCGTTATGAAATATAATGATATGCACATCAAAATTGTAATCATCATGATTCAAGTCAACTTATTGTCAATTATAAGCAAGTGTCATAAATTGTATGTACCTTTTAATAATTCAAATGTCTTATATATTCAGCAAGACCAGCATCCTTTCAATGACCTGTCGATTTTGAACTGCCAGCACCGGATGATCTTGAGCCTCCTGCTCTCTTTAGGAAATCATCATTATATACAAAAAACCTGGAAGCAATGTAATACATTTAATCGATAAAATACACGTCAAACAAAGATTAAGAGCTTAAGAAAAATTTTAGTACTGTTACCTATTGATTTTCATCACCCTCAAGCATTTTTCTTGCCCACACAAGGATTGTAGACTTATTGTCTTCATGTACGATAACTGCTATATATTTTCCCATATCTGCCAAACCAAAACGGTCTGCAATTTATTGCATCGTCCTCCTCGGAAGAAGGCAATTGGGTTTCATATGTCCTAGCTTCATTGAACATGTCCTTTAATATCTCCTTGTTACCAGGCAGATACTCAAAGTCCTAGACTACAGAATCAACTAGGAGGTGTTTGTTAACTCCTTGCTCTACCCACCCCATGTCTGCTTCACTATAATTTCCTAAAGCAGCCAAGCAATAGTCTTCACAAATATTAAAATGATGCATAATGTCTGTTAATACTACATAATCAAATTGGTTTGCCATAGTAAAGCTGGGCAAAGAAGGAAGTGACAAGTCCCCTATTCATTCTCATTAGGTGAACTGGCTTCTAATGGAATTATACTCATAGGTGGTGCTACATTGACAGCGACAAGGGATGTACTAGTGGGAAACGTTTCCTTTTCAGCCTCCACCATCTCCTATGCTGGATCGATAGCCACCTCTTCCTCAACTCCATCATCCTTGATTGGCACTTGACTACTTGTCTAGGGTTCAGAGTCTTCAGTAAGGAGATGCAAAAAACAAAGAAATCCAAAACTGTATTGGAGAAGGCAACGCTTCTTTGAGTGTAATGGGCAATTCTCCTCTACTCTACTACCACAATTGGGGATCTTTTCAAGACAACGGTTGAGCCTTCTTTTCATGACTTTGTCTATTGCAGAATGAGATGGATGAATATATCATTCACCATCAGATGTCACGATGTTGCCAAAAATAATTTGTTCATAATCTTGCTCCGGGTCACCCAAGAACAATCCTAGAAATCCTGATAATGTTATCAAAAGAAAATTTTGCATTGAACATTAAAGACAATTTAGGATCACGGTAGTGGGGGCATGTGCATTGTATAGGAACATATATAGCTTTTTTGCATAAGCCTCGTCATCCGATTCCAAGAGAATGTCCAACTCATTTGCCGACATGCCTAAAGAAACATTTCAGTTGACTAATACAAGCACACTTAATATACAAGGGGTCAATACCAAGCGCGATAAGGGGCTTAGGTGATGCATGCGACTCACTTGTCACTTGGTACTGACCTCAGAACAAAAGAAAACAAAATGGGGTTAGTATCAAGTGATTAGGGGCTTACGCGCGATGCTTGTAAGTTCCCTACCGCTTGGTACTGATCCCTTATGTATAAAAGGAGAGACTGGGGGTAAATATGAGGCCATATGGATCATGGGGTCAATACTAAGCAGCAGTAGGGGGCTTACGCGATATCTGTGAGCCCCTTACCACTTCATAGTAACCTAGATAACAAAATGAAAGAAAAGGGGGTCATTAAGAACAAACTATAAGGCACTACAAGGATACGTGCTTTGGCGATGGTGACAAAGATGGTAGCAGGGGAGCTCGCCACCAAGGCAATGGCAAGGCAGAGGTTAGACGATGGCTATGTAGAGGGACGACATGAAGGGAAGAGATCTTGACGCCAAGGGTTTAGGAAGGGCAGAAACCTCGATGTCCCCAAGGATATTTGGGCCGTTTTAGACCCACCTGGTGGTACAGGTGTGGATACTCCTCGCCTACCAAGTATCAATAACGCGATAGGCCAACATTAAAGCACATCATAGACTTGTATTGCCATTTATTGTAGGCTTTTTGTTTTTTTAATTAATTTATTTCTTTTGATCTTCGCTCTTGAACTATAATTTGTCTTGCATCCTTTCGACAAAGGGGTAAAAGCTATGTCCTAGAGGTCAACACACACATGGCCAGGTGCCAAACATTAAGATGGTTTGACCCTAGACCTAAGACAATCGTATTCCAAGGTTAACTAAAGACTGCATGCATTCTCAAGAATATATCCAATAAGGTTAAACTCATTAATGATTCACACTAGCACGTCAGGAAACTTCAAAAACTAAGTAGTACATTGACAATTTCCATGTGGTCATACATTATAGTTCATGCAATTAATTGAGTAGTAAAAACGAAAGAGAGTGGGTATGGAAGAATTACACCTGTATTTTGGAGATCTCCTTGATTCGATGAGAAAAATGCCTGTAATTTGATAAGATATTTATGTATGAGCATTGCGGCTATCTCAGGACTTGAAAGCGAACCCACCTCAAACTTTTCCACCTGTACAACCAACTAACAAGCACTATACCTCGAGAGGCACATCAGTGTGAAAAATTCAAGACTCGGTTAAGGAATCCAAACTAGAAAAAACTTGAAAACACTAACCTACCTACCAGTCACCACACTACTACTGAGGATACGGTAAGAGGATGTTGTAGAGTCCTGGCTCTAGCCCTAAGGCTAAGCCTCTATCCGCATCATCCAAATAAATAAAGTCAACCTCAGTAGTGCCATGAGTTTCATCCGTCCATTCATCATTGTCAGATATTTCCTTTTCATTTTCCCATCCACATAAACTCATCAAGGATGTAACCATGCGAGGATAGTCATCTTGTGGAAAAGGAAAGCATTGGGCTATCGGGGATATGTCCTCTACGGAGTAGGGGTCAGTCATGGTCAATAGGCAAATTAGCCATTCTAATTCCTCAACATTTGCCTCTCTGGGGCTAGTACATCTATATGATCCCATTCAGTTTCAATTACAGGATAGCACATGTGGAATATCTGAGAAAGGTATAGATGATACCTCTCACCAAAGGTGGATGAAGTGTGCGATGCTCTTGCATTTGCCATATCTGCAAACACAGATATAGCATCAGTAGGTTTATGACAGGTCAATCTAGTTCCTGATTGTATACAAATATTTCTCCTCTTTTTGTGCTCTTGCTCTTTTTACTATTCAATTACATGGTCAGGGGAGAAGGTTAGGGAGGAAGCAATAGAATGTCGAGCATGAGTACATGCTCCCCCTTTCCTTGGGTAGATCATATTTTCTGCAATGATGTTGCAGCCTCTTGGAACCAGTTTGTCCAGCGGGTCATAGGTTGTGATGTGGGTAGATAGCTTTTTATGACCCTTGTGGCCACATCCAATTGCAGAGATGTTAGTGTACGCTCCCATTGACGAATGGAGGAAATGGTTTCCGGCGATACTATTACAAGGGGACGTAGACTCATCGGTCTTTTGTTGGGTGTTGACAAGAGTAGGTGTAGAGCATGTAGAAACTTCTATATCAGCGTGTGCCTGGCATGAGGAGCTAGAAGCTTCATGTGGCTCCCCCCTTCGTGAGCTAGGTGGTATTGATCGATATCATTTGGGAATCCAAACTAACTCTCAAAGAAGTGGTGCGGAGTACTCTTTTACCTTTCTCTTACCACAGTCTTGAATTGTCGTTGGGGTGGCAACAATTGGTTTGCAAGGTTTTACAGGTGATGTAGAGGGATTCAGCTTATGTTTAGGGACCCAAATCTGGTCATTCCCCTCGTAGTACCCTTGGGCTACTAATAATTTTTTAGGGATCCATCGTGATGTTACATTGCCCTTTCTCGGGTGGGTAGCTGCTTTCTTCCTACGAGGCTTCTTGTCTGAACGAGATTAAGCTGGGGAAGTAGCTGTTAACAAAGCTTTTGGGACCCATTTGTTTGTATTTTTTGGCATAGTAAGCGGAGCTTTAGAGACCACCCTGCATGTTTCCACTCTTGGCGTTGAAGCGTTAGAGGGGTGGCGAACAATCAAAGATGGTTTTGCCACTGGACTTTGTGATTTTTCATTATCTAACATTTGAGTGGATGACTTAGGTGCGGGATTTTGAGCGGTCAGACCTAGTGTTGGTTCTTACGTTGTGACTCGCCTGGTTGCCCAATCGATATTGCACTTGGTGGCTAACATCCATTTGCGCCCTAAGTTTATAGTGCCTTCCATGGTACCAGCAGGCATAACCAAAAAGCTTTGAATTATGGTCCCCTTGTCATAAGCAACCGGAGTGTGCAGAATTCCTGAGACAGGGGTTTTCTTCTTGTTGATACCTTGAACTTGGATAGCACTCTTGGATAAAGGTGGTTTTCCAAGTTGACACCACACGCCATATGATAGCAAATTGTGTTGAGCTCCTGTATCCAATAATGCATTATACAGCACCTCCCCGTAAGGACTCTGTAACTCAATTGGGTATCTTAGAGGTGGGTCAGATTCCAGTGAATCCTCCTCTGCCTCCTCGAAAAATACTTGCGTAATTCCCAAGTTGGCTTCTCGTTGGTGCCTAGCATGCTGTTGACGTTCTTTGGCTTCAACTCTCGCTTGTATCTTCTTAAGCTCAGAGCTTGTTCTTTAGCTGCCTTCTTTTGATAGATTGCATGTAACTCCTCTTGGCTCAGGGGGTCATAGTATCTTTTGAATTTACTCCCATTAAGGAATCCAATGGTTTCAACTCCGTCGAGAGTCTCCACTCGGATGGTACCTTGCGGGGTAATTTCACATACTCTATACGGTCCCTTACCAGCATATTTGAGCTTCTTCTTTTCGTTTCGCACTCCATACATCAGGACTTTATCCCCAACCTTTGATGTCCTTGTCTTTTAGGTAGCGATCAAACCATTTTTTCCTTCTATCCTTCTCCACAAGGGCATTGTACACAGCCAATTGTCTTTCTTCGTTTAGCCGCTCAAGGATGTATAGACGCTCTACTAAGGGATTACCATCCCAACCCTCTTGAGTAACAACACGAAGACTAGGAATGACAAATTTCCACGGCATGACTGCTTCTTGGCCATATACCATTTTGAATGGTGTGCAGCCACTTTGTACGCAATACGATAGGCCCATAAAGCTGTTGTAAGCTTTAGATCCCAATCCGTGCGATGAGCTTCAACTGTCTTTGTCAAAACAGAGATTAAAGTCTTGTTGGTACTCTCGGCTTGGCCATTCACTTGCGGATAGTAAGGAGTAGATTTATGATGGGACATCATGAAATTTATTGTGAGCTCCTTAATCACTTCATTTATAAAATGTGTACCATTATCGCTCACAAGTTCAAAAGGACAACCGAAGCGTGTGATTATATTTTCAAAGAGGAACTTGGTTGTTGTCCTTGCATCTGCCTTACGTGTCGCTTTCGCTTCAGCCCATTTGGTCATATAGTCAGTGGCCACAATAATATAGCGAGATTGTGTGTTGTTGCGGGCCACTGGGCTAATTGGACCTACAAAGTCTAAACCCCACTTTTCAAATGGTTGGTTTACTTTGATCGGATGTAGGGGCATCTGATCTTTCTGCTGGGGTTTCTTGTATCGTTGGCATTTATCGCATCCCTTCACAAAGAGTGATGCATCTTGGAACATAGTGGGCCACCAATACCCTGATTGTAAGATCTTTCGCGTAGTTAAGTCTCCTGAGAAGTGACCACCGGCTACACCCATATGTGCCTCTTGCAAAATGTATAGATACTCATCCTCTCGGGCACAACGCCTAAGAACGTCATCCTTTTCTCTTTTATAAAGAGTCCCGGCTATCAGGCAATAGGGTTCACATTCTTTGATCAGCTTTCGAGCTAGATCTTTACCAAGCTCCTTGGGTGGAAAGCCATTAACGATCTTCTCACTCCATTCAGGCATTGTCTCACCATGAACAGGGAAGTGTCAGGTAAGTCATCATCAACCCCTGTAGGAGCCTCACCGTTAGGTATGCGAGACAAATGATCAGCCATAATGTGTTTTTTGCCAGGTCTCACAACAACAGTGAAATCAAACTCAAGAAGAATCAATAGCCATCGTGTGATTCTTCCTGTGGAGCATGGTTTGTTTACCAGATACAACAATGCTTGATGATCCACATAGAAAACAAACTTGGTGGCAAGGAGGTAATAACGAAATTTCCTTACTGCATATATCATTGCCAACCCTTCTCGCTCCGTAGTGGTGTAGTTCATCTCAGCATCGTTCAACTGGCCGACTGGCAAAGCTAATGGGGTAGTCTAGCTTGTGTTCTCCAGGTTGAGTTAACACACACCCAATAGCAAAGTTTGATGCATCAATATGCACATGGAAGAGTAAATCCCAGTTAGGCATTCTCAAGATTGGAGCACTTGCCAAGGCCTTCTTTAATAGCTCATAGGCACGGTCACATTCTTCGGTCCAAATAAACTCGATGAGAAGCTTATACAATGGTCGAGCTATCTCGGCGAAGAATAGAATAAATCTTCGATAACCAACGTGGCCCATAAAGCGTTGGACTCCCTTATAGTTGGTGGATGGGGGTAATTCCAGAATGACCTTGATTTTACTCTCATCAGTGGAAATCCCATTTTTGGACACTATATGCCCTAAGATAACTCCGTGTTTAACCCAGAATTGGCATTTGAAAGGATTCAATGAGATGTGATATAATCTACACATTTCAAATATTTTTCGTAAACACATCAAGTGCTCGTCCCAAGAGGAATGAACACAAAGATCATCTAAGAAAGCTTCACAGAAGTCCCTTAGATATTCCTTAAAGGCCGTGTTTATCAATCGTTGGAATGTTGCAGGTGCATTGGTCAAGCCAAAATCCATGACGCGAAAGGCAAACACTCCAAACTCCGTGATAAATGCTGTTTTAGCTTGGTCCTCGACTGCAATTGTGATCTGATTGTAACCCGAGTACCCATCTAAAAAGCTATATGCCTACTTGCCTGCCACTCTTTCAAGCACATGTTCAGAATATGGCAAGGGGTAATGATCCCTTCTGGTGGCTGCATTAACCTTTTTGAGATCAACGCACACTCTGAGTTTCCCATTCTTCTTTGGTACGATGACTATCGGAGAAACCCATTCTGAGTGCTCAATAGGGTATATGAATCCACATTTTACAAGCTTTTCAATTTCCTCTTGTACAATCTTTGCGTACTTAGGATTCATTGGGTAGGGACGTTGCTGGACTGGTTTAGCAGTGCTAATCATTGGAATCGTGTGTTGCACCACCGAGGGTGGAACACCCTTCATATCATGATATGTCCTTGAATTCTTTAGAAGCTCCTCTGACTGGGTGAGGTCTTGAGAAATAAAAACTGGTTTAGACTCCTCACCTGGATCTGCTAAGTCTATCTCCTTAACTATCTCGCAGAGCCATCGTAGACACCGCTACTCCCATTGGTAGGCGTTCATTGGGCTTTTGTGTAGACCACTTTACGTTCCCCTGTGGTGGTGAATGATTTGAAATGCTCGGGTGCGAGGTGTAAGTCTACTGGTTCTTGTTGTGCCAGGCTTTTTTCTTTTAATTCCGCCTCCTTTTATTGCTGAGCTAACTCTTGGTTTTGCCGCCTTCTTGTAGTACGACTTAGTTTTGGCTTCTCTTCGATTTCTAATTGGGCGACGTCATGAGGTTGCGGAATACACCACATGACACTTTGGAGGTATTGTCCCCAATTATCCGCTAACTTCCGATGAGCGTCAATAGCTCCTACATAACTAAGCCATTCTGCAGTGGATCTCTCCTTGTTTATTGCAGTTCATACATTAGCTCGATAGCGTTGGCGCTTATGTCTCGTTTTCTTCTTACCAAGTTTTTGATTTTTGTTTCTGTCAGATTCAAACTCACTTGGTCGATTTTCACTTGTGTCCCCCTCACTTTCGGATGAACTGCAGGAGGTCACCGTCCTAGGCCTTGAGCACATTGCTTCCACATTTGGGTGAATATTTGATTCATTCCCCCCATCGGGCTCAGAGTCAGTTTCTTCTTGAGATTCAGACGACTCAGAGTTAGATTGGTCAGAGTCTTCGCTACTTTCAGTATGTCAGTGGAGTTTGCCACTTTCTCACCATCATAACACCTATCATGTTTATTGGCACTAACGGTGGCATATCTTGCCCCTCAGGTGTTACCCAACTTGTGCCTCTATTTTCCCATGTGTCTATGGTTGCCGCTAGGTGTACCCAATCCACGTTATCCGACTCAGTCATACCTGGTAGGACATCCATATAAGGAGAATCTTTCCCATCATCAGTCTCTTTTTTGCATGTATAGCAATACCTTAATGGGGCGGAGTGAATAGTGGTATCCGATCGATTATCAATGATAACCTTGCTTCCTAAAGGATGTGCACGACCATTCTCAAGATCAACTCGAATGACAGAATCCTGGAATTATGGTTTTTTGACCAGTCATGTACCATTTGTGCTTCCCTCATGAAAGGACGTCCTAAGATCATTTGATATGACATAGGATGCTTGGAGAAATCCATTACAATGAAGGTATGTCTTACCTTGTATCCCAGAACCTTGATCTTAAGGTCCCTTAACATTCCATCAGGTTTAGCTATGGTTCCGTTTACCATCTTAACCACTATGTTTGTGACTTCGAGGTGAGGTCTTCCCATAGATTCCCAACAGTTTTTAGTCACAATGCTCACGCCAGCACCACCATCAAGGATTCCCTTTAGAGTTAATCCCTTGGTAGTAATGGGGAGGGTGGCATTAGATTCGTCACCTTCAAAGTACTGTCCCAACTTGTTCACAGGTATTTCAATGATGACCGAGTCTTCATCTAGGTTGGGTTGTAGATCCCAATGTCCCCCTTCATATTCAAGCGTGTCGGGTCTATCCATATTTGCAAATTGTGGTAGCCCCGCCTTTAGTTCTCCATTGAGAAATGCCCGAAGAGCTAAGAATAGCTCAGGATCTCCGTATAATTTGGATATGATCGTGGTTCTGATTTTAGAGGACATGAAATCCATTAGCTTAGACACATTCAACGGTACTTTTCGAGACATCGCCCCTTGACTAGGGACTGGTGAAGATGGAATCACTTCCTCTTCGATAGGGTCAGGCATTCACTCACTAAACATTCTTTCAAGCAAAAAGGGTGTTTGCCCACTTCCTGATGTCCTATCCTCACTTTTTTCCCAAATGATACTAGGTATAGCTAACGGTTTATGGTTCCTGTGAGGCTGAACTTGTGTAGGAAACACTGTGTCTGGAATTTTGATTTTTCTCGAGTTTGGCTCCAGTTCTCTTTGTGTTTCTTCCACCAAACCCCTTAAGTGTTGCACTTGTTCAATCTCCTCAACTCGGTTTGGGTAAGTTCCAATCTTTTTCTTGAGGGTTTTTGGCCCACGTGGCTTGTCTTAGGGAGTCTCAGTCAGTTTGGGTGGTCGAGAGGGCATTAACTGACTTGGTTGTGGGACCGAGGAAGTTTCCTTCTGTTTTCCCTTATTTATGTACTCGCTTGATTCTCCTTCGTTGAGCTCCCGAGTGGGTTCCTCCCTTAAGGTAGTGGCTTTGGTCCCCATGGTTTCTATTGAATCAGAATCATCTTCAGGATCATTCATATACACGGGGTCATCTCCTGTCCCTATGTTAGTCTTTGAACTAGGCTTGGAGCTCGTGGCATTAAGCGATCTCTTCCGTCGCGTTTTCTTTTTCTTTGCTCGAGCAATTGATGCGGTATCCCTCTCTTCAAGAATGTAGTTTTGATTTTGAATCATTGACCGTGTAACTACATTCGCGGGTACAACGGGTGTGGTTCCTCGTGCCTGGTTGGTGACCTCAACCAAATTCAATGGCGTAATCTTGGGTGCATTAGGATTATGTGGACATTGAGCAATCAAATGATCTATGCCACAACGATTACATGTAAGTACCGGCATTCCCGATGTGTTCCCTTGATTTGGTTGCATCTGAGTAGCGATCTTCTGTAGCCTATTAGGGCACTCCGCTACATGATGTGGTCCACCACAATCGTAGGATTAAAGAGGTGGTCTCCTCGCCAAAGTATTAAGGTTTTGCCCTGTTGTGGCGAGAGCAGCCGCTTGATATACAGGCTTGACTTGCCCGAAATGATCCTCCATGTAGTACTGGGGAGGCATTTCAAACGTATCAATTCCGCATGGAGCAGTGGGGTCTATCTCCTTTTCATAATCCCCACACGCACTATGTGACTCACAACCCATCTCGTTAATTGGGGTAATCCTTGGATGTGGAGGTTGTGGTCCTAGCACTGGCGGTGGTAACAGCATAGACTGGACTACATTCGGATTCCTTGGAACTATGTGCTGTGCCGGTTGCTCGACAGGTTGTGCAGGCATTAGCGCGGGTACTTGAGGTGTGTTTGACCAGGCTAGTGGTGCTTGATTTGCCAACATACGTTTAAGTACTAGGCAATCCTTAGATTGATGGCCATACTTACCACATGCATTGCAATTCCCATTGAATTTGACTCTGAATGTGGGACATTCACTCGTGCTATGTGGTCCTAAGCAAACCAAACACCATTGTTGCTCTCTTCTTGGGTACATATGGCTATTTTGAGGAGCTGGATTACCCCAAAGGAGAGCCTTAGTAAGGTCGGTCTCACAGACATTTCGGATATCTTGGGCTCCTTGGCAATAGGTTTTACCGTCATTGGCTCGTGCCCAGATACTTGCGAACTAACGGATTTTGTCTCCGAAGACACCTTTTTACCTGCAATCATCAAGTTGTCTTCTAACTGGATTGCATTGGCAATGACTGCTTTCCACGTTGTAAGACCTCTAATGACTAGACCATTGTATATGTCCTCATGGCGCAATCCTCGAATGAATCTATCGAGCAGTTGGTTATTATTGAAGCGCTCATCAGGAGTGCAGCGAGAATTTAGATGCTTCAATCGACTTATAAAGTCTCTCACTGACTCCCCTTCCGCCCGTTCAGCTTTTTGGAGTTGAGATGCTACTCCCCAAAGCACACCCTCACGTATGTATTCTTTCAAGAACAATCTCTTGAGAGTGGGGTAGTGAGTGCGCTCTTCAACCCTTAAGGTTCGATACCAATCTCCGGCCTTCCCACACTCAAGGCTAAGCCTAAGGCTTTACACTTATGCAGCTCATTGTGCTCTTCCAAGGAATCACACACGTGTTCAAAGACTTCAATGTGCTTCCTAACATCCTCGTTACCACTGAAGTTTTGAGTGAGCTTAGCCACTTGTACTGCCTTGCTTCGAGGTTCTCTCTCAGGCATGCCCCGCATGTTTTTCGCAAATAGATCATCTGATCGTCTGAGCAAACGCTGCGAGATCACCTAGGTGAGCAGGCATAGCTGGTGGAGGAACTTCTGGGATAGCCTGGCTGATAGGAGTTGGCGTTGGTCTGGGTATGTTGGCAAATGACGTAGGATATGATATGTGACTAGGCCTAGCTCCTCTTGGATAAGGGTTGTGATAAGGCGGTCGTGGAGCATACGCCATTGGCATACTAAGAGGCGTAGGAGCTACATGAGCATGAGTAGCGATAGGTACATATGGTCGATAGGCACTGGCACGCACTGTTGTATGTATTGTTCCACTAGGTAGCGGTGTCGTACTAACTACAGTGGTAACAGGTGCGCTTTCTGTCATGCTCATCATTGGGGTAGGCATTGTGGATTCCCTAATGGAAAGTTGAGCCAAGGTTGGAAAGCTAAAGTTACTGCTCGTGGGCTCAACCTGCATTGAGACTCCAGGCGAAACAACATATGAAGGGTCTATGGGACTCACCGAGGGAGTCTCCAATTGTGATAGGGTTGGTTGTTTGGCCTTGCCCGTATCCAAAAATCTCATAGGGCCAGTGGAAACTAAGTTCACTCCCCTATTTTGCCTCTCAATTTGGATAATTCTATGAATAACCTCACATATTATTTAGGAGAAGGAAACCAAGGAGATAAGGCAAGAGCACTCTTGTATTCAACACATGAGAATAAGAGTTTTAGGGTTACATTTGGCTCTTATAGGTGACTTGGCCATTCACACATGGGTGTCCATACATGGCCGGCCGATCCTAACCCTTACCCTACTGATATTCAAGGTGCGCCTCTCATCGGCGATCACCCAATCCCTTTATCCTTAACATATGGTGCCGACCATGACTCAGAATATTTAAATTAATGATGTAAAACATAGTACGTCTCAATGTCCGTCATAGGTTAACAGAAGCCAATAGGATTTGTAGAGAAATTAACCTCATTGAAGTAGAAAATATCAAAGAATTAAGGGATTTGGAAAGTATTGCACCCATCAATATAGCATTTACAATTCGGGGCATAAGGCTTGTTACCATCTTAGATGTAGTTGATTTACATGTTTTACGATGTGGTGAAATACTGCAAGTCATAGACATAGTCGTGAATGTATCACTATGGTATGTTGGCATGATTGTGTTGTATTTTATTTTCTAATTGTAATTCTATTTTTCACAAATCCTGATTCTATTTTCTCACAAATCCTTATTATATTTTCTATTCATTGTTGCCTACAAGTATTGTCTCTCACTTCTACTAGAAGAGATACAGAATAGTACATATGTTGTAGAACCTCTCATATCAGGGCAATTGCAAAATGAGGGGACATTTTTTTGGACCTCATGAACTGGTTTCGGGAGGTCAACCTTAATCTGGTGTGAATTATTGTCACGGCTTATAACTAAGAGTGAGTCTCGTGTTAAGTTATAGACTGACAACATATATTAGATAATTTGTATGTGTTTTTTTTATAATACCTATGTCTTGTTTGTTTTTTTAGCCAACATTGGAGTTTGCTCTCTCTGTACGACATTGCACAAAATATATGTTACTTTGCAAACTCTGTCAAGGATATCATGTCATGTTAGAGAGTAAGTCCCTATTGACATTTCCCTCTTCCACAAGCATATAGATAGATTTATTAAAGTAGAATAAACTAATGCTTATTTTGTCGACCTTTCAAATGTGCTCAAACGATTGCATCAGTTGTGGAACACCTATTATTGGAGCCAAATCTTGTTCATACCATGAGATATTGAAGGATAAGGGTGCCAATCCAGCCTGCAGAGATGCCAGCTATTGTGGATGGAGTGTTGAGATATCGAGCTCTAGTGAGGCGGTGGACACTGATGACCCGCCTGGGGGATAGGCCCCACACTTACACCACTGGCATGGTTGGTGAGATCTTGGGTGATATGCGGCCAATGGGATGACAGGCTGTGTGACAGCCACTCTAGAGACTGGCATAGTTATAGCGCCAGCTCATTTAGTCGGGTTCACACTATAGAGAACCCGTGTATGTATTTGGTTGAGTACCTTTCATATTGTGTGTACTCTTATTCTTGTATATGGTGTGTTGAGTGTTGAGTAGAGAAAAAGAAGATTTTCAGCCTCTCACCTTGTGTGTTCTCTATTAGGGTTTTGTGAGTGTGTGTGTGTGCTTGCAAGAGCTCAAGCTCTCTTCCCCCCCTGCATCTTTTCATGGTATCAGAGCCTGGTTCGTGCTAAAGGGCTGAGCTGCAAGCAAGAGAACCACAGGAAGCGGTACGAGGGTAAGAGCTTCAACTACTCTTCCCTATTGTGTTGGTGACTACACCCTTGTCGGGAGCTCTACGGGAGGCACCGGCAAACGATCTCTGATTGAGGAGCTTTCTTCGCGGGAGTAAAGCTGTAGGGCAACTATACAGTCCTTCGGACTACAATTTTCGGGCGCGAAAACGCGTTTCGGGCGCGTCTGGACCTCCGTTTTTCAGAAAGCAGGCAATTTCGAGCACTGCGGGTAAGTCATCAATTCTCTGCAGAACTCTGTTTTAAGAACTACAGGAAAACAGATTGACTGTGCAGACACTGTGGGTGCTGCAAAGAGGTCTACAGTTGCCATTGGGTGTATGTATGCACACTGAAGTCACTGGTTGTGACATTTGAGAGTACTACAGTACCGCTGTGCAGAAAATACTGCAGGTTGTGCAGAAAAACCAGAGTGCAGTTTCTGGTGAAATTGTGTGTTTGGCAAGATGTCTAATGATGGCATAACACAGATTGTGGCTGAGAAGCTGAATAAGAATAACTTCCATGCTTGGAGGTTCAGGTTGACTAATTTCCTGATGGGAAAAGGCTATTGGGACTACATAGAAGGTGAGCATGAAGAGGCACCGGAGATACCGGATATAAATCCGACTGCTGTCTGCAGATGTGAAAGAGTTTAAAGACTGGAACCAAGGAGCCAAGAAGGTTATGTATTGGCTTTCCATTAGTATACAGGACACAATGATTGGGCACATTCAGGATGCCAAGTCCCCCAAGGAGGCGTGGGACACCTTGGTAAAGCTCTATGAAACAAATACCAAGGCACGTAAGATACAGTTGAAGAATGAACTTCATACTGTGGAGAAAAAGAGCATGTCTGTGAATGACTATGCGTTGAAGATAAAGGGTATTGTGGAATCCCTTGCATCTATTGGTGTGTCAGTAGATGATGATGACAAGGTGGAAGTCTGCCTACGTGGTCTCGGGCCACAATACAAGGCGTTTAAGACGTCTATTCAGACTCGGGAAAACATTCCCAACTTTACAGATTTGGTGTCTATGCTGATTATCGAAGAGAAGAACGTGGGTGAAGACCAACAGTCTTCACAAAGCAAAAACAGTTCAGAGCAACAGGCCTTCTACACGAGTTCAGGAAGAGGACGAGGTAGAGGAGGCCGTGGACGCGGTCAAGGAGGTGGCCGAACAGGTAATCAAAATTATGGCCAGCAGCAGCAGCAGCAACAACAGTCCCAGAATCAACAACAACAACAACACGCAGGTGGAAGAGGCAAATTCAGAGGCAGGGGGAGTCAAAGAGGCCGTGGAAATTGGCAAAGGCAGTACAATGATGCACGTGAATGCTATTATTGTGGTAAGCCTGGACATGTGCAGGCAGAATGTTATAAAAAGCAGGCTGACATGCAAAATGGGAAAGTGCAGCAAAACAACTATGCATCCTCAAGCAGAAATAATGAGGATAATGAGAGGTTGTTTGTTATGCAGCATGTCGTGAATGCCATGTCTAAAAATGTTGATGCAGCACAAAAAGATAATGTATGGTATGTGGATTCAGGCGCTTCGAACCACATGACGAGTCATGGGGAGTGGTTCAAGAAGATGAAAAACCTGGAAAGACCAGGTTTTGTGGAAATAGGGGATGACACTGCTCATCCAATTGCCCACATTGGAGATGTGCCATTGTCTATGCAGGATGGCAAAGTGAAGTACCTTGCAGACGTACTTCATGTACCGAACATAACAAAGAATCTGGTTTCAGTTGGCCAGATGATTGAGCAGGGTTTGCAGGTTAGGTTTAACCCTGATGGGTGTTATGTCGAAGACTTTAAAGACAAGTGCAGGTTGGTTGCAAAAGGCAACAGAGTGGGCAGAATGTTTACGTTGAATGTAGACATGCCTGAAATGAGTGCTGCAATGTTTACAAATGGTTCAGGAGTGCAGACACAGACATATGGCATAAAAGAATTGGACATGTAAATGTGCATAGATTGAAGTCTATGCAGACAAAAGGAATTGTGATAGGGCTGCCAAAATTTAAAGTGGAAGGTATGCAGAAAATATGTGAAGCATGCCAATTTGGGAAGCAAACAAAGCATGTGTTTCCACGTAATAGATATGTGAGCAGAAATGCACTAGATCTTGTGCATTCAGATGTATGGGGTCCTACGAAGACCGTGTCTATGGGAGGCTGCAGGTACTATGTCACTTTCATTGATGATCACACAAGAAAAGTGTGGGTATATTTCATGAAGGAGAAGAGTGAGGTGTTCACTCACTTTCAGAATTTCAGAGTTTTGGTTGAAAAGCAAACAGGGAAATATGTAAAGTGCCTAAGGTCAGATGGAGGGGGAGAGTACTTCTCCAATGAGTTCTCTGAATTCTTGAAGAAGAATGGTATTCGGAGACAGTTCACATGCAGATATACTCCGCAACAAAATGGAGTTGCTGAGCGGAAAAACAGGCACATTGCTGAGATTGCGCGAGCATTGATGGAAGAGAAGAATATGCCGCATTGCTATTGGGCTGAGGCTGTTTCTACAGCAGTATACATCATGAACAAGACTCCAACTGCAGCCATACATGATGTAACTCCAGAGGAGAGGTTTACTGGCAGAAAACCAGATTTGTCTCATCTGAAAGTCTTTGGATGCATTGCATATGTGCATGTGCCAGATGAGCTGAGAACTAAGCTGGATCTGAAAGCTGAAAAATGTGTGTTTATTGGATATTCCCTTGAGCAAAAGGGATACAGGTGTTATAACCCTGCTACACGTGAGTTGAGGGTAAGCAGGGATGTTGTCTTTGATGAGATGAGCAGCTGGTATGCTGCTGAAAAAGAAGCTGTTGGGGCTGATGTGAGTGGAAGTGTGGTTGCACAGAATGCAGGTCAGCAATCACAGTCTTTGAGTGGACCAGGAGAGTCCTCATCTAGTGGGTCTGTTGATAGACCATGGAGTGGCAGGCTGCGTCATAATACCAGCCCTGCAAATGTGATTACTACATCACGTAAAGGAAAAGAGAAAGTGGTTGAGCCCCTTGGTATGCCTGACATTTCTGCAGGGCATTCTCATGTTGATGGAGAGTCTAGTGGCTCAGATATGAGCCTTGATGAGGAGCTTGGGATCCCAGCTATGAGAACACCTGGTGTAAAGAAGGCTATGGAAGCCATGAATGAAAAGCTGCGAAGATCAAGGAGAGTGAAGAACCCTGTGCAGAGATTTACATATGATGGTTATGTGGCACATCACTATGCATATATGGCAAAGGTTGTGCAGGTTGTTGAGCCCACATGCATTGATGAGGCTGTTGGAAATGTGTGTTGGGAGAAAGCTATGGATGAGGAGATGGATGCACTATATGGAAATGAGACTTGGGATTTAGTGCAATTGCCTGAAGGCAAGAAAGCCATTGGATGCAAGTGGGTGTACAAAGTTAAACATAACAGTGATGGAAGCATAAACAGGTACAAGGCTAGATTGGTAGCCAAAGGATATGCGCAGACATATGGGATTGATTATGAGGAAACTTTCAGCCCAGTTGCCAAGATGGCAACGGTGAGAGTTGTGATAGCAGTGGCTGCGTCAAAGCAATGGTCTTTACAGATGGATGTAAAGAATGCATTCTTGCATGGGGATTTGCAAGAAGAGGTGTATATGTTGCAGCCACCTGGTTATGAGGATGTGGGTCACCCCGAGCATGTTTGCAGGTTGAAGAAAGCCTTGTATGGCTTAAAGCAAGCACCAAGAGCATGGTCTGACAAGATTTTTGAATATCTTGTCACTATTGGCTTTCATGTAGCCAATGCAGATTTCTCATTGTATGTGAGACATGGTGATAGAGGGGTTGTGCTTGTTGTCATCTATGTAGATGACTTGATCATTACGGGGGACCATGATGCAGAGATCTTTGATGTAAAGATCTTGCTTAGACAGAAGTTCGAGATGAAGGATCTGGGGGAGCTCAGATATTTCTTGGGCATTGAGGTGATTAGGTCACCACATGGTATTGGATTACTGCAGAGACAGTATGGCTTGGACATGTTGTCCAAGTATGGTATGACAGGCTGTAAGCCTATTTCTGTGCCATTGGATCAGAATGGCAAGTTGAGTGCAGATTCAAGAGAGATATTGGAGGATCCTACTATGTACAGGAGCATAGTAGGAAGTTTGATCTACATGACGATCACCAGACCAGATTTGAGCTATGCTGTTGGGTTGGTGAGTCAGTTTATGCAGGTTCCACGGAAACCGCATTTGGATGCAGTGAGACGCATACTGAGGTATGTGAAGTCTACTTTGCATTGTGGACTATTCTATGAGACTGGGATAGAGATATGTGTACATGGGTACACAGATGCTGATTGGGCTGGTAGTATCTCAGACAGAAGATCTACCAGTGGATTCATGCTTTCTTTGGGGAGTGCTGCTGTGACTTGGAGCAGCAAGAAGCAGGCTACGGTTGCTCTATCGAGTACAGAGGCCGAGTACAGAGGAGCTGCTATGGCAGCATGTGAGGTAGCTTGGTTGAGAAAGCTACTTGCAGATTTGGGTCTATCAATGGATAGACAAGTTGTCATTTTCTGTGACAACATTAGTAGTATACAGTTGGCCAGGAACCCAATCTTTCATGCTCGTACGAAGCACATAGAGGTCCACTACCACTTCGTCAGAGAGAAGGTCTTGGCAGGAGACCTTGACCTTGTTTATGTCAGCACAGAGGATCAGGTAGCTGACATCTTCACCAAAGCATTGGGTACAGAGAAGCTCCGCAGATTCAGGGCTTCGCTTGGTGTACATGAGATGGAGTTGAGCTCGGAGTTGAGCTCGAGGGGGAGTGTTGAGATATCGAGCTCTAGTGAGGCGGTGGACACTGATGACCCGCCTGGGGGATAGGCCCCACACTTACACCACTGGCATGGCTGGTGAGATCTTGGGTGATATGCGGCCAGTGGGATGACAGGCTGTGTGACAGCCACTCTAGAGACTGGCATAGTTATAGCGCCAGCTCATTTAGTCGGGTTCACACTATAGAGAACCCGTGTATGTATTTGGTTGAGTACCTTTCATATTGTGTGTACTCTTATTCTTGTATATGGTGTGTTGAGTGTTGAGTAGAGAAGAAGAAGATTTTCAGCCTCTCACCTTGTGTGTTCTCTATTAGGGTTTTGTGAGTGTGTGTGTGTGCTTGCAAGAGCTCAAGCTCTCTTCCCCCCTGCATCTTTTCATGGAGGATGTGCCTTAACGCATTTCTTTTGTTAAAAAAGTTTTTTAATATTCTTGATGTAAGTGATGTTTATATCCTACATCTCCATCATCTAGCGTAGCTATGAGGTTTCTAATAGAACATTTTCCTTTGTGTACAGGAAATTAATATGAACAAATATAATCCATTACACGTAAAATAATTCAAGACAAAAGCTGTACAAAGGATTATTTGGCGATGCATGATCGTGCAGAAGAAGAGATCAGACGGGTAGGTGAACTCACAAGGAAAGCCGAAGAGTGAAGGCATCAGCAAGAGGAACAATACCAAAGGGAAGTTGAAGCGCACCAAGCTGCTATCACTGAATATGAATGGTGCATAGCTGAGGTGGATGAATGGATGGAATCTAGGAGGTAGGTTGAGCTAGAGGCCCGGACACAAGAATAGGAGGCCAATAAGCAAACAGAGGAAATATTATGGGAAGAAATGGAAAGAGTGGAAGAGAGCCTCAATCCAAGGCCACCCGTTCACAGACACATTCACATTCATGTTCACATTCATCATCACAGACACCTCGCCCCGCCGTGCCCCACAATCTTCTTCTCCTCGTCACCCCTGAAATTCCCCCATGTATATATACATAGAGTGACACACATGTATATTTTCTGGAATATATGAATACATCAGTTGAAATTCCATTGATATTGAATATTATTGTCTCTTTTTTTTTCATTAGAAACATGTCAAGTATGCACACAATTGGATGGCATACTATTTTACATAGCTTTGTATCTGACAAGTATGCTAAAAATTGAATAGCATACTATTGTGCATAGCTTCATGTACCTCAGGGGATAGGACAAATAGATTTTTGTTAACTGGGTGTCCATTGGAAATTTGATTGCTCATACAAGATGCATCGCTATCAAGGCCTCTGACTTGTTATCCCACAACTCGTACATTTTCTCATCTTTAGGTGCATAGAAGAACCCTTTCACAATAAAAAAACCTCTTGCAATGGCATTCCCCCATCCGTCCTTTGTAGGTCTCTTATAGAGCTCTTTATCCTTTGTGCATTTCAAGATGTAGAAGGCCGCATTCTCTGGATTTCCTTTTTCACTTCTTTTTCAGTTGTCACTGTAAAATTGTCTCCTACAAGAAGGACATCACTAAGGGTATCATGGTGCCCTTCATAGGTGGCCTCCTCAATGTTTGCGATGTTAACATTAATGTCAGCATTGTCTTATACAGTGCCATCTACCAATGGTTCAAGGGCAATGTAGTCCCAGCTATGAATATGAGACTAATTGTTGCATCTATGCTATAAGTGTTCCATACAATTACTACAATAACATGATAATCGACGCACTCTCAATGCTGTTGGATCATGCTGAGAGTATATAGAGACTAAATATAGGAATCTTGTGTTTGTTATAGCCTTGACATTCCATGCCTCATCTCTATCTATATCACCCAACTTTATCTCTCAAAAGACTCTACTGACTTATCGAGCTTGTGACGCATATGTGGACTTGGCTCTAAGCGTTTCTTGCAAAAACATTACAACATCAGCTACACATTAGAGTTTAGCACCATTAGTCTTGAGTTTCTTATGAGTTAAAGCTCTCTTCACTACACCCTGCACCATCGTGCTCTCCCTTTCCATGACTAGAGCCAAAGAAATTCCAAGTCATTTGCAACCCCGTGATGGTAGTGTACCTAGAAACAAAGTAGAAAGGCCTTTTTGCTTTGAATTGAGATGAAGCACCATCAGACCAAACCCAATGACGCTGTAGGGTAATTGTTGAGATTCAAGCTCGATGTCAGCTTGTGCTTGCCAGTTGCACTATGTGCTGGCATGTTAGGTAGTAACATGTGTGAAACATAAATGACCGCGTCCAGCTGGTCATAGTGTGTGGACAGTAGCTAGGGTTAGCTATATGTGGACACAACACAAGTAGTGTGTTGTAGCTTATGGATTATGGCTTTATGCATTGTGGGATATGGGACATGGCTTCCCTCTATGGTTAGGGTTTCACTAATACATTAGGGTTTGCTCCTTGGGTGTGTCTCCTCTCCCTCTACCTATTTTTCATCATGGTATCAAAGCATGGTGTTTCTATTAGGGTTTATGAGAGTGAGTGAGAGAAGAGGGAGAAGAAGTTGTGAAGAAAAGCTGTGGAGCTTGCCATAGACATTGACATGTGGCATAAAAGGATTGGACATGTGAACATACAAAGGTTAAAGAACATGCATGCAAGAGGCGTTGTTGGTGGGCTACCTAGATTCAAGTATGATGGGAATATGCATGTCTGTGATGCTTGCCAATTTGGAAAGCAAGCAAGGTTTCCATTTCCTAAAGAAGGCAACATGAGTAACAAGCCACTTGAGATAGTTCATAGTGATATATGGGGTCCTACACAAAACCCATCCATTAAAGGTAGCTTGTATTATGTGACATTCATTGATGATTTCAGCAGAATGACTTGGATTTACTTTCTTAGATAGAAAAGTGAAGTGTTGGGAAAGTTTATGGACTTCAAAGCTTTTGCAGAGAAGCAATATGGCTCTTGGATAAAATGTTTGAGGACAGATGGAGGTGGTGAATGCACCTCACATGCTTTTGAGAATTTCTTGAGAAAGCATGGCATAAGAAGGCAGCTAACTTGTAGGTACACACCTCGGCAAAATGGTGTTACTACTACTCAGAGGAAAAATAGAGTCATTGGTGATGTGGCTAGGGCAATGCTTAATGAAAAGAGAATGCCGGACTATTATTGGGCAGAAGTGTGTGCCATAGCAGTGTATGTTCTTAATAAGACACCCACAGCTGCCATACATGGAAGTACGCTAGAGATGCATCTTACAGGTTTTAGGCCGCCAGACATTGGACACCTCAAAGTGTTTGGTAGCATAGCTTATGTACATGTGCCAGATGAGAGAAGGAAGAAGTTGGATCCTAAGGCAGAAAAGTGCATTTTTGTTGGGTATGCGCACAGGATCGCAAGGCATATAAATGTTACAATCCACATACTAGGCAAGTGGTTATCTCACGAGATGTGGTGTTTGATGAACTTGCTAGTTGGTACAAGGCAAAGGATGAGGGTGTCATTGATTCCGTTGATGTTGATGTGCATGTGAACTTGCCACAAACAAGTTCTATTTCTATGTCTGGGCCAGCAGAGTCTGAGAGTAGCACTATACGTCCATGGTCAAGATGCTTGAGACATGAGAGTGTGAGCACTGGGGAGTAGTGCTGAGCACTGTGGATAAAGGGAAAAAGAAGGTTGAAGGAATTGGCATTATAGGTTATGAGTTGTCAAGTTCAAAAAGTTTGGATGAGGAACTTGGCATACCACTTTTACGCACACCAAGTGCAAGAAGGCAAGATAGATATGTGCCTCCACATGCTAGAGTGACAGTTGCAGCATGAATTAATGAACCAGACACATTGCCTCCTTATGGGAAAAGATATCTAATGAGGACAAGAAAGAGCAGGTGTGTTCCTCTAGAAATGTTGCTTCTAGTGGTGTAACTGCCAAGAATAAATCTCCCGATAGATGAAGTTGAAGAAGAAGATGAAGAAGAAGGAAGACCAATGAACAAGATCAAGAACACCTCCTCATCAAGACCACTTCCTTCCAATCCTAATCAATTGTTAAGTATGGTGTATTGTATGCAGTATATGCTGCAATCAATGACAACAAAACCAGATGCATGTATAAATTAGACTCAAAGTATTGAGATTCTTTTAAGTCTTATTGAGTACTTAAGTGTCTCCACGTGTCAATGTTGTATTAATTGGAATCCCCAATTTAGGATTAATATTCTCATTCACAAAGCAAGTGTTCTCTGTCGCCATTTTTAAGAATAGCGAGTTGAAAAGTGAATTAGCTCGATTAGTAATAAGGATGTTTTTTTAACAAATCCCCACAGGCACAAAATTCTTTTTTGGCAGATGAATCATTGAAGCTTCCATACATAACTACCTCAAATCATTAAAACTTCCATACATAACTACCTCAAATCATCAAAATTTTCATTCTAAAAAGGTTTATGTGCATCCAATCAAATATTCAAGAGAATTGAATCATTGAAGCTACATTATACATAGTCCTGGAGAGCACTAAATCTCATGAGCAACATAATAAATATAGACATGGATAAAAGAAGAAAACAACGCACATATAGAATCATAGAAAAGTAGTCTAGACGACAATAAAAGAGGATTGTAGAGGGATACTAGCAAAATGAAACTTGAAATATATTAATCGCGGGAGATTATCGGAGTAAAAAGAGGAGTGTCCTACACAGCAGATGGCTACAAGCATAGTTTGCACCCTTTAGGTTTTTAGGTTTGACTAACTAAATCGTTGGCTTCTTTTAGCCTAGTAGTAACTTCGTTCTCATTCTCACATGATGCTTGCTCATCTCTAACAGTGAATTCTCTGTTCTCACCCTCTACAAACCCAAATGTTATAGTTCTGCTGATTTCTCGGGCGGAAGAACATCTTCTTTCGAGTGCACATCCCTTGAGGTCAGTAGAACATTAGTCTTTCTCTTCTTCTTCTTCCTCTTTGCTAGTTGGTGCAAGGTCACATCCGGTGAAGTTTCTTCAACTACAGGAATAAGAAAATATAAGTGGCCAGCACTAGGGACGGTGGTTAGGTCTTTTCAGATGACTCATAATAATGCTCACCTTGATCATCAGAACTCTTCTTTTTTGGTGTCCTAGAACACATCACACGGTTAGTATAAGCTTGCCCATTTGGAGATCTTCCTTCTTGCCTCATGGGTGATAGTTGAACATTTAGCTCACTCTGATCATGAAAACTCTTTCTCTTTGGCATCCTAGAATGAGTCACACGATTAGTACATGCTTGCCCTGGTTTCTCTTGCAATGTAATTGTGCCCACTTGAGGAGCTTTTTCCATCATGCCTCATGGGTGACAGCTCTCCTACACTCAACTTAGTTCTCGGAGTGGTGCTCTTTGGTTCCTTGTTGTTGACGTCACCCTCCCCTTCTTCCAAGCCAACAATGATAACATTTATTGAATCAATAGTGGTCTCATCATGTGAAAGCATGATAATGGAGATAAAAAAACACTCATCTGGCGTTCTTCTTGAAAAGATGCAGGAAGGGGAGAAGAGAGCTTGAGCTCTTGCAAGCGCACACACACTCAAAAAACCCTAAAAGTGAACACACAAGGTGAGAGGCTGAAAATCTTCTTCTTCTTCACACAACACTCAACACACCATATACAAAGATAAGAGTATACACTATATGAAAAGGTGCTCAACCAAATACATACTAGGGTTCTCTATAGTGTGAACCCAACTAAATGAGCTGGCGCTATAACTATGCCAGCAGTCTCTAGGATGGCTGTCACACAGCCTATCATCCCACTGGCTGCATAACACCCATTATCTCACCAACCATGCCAATGGTGTAAGTGTGGGGCCTATCCCCAAGGTGGGTCATCAGTGTCCACAACCTCACTAGTAGATGAGCTCGATATCTCAACACTCCCCCTCGAGCTCAACTCCATCTCATGTACACCAAGCGAAGCCCTGAATCTGTGGAGCTTCTCTGTACACCCAATGCTTTGGTGAAGATGTCAATGACCTGATCCTATGTGCTGACATAAACAAGGTCAATTTCTAATGCCAAAACCTTCTCTCTGACAAAATGGTAGTGGACCTCTATATGCTTCATGCGAGCATGAAAAACTGGGTTCTTGGGGGTCAACTGTATACTGCTAATGTTGTCACAGAAAATGACAACTTGTCTATCCCCACTGATAGACCCAAATCTGCAAAAAGTAGCTTTCTCAACCAAGCTACTTCACATGCTGTCATAGCAGCACCTTTGTATTCAGCCTCTGAGCAACCATAGGTTGCTTCTTACTGCTCTCCAAGTCACAGCAGCACTCCCCAAAGAAAACATGAAGCCACTAGTAGATCTTCTATCTGAGATACTACCAACCCAATCAGCATCTGTGTACCCATGTACACATATCTCTGTCGTCCCAGTTTCATAAATAGTCCACAATGCAAAGTAGACCTCACATACCTCAGTATGCATCTCAATGCATCCAAATGCCGCTTCTTTCGAGGAACCTGCATAAATTGACTCACCAACCCAACAACATAGCTCAAATCTAGCCTGGTGATCGTGTAGATCAAGCTTCCTACTATGTGCCTATACATAGTAGGATCCTCCAAAATCTCTCTTGAATCTGCACTCAACTTGCCATTCTGATCCAATTGCACTGAGATAGGCTTACAGCCTATCATACCATACTTGGACAACATGTCCAAGCCATAAGCCATACTGTCTCTATAGTAATCCAATACCATGTGGTGACCTAATCACCTCAATGCCCAAGAAATATCTGAGCTCCCCCAGATCCTTCATCTCAAACTTCTGTCTAAGCAAGATCTTTACATCAAAGATCTCTGCATCATGGTCCCCCGTAATGATCAGGTCATCTACATAGATGACAACAAGCACAACCCCTCTATCACTGTGTCTCACATACAATGAGAAATCTGTATTGGCTACATGAAAGCCAATAGTGACAAGATATTCAGAAATCTTGTCAGACCATGGTCTTTGTGCTTGTTTTAAGCCATACAAGGCTTTCTTCAACCTGCAAACATGCTCGGGGTGGCTCACATCCTCATAACCAGGTGACTACAACATATACACCTCTTCCTTCAAATCCCCATGCAAGAATGCATTCTTTACATCCATCTAATGTAAAGACCATTACTTTGACATAGCCACTGCTATCACAACTCTCACTGTTGCCATCTTGGCAATTGGGTTGAAAGTTTCCTCATAATCAATGCCATATGTCTGTGCATATCCTTTGGCTACCAATCTAGCCTTGCCACCTGCTTATGCTTCCATCACTGTTATGTTTTACTTTGTATACCCACTTGCATCCAATGGCTTTCTTGCCTTCAGGCAATTGCACTAAATCCCAAGTCTTATTTCATATAGTGCATCCATCTCCTCATCCATAGCTTTCTCCCAACACACATTTCCAACAGCCTCATCAATGCATGTGGGCTCTACAACCTGTACAACTTTTGCCATGTATGCATAGTGATGTGCCACATAACCATCATAGGTAAACCTCTGCACAAGATTCTTCACTCTTCAAGATCTTTGCAGCTTTGCATTCATGGCTTCCATAGCCTTCTTTACACTAGGTGTTCTCATAGCTGGTATCCCAAGATCCTCATCAAGGCTCATCTTCGAGCCACTAGACTCTCCACCATTAACATGAGAACGCCCTGCAGAAATGTCAGGCATACTAAGGGGCTCAACCACTTTCTCTTTACCTTTATGTGATGTACTAATCACATTTGCAGGACTGGTATTATGACGCAGCCTGCCACTCCATGGTCTATCAGAACCATTAGATGAGGACTCTCCTGGTCCACTCAAAGACTATGATTGTTGACTTGCATTCTATGCAACCACATTTTCACTCACATCAGCCCCAAAACAGCTTCTTTTTTCACCAGCATACCAGCTGCTCATCTCATCAAAAACAACATCCCTGCTTACCCTCAACTCAGGTGTAGCAGGGTTATAACACCTGTATCCCTTTTACTCAAGGGAATACCCAATAAACACACATTTTTCAGCTTTTGGATCCAGCTTAGTTCTCAGCTCATCTCGCACATGCACATATGCAATGCATCCAAAGACTTTTAGATGAGACAAATCAGGTTTTCTGCCCCAGTAAACCTCTCCTAGGGTTTGCTTCTCTTGTGTGTGCTCCCTCCTGCTTCTGTTTTTTATCATGGTATCAGAGCCTAGAGCTTATTAGTTGTGTTGTGAGAGTGAGTAAGAGAAGAGGGAAGAAGAAGAAAAAGCTGTGAAGGAAGCCATTGGAGCTTGGAGCAAAAGAGAAGCTGTGGAGCACACATCGGCATCAGATCGGCGGAGAGCTAAGGACCATTGGTAAGTGTAGCAAGACCCCCTCTGCGGATTGCAGGTATCAAGAGCAAGTGTAAGAGAAGATTAAAGGTGCAAAAGCAAGCAGAAAATTTCTGTTTTTAAAGCTTTAATGGAAAGCTTATGAAGGAGTGTGTCTTGGCAAATGTATTGGATCAAATGCAAAGCAAACACTGAGGCTCTCATGTATTGTGAATGAACACATGTATTAGCAACTTTGGGGCAAGTCATTGCATGGAAAATTGATGCATTACAGGCAATTTGTGAAGAAAAAATTCTGGTTTTTTGGACTCTACAAAAACAGAGAACATATGCCCGAAGGAGGATCGATTGCAGAAGCTAGAGGAAGAATTGAGCCAAACCCTTCAAGAAAAAGTTGGTTTAGGTCATTGCTAAGAATCTTATCACCTCAATTGTGAATTTCCCTTCTTCTACAGCCCTCTGGAGTAGGCGGCGCATTCTGGAGCTGAAGTCCTGATAGTTTTCAATAAAATTCATGTAATTCACTCAATACTACTCCATTTGATGCCATTCAAAGCTTGGGGAGTTTAGCAAAGACATTGCTAAGGCATTGTGAAGCTTGGTTGCAGCTCATTTGATGTATTTAGAGCTCATTGAAGTCATTTATCAGAGGTGTGCAGGTTTGCAGAAAGTCTGTCCAGAAACAGAGCATTATTAATCAAGGCATTAATCCTCGTCTATATCAAATTGGCCTAATTCCTTTGGTACAAGTAGAGTCCTATGAGTTGCTAAACTTTTTATTCAAAAAGTTTTGAATTTGGATAAGATTTGAAGGAGATAGAGCACTTTTAGTGAGAGGTGGTACCTGACAGATGCAGAAAAAGGCAAACCAGGGAGCTACAAAAATTGGTGGTTCTCATTCACCTTGAAGAATTTGATCAAACCCTTCTAGGATGTGTTGGAGCAATGTGTTGGGAAGCCAATGCAAGTTGAATCATTACATTTGGACAAGATTTGAAGGATTTAGAGCATAATCTTTGACTGGTTACTGGCAAGAAATTACTGGCGAGAAAAAAACCAGAAAATTTTTTGTGAAGAAGTATCATTTGGTTTCAACTTTGATCGAGTGTACATTGTTGATGAATCATTGTGGGATGTAAATGCACACAATTTGCAAGCATTTGATGTGATTTGGAGAGATTTGAAGCTTTACAGGTCCTGCATACAACTTGTTAAAGGGGTACATCTACTATATTTTTGCAACAATGGGAGATGGTCTGATACAGATTGTTGGAGAGAAGCTTGACAGAACTAACTTTCAAGTGTGGAAGTTTTGAATGAAGAGTTTTTTGAAAGGCAAAGGTTTATGGAGTCTCGTGTTGGATGAAGACCCGGAGCCATTCCTACCTCCTCAACCAAATAATGCTCAGTTGCTGGCTCACAAGCAATGGGTAGAGCGGTCTTCGAAAGTGTTAAATTATTTTTCAATATGTATAACAGATGCCTTGCTTATTCACATCCAAGATGCAGATACACCGAAAGAAGCATGGGGTATATTGTGCCGAATGTATGAGACAGACACTGGTGCAAGGAAGATACAACTAAAGCAACAGATTCATAGTGTAACACGAAGGAATAGGAGTATACATGAGTATGTTTAGGAAATCAAGGGTTATGCAGATTCCTTGTCATCAATCCAGGCCCCAATGGATGATGATGATTTGGTTTCTCTCACATTGCGTGGTTTAGGCAAAGAATACAAATCTTTTGACACTTCCATCTCAGTAAGGTTGGGAGGAATGCCAGACTTTAATGAGCTTGTGTCATTCCTCATTGTGGAAGAATTGAAGCTTGGACTTGGTGGTATGAGTCTTACAGGTGGTGCATCCTCGTCAAGCAATGATGAGCATGCAAGAAATCAGGCTTTTTACTCATCTAGAGGCTTTCGAGGCAGGGGGAGATTTACTCCTCGAGGCCATGGAGGACGTGGTTGGAATGACAGGTCTACTCAACCACAATCAAATCAGAATTTTCAGAATTCACAGTCATCATCTGGATCACGTGGAGGTCGTGGATTTCAATCCCATAGGGGGAGATTTGGAACAGGTGCTCGTGGTAGAGGACGATGGCAAGGTCCTCAACAAAATTTGAATGGGATTGAATGTCAGTATTGTGGCAAACTTGGACATATGGCAAAAGATTGTTACAAAAAGCAGAATGATGTCAGGAATGGAAGACCACAACATGGAAATTATGCATCTACTAGTAACAATGATGGGAGTTCAAATCATCTTTTTGCAATGAAGCACATTATGGGTACAATGGATTCTTAGAATGCTGGAGATGACTCATGGTATATGGATTCAGGTGCCTCAGACCACATGACATGTCATGGTGAGTGGTTTGAGAAGATGCAACCATTGGATACAAATGGTTATGTGGTCACAGGAGATGATACTCAACATCTTATAACACATGTTGGCAGTGTGCCTTTGAGGATGCATGATGGAAATGTGAAAAATATGTCAGAGGTACTATATGTACCATCCATTACAAAGAATTTGGCATCAGTAGGCCAAATGGTTGAGCAGGGACTACAAGTAAGATTCAATGAGAATGGCTGTTTTGTGGAAGACTTTAAGCATGACTGTAGATTGATTGCCAAGGGCAAGAAGGAAGGAAGGTTGTTCAAATTGGATGCAGGCATACCAGAATTGAGCTCAGCCATGTTTTCAAAGAGCAATGGGATTGTGCAGGACATTGACATGTGGCACAAGAGGATTGGACATGTCAATATACAAAGATTAAAGAACATGCAAACAAGAGGCATTGTCAGTGGATTGCCTAGATTCAAATATGATGGACATATGCATGTTTGTGAAGCCTGTCAGTTTGGAAAGCAAGCAAGGTTGAGGTTTCCTAGAGAAGGAAATATGAGTAACAGGCCACTTGAGATAGTACACAGTGATGTATGGGGCCCTGCACAAAACCCATCTATCAAAGGCAGTCTATACTATGTGACATTTATAGATGATTTCAGCAGGATGACATGGATATACTTTCTAAAAGAGAAGAGTGAAGTGTTGGAAAAATTCATGGATTTCAAGGCTCTTGTAGAAAAGCAATATGGCTGTTGGATTAAATGTTTGAGAACAGATGGAGGTGGTGAATACACCTCAAAAGTTTTTGAGCATTTCTTGCGGAAGCATGGGATAAGAAGACAGTTGACATGCAAGTATACACCTCAGCAGAATGGTGTGGCTAAGAGAAAGAATCGAGTCATATGTGAAGTGGCAAGGGAAATACTCAATGAAAAGAGCATGCCAGATTACTATTGGGCAGAAGCATGTGCTACTGCAGTGTATATCCTGAACAAAACACCTACAGCAGCCATTCATGGAAGCACGCCAGAGATGCGGCTTACAGGTTACAAGCCAGACATTGGACATCTCAAAGTCTTTGTGGATGCGTAGCTTATGTTCATGTGCCTGACGAAAGAAGACGGAAGTTGGATCCTAAGGCAGAGAAATGTGTATTTGTTGGATATGCACAGGATCGAAAGGCCTACAAATGTTATAACCCTCAAACTAGACAAGTAGTCATCTCACGAGATGTGGTGTTTGATGAGCTGGCTAGTTGGTACAAAGCAAAAGATGAGGAAGTCATTGACTCACTTGAGGCTAATGTGCCTGTGAACTTGCCATCACAAGCAAGTTCTAGTTCTACTACTATGTCTGGGCCAGCAGAGCAGAAGCTGAGAGTAGCAGTGTACGTCCATGGTCAGGACGTTTGAGGCATGAGAGTGTGAGCACTGGGAGCAGTGCTATGGATAAAGGCAAGAAGAAAGTCGAAGGAATTGGAATCACAGGTTATGAATCATCTAGTTCTGAGAGTTTGGATGAGGAGCTCGGCATACCTGTTTTACGCACACCTGGTGCTAGGCAGGACAGATATGTACCACCACATGTTAGAGTTACAGGTGTACAGAGTGACCCGCATGCATTGCGGAGATCCCAGAGAGTCAGATATCCAGTTGAAAGATTGACATATAGAGATTTTGCTATGCACTATGCATACATGACATCTATGGTAAAGCATGTGGAACCTACATGCTATACAGAGGCTATTGGAGAGCATGTATGGGAGAAAGCCATGGATGAAGAGATGGATGCTTTGGACAAAAATGATACATGGGAATTGGCTGAGTTACCTCAAGGAAAGAATGCAATTGGTTGCAAATGGGTGTATAAGGTAAAGTGCAAGTCAGATGGCAGCCTAGAGAGACATAAGGCAAGGCTGGTCGCTAAAGGATATGCACAAACTTATGGTCTTGATTATGATGAAACTTTCAGCCCAGTGGCTAAGATGGCTACAGTGAGGTCTATCATTGCACTAGCAGCACAAAAAGGTTGGGCTTTACATCAAATGGATGTAAAAAATGCCTTCTTGAATGGTGAACTACAAGAAGAGGTGTACATGGAACAGCCAGAAGGATATGTACATCCAAAATATCCGACTTTTGTTTGCAGGTTAAAGAAAGTAATCTATGGTTTGAAGCAAGCACCTCGTGCTTGGAGTGACAAGATCAGCAGATATCTTGTCAGTATTGGATTTGTGGTTGGAAATACAGACTCCTCACTTTATGTGAAGAAGACACATGATGGTATCGTGATGATAGTCATTTATGTTGATGATTTGATTATCATAGGTGATTGTGGGAAAGGCATTGATGAGGTAAAGGCCTCTTTATGCAAAGAGTTTGATATGAAAGACCTTGGTGATTTAAGGTTCTTTCTTGGCATTGAGGTGTTAGAACAAGCAAGGGTATATGGTTGGTGCAAAGGCAATATGCACTTGACATGCTGGCAAAGTATGGTATGACAGCATGCAAACCAATGTTGACACCATTAGAGCAAAATATGAAGCTTAGGGCTGATTTGGGTGATGAGCTTGATGATATCACCATGTACAGGAAAATGGTTGGTAGCCTTATCTACATGACCATTACGAGGCCAGATCTCAGTTATGCAGTTGGTTTGGTGAGTCAATTTATGCAGAGTCCTCGTAAACCTCACTTGGATGCTGTGAGGCGTATTCTGAGATACGTCAAAACTACCGTGCATTATGGTCTTTTCTATGAGGTAGGAAAAGACATGCATGTCTATGGATATACAGATGCAGATTGGGCCGGTAGTGCATATGACAGGAGGTCTACTAGTGGCTATGTTTTCAGCCTTGGTAGTGGAGCTGTGAGTTGGAGCAGTAAAAAGCAACCTATAGTTGCTTTATCTACCACAGAGGCAGAGTATCGTGGAGCAGCCATAGCTGCATGTGAGGCTATGTGGTTGAAGAAGTTGCTAGATGATGTCAGGTTACAGAGTGATATGAGAGTTGTCATTCATTGTGACAACATGAGTAGTATTCAGCTTGCTAGCAACCCAGTTTATCATGCCAGGACCAAACATATTGAGGTCCACTATCATTTCATCAGAGAGAAGGTGCTAGATGGGCATGTTGATTTGACATATGTGTAGACAGATGAGCAGGTTGCAGATATCTTTACCAAAGCACTTGGTAAGGATAAGTTCGAGTATTTCCGTACTAGATTGGGAGTCCTAGAGATGGACATGTCGAGCTTGAGGGGGAGTGTTAAAATGTCAAGCTCGTATACAGCTGGAGGATAGCACATGGGTGCTGATAGAGTGATAGTATGGTAGATAGATATCGTGTGGTGTGTTTATGACCGCGTCCAGCTGGTCATGTGTGGTGTGGACATTACATTAGGTTTACTTTGTAGTGTGGACACAACACTATGTTGTGTTCTCCTTTGTGTGTGTGAGAGAGATGATGACTATGGCTTCTCTCCTTCTTTATGATTGATGGATATGGATTAGGTTTGCTTCTCTTGTGTGTGCTCCCTCCTGCTTCTGTTTTTTATCACAAATCATATGACATGTCATGGTGAATGGTTTGAGCATATGAAGCCTATGGAAGTAAAAGGCTATGTGGAAACAGGTGATGATACCCAGCATGTCATTACACATGTTGGAAGTGTACCATTGGTCATGCATAATGGTCAGACAAAGTCTATGTCAGATGTGCTGTATGTGCCTTCGATCACTAAAAGCTTGGCCTCAGTTGGTCAAATGGTGGAATAGGGATTACAGGTTTGTTTCAACGAGCATGGATGCTTCGTTGAAGATTTCAAACATGGATGTAGAGTGATTGCTAAAGGCAAGAAAGAAGGCAAATTGTTTAAGCTGGGGATGCTGGAATTCCTGAGCTAAAATCAGCCATGTTCTCAAAGAGCAGGAATGTGGTACTACAGGACATTGATATGTGGCATAAGAGGATTGGACATGTCAATATACAGAGATTAAAGAACATGCAAACAAGAGGCATTGTCAATGGATTGCCTAGGTTCAAATATGATGGACATATGCATGTTTGTGAAGCCTGTCAGTTTGGGAAGCAGGCAAGATTGAGATTTCCTAGAGAAGGAAATATGAGTAACAGGCCACTTGAGATAGTACACAGTGATGTATGGGGTCCTGCACAAAACCCATCTATCAAAGGCAGTTTATACTATGTTACATTCATAGATGATTTCAGCAGGATGACATGGATATACTTTCTAAAAGAGAAGAGTGAAGTGTTGGAAAAATTCATGGATTTCAAAGCTTTTGCAGAAAAGCAGTATGGCTGTTGGATTAAGTGTTTGAGGACAGATGGACGTGGTGAATACACCTCAAAATCTTTTGAGCATTTCTTGAGGAAGCATGGAATAAGAAGACAGTTGACTTGCAGGTATACACCTCAGCAGAATGGTGTGGCTGAGAGAAAGAACAGAGTCATATGTGAAGTGGCAAGGGCAATGCTTAATGAAAAGAGCATGCCAGATTACTATTGGGCAGAAGCATGTGCTACTGCAGTGTATATATTGAACAAAACACCTACAGCAGCCATTCATGGAAGCACGCCAGAGATGCGGCTCACAGGTTACAGGCCAGACATTGGACATCTTAAAGTTTTTGGATGCATAGCTTATGTACATGTGCCTGATGAAAGAAGAAGGAAGTTGGATCCTAAAGCAGAGAAATGTGTATTTGTTGGATATGCACAGGATCGAAAGGCATACAAATGTTATAATCCACAAACTAGACAAGTGGTCATCTCACCTGATGTGGTGTTTGATGAGCTTGCTAGTTGGTACAAAGCAAAAGATGAGGGTGTTATTGAGTCACTTGAGGCTGATGTACATGTGAACTTGCCACCACAAGCAAGTTTTAGTTCTACTACTATGTCTGGGCCAACAGCAGAAGCTGAGAGTAGCAGTGTACGTCCATGGTCAGGACGTTTGAGGCATGAGAGTGTGAGCACTGGGAGTAGTGCTATGGATAAAGGAAAGAAGAAAGTCGAAGGAATTGGAATCACAGGTTATGAGTCATCTAATTTTGAGAGTTTGGATGAGGAGCTTGGCATACCTGTTTTACGCACACCTGGTGCTAGGCAGGACAGATATGTGCCACCACATGCTAGAGTTACAGGTATACAGAGTGACCCGCATGTGTTGCGGAGATCCCAGAGAGTCAGATATCCTGTTGACAGGTTGACATATAGAGATTTTGCTATGCACTATGCATATATGACATCTATGGTGAAGCATGTGGAACCTACATGCTATACAGAGGCTATTGGAGAGCATGTATGGGAAAAAGCAATGGATGTTGAGATGGACGCATTGGTCCATAATGATACATGGGACTTGGTTGCATTACCAAAGGACAAGAATGTTATTGGATGTGAATGGGTTTACAAAGTGAAGTGCAAATCTAATGGTTCTATCGAGAGACATAAAGCACGATTGGTAGCAAAGGGTTATGCACAGACCCAAGGATTGGATTATGATGAGACGTTTAGTCCAGTGGCTAAGATGGGCACAGTGAGAGCAGTCATTGCTATGCCTGCAGCTAATTGTGGCTGGGAAATGCATCAGATGGATGTCAAGAATGCATTTCTAAATGGAGATCTACAAGAGGAAGTGTACATGGTACAACCAGAAGGGTATGTACACCCTAGATATCCCACTCACGTATGCAGGTTGAAAAAGGCATTGTATGGTCTGAAGCAAGCACCTCGTGCTTGGAGTGATAAGATGAGCAGATATCTTATCTCACTTGGTTTTCAGATTTCTACAGCAGATTCTTCACTCTATGTGAAGAAGACAGAGCATGGGATTGTTTTACTAGTCATCTATGTGGATGACTTGATTATCATCACAGGTGATCATGGTGCAGATGTGATGCATGTCAAGAAAGCTTTGAGTGGAAAATTCGACATGAAAGATCTTGGTGAGTTGAGATACTTCCTTGGAATAGAAGTGGTCAAAGATCATGCAGGTACTTGGTTAGTACAGCGCCAATATGCATTGGATATGTTGGCAAAGTATGGCATGACAGGGTGTAAGCCTATGCGTACACCATTGGAGCAAAATGTGAAGTTGCGGGCTGATTATGGCGAGGAATTGGATGATCCTTCTATGTACAGGAAGATGGTTGGTAGTCTCATATACATGACTATCACATGCCCGGATTTGAGTTATGCTGTGGGGCTAGTCAGCCAGTTTATGCAAAGCCCCAGGAAACCACATTTGGATGCAGTGAGACGCATCATGAGATATGTGAAGACCACAGCACATTATGGTTTATTTTATGAGGGTGGTAAAAGCTTGGACATACATGGCTACACAGATGCTGATTGGGCAGGTAGCGCATATGACAGGAGGTCTACTAGTGGATATGCTTTTACACTTGGAAGTGCCGTGGTGAGTTGGAGTAGCAAAAAGCAACCTACAGTTGCTTTATCCAGTACAGAGGCTGAGTCAGGGGTGCAGCCATTGCTACTTGTGAGGTTATATGGTTAAAGAGTCTCTTGACAGATTTATGTGAGCCTATTGATGGCAAAGTTGTCATTCATTGTGACAACATGAGCAGTATACAGTTGGCAAAGAATCCAGTGTTTCATGCGAGGACCAAACACATAGAGGTCCATTATCACTTTGTCAGAGAAAAGGTGCTGGATGGTACAGTTGATCTTCAATATGTGAAGACTGATGAGCAAGTGGCTGATATCTTTACAAAGCCACTTAGCAGGGAGAAGTTTGAGTACTTCCGGACTATGTTGGGAGTACATGGGATGAGCTTGAGGGGGAGTGTTGAGAGTCTTGATATCCCAAGCTCATCTACATCTTCATCGGCAGTACATCATGAGCTTGAGAGGGGCTGTTGAGATTCAAGCTCGATGTCAGTGTGAGCCAGCTATGCTATGTGCTGGCAGATTAGGTAGGAACATGTGTGAGACATAAATGACCGCGTGTCCAGCTGGTCATAGTGTGTGGACATTAGCTAGTGTTAGTAGAGTGTGGACACAACTCATTGTGTGTTGTGTGGATTATGGATTAGTGCATTATGCTTTGTGTGAGAGTGGACATGGCTTCCCTCTATGGTTAGGGTTTGCAATATACATTAGGGTTTGCTCCTGTGTGTGTGTCTCCTCTCTCTCTACCGTTCTTTCAACAGTAAGCTGTCTCTGAATACCATTCTTCTTCAAAAATTAGAGAACTCATTGGAGAAGTACTCTCCCCCTCCATCTGACCTCATTGGAGAAGTACTCTCCCCCTCCATCTGACCTTAGCCACTTTACATGTTTCCCTGTTTGCTTTTCAACCATAACTCTGAAATTCTGAAAATGAGTGAACACCTCACTCTTCTCCTTCATGAAGTATACCCACACTTTCCTTGTGTGGTCATCAATAAATGTCACATAATACCTGTAGCCTCCCATAGATATGGTCTTCGTCGTAGGACCCCATACATCTGAATGCACAACATCTAGTGCATTTTTGCTCACATTTTTGTCACGTGAAAATACATACTTTGTTTGCTTTTTCTAAATTGGCATGCTTCACATTTTTTTGCATACCTTCAACTTTGAACTTTGGCAGCCCTGTCACAATTCCTTTAGTCTACATAGACTTCATTCTTTGCACATTCACATGTCCAATTCTTTTATGCCAAATGTTTGTGTCTGCAATAATTCCTGAACCATTTGCAAACATTGCAGCACTCACTTCAGGCATGTTTACATTCAATGTAAACATTCTCCCCACTCTGTTGCCTTTTGCAACCAACTTGCACTTGTCTTTAAAGTCTTCAACATAACAACCATCAAGGTTAAACCGAACTTGCAAACCCTGCTCAATCATCTGGCCAACTGAAACTAGATTCTTTGTTATGTGTGGAACATGAAGTACATCTGCAAGGTACTTCACTTTGCCATCCTGCATAGACAATGGCACATCTCTAACATGGGCAATTGGATGAGCAGTGTCATCCCCTGTTTCCACAAAACTTGGTCTTTCAAGGTTTTTCATCTTCTTGAACCACTCCCCATGACTTGTCATGTGGTTCGAAGCACCTGAATCAACGTACCATACATCATCATTATGTGCTGCTTCAACATTTTCAGACATGGCATTAACAACATGCTGCATAACACTGCTTGAGGATGCATAGTTGTTTTGCTGCAATTTTTCATTTTGCATGTCTGCCTACTTCTTATAAACACAAATAGGGAAGAGTAGATGAAGCTCTTACCCTCGTATCGCTTCCTATGCTTCTCTTGCTTGCAGCTCAACCCTTAGCATGAACTAGGCTCTGATACCATGAAAAGATACAGGGGAGAAAAGAGCTTGAGCTCTTGCAAGCATACACACACTCACAAAACCCTAAAAGAGAACACACAAGGTGAGAGGCTGAAAATCTTCTTTTTCTTCTTCACACAACACTCAACACACCATATACAAAGATAAGAGTACACACTATATGAAAAGGTACTCAACCAAATACATACTAGGGTTCTCTATAGTGTGAATCCAACTAAATGAGCTGGCGCTATAACTATGCCAGTCTCTAGAATGGTTGTCACATAGCCTGTTGTGCGCTTTTACCGCACGAGTCGGAGCTGGGGACTTGCCGAACACCGTATGCAAGCCACGAATGGCTGCAAGCATACAACCAGAACCTAGCAAGCATACAACCACAACCTAGCAAGCTCAAAGAGAAAGCAAAGGTGTGTCACTCACCGCTCAAACCGTCGTCGTGAGGATTCTCGCGTTGCAGTGAAGAAGGAGCCGCCGTCGCCGCTCTACCGCCTCGCCACCGCCGTGCCACCACACAGTGCTCGATCGCTCTCTCTCTCTCTCTCTCTCACACATATGCAGGAGAAGGGGATCGAGAAGATAAGGCAAGAGCACACTTTGTATTCAACACATTGAGAATGAGAGTTTTAGGGTTACATTTGACTCTTATAGGTGACTTAGCTGTTCACACATGGGTGCCCATACATGGCCGGCCAATCCTAACCCTTATCCTGCTGATATTCAAGGTGCGCCTCTCATCGGCGATCACCCAATCTCTTTATCCTTTACATGTGGTGCCGACAAGCCCGGCCCATGACTCAGAATACTTAAATTAATTACATGACGTAAAACATAGTACGTCTCAATGTCCGTCATAGGTTAACAACAGGGAAGTAGAGTGAAAGTATGCTGGAATTTAAAAGATATAGAGTGTAATAAAGTCAAGCATGTTAGACCACAATGGATATTGCCATGAGAACTTAGTTTAAGGGGTCACAATAATGAGCTAGCATAGCAAATTAACAGGAGTTTAAAATTATTGAAAGTAAATCAAGAGTTAGCAAGGTATCGAAGGTTAATCAAGGTCTATAACTGGCCTAAGTCAAACAAAATTACCAAGCTTAATAAATAAACAGATGACCACAATGTGTCTACTCTAAGAATAAGTTAATACCACGAGCCTAGGGACACAAGAAACATCAAAGTTACAGGAGCCTTTTGCCTTTATTTCTTTATACACGTAACAATTTTTACACACAATAGCGACCTCCCTAAAGCAAAACTAACATCGATCTTGGTACCATGTTTAACACAGGGCATTCTCCAGGAATCTATTAGTTCACCTTAGGCAAGGCTACCCCCTACCAACCCAGGGCATCAGTCTGGAGTAGAATACTCCTCGTCTACCAAGTGTTAATAAGGCGATAGGCCAACATTAGAGCACATAATAGACTTGCATTGCCATTTATTGTAGGCTTTTTTCTTTTTTTTTAATTTATTTCTTTTGATCTTCACTCCTGAACTATAATGTGTTCTTGCATCCTTTCGACAAAGAGGTAAAAGCTATGTCCTAGAGGTCAACACACACACAGCCAAGTTGTTCAAACATTAAGATGGTTATAACCTTAGACTTAAGACAACCATATTGCCAGGTTAACTAAAGACTTCATGCATTCTCAAGAATATATCCAATAAGGTTAAACTTATTAATGATTTACACTAGCACATCAGGCAATTCAAAAACTAAGTGGTGCTTTGACAATTTCCATGTGGTCATGCATTATAGTTCATGTAATTAATCGAACAGTAAAAATTAAAGACTGTGGGCATGGAAGAATTACACCTGAAATTGGAGATCTTGATTTGACGAGACAACTTGCAATTTGATGTAGATATATTTTGATGACTTTGCGGAGCAGTCTCAGGACTTGGAAGCGAACCCACCTCAAACTTTTCAACCTGTACAATCAACTAACAAGCACTATACCTCGAGAGGCACATCAGTGTGAAAAACTAAAGACATACTGTTAAGGACTCCAAACTAGAAATAACTTGAAAACACTAACCTACCTACCAGTCACCACACTACTACTGAGGATATGGTAAGAGGATGTTGTAGAGTCCTGGCTCTAGCCCTAAGGCTAAGCCTCTATCCGCATCATCCAAATAAATAAAGTCAACCTCGGTAGTGCCATGAGTTTCATCCGTCCATTCATCGTCGCTCGTCAGATATATCGTTTTCATTTTCCCATCACATAAACTCATCAAGAATGTAACCATGCGAGGATAGTCCTCTTGTGGAAAAGAAAAGTTTTTGGGCTATCGGGGATATGTCCTCTACGGAGTAGGGGTCAGTCATGGTCAATAGGCGTATTAGCCATTCTAATTCCTCAACATTTTGCTCTCTGGCTAATACATCTATATTATCCAATTCAGTTTTAATTACAGGATAGCACATGTGAAATATCTGAGAAAGGTACAGATGATACCTCTCACCAAAGGTGGGGGTGGATGAAGTGTGTGATGATCGTGCATCTGCCATATCTGCAAACACAGATATAGCATCAGTAGGTTTATGAGACAGGTCAATCTAGTTCCTGATTGTATACATATATTTTTGCTCTTAATGTGCTCTTGCTCTTTTTACTATTTTTTAATTTTTTTTCTTTTCTTTTTTGTGTATGAAGCTATATATATACATCCCCTTGAATTTGGCAATTACATCGTCATGAGAGAAGGTTAAGGAGGAAGCAATAGAATGTCGAGCGTGAGTACATGCTCCCCCTTTCCTTGAGTAGATCATATTTTCTGCAATGATGTTGTAGCCTCTTGGAACCAATTTGTCCAGCGGGTCATAGGTGGTGATGTGGGCAAATAGCTTTTTATGACCCTCGTGGGCCACATCAAATTGCAGAGATGGTAGTGTACGCTCCCATTGACGAATGGAGGAAATGGTTTCCGACGATACTTTTACAAAGGGAGACATAGACTCATTGGTCTCTTGTTGGGTGTTGACAAGAGTAGGTGTAGAGCAGCATGAAGAAACTTCTATATCAACGTGTGCTTGGCATGAGGAGCTAGAAGCTTCATGTGGCTCCCCCCTTCCTAAGCTAGGTGGTATTGATCGATATCGTTTGGGAATCCAAACTAGCTCTGGAAGAAGCGGTGCGGAGCACTCTGTTACCTTTCCCTTACCACGGTCTTAAATTGTTGTTGGGGTGGCAACATTTGGTTTGCAAGGTTTTACAGGTGATGTAGAGGGATTCGACTTATGTTTAGGGACCCAAATCTGGTCATTCCCCTCGTAGTACCCTTGGGCTACTAATAATTTTTTAGGGATCCATCGTGATGTTACATTGCCCTTTCTCGGGTGGGTAGCTGCTTTCCTTCTACGAGGCTTCTTGTCTGAACGAGATTGAGCAGGGGAAGTAGCTATTAACGAAGCTTTTGGGACCCATTTGTATGTACTCTTTGGCATAGTAAGCAAAGCCTTGGAGACCACACTGCCTATTTCCACTCTTGGCGTTAAAGCATTACTAGAGGGGTGGCAAACAATCAAAGATGGTTTTACCACTAGACTTTGTGATTTTTCGTTATCTAGCATTTTGTCCAGAGTTGATGACTTAGGTGCGGGATTTTGAGCGGTCAGACCGAGAGCGGGTTCTTGCGTTGTAACTCGCCTGGTTGCCCAATCAATATTGCACTTGGTGGCTAACATCCATTTGCGCCCTAAGTTTACAGTCCCCTCCATGGTACCAGCAGGCATAACCAAAAAGCTTTGAATTACGGTCCCCTTGTCATAGGCAACCGAAGTGTGCAGAATTCCTGAGACAGGGGTTTTCTTCTTGTTGATTCCTTTAACTTGGATAGAACTCTTGGATAAAGGTGGTTTTCCAAGTTGACACCACACGCCATATGATAGCAAATTATGTTGAGTTCCTGTATCCAATAATGCATTATACAGCACCTCCCCGTAAGGACTCTGTAACTCAATTGGGTATCTTAGAGGCAGGTCAGATTCCAGTGAATCCTCCTCTGCTTCCTTAAAAAATGCTTGCGTAATCCCCAAGTTGGCTTCTCGTTGGCGCCTAGCACGCTGTTAACGTTCTTTAGCTTCAATTCTTGCTTGTATCTTCTTAAGCTCAGCTTGTTCTTTAGCTGCCTTCTTCTGATGGATTGCATGTAACTCCTCTTGGCTCAGGGGGTCATAATATCTTTTGAATTTACTCCCATTGAGGAATCCAATAGTTTCAACTCCGTCAAGAGTCTCCACCCGGATAGTACCTTGCGGGGTAATTTCACATACTCTATACGGTCCCTTACCAGCATATTTGAGCTTCTTCTTTTCGTTACGCACTCCATACATTAGGACTTTATCCCCAACCTTGATGTCCTTGTCTTTCAAGTGGAGATCAAACCATTTTTTCCTTCTATCCTTCTCAACAAGAGCATTGTACATAGCCAATTGTCTTTCTTCGTTTAGCCGCTCAAGGATATACAAACGCTCTACTAAGGGATTACCAACTTGGAAGCATGGAGAGTGTTTAAAACGTCTCAACCCAGACACGGATCAGCCACTCAAATTTTTAAAAAAAAGCACCTCGAGTCAAGAGATTAAAGAGGTACAATAGTCTTCTTTTGAATAAAAGAATTCATGGGATTTGTAGAAATCAATTCTATCCATATTTCCACTTTTGGAAAATAATCATAAATCAAATTATACTAAAAATTCCTCTTCTTCCCATTTAATTTCTTGGATCCCAATTACCATGGTAATTCCTCTTTTTGCATTCAATTATTTAAATTCCAATGTCATGGGAATTCCTCTTTTCCCATCAATTATTTCTCATAAAATAAATTTATCTAAATTAAAATATCCATTATTTCGATATGCTAGAAATTTCTCTTTGCCCGTCTAAATGATGGAATTCCAAATGTCAAAAGAACTCCTCTTTTGACGGTTAAATATTTCTCATAGATAAATAATGCATCGGGAAAGATATTGGAACAAGGAGTAAGAGTTGTTTTCTGAAACCGGGCATGGATCTGGTTGTGATTCACCTTGCTGGTCCTCAACAGATGAGTCCATGGCTCTTTTATATGGATCTGTTGGTTGATCTTGTTGATCTTCAACGGAGATTCCATATTGAATTTTTTTATAAGTGAATATATTGTCGGGTACTATGAGCTAGGAACTATCCAAACGGCCCCTGAGTGGACAGGTGGTGAGCGTTCTGGTTGCCAATGATGCCATAGATACTCCGATGAAGGAATGATTTGAAATTAAGATTCAACCGGATATTAAGTGGTGTGACTAGCTTTAAGTTTGCTTGAACATCTGGCTAGGGAGTCTAGGAACTCTTTTCCCTGGTACCCGGGACAAAACCTAACCAAATTCTTAATTGTATCCCATCATGTGGTTGGGCAGTTGGCTAACCCATGGGACTGGATGGGGTTAGGCTGGACTGATGGATCCGTAAAATGAGACTCAATTCTGTTGTAGTACGCTAGATGAAGTAAATCCCGGATAGTAATTGTTCTATGGAAACAAGGAATCAATGGTTGTGCCTCTCGATGGGGAAAAAAGCATTGATCTCTATGATCCAAGTGCAAGTTTCTTCCTTGATCTGACCAAGTGACTTTAGGTTCGGTCGGATGAGTTTGGTCAGTAATGACCTTGACTACGTTGTTAGAGTAAACATATCCTGGAGGAATCGCCCGTGCTTTCCGGGCAAGGGAAGTTTTTCCGAGTTCGGTTTTGGAAGAACCGAGGGATTTATCTCCTGTTCGGATATCCGTGGACGAGGAATCGTCCGTGCTTTCCGGGCAAGGGAAGTTTTTCCGGATTCGGTTTTGGAAGAACCAAGGGATTTATCTCCTGTCCGGATATCCGTGGACGAGGCCCCGAGTGCACCGCGCAAGGAGTGCTACTTCCACTTCTAGCACCCCCAAATCTGTTGCGCGAAGGGGACAGGGATCTTTTAGCTCTGGTATCAGAGCAAATTGGCTATAGTGGACCAACTCAGAAGTCAAAAATGTCAAAAATTTATGAAGTAACAGTAAAAGGTTGGAATTGTGTGATGAAATTCATACAAATTGATATTCAGACTGAAATTCGTAAATTGGTAATTGGGTCTTCAGATGGAAGTACCGCAATTGTATAGAATCCCTGACTTGCTTGAGGCCTAGACATGATGGTATTTACCTTATAATTCCAAGGACCATGACTACCCATATATACCGAGGGTATAACTGCAGCTCTTTACTGGCACTATATACGAGTAAATCTAAGACCTTGAAATTATAAGCAAAAATGCTATCGAGATGATGAATTTGAATGTGGTTGATATGATTTTAAAATTCTGGTTGAGAATTGATGAATTGATTTGGATTCTGATTGGAAAAAGATGATTCCTGAATTTTGGTTAAAAAGTGATAAGCTGAGCAAAACCATAATGAGGATGAATGGGCCAAGTCCCTGTGATAATGTTCGTAACTGGAATGATGATAATGACCTCAGCAAATCACTATGAGATTAGTGGATTGTGCTGTCAGATTGCTACTGTTAACACTTGACCCGGTGGATCAAGTTAATAGGATGACGAATTGAGAACTAGCTTGACTGAAATTCCCATGGAGGAATGTTCAGAAAGAAATTTTTCGGTCTAATGGACCATTATTGTGTTAAGGATATGAATGATATAATCTGAATGAATTGTTATTTAATGATGAGTTCTATAAGGGATATTTATCCCAGGATTCTGTTGGGTTGACCAGAATATAAGGAACCCCAGAATCAGTTGGATCTTAAGAGAAAGAGTTGTCCTCTAGTTTGCGGGATGAGGACATCTCACGTTTTTTAAGTGGGGTAGGATGTAAGATTCCTCCGCTCAGCTTTTGAGGTGTACAGGTGTAAGAACCTCCCTTTCTGATCTTATAATTATTCCCCTCTCTGAAATAAAAGAAAGATTGTGTTTTACCATGCTTTGACCTAGAGAGAGAAAATGTCTAAAGGGAGGTAGTCCAAGTGTCTAAAATGGGTTCCCCTGAAACAAAAATTCAAAAAGAACTTTCCAATGTGCAATTGGAATTAATTGGAAATAGGTATAAAGGACCTTAGCCTAAGGGTCTAGTTTTTTAGAAATTTTTGGATTATGGTCCAATTAAGGTTCCTATGAGCCAATAGGATCAATCCATGTGTGGGGAGGAGATAAATCCAATTTATATAAGAAAAATACCCAAAAAATGAGTAAATGCCCACATAAGATGAAGAGTTGACTAAGGACAAGGTTTATTTATTACTAAAAAAATTACATATTTTGGGTATAATGATTCATTTTTGACACATGTGTAAGGAAAAGGGAGCCCTTCAAGGAGGCACCTATTTCACATGTGTAGTGGAGTTTAAACTCAAAAATATTATGATATTTTTATCTCTCCTCTCTCCTAGATCAAACCAAATCAAAAGCGAGCCAAACAAGGTCCAAATCTTGTCCAAATTCAACCAAACTGAACTTGGAAAATTCTAGAAATTAGTTGGACTTGGTTAGAGGCCTCCCTCACCTATAAATAGATCCTTAGCCCTTTGTAAAAAAATATGAGAACTATACTATGCCAGTATTATGCTGAAATAATGATATTTTCTATTATCCTCTAAAAACCTCTACAAAATTGAAGAGATTGGAGCTCCTCTCTCTCTTCAATCTTCCTTGGTGACTCCTACAACATACCAAACCAATTGATTGGTTGGGGGCCTCTACTATGATCAAAGAATTTAGAAGGTAAAGTGTGGATTATTGTCTTTTTCTTATTAAAACTCCAAATGCTTCTCTTCTCAACCCCTCTCAAGCTTGATAAGCTTTAATTTGAATGGCTTTTGATTACTATTGAAGTTCTTTTATAAATTGTAATAAAGAAACACATAAATTTCTATTTATGCTTAATTTTAATGGTTTTTAAGCATTTCTCTCTCTCCCCCCAAAGAAAGGTCATTCCTATGACCTATTCTCAATCCAAATGAAGCTTCTCATGAAGCATTTCTCTAATCCAAAAGTTATTTCTATGCTTGTTTAATTAGAGAGAAAAATAATAGCTTTTTAATGCTTTTATGATATTTATTTCATAGAGAAATTATGAATCAATCCATAAGTGGATAATGATCCAATTAGTGGTCATTCTAATCATATCAATAATATTAAACTTCATCCTTTCAATTAAATTGAGAATTATCAGTAATAACAGCAGCGGAGCTATGGCAAATTTTTTGTAAAATAAGCACATAAGACATTTTCATTCATGATATGAAAAGAGAACTTCCTACCATATTCTAGGAATTATCATCCTAGATTTATTGAATGATTCTCATTGAAATCATGGAGAAATTAATTTTTACGTTTATGCTTAATTAATAAATTAGAAAAAAGAGAAATTCTAGTAATTTTTTTATGTTAAAAGAGTAGTCTCCATGATAATGGAAATCCATGTATTCCAAAGAATTAAGAGAAAAAAATGGAATACTAATATAATGTATATTTTATGTAAAAATTAAAGAAAGATTTTAGTTAAATTTATCTTTTTGCATAGATAAATTTATATGATGAAAGAGGAATTCCCACCATATTGGAATTCAAATAATTAAATAAGGAAAGTGTAATTCCTAGTTTAAAGGAATTAATGAAGATTTTTATTTAACTTTCAAGAGAAAATTTAGTTAAATTTATCTTTTTGCATAGATAAGATTAAATGTTAAAAGAGGAATTCCTATTACATTTGGTTCCATCATTTGGATGGAAAAAGAGAAATTCCTATCACATTGGAATTATTGGATAATTAATTTAAATTTAAAGATGAGTTTTTAGATAAATTTATTTATCTATGAGAAATAATTAAATGTTAAAAGAGGAATTCCTATTACATTTGGATGGGAAAAGAGAAATTCCTAGTATATTGGAATTATGGGATAATTAATCTAAATTCAAAGATAAATTTTTAGATAAATTTATTTATCTATGAGAAATATTTAACCATCAAAAGAGGAATTCTTATGACATTTGGAATTCCATCATTTAGACGGGCAAAGAGAAATTTCTAGCATATCGAAATAATGGATATTTCAAATTAGATAAATTTATTTTATGAGAAATAATTGATGAGAAAAGAGGAATTCCCATGACATTGGAATGTAAATAATAAAATGCAAAAAGAGGAATTCCCATGGTAATTGGAATCCAAGAAAATAAATGGGAAGAAGAGAAATTTCTAGTATAATTCGATTTATGATTATTTTCCAAAAGTGGAAATATGGTAGAATTGATTTCTACAAATCCCATGAATTCTTTTATTCAAAAGAAGAATATTCAATATAATTCAATTGAGGAATTGAGAATGAATATGGAAATAGTTGTCAGAAAAAGAATCTTTAATTAGGCCAAGCAATTGGCAAAATTTTAGAAAAAGTCCTATTATCGGTATCAATCTAGAAAAAGCTATTAAATAGGAATAGCATGTGAATGGATGTGATAAGATGTGTATTTTATGATAATATGTAAATCGGATACGATAAGATGAGTGTGGGATGTGATTGGATGTGATTGGATGCGAATGCGGATGTATATGTGAAAGAAAGGGTATGCATGTGTATGAGAATGAATAAATGTGGATATGGATGTAGATCTGTATGGGATGTGATTGGATGTGAATGCGGATGTATATGTGAAAGAAAGGGTATGCATGTGTATGAGAATGAATAAATGTGGATATGGATGTAGATCTGTATGTTAATGTATGGATGTGGATGTGGGTGTGGATGTATGGATGTGGATGTGGATATGGATATGTATGGATGTGGATATGGATATGGATGTATGGATGTGAATGTTGGTGTGCATGTATGGATGTGGATATGGATGTAGATGTATGGATGTGGATATGGATATGGATATAGATGTATAGATGTGGATGTGTGGAGGTGGATATGGATATGGATGTATGGATGTGGATGTAAGGATGTGCATATGGATGTAGATGTATAGATGTGGATATGGATATGGATGTATGGATGTAGATGTGTATGTGAATGTATGGATGTGGATGTATGGATGTAGATGTGTATGTGAATGTGTGGATGTGGATGTATGGATGTGGATATGGATGTAGATGTATGGATGTAGATTTATGGATGTGGATATGGATATAGATGTATGGATGTGGATGTATGGATGTGGATATGGATACGGATGTATGGATGTGGATTTGGATGTGGATGTATGGATGTAGATGTGTAGGTGAATGATTTGTAATTCTGTGAGATGGAATTCCATGAAATTGTAGGTTTTGACCTTGAGGGTTTTTTTATATAAAAATTTTATGAGTCATCTAGGTCATGATTTGCAATGTGCGCTCATTTCTCGCTTCCAGAGGGGTGACAAGAGCATTGTTATTTTGTTCTTGATATGCTCCTTAGTCTCCGTATTGATTCTTGAATTTATTGTTGAAATGATGTCCACGCAGTAGGGAAGACTACTGATTGTTTGCTTGAACAGACAAGCTCTTGTGTTGGTGTGGTTGAGTGATTTGCTTACTGTTTTTTGGGCCTCCATTCTTCTCGAACCATAGGTGAAGTTGTTTGCTGTTGAATTCGGTGGTGGTGAGGTTTTCTTCACATTGTTCAATTTTGGGAAACATATGATGGAATTACCATCATAGTATCCTTGTTGTTGAAGTACATGCACAGGCACCCATCTTTGATGAACACTATAATTTGGTGGCCGATGTGCTTGGTGTTGAGGCTTTCTTCTTTGTGCAAGCTTAGGGGACTTTGTGATGCGCTGGGGAGATGAACTCGCCTAGGCTTTTGTGGAGTACTTTTCTTTTTCCTTGGCTTTCGAGTGTTGCATTTAGGAAGAGGTTTTGACTCTCGAGGCACCCAAATTTGATTGGCACCTTCATAGTAAGTAGTATTGAGCTACAAGTAGCTGTCTCTCCACCCACATTTTGATACTATTAAGATACCTTGATTGTGGTTGTCGTGGGGTGGAGTTGTCTTTTGGGTTGATGTGGAAGATGTTGGGCCCTCCTTGACTTTGGTTAGCACTGAGATTGCGGGTTTGAGACTCATTGGCATTGTTGATGATGAGGTTAGAGTCTCTTGTGGAGTGGCTGCCAATGACGAGGCCTTTGAGCATGTGGTTGTCTCCTTTGGTGAGGTTTGTCGATAAAGATGCATAGGCTCCGAGGTCTTTCCTTTGAGTTCCCTGTTAGAGATAGATGGTTTGGTTGTGGGAATTTCTTCAGGAATAGATGTTGATTGTGAGGTTTTGGCATCGAACTTTGTAGGTGAGGATGGGGTTGAAGGAGTAGATGCTTTATCGAAGTCGGTCGTTGATGCAGATGGTAGGTCATTGTGTAGAGGGGATTTTGTGGAAGAGGCTTGTATCTTTGTGTGCAGCATCATAGATATCCATTAAAGTTGGATCCTCTTCTTGGCAATATGGTATTGCCAACTTTTTGTCGTTGACCATCATGATGACTTTATTTCTAGAAGCAAAGCACAGTGGTGCTTGGGCAACAACAGTCCATTTATGCCCCAAGATAAAATTTGCTTCCAACACATACTCAACCACAAAAAACTTGCAAGTGAGGGGGTTAGTTTCAATATACATGGCATGTTCAAGTCTTGTATAAAGGTGATCCTTTCAGGATGTGCGTGAGTGTTGGTTGACCTAACAAATTCTATAGCTCGAGGGTCGTGAGATTGTGTTCTCGTGTTGGATAAAGTTGTGCTTGAGCTGTGGTGATTTTATTTAAAATTTCCAATCCAACAAGAATCCTAGGGATCTTTTCAGTAAGATATGTTGGAAGTTCTAGCTCTTCTATGGTCTCGTTCTCCCCCGTAAAAGCAATTGTACAATGTCTGTAGAAGTGTTCAAGGTGACTGTTTGCATGGATTCATCTATTGAATAAAATAATTCACCTATCCAAGTTCCACCAAGGACGACATCATAGTCAAGGGAATCTAGGGTAGCAAGGAATGTAAATTCCATATCTCCGCCGCCGTCGATTGTTTGAGTAGTGTAGCTAAAGTAACTTGGAACTTCAATGTTTTGCCCATTGGCTCCTCTTGCAAGACTATTGTCTGTAGGGATGAGTTTAGGTTATCCCAATGACACCCGAGTGTCTATTGTCATAATGTTATAACTAGCTTGAGGGCTAATCAATGCATGTTTGCGCTTAACATCATTGCCTGTAGGAAAATCCAACCATACCATGATAGCATCTTCCAAAGGAACCATGGGTGGTTTGGTTATTATTTCAGCTTCAGACCCTGTTTTTGTTTCATATTCCCATTCACTTCCATCCTTTGTTTGGGTCTCAGCGTTTTCAAGAGTACCCAATGCGTACACTGGCACACTTAGCCCTTTGGACAATTCTTAATGAGGGCTGTTTGGAAACTTGTTACGAATCCTCACAGTCCTATTTTATGGAGTTTATTATGTCCTTGTATAACTTAGGTTAATCCATTAAAGGTGGTGCAAGTGTTGATGTGATGCTAGCTTTATCATGAGAGAATAGCATTCCTCTCAAAGCCTCATTCCCCCGAATGAGGCTTTGAGAGACTATTTTAATCTTGTAAGGGAATTATCAAATTCCTCACGTGCTTTCTCAAGCCTATAGTTTATACAGTCTGTTTCAAATGACTCTTCTGTAGAGAGTATGTCTTCCTCTAGTCTCTTAAAAGGGAAGCGGTACTCCTCTAGGCTTTGTATCTTGGTTTCTCTTTTAGGATTGGCATTATGAGGCTCAATCACAACCGGTGACCTTGTAAGACATTCAACCAAGCTAAGCATGCTCTCCTAAGCTTGCTTTTTGCGTTCCGCATATGTCATGTGATCAGTATTATCCATTTGGGGTAGTTGGGTGGGTTCTAGTTTCTTGATTGGTCTATGTGGTGCTCCTAGTGAAGAGTAAGAACTTGTTTCATCCTCATTTAGTGATGTACTAGAACTTGTTTCATTTTCTGACTTTCTTTGGTTTGTTAGTTTTTCATTATATTTACCCATACGACGAGATCGAATTTTCTTTTGGGTTTTTATATCCTGTGTCATACATATGGGTGCTGAGGTTTGTGTGGTGGTCTTTGATGTGGATGCTTCTGCATCTTGTATAGCTTTTGGCTCTTTTGTGTTTATGTCCCCTTTTGGGTTTATGTCCTGTATAGACTCCTTTCATTAGGAAAAATTTGGACTCACAAACTGACCCTCTAAGGGCTTTCTCTCTTTTCTATGAATCAAGGAAAAAAGTGCAAAAATAATGTTATAATATTGCTCCTCTCTCTTCTATTTTTAAATCTTATACAACTCAAAATATTAGTTTTATAATAGATTCACTTATTATTTTATTGACTGTCCAAGAACTGTACCAGACCTGCTCAGAACTCGAATATCTCAAAAACTATTTTTTTATTTGAGCTGGTTTCAAATATCTCAAAAGATATGACATTCTTAAATGCTCAGTTCATTTATACTGAAGAAACAATCATTTCGTCATTCTAGAAGGATTTTATCTTAAAAGTGGAATATCTCGATTTGTACTTTGTATTTCATAATTTCTTTTTACAAGTACGTAGATCCGTGATTTATCTACATTTTGGTGCGGTTTTATGTTTTTTTATAGAGATTTGAAGAGAATAGACATTTTTTAAGATTTTAAGAATGTGTTTAGATTTATTATTTTAGAGAGTAGTGTATTACGAATTTTCTCTTCTTCTTCTCTTTAGGTCATTTCTTCTTTCCATAGCTCATTTCTTCTTCTACTTTCAAATTTGCCAAACAGTTTGTATTTCCCTCCATCTGCAAATAGTTTGTATTTCCCTCCTATTCTATTGCACTTGTTCTACAAAGCTAGAGAGAATGAAGAGTGATTTATTTTTTGGTGCCATTTTCTTGGAGCCAACAAACCATTTCCCTCTTCATTAATCTTGCTATCACAGAGAGACACAGAGAAGAGACAACACAGAGCCAACATAGAGAAGCACCAGAGAGACAACACAGAGCCAACATAGAGAAGCAACAGAGAACAAAGAGACAACACAGAGAAGCAACAGAGAACAAAAATGGAGGTTAGCAATGTTTTGATGTTGGTTATGTTCAATTGAGTTCTATAAGTTATGTTTTCCTATTGGTTATGTGCATTACTATTCGTAAATAATAAAGTCAATAGTAAAATATGTTTTAGTATTGGTTAATAATAATAATATGTGTTAAAGTTGGTGTAAAGTTACACATATGTGTTAATAATCCTGAAATTTTGTGTGAGTTTACTTGTATACATTGATTGTACTCAATGGAGATAGTGATGTATCTAAGTGTTTCTAGTTTTTTGATGTTTTAGGAAGCAAGAAGCTCTAAGAAGAGAAGTATACACTTCTAGATAGATGAAGAGTATGCCCCATTGTACAAGAGAATTGAGGTTTCAATGATGAATCCATCGGTGATGCAATTACACAGAATAGCAGGAAAAAAACATATAGATCTTTGGGTTGATGGGTCTATATATCCACATGATCTTATTACACAACAATCTCCCCAATTCTCAGGACTAACATCATTTGTGAAGTATGTTTGTGAGGGTAATGCAGGGTTACATGGTTATACTTGGAGACTTGCAACCCAAGCCCATGTTTTTGCACAATAGATCATGAAACTTAATAGATCATTATTGGCAAAACAAGAAGAGAACAATGTTTTGCAAGATGCTATGCATGACATGGTAATGCAAAATGCCAGTTTGATTAACCAGGTTAATGATTTATAGGCTAGCAATAAGAAGATGAAGATAATGCTAGAGAAGACTGCCACTTATGGGCCCATAATGACATAGGAGGTACGTGAATGCCAAAGGTCATATAAACCTATGCATATGTTGGCAAAGACAGGTGGATAATACAGGAGGCAAAGGATCTATGCACAACGTGATAACATGCATAAGATGTTTAGCAATCTAGAAAATGAAGTGAATCAAGGAATTGACAAGATACTCACTAAAGATATGGTGAAGTCCATGCTTCAATGCCCAAAGTTTAAGTTAATTGGTGATGAAGTTATCATACAATACTTACAAGAGGTAAGTGATTCCTTCACATCAAATGTTATGCAAGGAATATGTGATAAGGTAGGAATAAGTTCTCAGTCTTATGGCATGATATACAAACATTTAGATATAAGGTTTAAAAAAGTGTTGCAAAAGAAAAGGGTCTTGCCTCTTCCTAAACCATTTCATGTGGTGTAAACACGACAATCATTAAACAGTAAGGTGGAACAAGAAATTGGTGAGCCAGTGCACTTATTTCACAGACATGTATGCAAGTATGGGTTAAAGGAAGTGCCGTTTGTCTTACACACAAATAACAATTTTGTATTAGATGTATGCAAGTTACAATATCTAATGGTAAAATTCTACAGTATATCTGTTGGCAGAATGTGGAAGCAAGCTAAAATTTGTTTTGAAGCTTGATGAAAGTGAGGTTATCAAAGGTCAGAAGTTAGAACGTGTTAGTCTAACTCTCATGAATAGAGCACTGGATCCTAACATCTTGCCTGGTCATCTTGATTAATTTAGTGTACAATCTGAGAATGAAATTTGGTGGCTTGCTGCATTTGAAGTACCAAAGGAAGATCATGAGATTTTGAAGATTTTCTTGAACTTGACCAAGATACCTAGTGCAACATCAAAATCATGGTGAAAGTTTGCACGTGGAAGGTTATGGTGAGTATCAAGTGAAATGGCACCTTGCTAGAGATCTCAAAACTTTGAAGTACATGTTTGGTGTGTCAAAAGCAACAAATGCAGAGTTTCCTTGCATACATTGTATGCGGTCTAGAAAAAAAGGTAAGAATGGAAAGAAACAATGGGAAGAAACATGCAGAGAAGGGTGTCCTACACGTGATCAATTTGTTTGCTGTGGGGGCCAAATGGTACAGTAGATCCTAAGTGGGATCATATTCTTGACATCCCCTTGACAAGAGTACACTTTTGCACTTTGCATGAACTAGTGAGGATCATAGAAAAATTGGTTTATGAATATGTGTATTTTGCTTATAAAATGCAATCAGCTTCTAATGCCCAAGAAACATGTAAAAGGGTGGAAGAAGTATTATCTGGGATGGGTTTACATCAAGGCCAAGTAGAAATAAAGAAGGATGAAAAAAGTTCGCCAGGCAAGCGGCAATGTACCATGCAAGCCTTGCTTTGGCGGCTCAAAAGCAAGGAAATTCCTCTCTGCACCACGAAATGAAAATGGAGAACTACTAGTACAACAACCATAGAAATATGAAGCATGGAAGCAATGGAGGAAAGACTAGAGTAGCAAAAGCAAATGTGTGGATTGCTCTTGACAAATTGGCAGTGCTTTTGCAAAAGATGACATTTGGACCAAATGATTCCAAGGAGTTTAAGGAGGTGATTAGTATATTCTATGTAGCATCAGTTGTTGAAGTCTAGACTTCAAGTAGTATAACACATTACATGGTAAGTGTGACATTACAATAAGTGTGACATTACAATTAATTTATATGGTTTTAGAGACTAACTATGATTACATTGTTTATTGATGAAATGTAGCATATATTGCATGCTCATGGTCCTTATTTTGCAAATGAAGGAAGTTTAGCGATATGGTCTACACAGGGCATGGAGCGATCTCATTGCAAGCACGATGTGCTTTCCAAAAGACAACTGCTCATGGAGGTGGAATCTATGATATCAATCCAATGAAACAATTACTTCTATGGTGGTATAGAAAGATAGTAATAAGGTTAGAGGAGAAGAAACCTATGTGCAATGGATCACATGCAATACACAGAGTCATATGTGAGGTTATAAAGGCACGATTCGAGAATTCATCGGGTAGAGAGAAACATGCTGAATGGTTGAGAAATCAAGAGAGGGAAGCAAGTGGAAAACCCGAGAGTCAAGTGTTTCAAATGAGCAAATGCAAGTTGAAACTCTGTAATTTTTTGTTGATGCAAGTATTACTCTACTAAACCAAAATGGCTTTCACATAGAGCTTGTAAACTAATGTGATATATCACCCATAATCTTAGCTTTGGAAGCTCTTCAAGAGGCTGCTGAAGCTTTTTTGGTGGACATATATGGTGACAATGTACGTAGCAGTCCATGCCAAGAGAGTCACCATCACTGACAAAGATATGTGGCTAGTTCTACGCATGCAAAAGTGGGGAAGATTATGGTGATGATGAGCCGCAATTTAGGGTTTAGGATAATCTCACTATTGTCGACCCAACGATGCCATCAAGATAGGCGGCTTGCATTCAAATCATCCATAATCTCCCTAACGAGGCGATGAAAAGGCCTCCTCGAGATCAGAAGGTCTGCCATCTTCTAATACTTTTTGATTTCCCGAAGAGCGATGGTGCCGGGTCTCCACTGACATTTGCGATGTGTGGGTGGTGGTGGGGGCCTGACCTTCACGGAATTAACCCTCTTGGTAGTCTGCTTCGTGCAAGCCATGTTCTTGAACTCTAGAAGACTATAAAATGTAAGTACAAAAACCCTAAACTCTATGCCTCTTAGAACTAGTCTCAACAGAGTGAGTAGGAGGTTTAGCAAAGGAATTACAACAAAATTTCCTTCGAGCTCGAGCTAGATAGCATGAAGATCAATCTTCCTAGTGGCAAGGCCTAGGACAACTAGTGAATGAATCTTCCCTCCACACTGAGCTTTGAACAAGTATAGGAGCTTGCAACGCTTCACAAGCACCACCTTCTCTAAGCTTGATTTTGCAGGCATGGACTTGAATGCAGCACCCTTTGTTAAAGCCTTGATCTTTATGAGAGAGACTTGTCCATCAAGGGAGCATACTTTTGTGAGAAAGACAATAATGTCAAAGCTGCATCCTGGACTCTTCCTCTGCCGCCCCTTGTTCCACCACCTCTAGATGCAAACTCATCGACATAGACAATTTCCTGAAGAAAATATTTGCATGCAAAATAAAAATATTAAAAATTATTCCAAAATAAAATTGCATGAAAAAAAATATTTTCAAATGAGATGAAATTGTCTGTGCGGGGCCTCAGGGGCCTGGGGACCCCACACATGTAATCTGGGGGATGCATTAGGGCCCTCCAGGCATGCCAGCCAAAGGTTGGTGAGGATGGCCCTAAATCTGCCAGCCTTTGGCTGGCATGCTTGGAGGGCCCTGATGCATCCCAGATTACATGTGTGGGGTCCCCAGGCCCCTGAGGCCCTGCACAAAAATTTTCAGGAAGATTAAAAAAAAACTTACGTACCTTCTCAGCCTCATCATTCTGTTTCCCGTTCGATGCATCTAGGTTTGCCCCAGGGATTGCTCTATCACCATGTATAGGGTCCAAGAGGTCAATGCATGGTCGAGGTCCAAAGAGCTCCTCCTATAGCCTCTCGAATTCTACATCTGAGATATCATACTGAGGAGTAGCTTCTGCAACACTTCTTTGGATGTGGATGATTGTAGAGACATCATCCATGCTCGTGCCATCATATCGACCAATCTCAGTTACTTGCAGAGGGACATCCACAGTGTCAAAGTCAATGAGGTCTTCATCAACATCCCAGACAAGGTGGTAGTAGAGCTCTTTCTCCCTCAAATCCAAGACCTCAAGGACATCCTGCATGAGCAAGTACTCAACACCATCTATAGTGATGGCACTCAATGATGCAAGTTTTGCATTCTCAGTAGGATGGGCTCTGCCTCTTGGTGGATAGTTGACAAGTCCAAAGACAAGCTACGTGCCTCCTCTTCTTGCTTGTCTTGGACTGTCTCCTCTGGCTCCTTCTCTTCATAGGTGAGAAGAGGCACCACTAGCTCCTCATCATTCTCCTCTTCAAAATCAGAGCATAATATATAAATAGCAAAGGCAATATCCCACTCGATGAGATCAATTGGATTTACCTCCTCAAAAGTGAGGGGCACAGAGGTAGATCGGAAGGGGGGGAACATGTGCAAGTGCTCTTTGCACAACCTTTCTATGGTTGTCACCACTCTTCATGGAGAAGAGGAACTCTAGGGGTATCCCCACCGAGAAGAGGAACTCTAGGGGTATCCCCACCGAGCAGTGGAGTTAGGGATAAAAAATGTGATATCATCACATCCCGCGCAAAAAAATGCAAGCACTGAGCTATCGAGCTCTAGAGTCCTAAATATATTCTCTAGCTCAACACTCTAACAAAACCTAGGGTAAATTTGGTCCCACATCTGACCGTAATGGGTTTCACTCATCCACTGTGCGAATGCATCATGATGAGAAGCCATGGTGAAGGCATAAAGGGAGCAACAAGCAAGGTGGATAGAAAGTGAGAGATAGAGAATGCAATAGAAGTGAATGAAAATAACCCCTATTTATACTTATAAATATAAGTTTATATATTATTTCATTAAAACTTTAATAAAGTAATATATATTTTATTAAAATTTTAATGGAGTACTGTCATTCTTCCCTTAGTAATGGTTTGCGGGAAGAATGGTAGTGGTGCCACTCTTCCACATTACATTTCTGGGAAGGTAGAATGGCAGTGGTGCCATTCTCTCCTCAAACCATTCTTACCAAGAAGGAATGACACCACTGTCATTCTCCCCTCATACCATTATTACCAAGGGGGGACAATGGCATCCTTACTAAGAGAGAATGGCAGTGGTGCCACTCTTCCACATTACATTACTTTGTATTAAGAGACTAAGGTTATGTAAAAGAGGAGGAGAAGGGTGTGTGTGTGAAGGGACTTAAGGTCCACTAGCTCACCTATTTAAAGGTGAAGCTAGGAAGCATTTTGTATTGAGCAAGAAGCCTAGTTGTATTTTGAGCAACTTAATAAGCAAGATATTTTCTTGTATTTTGTGAGTCTCTCACCTCCACATAATGATCTAGCATGAGCACCACAAAATTCTAACATGGTATCAGAGCTTGGCAAGATTAGGTCACTTTTGTGGTGTAGAATAGGTCAATTTTATCCCTTTTTTCTTTTGTGGAGCTGAACTTCCTACAAGTGGAGGAGCTCTAGCAGCTCGTGGAGGCAACAACTCGTGGAGCTTTCAACTAGGAAAGGGAAAAAGACCTCTAGGCACTTGAGCTTGTACAGCCAATTGAGGGATCCTTCTTCTCCTGGCCGCGGCATTACCGCCTAAGCAAACCGACGCACGTTTCCCTGCGTAGCTAATGTCGTACACAAATTCACCATGTGTAGGCGTTGGCAGCCCTAGGGAGCTTAGGGTTTTGAAGCCCAAGTTCTCAAGATGCTATAGCTCAATTTTTAGCCCTAATGGCTGCTCCAATCGTTCGCTATAGTGAAAAAACCAGGCTGCTCCTCCCCTTGAAAGCCATTGAAGCTTCCATTAAAGCTTCAAAATCAAGCTTCTTTTGCTCTAATCCTCTCCTCTTGACTCTAATCACTTAAGTGCTCTTGTGAGGGTTTGTTGCTGATCCTAATTTGAGTTTGAAGTGGTGGGCATACACCATGAGGTATTCATGAGCCTCATTCTTCATCAAGCTTGTAAGATTCCTCCCCAGCCTCTCAGGACGTCCAGTATCTTCCCCTGTAGTTAAATCCCTCTTCAGAAATATCAAAGATCTTGTTTCTACCTGTTTTGGCCTAGAGAGAGAAAATATTCTAGAGAGAGACTACTTAGATTTTGAATATTTTTGGATAGAAAAATTTCTCATCCTGTTAATATAAGTTCCCCTGAAACAGAAGTTCAAAAAGATTTCCAGAAGGTGCATTAGAAATCAAGTATAATCTGCTCAAGAGGCATTATCCTGAGGGTCAAGATTTTTTCGAAATTTTAAATTAAGGTTCCTATGGGCCAATAAGATCAATCCATGTGTGGGGAGGAGATAAATCCAATTTGTAAAAGAAATTACCCAAAAATGAGTAAATGCTCACATAAGATGAAGAGTTGCCTATGTACAAGGGTTATTAGTAAAAAAACAATGAGTACTACTAAAAAATGAGATATTTTGGGTATAATCATTCCATTTTGACACATATGTAAGGAAGGGGAGTCCCTTTAAGGAGGTGCATACTTCACATGCTTAAATGAGTTTTAAACTCAAAAATAATGTGATATTTTTATCTCTCCTCTCTCTTGGATCAAACTGAATCAAAACCGAATAAAAAAGAAACCAAACTAGGTCCAAATCTAGTCCAAATTCAACCAAACTGAAATCTAGAAAATTCTAGAAATCAGTTGGTCTTGGTTAGAGCCTCTCTCTCCTATAAATAGAACCTGAGTCTTTGTAAAAAAATAGGAGAATTATACTATGCTAAAATTATGTTGAAATAATGTTAATTTTTACTATTCTCTAAAAATCTCTCCAAATTGAAGAAATTGGAGCTTCCCTCTTTCTTCAATCTCCATTGGTGACTCCATCAGCACACCAAACCAATTGATTGGTTGGGGGCCTCTACCGTGAACAAAGAATCAAGCAATTTGTAAGGTAAATGGTGAATTTTGATCTTTTCTATAAATTCTCAATGTTTCTGTCTTCTCAACCCCTTTCAAGCTTGAGAAGCTTAATTGGAATGGTTTTTGAATACTATTGAAGTTAATTGATGAATGGTAGTAAAGAATACTATTGAAGTTAATTGATGAATGGTAGTAAAGAATTACATAAATTTTCATTTATGCTTAATTTTAATGGTTTTTATGTAATTTCTCTCTCACTCAAAGAATGGTCATTCTCATGACCTATTCTCAATCCAAATGAAGCTTTTCATAAAGCTTTTCCTTAATCCAAGATTAACCTATGCTTGAGGCCAAATTAATGGCTTTTTTCTATACTTTTAGTTTATGTATTTCATGAATATTGATGATTCAATCCATTATGGGTTAATGATCCAAATAAGGATCATTCTAATCATTCCCTTAATGATAAGCTTTATTCTTTAAAATAATTGAGATTTATCAGTCATAGCAGCGGAGCTATGGTAAAATTTTTATAAAAATTACACATAAAATAATTTCATTCAAAGCATGAAAAGAGGACTTCCTACCATATTCTGGGAGTTATCATCCTAGATTAATTGAAAGAATTTCATTGTAATCATGGAGAAATTGATTTTTATGTTATGCATAATTGATAAATTAAGAAAAAGAGGATTTCTAGTAATTAAATTTTATGTTAAAAAGAGTAATCCCCATTGTATGAGTATTCTTAAATGGTTATTTTCATTCTAGACATAGAAAAATGTATACTAGAAATATTTATTTATAAAAGTGTGATTTTCATCATAATTGATTTTTATGCATAAGTAAATGCATAAAAGAATTTTTTTTATATATTAAAACTGTGATTTTCATCATAAAGGATTTTATGCATAAATTAGATGCATAAAAGAAATTCTTTTATATCAAAAGAATGATTTTCATCATAAATGATTTGTATGCATAAACATATGCATAAAAGATTTTTTTTATATTAAAAGTGAGATTTTTATCATAATTGGATTTTATGCACAAATTAGATGCGTAAGAGAAATTCTTTTATTCTAAAAGTGTAATTCCTACTAAATTGGATTTATGCATGGAAAGATGCATAAAGAATTTTATTTTTAATTCAAAAGAGTTATTCTTTTCAATTTTGATTTTATGCATAGAAAGATGCATAGAGAATTTTACTTTTAATTCAAAAGAGTTATTCTTATCAATTTTGATTTTATGCATAAAAGATTTATTCTAAAAGTGTTAATTTCATTAAGATGGAAATTTGTACATAGAAAGATGTATAAAAGACTTATTTTTATTTCGAAAGTATTATTCTCATTAAATTAGAATTTATGCATAGTAAAATGCATAAAAGGATTATTATAAAAGTGTTATTCCTACTAAAGTTATCTTTATGCCTAATAAGATGTGTATGAGATGTGATAGGATGTGATAAGATGTGTATGAGATGTGCTAGGATGTGATAAGATGTGTATGAGAAGTGATAGGATGTGATAAGATGTGTATGAGATGTGATAGGATGTGATAAGATGCATATGAAAAGTGATAAGATGTGATAAGATGCGTATGAGATGTGCTAGGATGTGATAAGATGTGTATGAGAAGTGATAGGATGTGATAAGATGCGTATGAGATGTGATAGGATGTGATAAGAGGTGTATGAGATGTGATAGAATGTGATAAGATGCGTATGAGAAGTGATAGGATGTGATAAGATGCATATGGGATGAGTTAGGATGTGATAAGATGAGTTAAGATGTGATAAGATGTGTATGGGATGAGGTAAGAAGTGTATCTGATGGGATAAGATGTATATAGGTTGTGATAGGGCGAGAATGGATGTGATGTAAAAGAATAGATGTGAAGGCGTATGTGGTTATATGAATGGGAATGTAGAAATGGATGTATGGATGTGGATGTATGAATGTGAACGCGGATGTGAATGTATGATATAGATGTATGGATATGGATATGGATGTGGATGTATGGATGTAGACGTGGATGTGGATGTATGAATGTGGATGTAGATGTGAAAATGGATGTATGAATGTAGATGTGGATGTGGATGTATGAATGCGAATGCGGATGTGAATGTATGATATAGATGTATGGATGTGGATATGGATGTAGATGTGAATGTGGATGTATGAATGTGGATGTGAATATGGATGTATGAATGTGGATGTGAAAATGGATGTATGGATGTAGATGTGAATGTGGATGTATGAATATGGATGTGTATATATGGAAGTGGATGTATGAATGTAGATATGGAATGTGGATAAGGATATGGATGTAAGAATGTGGATGTATGAGATTGTAAATATGGATGTGTGAATGTGGATATGGATGTGGATATGGATGTATGGATGTGGATATGGATGTAAGAATGTGGATGCATGTGAATGTGGATGTGGATGTGTAAATGTGGATATGGATGTATGGATGTGGATGTATGAATGTGAACGCAGATGTGAATGTATGATATAGATGTATGGATGTGGATATGGATGTGGATGTATGGATGTAGACGTGAATGTGGGATGTATGGATGTAGATGTGAAAATGGATATAGGGATGTAGATGTGAATGTGGATGTAGATGTGGATGTGGATGTATGGATGTGGATGTGGATGTATGAATATGGATGCGAAAATGGATGTATGGATGTGGATGTGGATGTGGATGTGGATGTGGATGTGGATGTATGGATGTGGATGTGGATGTGGATGTATGAATGTGAATGGGGATGTGGATGTATGAATGTGAATGGGGATGTGGATGTATGAATGTGGATGTGGATATGGATGTATGAATGTGGATGTGGATGTGGATGTGGATGTGGATTTATGAATGTAGATGTGGATGTATGGATGTGGATATGGATGTGTATGTATGAATGTAGATGTGAATGTGGATGTAAGAATGTGGCTGTAGATGTGAAAATGGATGTATGGATGTAGATGTGGATGTGGATGTGGATGTATGTATATGGATGTGGAAATGGATGTATCGATGTGGATGTATGAATGTGGATGTGAAAATGGATGTATGGATGTAGATGTGAATGTGGATGTATGAATGTGGATGTGGATGTGGATGTGGATGTATAAATGTGGATGTGAAACTGGATGTATGGATGTAGATGTGAATGTGGATGTACGAATGTGGATGTGTATGTGGAATAATGAATGCAAAAATATATGTGAATGGATATGAAGTCGATATGAGCGAATGGATGAGATGAGATGTCATGTGAATCAAAATGTGAATAAATAATATAATATGTGAACGAATGAGATGTAATGAGAAATGGATGTGATGAGACGTAATGTAAATTAAGAAAGATAGGAATGGATGTTATGTGAAGTGAATGAATCTGATGTGATGGGATAGAAAATGATATATCTGTTCAAGAATGGATACACATATGATTTGGAATTGGGTTAAGTAATATGGATTGATGTGGAACAATCTGGAAAGACGTGAGTTCATTATAGAAACTGTATTTGTAACCTCATTGTAAATGACTGTTTTATGTCAAGAATGCTGGGGAAGCATTTTGACTGTCTTGTGATTAAGGTCGTGGGGGAGACCTAGCTGATAAAGTTGCAACTGCTGTGTGACGGAGAGTCAATAGAGGACGTCTCGCGTAGCAAGGTCGGCCGAGGTCTTGACCAGCCTCGGTTCGCCTTAAATGGTGAGCTTTCGGTACGGTGGATGAGGGACCAAGGAAGCGGCCTATGAGTGAAGCGCTAGGTGACCTGCGAAGGATCCTAGAGGGTGCTGAACATACGGTGCTCGGGCTCTGGGTCGCCGAAGATACCCACACGTGCATCGTGGAAGATATTGGAATAAGGAGTAAGAGTTGTTTTCTGAAACCGGACATGGATCTGGTTGATTGACCTTGCTGGTCCTCAATAGATGAGTCCATGGCTCTTTTATATGGATCTGTTGGTTGATCTTGCTGATCTTCCATGGAGATTCCATTTTGTTATGAGAATATATTGTCGGTTGATCTGTTGGTTGATCTTGCTCATACGTGTTACCATATTATAGTAGTGATGTGTGTGAACACACTTAGGACCGCCGGGGCACTTTTTCCCTCACTAGGAGGTTTTTTCCCCCGTGCATTGTATATACGCCCATTATCTTCTAGGGCTTGTCATCTTTCATTTTTGGCACTCATAATACACTACTGTGTTGTGCTCAAGCTTCCTCATCTTCTTGAAGTTGTGTGTGCATTCCTGCAACCCTAATTCCAACAATTGGTATCAGAGCAGGCTTCCTCCTCCCGGGCAGCATCACCGGCACCTGCCGCTTCATCTCCTCCGATTGCAACGAGGTTTCACGAGCGTCTGCAGGTTAGTATATGCTGTGGGAGAGCCCGTAGGGCTTGGTCGTTTCAGAATTTTGATCTGAAGTCATTTCGCCCTCCGTTTTTGCATTCCAAGTACTGCGCAGGCAAAATCGTCCTACTGTGCAGATTTTCTGTCAAGATTAAAATCTGCAGGACAGGTGCCCATTCGTCTGTTTTGGGCTGTGCTATATAGCACAGGTCGATTTTATACAGGTTTACCTCTTGCAGACAGCATTTACATCTAGTAGTACAGTCATTGGCCATGGCTGACAACAATGATGTATTCCGCATGTTGGCTGCTGAGGATAAGTTGGATGGCACCAACTATCCATTGTGGGCATATATGATGCGACATGTATTGGTAGCAAAGGGGTTATGGAATATTGTGCAGGGTATTGATGCACGTCCTATTGTGGCTGGGAATGCTGCAAACACATCAGAAACAGGTACTGTTGATGATGGTGCAGGCACAAGTGCTGTAGCAGCTGTTCGGGAACCACCACTTTCAGCAGAGCAGATTCGTTGGGATGGTAGAGATGCGCAGGCTCATGCCTTGATTGCGCTGTCTGTCAAACGTACCATTATCCCACATATTCGCTCCTGCAGGACTTCTAAGGATGCTTGGGATGTACTTGCCACATTGTATCAGGCAAGAAATGAGGCTCGTGTTGCTTATCTCCGAAAACAGTTGGAGAATGAGCATATGAACGAAGGTGATTCTATGGATAGCTTTTTGACAAAGATCAAGGATTTCAAAGAGCAGCTCATTTCTGCAGATGAAATCCTGTCAGACAGTTCACTTGTGCAGACTGTTTTGAATGGTCTACCAGATTCTTATCAGGGTTTTGCTTCCACTCTTCGCTTGATGATGAAAGGCAATCCCAATGCCTTATCATTTGAGGAGTTAGTTTCTGTTTTGCTGCAAGAAGACCAGTCAAGGCAAAACAGGAATAATATGCGTGTCGCAGATCAAGCTTTCGGTGCTAGTCAGAGAAGCGGGAAAGGTAAAGCTGGCTTTTCTTCTAGTAAGCAGAAATCTGCAAATGCTGCGCAACCAAAGAAGGAAGACAAAGATGAGAAGAAGGGTGACAAACAGAAGACATTTTGCAAGTACTGTAAGGGAAATGATCATGTCATCAAAGCGTGTCCTAAGCTGGCTGCGAAAGAGGCTAAGAAGAAAGAGGCTGGTATGGCTGTTGCAGATGCCTCTCCTTCTAACAATGAATCTGCTAATGTTGTGCTAGATACAGAATGGGCATTCAATGCGCAGTGCAGTTATGACCCATCTTTGCATGACACATGTATGTCTGCAGTAGATTCAGATGTATGGTACTTTGACAGTGGTGCCACTAAGCATATCACCTCGCAGCGCAGTTTATTCACTTTCCTTGAGTCTGCTCCCACAGGGAATACTGTCACTTGTGCCAATAACTCCTCTTATCCCGTTAAAGGAGTTGGACAGATTGTGCTGAATGTTGCAAATGGCAACACCTTTACACTTTTTGATGCATTGTATGTGCCAGGGATCAAAAAGAATCTGCTGTCAGTCTCCGCATTTGCCAAAACAGGTTTGGTTGTAAAATTTGTGGATGACAGATGTACTGTTCATGATCTCTCTTGTGGTGACATCATTGTAGCATCTGGTTCACTATGTCGAGGGCTGTATAAGCTCAATATGGATGGCAAATGTGTAGAGGATTCAGCATGTGCTATTATGGATACGCAGGCTATTTCAAATGCAAAACTGTGGCATGCACGTTTTGGTCATCTGAATTTTGCAAGTTTGCTGCGCCTGCAGAAATCTGAAATGGTGTCTTCTTTGCCTAAGCTTGAGGCACCTGTCAAGCATGTTTGTGAGGGCTGCATATTGGGTAAAATGCAGCGTGCTTCCTTTCCCAAAGATGGATCAGTGAGAGCTGAACGCAGATTGCAGCTTGTTCACAGTGATGTTTGTGGTCCCATGCAAACTCCATCATTTGGAAACTACCTTTACTTCGTGACTTTCATTGATGATTTTACCAGGCATGCATGGGTATATCCTTTGAAGGCAAAGTCCGAAGTGTTTTTGTGCTTCAAACAGTTTTTGGTTATGGCTGAAAATGTGTCAGAAAGTAAGATGGGCACCCTCCGTTCAGATCGAGGGGGGGAGTATATGTCTTCAGAATTTAATGCATTTCTGGCTGAGCGTGGGATAAAACACCAATGTACAGTGCCGTATACACCACAGCAAAATGGTGTGGCTGAGAGAAAAAACAGGTCTCTCATGGAAATGGCAAGATGTATGGTTAAGAGTCAAAGTCTACCACATGGTTTTTGGCTTGAGGCTGTCATGTGTGCCACTTATGTACTAAACAGGTGTCCCACCAAAGCATTACAGGTTGTCACTCCATATGAGGCTTGGCATGGCCGCAAGCCATCTGTTGGCCATTTACGTGTTTTTGGTTGCCTGGCATATGCATTAGTGCCTGTGCAACATCGCAGAAAATTGGATGACAAAGCTGTCAAATGTATTTTTGTTGGATATAGTGCTGAGAGCAAAGGCTATCGTTTGTATCATCCACAGACAAAGCGCATTTTGGTTAGCCGTGATGTTGTATTTGTGGAAGATGCAGTTCAGCCCTTGGTTTCATGTACTAAGGAGACAGATATCAGCTCACGTGATGTCTATGATACATTGTTGCCTCTTTTCAGTGGTGCACAGTCAAGTGCAATACCTCATGAGGCAGTTTTTCAGCCTATGCAGGTTTTAAATGATGGCACAGATCAGCCTATATCTGATGCAGATGTGCATGATGCACTTGAGGATGAGAGACAAGAGATTGAGGGCTCTAGGAATATGCCTAGATGGCTGGTGCAGACTTTGCGTGACAGCAAATTGGATGCCCCTTTGTCTAGTCGCACTCGTTCTGGCTCTCATGGTGCCTCTTATGCGTCAGATTGTTATGCATTGGCTGTTTCTAGTATGTGCGATGAAAGTGAGCCTGTTTCATTTGATGAGGCACAAAGTTCAGAAAATTGGATGGCTGCTATGCAAGCAGAATACGATGCTATTATGAAGAATGGTACATGGTCTTTATGTGACTTGCCCCCTGGCAAGAAGGCCATTGGCACTAAGTGGGTATACAAATTGAAGCGTAAGCCTGATGGCACAGTGGATCGCCATAAGGCTAGGCTTGTTGCAAAAGGTTATGCTCAAGAGAAGGGCATTGATTTTGATGAGACTTTTGCTCCCACATGTCGTATGACCACTGTTCGTAGCATCTGTGCATTAGCAGCTCATAATGGTTGGAATGTACATCAGCTGGACATAAAGACTGCGTTCTTAAATGGAGATTTGCATGAGGAGGTGTATGTATCGCAGCCTCGTGGTTTTGTTCAAAGAGGGCAGGAAAACAAAGTGTGCAGGTTAAAAAAGGCTTTATATGGTTTAAAGCAAGCTCCACGAGCTTGGTATGAAAAAATACATGCATATTTGACTGCACATGGGTTTCAGAATAGTCCAACAGAAAGCACTTTGTATGTTAAACGTGTGGATGGTGTACATCTAATCATTGCTCTCTATGTCGATGACATGCTGCTCACAGGACCAAATAAGAGTCATATTGCTGATTTTAAGGCTGATTTGAATGCCTCTTTTGAGATGTCAGATTTGGGGCATTTGCATCATTATTTGGGGATACAATTTAAGCAGTGTGATGGAGGTATTGCTTTGTGTCAGACAAAGTATATTGAAACATTGTTGCGGAGATTTGGCCTTGAAGACTGCAAGCCTATTGCTACTCCAATGGAGACAGGTTTGAAGTTGAGTCTTCATGATGCTGGAGATCACTTTGATGTCACACTCTATCAGACAGCTGTTGGTTGCCTCATTTATATATGCATTACGAGGCCAGACATTCAGTTTGCAGTCTCACAGGTGAGCAGATTTATGCATAGCCCAGGCATTAAGCATTGGCAGGCAGTGAAGCGTATCTTTCGCTATTTGAGTGGTACTCGGCATCTTGGGTTGTTTTATCCCAAGGGGGGATCATTGCCGCCAGATTTACATGCTTTTTCAGATTCTGACTGGGCTGGTTGTTATGACACACGCGTGTCCACGAGTGGTTTTTGCTTCATGCTTGGAAGCTCATGCATATCATGGTTGAGCAAGAAGCAGCCTACTGTGGCCACTTCTAGTTGTGAAGCTGAGTACAGGGCAGCTTTCACAGCTACGGTTGAGTGTGTGTGGCTCAGACGCCTTATGGCTGATTTGGGTGTTGGGCAGCCATCTGCCACCACCATCTTCACTGACAGTCAGAGCGCATTGGCAGTTGCGCGGAACCCAGTGTTCCATGCTCGTACGAAGCACATTGAGGTGCACTACCATTATGTCAGGGAGAGACTCTCTGCAGGAGAGATCAGTTTGGCTTATGTGCCAACACAGGATAACCTTGCAGACCTTTTCACAAAGGCTCTGCCTCGTGAGAAGTTCGAAGCTTTTCGCAAAGCTTTGGGCTTACTCCCTTTTGTGGATTCGTCCACATAGCTAGACACTTCCCTATACATGAGTGCTAGCTCTTGTTCACCGCATCACTCCAGGGGGGATTTGTTACCATATTATAGTAGTGATGTGTGTGAACACACTTAGGACCGCCGGGGCACTTTTTCCCTCACTAGGAGGTTTTTTCCCCCGTGCATTGTATATACGCCCATTATCTTCTAGGGCTTGTCATCTTTCATTTTTGGCACTCATAATACACTACTGTGTTGTGCTCAAGCTTCCTCATCTTCTTGAAGTTGTGTGTGCATTCCTGCAACCCTAATTCCAACAATACGCATCTTATCACATCCTATCACATCTCATACACCTCTTATCACATCCTATCACATCTCATACGCATCTTATCACATCCTATCACATCTCATACACATCTTATCACATCCTATCACATCTCATATGCATCTTATCACATGCTAGCACATCTCATACACCTCTTATCATATCTTATCACATCTCATACGCATCTTATCACATCCTATCACATCTCATACGTATCTTATCACATCCTAGCACATCTCATACACCTCTTATCACATCCTATCACATCTCATACACATCTTATCACATCCTAGCACGTCTCATACACCTCTTATCACATCCTATCACATCTCATACACATCTTATCACATCCAATCACTTCTCATACACATCTTATTGGACATAAAGACAACTTTAGTAGGAATAACACTTTTATAATAATCCTTTTATGTATTTTACTATGCATAAATTCCATTTTAATGAGAATAATACTTTCAAAATAAAAATAAATCTTTTATACATCTTTCTATGCATAAATTTCCATCTTCTATGCGTATGGGAAGTGATAGGATGTGATAAGATGTGTATGAGATGTGATAGGATGTGATAAGAGGTGTATGAGATGTGATAGGATGTGATAAGATGCGTATGAGATGTGATAGGATGTGATAAGAGGCGTATGAGATGTGATAGGATGTGATAAGAGGTGTATGAGATGTGCTAGCATGTGATAAGATGCATATGAGATGTGATAGGATGTGATAAGATGTGTATAAGATGTGATAGGATGTGATAAAAGGTGTATGAGATGTGATAGGATGTGATAAGATGCATATGAGATGTGATAGGATGTGATAAGAGGTGTATGAGATGTGATAGGATGTGATAAGATGCGTATGAGATGTCAACCAGAGATCAACTTGCATCAGTGAATGTGAGAATGGATGAAGATGATGCAGTGACTGTTTTGCTCAAAGCAGTCAAGAAGGTGTACCCCACCTTAGTCACCACCCTGAAGAACATACCTAATCCCACCCTTGAAGGAGTCATTCAATCTTGTCTTATAAAGAAAAGAGGCCAAAGGGAGGAGCTGAATCTTCAAATGCAACAACTTCATCGAATATCGAACAAGCTTTGTCACATCAAGTGATCAAAGTAAGATGTGTCCATTGCAAAAAGGTGGGTCATTTGGCAAATAATTGTTGAATCAAATATCCCAACAAAATAAAATGTAACAAATGTAAACAAACGAGACATATCACTTCTAAATGTCCTAACAAAGAGTCAGAGGCTAACTTTCTATCAGCCTCTAACTCCACTGAGAAATTATTTTAAATCTCAATGTAACCACACCTATATTTCTAACCTTGTGCACCTAAAGTTATAAAGGCATCCTATGTCCAATACCACCTATTCCAATTTTTTTTCATAGTTGGTATTGAGGGGGGGTATTAAGAGACTAAGGTTATAGAAGGGGAGGAGAAGGGTGTGTATGTGAGTGAAGGGACTTAAGGTCCACTAGCTCACCTATTTAAAGGTGAAGCTAGGAGGCATTTTGTATTGAGCAAGAAGCCTAGTTGTATTTTGAGCAACTTAATAAGCAAGATATTTTCTTGTATTTTGTGAGTGTCTCACCTCCACATAATGATCTAGCATGAGCACCATGAAATTCCACCTCCACATAATGATCTAGCATGAGCACCACGAAATTCTAACACTTTGGAAGGTAGAATGGCAGTGGTGCCATTCTCTCCTCAAACTATTCATACCAAGAAGGAATGGCACCACTGCAATTCTCCCATACCATTCTTACCAAGGGATAATGGTATCCTTACTAAGAGAGAATGGCAGTGGTGCCATTCTCCTTGACATTCTCCCTTAGTAAGAATCCAATTCTTCCTTGGTAAAAATGGTATGAGGAGAGAGGCACCACTATCATTCTCGCTTAGTAAAAATGGTTTAAGGGGAGCATGGCATCACTACCATTCCCCTTGCTACATTTTTTGGATGGGAAAATGGAACCACTTCCATTCTCTCTTAGTTAAAATGAAATTCTCCCTTGGTAAGAATGGTATGAGGGGATAATGGCATGTTGAAATATACAAGTGAATAGGGTGTGTGCGGGAACAAGCCCTTGGCAAGAGGCTGTAAAAGAGAATCTGTAAGTGTGAGAGAACCTGTGAAAAGGTGAGAAGAATCTACTGGGAGAGAATAAAGGGTAGCATGAGAAGATTTAGGAAGTGTGGAGATATTCTGGGAGATATTCTGGGAAAAGTGAAGAGGTGCAGAGAATCAAGCAAAAGAGGTGGAGTGAATCAAGGAGAAATCAGTGGGATTTGATGCTTGGATGTAAACTCTATAAATTGAGGCATTTGCCTAATGAGAATTTGCTGGTTTTTGATTATCCATGCCTACATTAAGCTACTTACTAATTACTCACTAATTACTTTGTTAATGATGTTGATTCTTGGATGTAAACTCTATAAATTGAGGCATTTGCCTAATGAGAATTCGCTGGTTTTTGATTATCCATGCCTACATTAAGCTATTTTCTAATTACATCTTAATTATTTACTAATCACTTTGTTAATGATGTTGATTCTAGTGTTTGATCCACCATAGCTCATCACATTGCCCTAATTTCAACATGGTATCAGAGCCATGCCTAGAATCCATCATTTTGTGAGCCCATTATCTTGCTAATTATTTTGCTAATTAGGATTAGTAGAAGATTATAATTTTCCCTCTTTTTTCAACTCACCTCTGTACCCCCAGGTGGTGGAGGAGCTCTAGCTCCTTGTACACTTCAAAATAGGCCAAACCCTTCTAGCACAAGGTAGCTAACTCACTAATGCTCCAACCAGCCAGTCAAATCAACGTAGCAAACCACCAAGAAACGCAGGAGAAATCACGATTTTCACTAGCACCAATTTTCTGAGGAGATTTTGACATTGCTACTTCATCAAATCGAATTGCTCTAATTCCTCATAACCCCGGGGGTTTTCAAGCATGCTCTACAAGCTGGTGAAGACAGAATTCAATTTCATCAAGTCTATAGTGAGATCCAAGCTCTTCATCAAATCTATAAGTGACTTTGGTAAAAGAGAGATTAAGCTTTCAATATTTGGTCAAATCTTGTATTTATTGGCTTAATCCTCTACTAGACTCATTGCTATTGATAGCTTTGAAAGCATTTGAGCTCATTTGAAGTCTAAGGCACCAGATCTGGACTCCCCGCATACTCTGTTTTTTGCACACAAAATAGTGGATTAATTTGCTAATAAATGATTAATCAATGCTAATCTCTGTATTTTGATACAATTGAGGGTTCAAATTAACCACTAGGTATCTGATATAGATCCCTATAACTTCATATTGCAATTCGGAGTTGGTTTGATACTCCAACCATTTCGTACAAATTGGTTACCCTTGATTTAATGTAATTTCTGGTAAAATTGTGCAGATAAATTTGTGATAATCATCATTTTGCATTTAACCCTTGGTTAATGCTTGTAAATCTCACTCAAATTCAAGATTATTCACAGCCAGAGTTACATTTGGGAATGTGCATAAGAATGAATGCTATACGCATTATGTATTGGGCACATTACATCAATGTAAAAATGGGATCAGACACTGCTCTTGCCCAGAATAAGGCAAGAGGTAAGACCACCCACATAGATTTGGGTTTGCATTGCATAATGACACAAGATAAACATCAAAAACCCAAAGGAACTGTCAGCAAAACATTGAAACATGTTGCTCACATGGAGCAAAAAGACCTGACAGACAAGCTCATGGCCCCAGCCATGAAAGAAGAAGAACATCTCCTTCCAAGAAGAAGATCCACACCAAGAAGATCTAAAGGAAGACATGGACACGAGAAGAGAAGCTACCCCAAGAAGACTGAAAGAAGAGACAGACACGTGGAGAGAAGCTACCACGACAAGAAGACTGAAGACAAGAGAAGATGTGAGGCTCCAAAGAGTGAGGAGCCATGTAAAAATCTTTAAGAGAGAGAGAGAGAGAGAGAGACCCCACAACCCAATGTAACCTGTCCCAACAAAGTAAAACCACCTCTGAGCCACCGATGATGTAGGCCACGTGGTAAATAGATGTATGTGTGAGCACTTTAGTCAAGGTCGCGGGCAACTATAGTAAGCCTTGGACACATAGAGAGAGAGAGTGTCAAGGACTATGAGTTTAGGGACTTGAGGCACTGGTCTCGCGGGCTATCAAGTAAGAGAGAGAAACTTGGTATAGGGTCCAGGTGTGCTAAGATAACTTGAGGGGAGGTGTAGACACTGGTCACGGACTATCAAGTAAGGAGGAAAACTTGGTATAGGGTCCAGGCAGGTGTGCTAGAGAGTATTCACTTGAGGGGAGGTGTTGAAATATACAAGTGAATAGGATGTGTGCGGGAACAAGCCCTTGGCAAGAGGCTGTAAAAGAGAATCTGTAAATGTGAGAGAACCTGTGAAAAGGTGAGAAGAATCTATTGGGAGAGAATAAAGGGTAGCATGAGAAGATTTAGGAAGTGTGGAGATATTCTGGGAAAAGTGAAGAGGTGGAGAGAATCAAGCAAAAGAGGTGGAGTGAATCAAGGAAAAATCAGTGGGATTTGATGCTTGGATGTAAACTCTATAAATTGAGGCATTTGCCTAATGAGAATTTACTAATTTTTGATTATCAATGCCTACATTACATCTTAATTATTTACTAATCACTTTGTTAATGATGTTGATTCTAGTGTTTGATCCACCATAGCTCATCACATTGCCCTAATTTCAACATGGCAGTGGTGCCATTCTCCCTTGTTAAGAATGGTTTGATGAGAGAATGGCACCACTGCCATTCTTCCTTGTTAAGAATGGTTTGATGAGAGAATGGCACCACTGCCATTCTCCCCTCATACCATTCTTACCAAGGGAGAATGTCATTCTAACTAAGAGAGAATGGAAGTGGTGCCATTCTCCTATTCAACCAATGTAGGCAGGGGGAATCACAGTGGTGCCATTCTCCTTTACCAGGTAGAGGAGACCACTTTATAAAAAAGAAAAGATATCAAAATATTGATATAGAAAGGTTTTTACTTACATCCCAATTTAGTCAATCTTTGTGATCTTTTACCTAGCCTTGTGGTGGCCCTCCAAATGCCATCCACTGTGCTCAAAGATGCTGCAAGATGTCGATCTAGTCTTGATTCTTCATGACAGTTTGTGATTCTATGTTGGCCATGGCTGATATCTTGCAACTTACCTCCATAGGAGCATCCGCCACAATGCGAGCCTTTCTTCTTGTTATAAAATGCCCTTCTCTTAGCCCATTGTTCCCCTCCACAATTCTTCAAGAATCCTTTTGCAGCATATATATAATGTTGCCCACCAACAAGAATCCAATATCTGTATTCCTTTATTTTTTCCTTCTTCACCTCATGCTGAAGCATAGGAGTTTTTGATCCCTTTTCCTCATGGAAAGGCATGAGGTATGCACAGGTGTCCAGTGTTTTGGACATCATTGCAAAGCTTTGGACAAGTTCATTTACATAATTTATTGTCAAAGTATACATATTGATTGCAGCCTGGAAACAATTAAATACAAGAATCAACACATCATAATCGAGGCCAAATGGAAAGTATTGACCATACTCCATTAATCCTATCATGCCTGTATCCTTCTTCTCCAACTTCTTATGGATTGCTTCAAAATCCACTTCATGTGATGACGGTTGATACACAACCATGGCATGTGATGATCCTGCTTCTTCCACCACCCTTGTATCTTCTTGCTCCTCCTCCTTGTTGATGAATCTCCACCTGTCCCTGACTTCTGACTTTCCTCATCACTTGCCTTCATACCTTTGTCCCCACTAGCATCCCCGTCCTTCTTAGTCTTCTTTGGAATCTTCCTTGATTTCTTGCCCTTGACTATAGTGTCAAAATTTTTGAGAAGTTGATCAATGTTGTATGTATATAATGTACACCACCCTCTCCTTGTCATGCTATCTTCCTTGGAGGAGTTCATCCTTGCATCTTCATAGCACGAAGGGTCTAACTGGCATATTGTTCCTCCTGGTGCATACACATTTATGCAATGTATATCTGATTTTCCTACAACACCACCTTCTTCTAGTTGACTGACTTGCCCCACATCACTATACTCACCATGTTGATACACAAATAAGTGAATACGGTGTAGTTTTTGGAGAGCACTGTTGTAATTGTCAAACTACCACCCCCTTTAGGATCTAAGACACCACCTTACATTCAAGGAAGAATGTTCAAGGAAGATTGGCAGTGGCGCCATTCTCCAGTTTGTCATGCAATGTAGTGTAGTGTTCAAGTTTGCCTATGAACTACGCTATACCCCTCCAGTACAGACTGGAACTGTTGATTAAAAAATAATAATATCCCCCTTTTGGGGCGAGTTCCAATGGCCATTTTCCCACTTTCTTGCTTTTGAAAGTGGTGGTCAAAATCTTGTAGGCTGAAGATCTACAATATGTCCTCCCCTTGCCTAGATTCAATATACTCCTCTACGAGTGTGTATACCCAAATGAATACAATCAATACAGCCACCATAGATGGTGGGTGGACAAAAGTAGTCAGGTTTTTGATGGGTTAAGAATTATGAATTTAGGATAGCAGGTAGTCCATGGGTATTGACTTCAATACCCATGTGGTCTCAAAGTCAAGAGCTTGTAACAATGTGCAAGATTTTGCATATTGTGAAAGCCTCCCATTTCATGTGGGGAGAATGGCACCAATGCCATTCTCCCTTAAATTCAAGGAATGGCAATGGTGCCATTCTCAAGGCCTCCCATCCCATCACCTTTAAGGGGAGAATGGCACCACTGCCATGCCATTCTCAAGGTCTCCCATCACCTTAAAGGGGAGAATGGCACCACTGTTATTCCCCTTACATTCAAGGCCATCACTTAAAAGGGGAGAATGGCACCACTGCTATTCTCAAGGCCTCATATCCCATCATCTTGAGGGGTAGAATGGCACCACTTCCATTCCCCCTTACTTTTAGGGAAGAATGGCAGTGTGGCTGCCATTCTCAAGTCATCCCATCACATTGAAGGGAAACTGGCATGACTTCCATTCTCTCTTACATTCAAGGAAGAATGGCAGTGGTGCCACTCTCCCTTACATTCTAGGAAGAATGGTAGTGGTGCCATTCTCAATGCCTCACATCCCATCACCTTGAAGAAGCGGAGAATGGCACCATTGCCATTCTCCCTTACATTCAAGGAAGAATGGTAGTGGTGCCATCCTCCCTTACATTCTAGGAAGAATGGCAGTGGTGCCATTCTCAAGGCCTCCCATCACTTCATGGGGAGAATGGCAACATTGTCATTCCCCCTTACGTTCTAGGAAGAATGGCAGTGGTGCCATTCTTAAGGCGTGCCATCACTTTGTGAAGAGAATGGCACCATTGCCATTCTCCCTTACACTCAAGGAATGGCAGTGGTGCCATTCGCAAGGCCTCCTATCACTCACCTTGAAGGGGAGAATGGCACCACTGCATAGCCTTACATTAAAGGAAGAATGGCATTGGTACCATTCTCAAGGTCTCCCATCACCTTGAAGGGGAGAATGGCACCACTGTCGTTCCCTTTTCACTCAAGGCTGGATGGCACATTCCCCCTTATGTTCAAGGAAGAATAGGAGTGATGTCATTCCCAAAGCCTCCCATTAACTTGATTGAAGGGGAGAATTGCACCAGTTCCATTCTCTGGGCCTTCCATCACCTCAAAGGGGAGAATTACACCACTGCCATTCTCAAGGCCTCACATCCCATTATCTTGAGGGGTAGAATACCACCACTGCCATTCTCAAGTCCTCCCATTCATCTCGCAAACTGGGGATAATCCCACATCAGTTCGGCTTCTTTCTCCCAGGTGGCGTCTTCAAAAGGATAGAACTTCCATTTGACTAATAATTCTCTCAGAATTCTGTTCCTAAGAACCTTCTCTCAAACATCAAGGATTTCTTCAGGTTGGAGTTTCATCTACCCTTGGGTTGAAGAAGTTAAAAGTTTATCATTAAGCATATGATTCGGGCTCGGTACATACTTCTTAAGTAGGCTGACATGAAATACATTTATGTACTTTGAGATGAGAAGGTAGAAGAAGTTCATAGACTAAGTCACCTACTTTCTTTGTAATCAGATATGGCCCACAAAATCTTTGTAATCAGATATGGCCCACAGAATCTGGGGGATAACTTCTCGTACTTCCCAAGAGATAGAGAACTTCTTTTGGGGCATACTCGAATGAAGACCATATCTGCTTCTTCGAATTTTCTGTCTGACCTCTTCTTATCTGCATACTGCTTTTGTCTATCCTGGGTAGCTTTTATATCCTTGCGGATTGACTGTATCTACTGCTCCATGTCGTCAAGCATCTGTCTAGACATCTCAACCCTAATCAATTGGTCGGACCAAGTTAATGGTGTTAAGCAGTCTTGTCCATACAGAGCTTTGAAAGGGCTCATCCCAATACTTCGGTGATAAGAAGCATTGTAGGTGAATTCAATTAGGTGCAGATAGCTTAGCCACTTCTTGGGTTCCCTACCACAACATGACTGAAGTATATCTTAGATTACTTGGTTCACCCTTTCTGTATGACCATCGTCTTGGGGTGGTAAGCTATGCTGAGATCCAAGAAAGTTCCTACTGCTTCAAAGAATGCACTCCAGAATCTTGACGTGAATTTGGGATCTCGATCACTTACTATTCTCCTGGGTAGGCCATGCAAGCTGAAGATTTCCTTGAGAAACGCTCTGGCCACATCTATTGCAGTGTAGGTTTCTTTTACTGGAATCAGATGGGCAACTTTGGTTAGTATGTCAACTACCACGAAGATGGAGTTGTAACCTGATAGAACTAAAGGTAGTCCAATAATAAAATCCATACTGATACATTCCCACTTCATCTGGGGGATGTCTAATGGATGTAACTTCCCAGGCATTTTTACTCTCTTGGCTTTGACTTTATAACATATTAGGCATTGACGTACATGATTAAGTACATCCTTTTTTAGTCCAGGCCAAAAGAAGCTTTTCTTTACAGACATGTAGGTCTTGATCAAACCTGGATGTCCTGCTATAAGGCTATCATGGGCTTCATTCAGAATTTGACCCTTAGTCCCCTTATCATTGGGAATGCATAGCCTGCTATTATAATACATAATTCCTTCATCCAAGCTGTACCCTTGAACTCGATTCAACTCCTGAGGAGTTTTGCTTTCCTGCATAAGTAGGGTAGCAATAGGGCCAAAGAATCTATCCTACACTATCTTCTCTCTTGCTTTATTAATCAATGGATTTGACACCACTGTGATTGCAAGCAAGGAGGCTTTTCTGCTGAGGGCATCTGCTACCACATTTTCTTTGCCTGGGTGGTACTTGATTTCAAAATCAAATTCTTGCAGGGTCTGCATCCACCTTGTTTGGCGCATGTTGAGATCCTTCTGTGAGTGAAGATCCACTTTAAGCTCTGATGATCTGTCATCAAAGTGAATCTTTGACCTAGTAGGTAATGTCTCCACAACTTCAGGGCATAGACTATTGAAAGTAGCTCGAGGTCGTGGATAGCACAATTTCTCTCATGCATTTTGAGTTTTCGGGATTCATAGGCCACTGCATGACCTTCCTGCATGAGCGCACCTCCTAGGGAAAAACCACTGGCAGTATTAGTTACTACCTCAAAGGGTAGAGAGAAATATGGCAACTTCAGAATGGGATTGGTTTACCAAGGCGGTCTTTAGCTTATCAAAAGCGCTCTGACACCTGGCAGACCATTGAAACGGGGTATTCTTCTTGAGAAGATTTGTCAGAGGGAAGCTATGAGAGCATACTTAGCTATAAAAATTTTGTACCAACCAATTAATCCCAAGAATCCTCTGACTTCTTTCACTGTCTTTGGTTCAGGCCAATCTATGACTACTTGGACTTTTATGGAATTTGGAGAAATTCCATCTTTGGATACCAGAAAGCCCAAGTATTCAACATGGTCGACAGAGAAAGTGCATTTGCTCTATTTTGCAAAGAGTTGGTGCTTCCTTAGAATCTCAAGAACTTTACGGACGTGAGCTTCATGGTCAGCTGCATTCTTTGAGTAAATCAGAATATCATCAAAGAAAACAAGAACAAAATCATCCAAGTATTCTCTGAGAATGTCTTGCATTAGGCAATTGAATGTAGCTGGGGAATTTCTCAATCCAAACGGCATGACAGTAAATTCATAGTGCCCATCATAGCGAGTATTGATCTTTGGGATATCTTGATCATTAATCCTGATCTGGTAATACCCTAATTTGAGATCTATCTTTGTGAAGATCTGGGCTCCATTTAGCCTGTCTAGAAGCTCATCAATTCTGGGGATATGATACTTATTCTTAAATGTCAGCTGATTGAGACCTCTGTAATCCACACAGAGTCTTAACGTTCCATCCTTCTTTTTCTAAAAGAAGACTGGCGCTCCCCAAGGTGAAACACTAGGTCTTAGAAACCCTTGTTCTAACAACTGCCTAAGCTATTCCTTGAGTTCAATGGCTTCAAGGACTGGCATTTTGTATGTGCGCTGGGCTATTGGTTGAGCTCCAGGGGTCAATTCTATCTCATGATCTACTTCCCAAATCGAAGGCATCTCAGTTAGCTCTGCTGGGAATAAATCATCATACTCACTTAACCATTCTGGTTCTTTAGCCTTTAACTTTGTGTCTACCGGATTCATTTTGACAACATAAATGAGCTGCTTCTTTCTAAGTCCTTTCAATAACCTAGAAGCTTTTACTAATTGCAGAGCTGGGGATTCAAAAATTCCAGTTCCTTGAACTTTGTTCTCGTGAAGATCACGGAAGGAAATGGTTCCATTTTGACAGTGAATGTCAGCTTGATTTTTGTGGAGCCAATCCATTCCAAGGATTCCGTCGAAAACTCCCAAAGGTAAGACTCTGAACTGGCAATCACATTCCCATCTAGATTAAACTAAATAGGATCTATCTCATGGGTGAGTGAAAAGAATCTTCCCACTGGCCAATTCAACTTGCATAGGTTTCCCTGATTTCTGTTCTAAGACTAGCTTACGCAAGCATCCTGTGGAAATAAATGAATGAGTACTGCTTGAATCAATCAAAATCTTGAATGGCTTACCCTTATACTACTCAGCTAGAGCATGGATGATAAAGAATTGACAATTTGGCCCTTGGTTTTCAATCGTAGCATAAATCTGACCTCTTTCCTCTTCCACTACTTCTTCTATCGTAACTGCTCTGGCTGTTGCAGATTGGGGTGGAACTCTTTCTCTTTGGTTACCCGAGTTCTAGGAGGAAGTTCTAAGACTACTCTGAACAGAGGCAGATGGTTGATGAGCTGGAGTCCTCCTGGGATTGCCCTGATTTTGGTGAGACGGCCCTGATTTGACTAATACGAAGGGGCTGGTCTATGCACTCTGGGTCCTTGACTTCCCTGTCCTCTTGACATAGCAGGAGTCGAGCAGTCTTTAAGCTGGTGACCGAAACCCTAACACCCAAAACACCTATTCTCACTTCTAAGCTCATCCCTCTGAATCCTTGAAAGAGGTGGGGCTCCTGAGAAAGTGTTTGGAGGGAAGGGTCTTCCTTCACTTCTGAATTTCCTAGCATCTTAATTTTGATTAGGGCCGTGCTGCCTCTTTGGGGGTGGAAAGTTTGAAGCACTTCCCGGGGTTTGGAATCTTTTAAAGTTTGAGGGTGCAGGCCTCGGCGGGACCTTAACAAAAAATGCTTTAGCAAAGTCCTTTTCCATTCTGACAGCTTCTGCCATTGAGACTGGCTTGGCATTTTTCACTAAAGTGTCCAATGGCTCGTTCATCCCTCGAATGAATCTGGCCACCATCAGCTGCTCTTCATCCAAAAGTGGAGAATATTTGAGGAGAAGGGCAAATACCTGATGGTATTCTTCAATCGTCCGGCTATCCTGTTTTAGTTCCAAGAAGTCATTCATTTTGGTTTCCAGGAAGCCCGGAGGACAGAACCGCTTTCCTGAGGTAAGCTTTAAGATCTGACCAAACTTGGGTATTTCGATCGAGATGGTTTGTCTCGCAATGGTTCCTCCATGCGACCCTAGTCGTTTCCACAATTTTAAATTTGGCGAGAGCCATCTTGCTCCTCTCGTTATAACCGGTTACATCAAAATACTCTTCCATTGCCTCGATCCATTTTTCCACTACTTCTCCTAACTGTTCCCCTTCACCCTTGAAGGGACCAGGTTGGGATTGGTGCAGGGCTTTACGAACGTCCGGATCTAACTCTTCATCATTGGTAAGAGGATCCAGCTGCCTAGCACGGGCTGCGTGCCTCAGGATTCTGACAAAACAATATTTTTGTCAACTTAACTTTGTCAACAAATTTATGACTATTTAATTTTTGAGATTTATTTCTTAAACAAATAAATATTCCATCATAATTCTTGAAAACAAGATTCACTCTGATAATTTTATTAACCAATATTCACAACCATGAAAACAATTTGGAATCTTTTGCAAAACATCATTTATTATCAAAAGTTTTTGATATATACATAGAGCGTCTCGGCTCCAAAAGTCACCGCCTCAATCGCGTGTGCATAAAAAGGCGATATTGCAATGGAGACATGCTATGATATACACGATTCATCACTGATAATGGTGCTGTAATTCTTCTCCTAGGAATAAAGCCACTAAGAAGTCTAAAAATACGGCAAGAATTTTAAAAATTCTGGGGTGAATGATTATAGAGTTATACATAATGAATAACTCCTAGCCTTATCAAGATCATGGTTAGCGAGATATTCTGTCTGAGTCTCTGTCATTGATTAACACCATATTTGTGAGTTTGGGAATCTCCCAAGTCCCATTTTTGTAATACTAAAAAGTTGGGACCCGATTAACATGTCTATAAGTTTCTCAAAAACCCTATCATGTGACCTATCATTGGAAAGCGCTTGAAAAGAGGGATCTATTAAGCTTTAAAGCACACAATTTGGAGTAATGGTGTTCAAGTTATGGCAAATCCAAAGTTTTGACCACGTGTTCCAAACTTATGGGAAATTCCCATATTCCCCAATATGGTGTTGATTGTTATTGACACGAATACTTTGCCGTCCAGAGAGCCACATATGCTGACGTCGCTCTACTGGATCAGGAAAGTATAGATCCTCAAAGTGACGAGCGAGTCTCACTCTGCTTTCTCAGGTTGTAGCAGAGTTGATGAGATTTTCGAAGGCAAAGGCGATCATATCATGACTCTGGGAGAGTCCAGGAATGCTAGACAAATTTGGGGTATCCATCTAAAAATCCAGTTCAATTTATGAGTTCTCAATTTATGAAGTTCATTTCAAACATAATCTTAACAAGTGAAAACATTATTTCCCAGATTTACTTTAAAATTTTAGGTAATTTTTGTTGCTGCGTAAGTTTACAACAGTGCTCTAAGACCAGCTGTGAGACCCCTCTACCCCCTCCGCGTACCTGATTCTTGATTGCTAACAGCGGAAGTAGCTTCCTCATGCGCAGGGCAGGGTTTCCCACACTCGGGGCCTCGCCCTCGAATGTCCGGTGGCCATTCCGAAATTGAAACCGAGAAAATTTCCCTTGCCCGGAAAACGGGGACGATTCCACCTTTTTTATTTTCTATGAGTTTTCTAACGGGTTCAAGAGATTAAACTATCCTTCACCTGATTAAACCAGATAGAAGGAAAACTATCACTGACTTAATTTGAAGAAATCAACGCTTATTCCTAACCAAAATCAGGCACAACCATTGATCTAATCATCTAAGGAAATCAACGCTTTTTTTCTAATAACCGAAATCAAGCACAGCTGTTGATCTACTCATTTGAGAAATTCTTCAGGGTTTTATTTAACTACTCGAATTATAAGCGTATTCCTATTATTTTAATTTAAATATTAAAACTCCAATGATTCCAACCTAATCCCATCCCGCCCATGAGTTAGCCACCACCCAACTACTGGAATCGATAGAACCAGCCAAGTACTCACCTACCCATAATTGAATGCCTTTCTTAACTTTTGCTTTCTCGAGAATACAGATACGCACACACTCCTCTTTAAAACTTTAACATATAAAATAATCCATTGACAAATAGTTATTGGTTACAGATATCATAACTCAAAATTTCCATCCAGTCCCTTGTTTCTCAAAAAATAGTATCACTCTGGACTCTTCGTTCAGACCCATTGGTCAGTAAACGAGATCCAGTAAACAGATTACAATAATCATTTCATCCATCATACATATCTTCCACGACATACGCATGGGTGTCCTAGGCACCGCGAGCCCGTGCATCGCCTGGTCAGAACCCTCCAAGATCCTCCTTTACGTGTCATGGCACTTCACTCAGAGACCACTTCATCGGCCCTCACCCATCATACCGGAAGCACACCATTTTTCAACCATACCAAGGAGGCTGGTCAAGACCTGGGCAGGCCTTGCCACGTGAGCCATCCTTTGAACACTCCCCGCCGCCAAACTTCCCCTAAAAAAACATATACCAAATGCTTCCTCCACTCCAGGATCCTCCTTACGTGTCATGGCACTTCACTCAGGGACCACTTTGTCGGCCCTCGCCCATCATACCGGAAGCACACCATTTTTCAACCATACCAAGGAGGCTGGTCAAGACCTGGGCAGGCTTTGCCACGCGAGCCATCCTTTGAACACTCCCCGCCGCCAAACTTCCCTTAAAAAAACATATACCAAATGCTTCCTCCACTCCAGGATCCTCCTTACGTGTCATGGCACTTCACTCAGGGACCACTTCGTCGGCCCTCGCCCATCATACTGGAAGCACACCATTTTTCAACCATACCGAGGCTGGTCAAGACCTGGGCAGGCTTTGCCACGTGAGCCATCCTTTGAACACTCCCTGCCCCGCCAGCTGTTACAACCGAACTTTCCTTAAAAAAACATATACCAAATGCTCCCTCTCCAGCATTCTGGCGTAAGACAGTCCTTTAAGAAAACAGGGTTTCTATGCAAGTTTTCAGTTTAATTTTCTTTTGAATACAAGGAGTATTTCTTGAATCAGTATCCCCAAAAATTCTTGATCGGAATTCTGAATTTCATGCCAAAATTTCTCGAATTCTATAACCTTGATCCATAGATCAATTCGAAGGGTCTCAAACTTAGTTTCAGATTTGGCGAGAGTTTTGAGAGTATTTTTCTAAACTGGTCACACCTTCTTTCCTCGAAACTGACAAAAGAGTTTGGTCTTGGTCATAGTCTGATTCAAGGTTCGAGTCGGATAAGATTTTTCCTGAACTATCTTTCTCGAAAAGGTTTGATAATTCAGTTACTATTTTACTGAATTTCTTTCTTTGAATATTCACTTAACTCATTTCTAAATTAGTTATGAATTCCAATGAGGAAAAAATTAATCATTTATCTGAATATTTTGATCTCGATAGATTTCTTAAATTTTCTTTTTACAATCCGTGTGAATATAAAACAATAGAAATTTCTCTCAGAGTATTTAATTACTCATAGAATTTAAGAGAATTCTAATTTTGATATAAAAATTCTTTATGCATCTATTTATGCATAAAAATAAACTTCAATGGGAATAACACTTTTATAAAAAAAATCCTTTTATGCATAAAATCAAATTTAATAGGAATAACACTTTTAAAATAAAAAGAATTTCTTTATGCATCTATTTATGCATAAAAATCAATTTTTATAAGAATAACACTTTTATAATTAAAAATTTCCTTTATGCATCTTTCTATGTATAAAAATTTAAATTTAATAAGAATAACACTTTTATAATAAAAAAAATATCCTTTATGAATCTTTCTATGCATAAAAATCAATTTTAATAAGAATAACACTTTTGTAATAAAAAAAATTTCTTTATGCATCTTTCTATGCATAAAAATCAAATTTAATACGAATAACACTTTTATTTAAAAAATTCCTTTATGCATCTTTCTATGCATAAAAATCAAATTTAATAAGAATAATGTTGCCATACATATAGACATGATGTGTGTGAACACACTTAGGACCGCCGGGGCACTTTTTCCCTCTTTAGGAGGTTTTTTCCCCCGGCTTGTATATATGCCCATCATTCTAGGGATAACTCATCTTTGTACATTGACACAATCTAATACATTGTGTGTTGTGTGCATTCTTGCTTCTTCTTCTCCAAGCTTTGTGTGCTTTCCTGCAACCCTAATTCCAACAATTGGTATTAGAGCAGGCATCGGCTCCTAAGGCTACACCGCCAGCACCCTCCGACTCATGTTCTCCCATTGAGGTGAGCTTTCACGAGCGCTTGCAATTCCCTATACTCTGCAAATCAGCCCCTAGGGCTATGCGTTCTTAGAAATTGCATCTGAGGTCGTTTCGGGCTCTGTTTTTGCATTACAAGTTTTGCACAGGTGTTTTCGTCATTTTGTGCAAAAATTTTGACAGTGCACTTCTCTGCAAAACAGGCATACATATTCTATTGTGGGCCATGCTACATAGCACGAGTTGTTTTCTGTTCAGTATTTGCTTCATTACAGGTAGCTTTTGCATCAGTTTCAGTCAGTGGCCATGGCTGATAACAGCAATGATCTATTTCGCATGTTGTCTACTACTGATGACAAACTGGATGGAGACAACAACTACCCACTTTGGGCATACATGATGCAACATGTTTTGGTTGTAAAAGGAGTGTGGAACATTGTGCAGGGTATGGATGTACGTCCAGGTTCTATGGATGTAAGATCTATTGAGGATGTTGCAGGTTCTAGCAGCTCTACTGTTGCTGCTGTTTTACCCACTGCTGATGAACAAGCTCGTTGGGATGGTAAAGATGCATAGGCTCATGCCTTGATTGCACTTTCTGTCAAACGTAACATCACTCCACATATTCGTTCAACTAAAACAGCAAAACAGGCTTCGGATATTCTAGCTGATTTGTATGCAGGTCGTAACGAGGTAAAAATCTCTTACTTGTGTAAAGAGCTAGAATCGAAGATTATGCAGGAAGATGATGACATGAATGTTTTTCTTATTTTTGCTGAGATTAAAGATCTCAAGGAACAATTGATTTCTGTAGGTGAGATTATTCCTGATCATTCTCTTGTGCAAACTGTTCTTGATGCTTTACCTGAGTCATATCAGACTTTTGCTTCCACGTGGAGACTTGTTAATGAGGACACCCATGCATGCCTTGAGTAATCATCAATGAAAGTCACGAAGTACAAGTGCTTACCAAATTACGGAGTTTGCATAGGCCCACATACGTCACTATGTACAAGTTGCAATTTGCGAGTGGCCCGCACAGAACCATCCTTTGGAAACGCAGAATGCTGCATTTTGCCCAAAATACAACCTTCACAAACAAACATGTTTCAATGGTGCCTCAAGAGGAGGCAATGAAGCAACCATATCAAATTTCTACAAACGCAGCAACCTAGCAAAGTTTAGATGACCAAAACGAGAATGCCACAATTTTGCATCTGAAATTGCCTTTTCATCAAAAACTGCATTTGCTGAATCTTCCACACAGTTGTCATAAGAATTGAGCCTATAGAGCCCACGAAACAAGGTGCCAGATACAATAATCGTATCACCAGAAGTCAAATCATGAACAGTACATCTGTCATCCACAAATTTGACTACAAGTCTAAGTCTAGCAAGCGCAGAGACAGACAATAGATTCTTCTTTATCCCTGGCACATACAAAGCATCTGAAAGTGTGAAAGCACTGCCATTTGCAGTAGTAAGCATAATTTTACCAATGTCCTTCACTGGGTAAGAAGCATTATTGGCACATGTGACAGTATTCCCATTAGGGACAGCCTCAAGACAAGTGAACATATCACGATGCGAGGTAATGTGCTTTGTAGCGCCACTATCAAAATACCATACAATATCAGAGTCAACAGAAACTGCCAAATATGCATCATGTACAGATGGGTCAAACTGGCAATACACGCTAAACGCCCATTCTATATCGTGCACAACATTTGCGGAATCTGCATTTGTAGAAGCATCCGCTATTGTGGTTGCATTTGACTCTTTCTTCTTTGCCTCTTTAGCCTTTAGCTTAGGGCAATTCTTAATGACATGATCAGTTGCTTTACAATAGTTGCACTTGATCTTTTTCTTGCCGCCTTTATCAAGAGCCTTCTCAGACCTATTGTTGCTACTTGTGGAAGGAGAAGAAGTTGTAGACCTATTAATAGGAGAAGAAACAGTGGAAGGGGCTGCCTTACCACTTCTTCTCTGCTGGGAAGCAACAAATGCCTGATCAACTGCACACTGCCTAGCCCTATTTTGCCTGGATTGCGCTTCTTGCAAGAGCTTGTTGACTAAAGTATCATACTTGACAACATGTTCTTAAGAACTCCCATCACCTTGAAGGGGAGAATGGCACCACTGCCATTCTCAATGAATAATGGTAGTGGTGCCATTCTCAAGGCCTCCCATCACTTTGAATGAATGGAAGAATGGTAGTGGTGCCAATCTCAAGGCCTCCCACATCACCTTCATGGGGGAGAATGGCACCGCTGCCATTCTCCCCCATGGCATTAGGGAGAATGGCAGTAGTGTCATTCTCCCCCATTTTAGATTCACAAATTTTGAATGTGACTTTAAATTTTCATTCTCATCCCCATTATCTTCACTCTCCCTCCTTATTTTGAATATGAGTATGGCACCAGTGAATTTTGAATTTTCCTCCTTGGATTCCAAAACCCTAGTTTCAAAATTTCCCTCCCAGACTTAAACATTGCGTATCCAATATCCTTAACAATTTCCTCTTAGTATTTTTATAATTTTTGGCGTGTAAAGTCGAGTGTTCATATGCAATCCCCACTCACATGTGCACTTTCTTGTGGAATATTTTTTTAATGTATGTATGTACATACACATAAACATAAATAAAGTTCCATAAGATTAGGATTAATTGGTATCCATATACTAATTTTAAACTAGGTAACTCTAATCTAAACTAATTAAGCTAAACTAATCAAATACTAATTATATTATAAATACTAATTAAATATGAAGTATGCACTAATTAAACTAAACTAATCAAATACTAATTAGATTATAAATATAATTAAATAAAAACTATAATCTAAACACTAATTGGATTTTAAACTAATTAAAGGAATTAGAGAGTGAGAGAGAGCATTATTTGTGTGTGTGTGTGTGTGTGTGTGTGTGTGTGTGTGTGTGTGTGTGTGTGAGAGAGAGAGAGAGAGAGAGAGAGAGAGAGAAGAAGAAGAAGAAGAAGAAGAAGAAGAATATATTATCATCCTCGGGAGGCCGAAAAAACGGCCCATGGGAGAGAGAGAGAGAGAGAGAGAGAGAGAGAGAGAGAGAGAGAGAATGGCACCACTGCCATTCTCCCTTACATTCAAGGAAGAATGGCAGTGGTGCCATTCTTAAGAACTCCCATCACCTTAAAGGGGAGAATGGCACTACTAACATTCTAAAGGAAGAATGGCAGTGGTGCCATTCTCAAGGCCTCCCATCACCTTAAAGGGGAGAATGGCACCACTTCCATTCTCCCTTACATTCAAGGAAGAATGGTAGTGGTGCCATTCTCCCTTACATTCAAGAAAGAATGGTAGTGGTGCCATTCTCAAGGCCTCACATCACCTTCATGGTAGGTAGAATGGCACCACTACCATTCTCCCCCATGGCATTATGGAGAATGATAGTAGTGTCATTCTCCCCCATGGCATTATGGAGAATGATAGTAGTGTCATTCTCCCCCATTTTTTATTCTCAATTTTGAATGTGATTTTGAATTTAAATTTTAAACCCCATTATCCTCACTCTCCCTCCTTATTTTGAATATGAGTATGGCACCAATTTCTATCCATTGAATTTTGAATTCCCCCCCTTGGATTCCAAAACCCTAGTTTCAAAATTTCCCTCCGAAATTCGAGCATAGGCATCTAATATCCCAAAAAAATTATCTCCCAATATTTTGATCATTTTGGGCATGTAAAGATGAGTGTGCATACGCAATCAACAATAGTAAAGCTACAATCAAAGGTGCACTTTCTTGTAGTTTGTTTTTTTATGTATGTATGTATGGGTCCATCGCTCTAAATTAGACTAATTAAGCATAAATTAAATTAAACTAACCAACACTTATTAGGTTATAAATAGTAATTAGAAATAAATCATAATCTAAACACTAATTAGATTTTAAACTAATTAGTGTAATTAGAGAGAGAGAGAGAGAGAGAGAGAGAGAGAGGGTTTGTGTGTGTGTGTGTGTGTGTGTGTGTGTGAGAGAGAGAGAGAGAGAGAGGGTTTGTGTGTGTGTGTGTGTGTGTGAGAGAGAGAGAGAGGGGTGTGTGTAGGTTTTTGAGAGAGAGAGAGGGGTGTGGGGAGAGAATTGTGTGTGTGTGTGTGTGTGTGTGTGTGTGTGAGAGAGAGAGAGAGAGGGGTGTGTGTAGGTTTTTGAGAGAGAGAGAGGGGGGGGTGTGGAGAGAATAGTGTGTGTGTATGTGTGTGTGTGTGTGTGTGAGTGAGAGAGAGAGAGAGAGAGAGAGAGAGAGAACAAAGAGAAAAGGAAGCAAGATAGAAAGAGAGAGAGAGTGAGCCTGCCTGGCAAGCTGTAGATATCTTTTTGCCGATTTCAACGTTGATATCTTCTTCCCTCACAAACAAGATGCGCTGATGCCCTCACGACCATGCCTTTCTTACCCACTACCTTCTTCTCTTGGTCCCAGCCACACTGGCTGTTAATCCAATTCTAGGATTAACAAGAGCTACCGCCATTATCTTACATCAAGGAGTCATGGTAGATACACCAAAGGGTTATACATTCAAGATATGAAGCAATAGTGTCCAAAGCTACAACTTGGACGGGCGCTCGTAATGGTGTAACGGAGTATGTGGTAGCAAGCTAGGATGAAGTCCTAAGTGATGTACTTCATGGATATATTATGAGAGTAGTCATTGTAATAGCATTAGGCCTCATATGAGCCTAAAGTGCCCGACAGACCACAGTTAAGTGAGTGTGAACACTTATGGCCATGTATATAAGTGAATTTCTCTCATAATACAACATATTCTCCCATTGTGCAATTGAGTCTTGCTCTTGCTAATCCTTTTGCTAATCTTTCTCCCTAATGCATGCTAGTGAGTGTGTGTGAGTGAAGTGAGGTGAGAGAATGGAAGACAACTTGTAGTGCAACGCGGCGGTGTGACAACGCTTACGCCGGAGACGCAGTGGAATTGCGTCTCAAGGAGTTGAAGAGCTTGGAGACCTTGACGGTTACGAGCTCGGCCATTGGAAAAATCCTCATGACAGTTGTAGTTCACCCCAGGTAATCTATTTTTGGATGTGTTTCAAGGAGAGTTAGGGTGAGCCATAACATTTTGGCAACGCTGTCGAGGAGCCATCCCTTGGATTTTTCCATCGTTTTGCCTCTAATCTACACATAACCCATTGCCCATTATCTTGATTAATGATTTCCCATGAAAAAGATGTGGATTTGATGGTGATTTGTGTGTGAGATTTGGTGTAGAATAGCTCTCTTTTTTATTTTTGAAAAGAATGCTTTTTGCTTAATTTTTAGATTAATTTGTTATTTTTGTGGTTTTTCATGTTCTTAGGGCTTGCACATAGTTTGTATTAGGCTTAGTTTTCATCCATTGCATCAAACAATGCAATAGAATGTATTTTTTAGTTAATGTTAGCTCTTTTTAGTGTTAAACAGAGAACTAAGATCATTAATTCTAGTTTAATTATGTGTTTGTTATTAAAATTGTTTGGATTAGAGTGTTAGCAAGCATTAGGAGTAGCTTAATCTTTCAAAAAAATTCTTAAAACCATAAAAAAAGCTCTTGAATTTGACTAATTTCTCTTAATTAAGGGTGATTAATCTTGTTTAAGAGGCCAAAAATTTAAAAAATATGTTAATTGGGGTCTAAATTGATTATATGAGTACTCAAAATTGGGATTTTTGAGTGTTTTGAGAGCATCTAGATACATCAAAACACCTAATAACTTCAATTTTTTCATCGATTTGAAACAATTTTTTCATCAAAACACCTAATAACTTCAATTTTTTCATCGATTTGAGAAATTTGACTCTCTTTTATAAATTTTGCCTTAAAAGAGGAGACTATAATTAAGAGTCTAATTAATCCCCTATTTTAGATTAATTTATACTATTGTTGATACACAAAGATTAGCATTCCCTTGCTCTATCCAATGATGTGCTCAATTGTGTGAATTAATTACGGATTAGTGGTTTGGTTAATTAGAGTCCTTGATTAGTATAAAAGAGGGAAAGATTAGTGAAAGGATTAATCTTTAATCACTTTTTTACATAACTCATTAAGGCTAATGAGCATTCAATGAGTAGATGCTCATGAGTTGTCAATTTGTCCATTTTGGGAGTCATTTATGAAAGGTGTAAGGGGTGTCATTAAAAGGTTGACTTTTTGATTCCCACTTATCTTTTTGGGAAAATGCCCTATCCCTTTCATTTTAAATTTAAAAAATATTTCCTCCCCAAAAAGGAAAATTCATATTTCCCACTAGACTCCCAAAAAATTAAAAAAAAATTAAAAAAATTCTAGCCATTGGAAAGGCAAATCCGGTGAAAAATTCCAGCCCATGAAAGCCAATTTCGATGAAAAATTCAGGCTGTGAAAGCCAATTCCGGCGAAAAATTTTCGGCCAAAAAAATTGGCAATTCTGGCAAAGAATTCCAGCCCGTGAAAGGCAAATTCGGCGAAGAATTCCAGCTGTTGAAAGGCAATTCCGGTGAAAAATTTCGGCCATGAGGCAAATTTGACACAAAAATCCAATCGTAAAAGACAATTCCAGCCAAAAAAATTCTAGCCCCGTGAAAGACAATTCTGGCCGTGAAAGATGAATCCGGCCAAAAAATTTATAACCCCGTGAAAGGTAATTCTGGCAAAGAAATCCGGCCAAAAAAATTTCGACTGTGAAAGACAAATCCGACCAAAAATTCTGGCCGTGAAAGGCCGTGAAAGGCAAATCCGACCAAAAATTTCGGCCGTGAAAGGCAAATCTGGCTCAAAATTCCGGTTGTGAGAAAGGTAATTCCGACAAAAATTTTTGGCCGTAGAAAATCCAACAAAAAATTCTGGCCCATGAAAGGCAATTCCGGAAAAAAAAGAGGTCTGTCGGCATAAATTTTTTTTTCTTGACGTGAAAAGGAGTCCGTTGACTCTAGAAACCACCCCTGTTTGTAGGCCCGTATCTCCTAAACTGTATATTCGATGAAGGCGCTCTAGGGCCCATCGAAAAGTTGACATTGAGCTCTTCTACTTTGGACATGGTCTTTCGAAGTCAAAATCAAACATTTTGGCCTCCAACCAGCAGCCTCAAAATTCGAGCCAAAATTCGAGGCAAAAACAGCCCAAAACCACGAAAAATCGTAAAAATTAGCGCAAAAAGGACGACATCATGGACGACTCAGGAAAACAAAGTTTTAGTACTCCAAAAATAATACAACTTCCTCGTCATCATTTTTGCGCAAAAACGACAAAATCATGGACGACTCAAGAAAACAAAGTTGTAGTACTCGAATAATACTACAACTTCCTCATATAGAGTTTTACAAAATTCCTTTTGGAACACCCTCAAAAACATGCTACAAAACAAGGAAAAAATTCTCAGGAAATTTTTTTGTCTTGAGACAATGATGATGGAAAATAGGTTTTAGGACCTCCTCTTCCATCTGGGAAGTTCCTAGCATACGCTTTTTCCGAAAAAATATCTCTAAGAAGTCGTTCACATGCGTATAGCGCCTAAGCTAATTAGGGCAAATGGACACCCGTTTGATCCAACGAAGAGTACGCCAAGCCTCTTAAGGCTGTAAATAGGTTGTGGGAAAGTATAAAAGGTTTAAAAAAAACTGTAATTGCTCATTAAGGAGCATTAAGGCACTCCGACATGGCCGTGTTTATCAATCGTTGGAATGTTGCAGGTGCATTGGTCAAGCCAAAAGCCATGACGCGAAAGGCAAACACTCCAAACTCCGTGATAAATGCTGTTTTAGCTTGGTCCTCGACTGCAATTGTGATCTCATTGTAACCCGAGTACCTATCTAAAAAGCTATATGCCTCCTTGCCTGCCACTCTTTCAAGCACATGTTCAGAATATGGCAAGGGGTAATGATCCCTTCTGGTGGCCGCATTAACCTTTTTGAGATCAACGCACACTCTGAGTTTCCCATTCTTCTTTGGTACGATGACTATCGGAGAAACCCATTCTGAGTGCTCAATAGGGTATATGAATCCACATTTTATGAGCTTTTCAATTTCCTCTTGTACAATCTTTGCGTACTTAGGATTCATTGGGTAGGGACGTTGCTGGACTGGTTTAGCAATGCTAATCATTGGAATCGTGTGTTGCACCACCGAGGGTGGAACACCCTTCATATCATGATATGTCCAAGCAAATATGTCCTTGAATTCTTTAAGAAGATTTGTAAGTGCATCTTCTTCCACCTTGGTGAGGTCTTGAGCAATAAAAACTGGTTTAGACTCCTCACCCGGATCTGCTAAGTCTATCTCCTTAACTACCGCAGGGCCATCGTAGACACCGCTACTCCCATCGGTAGGCGTTCGTTGGGCTTTTGTGTAGACTACTTTACGTTCCCCTGTGGTGAATGATTTGAAATGCTCGGGTGCGGGGTGTAAGTCTACTGGTTCTTGTTGTGCCAGGCTTTTTTCTTTCAATTCCGCTTCCTTTTGCTGCTGAGCCAACTCTTGGTTTTGCCGCCTTCTTGCAGTACGACTTAGTTTTGGCTTCTCATCAATTTCTAATTGGGCGACGTCATGAGGTTGCGGAATACACCACATGACACTTTGGAGATATTGTCCCCAATTATCCGCTATCTTCCGATGAGCATCAATGGCTCCTACATAACTAAGCCATTCTGCAGTGGATCTTTCCTTGTTTATTGCAGTGCGTACATTAGCTCGATAGCGTTGGCGCTTATGTCTCGTTTTCTTCTTACCAAGTTTTTGGTTTTTGTTTCTATCAGATTCGGACTCACTTGGTCGATCTTCACTTTTGGATGAACTGCAGCAGGAGGCCACTGTCCTAGGCCTTGGGCACATTGCTTCCCCATTTGGGTGAATATTTGATTCATTTTTCCCATCAAGCTCAGGGTCAGTTTCTTCTTGAGATTCATACTCAGAATTGCATTGGTCAGAGTCTTCGCTACTTTCAGTGTCGGTGGAGTTTGCCACTTTCTCGCCATCAGGGGTCAAGTGCATAACACCTATCATGTTTATTGGCACTAATGGTGGCATATCTTGCCCCTCAGGTGTTACCCAGCTTGTGCCTCTATTCCCCCATGTGTCTATGGTTGCCGCTAGGTGTACCCAATCCACGTTGTCCGACTCAGTCATACCCGGTAGGACATCCATATAAGGAGAATCTTTCCCATCATCAGTCTCTTTTTTGCATGTATAGCAATACCTTAATGGGGCGTTCCTAAAGGATGTGCACGACCACTCTCAAGATCAACTCGAATGATAGAGTCCTGGAATTATAGGTAGACATGGTTTTTCGACCAGTCATGCACCATTTGTGCTTCCCTCATGAAAGGACGTCCTAAGATCATTGTTGAGAAATGCCCGAAGAGCTAAGAATAGCTCAGGATCTCCATATAATTTGGATATGATCGTGGTTCTGATCTCGGAGGACATGAAATCCATTAGCTTGGACACATTCAACGGTACTTTTCGAGACATCGCCCCTTGACTAGGGACTGGTGAAGATGGAATCACTTCCTCTTCGATGGGGTCAGGCATTCCCTCACTAAACATTCTTTCAAGCAAAAAGGGTGTTTGCCCAGTTCCTGATGTCCTATCCTCACTTTCTTCCCGAATGATGCTAGGTATAGCTAACGGTTTATGGTTCCTGCGAGGCTAAACTTGCGTAGGGAACACTATGTCTGGAATTTTGATTTTTCTCAGGTTTGGCTCCAGTTCTCTTTGTGTTTCTTCCACCAAACCCCTTAAGTGTTGCACTTGTTCAATCTCCTCAACTGGGTTTGGATAAGTTCCAATCTTTTTCTTAAGGGTTTTTGGCCCACGTGGCTTGTCTTGGGGAGTCTCAGTCAGTTTGGGTGGTCGAGAGGGCATTAACTGACTTGGTTGTGGGGCCGAGGAAGTTTCCTTCTGTTTTCCCTTATTTTTGTACTCGCTTGATTCTCCTTCATTGAGCTCCCGAGTGGGTTCCTCCCTTAAGGTAGTGGCTTTGGTCCCCATGGTTCCTATTGAATCGAAATCATCTTCAGGATCATTCATATACACGGGGTCGTCTCCTGTCCCTATGTTAGTCTTTGAACTGGGCTTGGAGCTCGTGGCATTAAGCGATCTCTTTCATCGTGTTTTCTTTTTCTTTGCCTGAGCTATTGATGCAGTATCCCTCTCTTCAAGAATGTAGTTTTGATTTTGAAGCATTGACCGTGTAACTACATTCGCGGGTACAACAGGTGTGGTTCCTCGTGCTTGGTTGGTGACCTCAACCAAATTCAATGGCGTAATCTTGGGTGCATTAGGATTATGTGGACATTGAGCGATCAAATGATCTATGCCACAAGGATTACATGTAAGTACCGGCATTCCCGATGTGCTCCCTTGATTTGGTTGCATATGAGTAGCATTCTTCTGTAGCCTATTAGGGCACTCTGCTACACGATGCGGTCCACCACACTCATAGCATTGAAGAGGTGGTCTCCTCGCCAAGGTGTTAAGGTTTTGCCCTCTTGTGGCGAGAGCAGCCGCTTGATATACAGGCTTAACTTGCCCGAAATGATCCTCCATGTAGTACTGGGGAATCATTTCAAACGTATCAATCCCGTATGGAGCAGTGGGGTCTATCTCCTCTTCATAATCCCCACACGCACTATGTGACTCACAACCCATCTGGTTTATTGGGGTAATCCTTGGATGTGGAGGTTGTGGTCCTAGCACTGGCGGTGGTGATGGCACAGACTGGACTACATTCGGGTTCCTTGGAACTATGTGCTGTGACGATTGCTCGACAGGTTGTGCAGGCATTAGCGCGGGTACTTGAGGTGTATTTGACCAAGCTAGTGGTGCCTGGTTTGCCAACATTCGCTTAAGTACTAGGCAATCCTTAGATTGATGGCCGTACTTACCACATGCATTGCAATTCCCATTGAATTTAACTCTGAATGTGGGACATTCACTCGTGCTATGTGGTCCTAAGCACACCGAACACCATTGTTGCTCTCTTCTTGGGTACATATGGCTATTCTGAGGAGCTCGATTACCCCTAAAGTATTCTTGGAGAGCCTTAGTAAGGTCGGTCCCTCACAGACATTTCAGATATCTTGGGCTCCTTGGCAATAGGTTTCGCCGTCATTGGCTCGTGCCCAGATACTTGCGAACTAACGGATTTTGTTTCTGAAGACACCTTTTTACCTGCAATCATCAAGTTGTCTTCTAACTGGATTGCATTGGCAGTGACTGCTTCCCACGTTGTAAGACCTCTAATGACTAGGCCATTGTAAATGTTCTCGTGGTGCAATCCTCGGATGAATCTATCGAGGAGTTGGTTGTTATTGAAGCGTTCATCGGGAGTGCAGCGAGAATTTAGATGCTTCAATCGACTTATAAAGTCTCTCACTGACTCCCCTTCCTCGCGTTCAGCTTTTTGGAGTTGAGATGCTACCCCCCAAAGCACACCCTCGCGTATGTATTCTTTCAAGAACAATCTCTTGAGAGTGGGGTAGTGAGTGTGCTCTTCAACCCTTAAGGTTCGATACCAATCTCCGGCCTTCCCACTCAAGGTTAAGCCTAAGGCTTTACACTTATGCAGCTCATTGTGCTCTTCCAAGGAATCACACACGTGTTCAAAGACTTCAATGTGCTTCCTAACATCCTCGTTACCACTGAAGTTTTGAGTGAGCTTAGCCACTTGTACTGCCTTGCTTCTAGGTTCTCTCTCCGGCATACCCCGCATGTTTTCTGCAATAGATCGTCCGATCGTCTGAGCAAACGCGGCGAGATCACCTAGGTGAGCAGGCATAGCTGGTGGAGGCACTTCTGGGATAGCCTGGCTGATAGGAGTTGGCGTTGGTCTGAGTATGTTGGCAAATGACGTAGGATATGATATGTGACTAGGCCTAGCTCCTATTGGATAAGGGTGGTGATAAGGCGGTCGTGGAGCATACGCCATTGGCATACTTAGAGGCGTAGGAGCTACATGAGCATGAGTTGAGATAGGTACATAGGGTCGATAGGTACGGGCACGCACTGTTGTAGGTACTGTTCCACTAGGTAGTGGTGTTGTACTAACTACAGTGGTAACAGGTATGCTTTCTATCAAGCTCATCATTGGGGTAGGCATTGTGGATTCCTTAATGGAAAGTTGAGCCAAGGTTGGAAAACTAAAGTTACTGCCTGTGGGCTCAACCTGCATTGAGACTCCAGGCGAAACAACATACGAAGGGTCTATGGGACTCATCGAGGGAGTCTCCAATTGTGATAGGGTTGGTTGTTTGGCCTTGCCCGTATCCAAAAACCTCATAGGGCCAGTGGAAACTAGGTTCACTCCCCTATTTTGCCTCTCAATTTGGATAATTCTATGAATAACCTCACATATCATTTGCTGTTGCTCTTCTAGATTAGTGGCGCTAGATGTAGATTGTAGGACTTCTAACCAACCCACATGGTATGTGTAACCCGTGTATAGGTCCGTTAGAGTCTCTGTGTGTAGATCATATTCCCAATTTTCATTGAGAAATATCCCATCTAGACTTGGTGTGCCAAACGGTTCTCTTGAAGTGGACGCAATGTCACTTCTTATGGATTGGCTTCTAGGGACCTCTACTTTAGGAAGAGCATCGGAATGTGGTAGCTCAGTAGGGCCCTCATTAAACGAAGTGGGTAGAATATCCACATGGACACTCTTTGGGAGGGTAGGGTCTACATAAGATGTGAATGGCGAATCTACTACCCCTCCTTCCTCATTTACTTCGCTTGTCACATGTTCAGAGCGTGTAGCTCTACTAAAGGTCTCTATTAGACGACTAAACATGCTAGATCCGGGTTGTGGGGCCCACACTGGCATGTTTTGGCTTGTCTCCTCAGGGTTCTTGGTAGGGTGCCCTTCCATGGCTTCTGAGTCAGAGGATGAGTCACTATCCCCTATTCGTGGATCTTGGGTTGCACTCCCTTGGGTTCCAGCCGAAGGCCAAGATGCTAACATGGAGGGATGGTGTGAGCTTGCGTAGACTGAAACGCTTTCTAGTGGTTCAGGCTCTAGCACCCGACCAGAACGTAGATGCATGTGACGTGGGTACCCTACGTGCGTTGGTAACTACCCTTGAAACTCACACAAGTGGTTTCTTAGGTGTTTCGCACCCCGTTTTTACTTTTTTTTAGATTGTTTTTAACCCTTTTTTGATCCCCTTACTTATGGTCGAACCTGGACTAGGGCGTGTGATAGCTCGAAACGAGCGTATCGTTTGAAGGGTCCTAGTGTGCTTTACAGCACCGTGTTCGCCTATCTAGAGCTCCTGTAGTTCTCAAAACAGTCCGTTTCCTTTGGGGGGAAGGGGCAAAAGCCTATTTGCTTGTGGAGGAAAGGGTGAGGGCTTTATCCCACATGCTCACTTTACTCCTTGGGGAGTGGGTTACATATAGGGCACGACTTCCCATAAGCTCTCACTTGAAAGAAAGCTATGGAGGCTCACTCTCCTATATATATATATCAAAAGATCGAGACCGAGGCCGGGGTCGTGGGTCGTGGGTCGATTGGGGTTCTTTCTTTTCAAAAAAAAATTCTCTAATTAGAAAATCTTTCCTCTCCACACGTTTGGTTCTTTCTTTAAAATTTAATTTTTTTATTTTTTATTTTTTATTTTTTAAATGTTTATTTTCTGTTTTTTTTAGATAAGTTTTCTAGGGTTTCTTTAGGGTCCAGCCTTGGCCGCGGCGCAGTTCGCACACAGCCCAGATCTGGGGATTCAGAAATCCCCCCTCACACGCGCAGAAAACCAGATAACAGAATGCACGCCCACACGCGGAGCGGAAAAATAACAAAAGAAACAGAAATGCAGAAGACAAATTGCAGAAACAGAGATTGAAAACCACAGAAACACCTCAACAACAAACACACAGTCGCTTTCCTACAGTGTAGATTAAACTTCACGCAGCAGCCGAGCTGCAAACTGGAGCTTGGTGCAGGGCAACTCCCCGGCAGCGGTGCCAAAAATGTGCGCTTTTGCCGCACAAGTCGTAGCTGGGGACTTACCGGGCACCGTATGCGAGCCACGAATGGCTGCAAGCATACAACCAGGGAAGGAAGCTCAAAACAGAATGCAAAAGGTGTGTCACTCACCGCTTAACTGCCGCCTTGAAGGATTCCTGCGTCGCAGCTGTGAAGGAGGAGCCGCCGTCGCCGCTCTACCGCCTCTCCGTCGCCGTGCCGCTACACAGTGCTCGATCGCTCTCTCACTCTCTCTCTCTCTCTCACACACACGCAGGAGAAGGAAACCAAAGAGATAAGGCAAGAGCACTCTTGTATTCACAACACATGAGAATGAGGATTTTAGGGTTACATTTGACTCTTATAGGTGACTTGGCCGTTCACACTTGGGCGCCCATACATGGCCGACCGACCCTATCCCTTATCCTACTAATATTCAAGGTGCGCCTCTCATCGACGATCACCCAATCCCTTCATCCTTAACATATGGTGCCGACAAGCCCGGCCCATGACTCAGAATATTTAAATTAATGACGTAAAACATAGTACGTCTCAATGTCCGTCATGGGTTAACATGGAGCATGTCATATGGACATGGCACGGAGTTGCTCACAAATAATGGGCAACATTGGTGGAAGCATTCAAAGCTTTCACATAGTTGGCACCTTGTGGTTTCTCAATGGGGGAAACTCGTGTTTGGAGAAGCACCCTTTGGGGCATGCAATAATGGATGTATGCTCGTGAGGTGATGAGGAGCTCAATGGTGAGCTTGTGAATGGCCATACTAATGGTGAGCTTGTGAATGGCTATGGAACCCGTGGAAGAAGGTTTATTGTAGAAGCAAGTAGCTACAAGCAGTAGTAGCACAATAGAGAGGTAGCCGATTTTCGGTAGCAACTAGCAAAGAAATTGAAGACGCAGAAGCTTGTAACTATGGGAGTGCATAGAACACAAACACAGCATGAGTCACTTCATATATATATATGTAGACAATCTTGTTGAATTAGAATATTACCATCAAGACACAAGGAAACTAGAATTCCATTACTAACACACATCAAGTGGTAAAGAAATAAGCACACGATTAATGAGGGTAACTCTAACATCTAGGAAAACTCTATAGCTCAATATGCTAATATGTGACTCAATATGCTAATATGCTACTATATGTCATAACATATCCAATGTATCTCTCAATATACCCCTCAATATTTCCAATATGCCTTACAAGTGAGCAAGAGGGCTTCTTATATCAAATATTTCTCACCCTCTTCTCAAGAATTACATTAAGAGATAGAAGAAGCATTCAACTTTGGATTGTCTAAGCACATATGTCACTATTACATGTTCTTTTTGGCTAAATGACATGTGTCTCCTTATATAAAATATTTCTCATCCTTTTCTTAAGAATTACATTAAGAGATAGAAGAATCATTCAACTTTGGATTGCCTCAGCACATATGTCACTATTACATGTCCTTCTTGGCTACTTTTGACATGTGTCTCCTTGAATTATTTCATCAAATATTTGTTAACTTGGAAGATAGGATCAGCCCCACCTTTGCAATGAAAGGATCATAACCAAGCCAAGATATAGGAATGGACATAATCCATATCCATGAGAAGCCATACATTAACCCACACATGAAAGGTTATGAGCTAGCTCTCATGAAAGCCCAAGGGTGGAAGTACCATGTACTCCAAGAAGACAAGATCCCTATCACATAAAATGAACAAGAAGATATCAAAAAGGGTATAATAGTCATAGGGCTAGTGCCTTTTATAGTCCCAAGGCCCACATGCCCTAACACTACATGTGTAAATGTCCCTAAGCCCCATTTTCCTAGGCCAATCTCCCATGTGCCTATGCATCATAAGATCCCTTTGTTACAACCTTGATCCCATATAAAGGCCCCTCAATTACACATGCCCAAAGTCTCCTTAGTCCACATAGGACTTCTAGAAGGATTATTCTTTATTATGAATACTTCCACACACCTCCACAAGTTTGGCATGTGTTATGCATCTTCTTTTACTAGAATTGCTAGCCTATGTAGACATAAGGCCCACTCCTATTTTATGACTCATCACCCATTCTATATTTAGCAATGTAACCTTTACCAATGTATTTATAAATCATACACACATTGTATTAAAAATTTCACTCATTCAATACATAATTTTACATAGGAATCCTTCATGTGAAACTAAACATTTAGAGTCAGATCATCATAAAGCTATTGACAGTGATTCACCATAATGTTGCCACTTCTCATACAGCTTCCCAATTTGCCACCAAAATCTCATGAGAAACTTAGCTCCAACCTCCTTCTTGGTGAACATTATATTGGCATACTAAATCTCTTTAAATCTTGGGTCCCACATGGATAATCCACCACACATATATATTATACATTACAACAATAAACAAACCTTGGCAAAAGGAAACTTTTGGTGTTGCATCTCCCTCAAACAAAAATGGAACTTTGTCCTCATGATTTTGGCGTGCAAGACCATGCATTGAATTCTTTTTCAATTCACGTTAGGATCCCCCATGTAAGCCATTACCTTTTTAAAGTATCCCCTGGATCCTTTGAAGTAAATTATTGAAATAAGAATCTTTAAAACACATGGATAAATCATAAGCTCCCTTTGAATTACATTATTGAAATAAGAATCTCCAAAACACAGGGAAAAAGAATAATCTCCCTTTGAAGTATATTATTGAAATACGAATTTCCAAAACACATGGATAAATCATAATCTACCTTTGAAGTACATTATTGAAGTAAGAATCTCCAAAACACATGGATAAGGCATAAGCTCCCTTTGAAAGCTTCCACACATTGGTAGAACATATAGCCATTTTTATCATCTCTAAGCCTCCATTCTTAAACAAACCTTGAAAGGTTTTCACACATGTAAACAAATTTATAAGAACATCCATGTGATCTTCATCAATATACATACCATCCCAAGAGCATTCTTCATCAATATACATACCATCCCAAGAGCATTCATCATCAATGCTAGACATGTCTTCATGGGAGAATGCATCATCTGTAGATATTTCATCACAACTTTCATTGTGAGTTCTCATCACAAAATCATAAAAAACATACATTATCTTGGTCCTTACCTTTGTCAAAATCTTCACAAGCATGTATGTCTATCTGTTCTTTCACAATACGGTCCATAAGTTCTTTCCCCCCATAGCATTATCACAAGTACAATCATCAATACCATCATCCTCATGAACACCTTTTCCATTTGTAAAATCCACTTGTTGAAAGGTAAGAGGCAAAAAAACCAATCATATCATTTATAAAGCTAGCATCACCTTCAAAACCTTTATCACTTGCAACATGATTAAGGGTACCACATTTATCATTACCACCATAGAGTAGCCTTTCCACATTACCCCATTGATATCAAAGAGATAACAAGAAGAAAAATTCTCATCATCATCACTTGAAGCCAATTATCATTCCAAGCATGTCCTTTGAAGAAATTCCACCAAAGATAGTTATATTCAAGCCTTCATCACCATGTGTCAAAAGTGCTTGTTGCAATGGAATCCTATCATTATGATCTCCATGTAACGCAACATCTAAAGTAGCTCCACTTGTTACTTCAACATCCAAAGTAGCTTCACTTAATACTTTAACATCATGTACTTGATATTCTTCTTGAACCACCTAGGGGAGGCCTTATTTCACAAGCCTAGTGGGAGCATTAGAAGAAGGCGTAACCATTGGTGTTGGGCAAAATTGGAAATACCTAAGGCTTTGGTTGATCTGTATACTCCTCCTCAAAACTTGATTCTAAACATAGGGCTAACTTTAAGGACCCATCTAAGTATTTTACACCTTTATACTTGACCATTTTCCATATCCTTGGCTTCAATCTAGAGATAAATTGTTGTAAGATCAACCCATCGATCCCTGCCATGATTGATAAGGCTTCCTTCACCCCACCTCTATGCAAATAATGTTTGATGCACTCTCTCAACTTAGTGGTTGAATCTGCCCCATAACCCTTCACAGACTCATTGCTTTGAGAAAGATGTGAGATCTCAATTAGTAGTTGATCATACTTATTCTTAGAGGTAAGAATTTATCCAATAAGGCTACACTAAAGTTATCCCAATCATTCAACCCTTCTTCCTCTTGATCTTCTATCCACTTAGAGCCCTTCCCTCTAAAAATAATGATAATTATTTTGCCCATTCTGTAGACTTCTTATCCCCATTACCAATGCAAACCCTTTTAAACTTTTTTTTGGATCCTCCCATGACTTCCATGAAAGACATGTATTTTTTCCATTATGATTTATATGGTATAGAATAATAAAAAATAAAAGGAAAAGATAAGCAAAAAGATCCCCAAAATTAATTATATCCTTTTATATATATTGAGTCTACTTGGCATCCTAGGCATAATACAGTCTACTTGGCATTCCAAGAATACTATATGTTGTATCCATGGGTCATACCCACAAGGACGAATCCTCACTCCTCTTAGGCAAAGGGTTCCCATGCATATTGGGCATAATAGGTAATTGATGCGTAGAAGAGCACAGCAACACATATCTTCCTTTCTTCTTTATATTCAAGAATAGGAAGGATAAGGGGTTGAGGTGATTGCAAAATTTTCCTTAACCTCTCTTAACCAAAAAGAAGGATAATGTGATGTTTATGGGAAAAAAATGACTCATGTGATAAGATTCATAGACAAGCTAGGGGAGGGTTGGAAGGGTTAATTGGGTTAAATGGAAAAATTTGGATGAAGATCTGACATGAACCTCCAATAAGATGATAATACCATTAAGGTGAACCTAAAGAACCATTCTTATAGAGATGTGACCAAGATTCCTATTGATAAATTAATATTTGACATGATAATAGGTTTAAAAATTATAAGCATGTATCACGTAAATGGACATAGCTGTAAAAGGTGTAAGCATGAGGAGAAAAATTCCTTTGCTTCACACTGCACGACCGCCGACCCTGATAAGGAGGAAAATTGGATACATCCATTGGCTACAATGGATGTACCACATGAACCCAATTTTGTGATGAAAACCTTTAGCCTTATCTGAAAGAAAATACTCACATATTCTTAATAAAATAATCGATCAGTAAAACAAGTAGAAAGAACTACCCGATGTAGTGGTTGACATTTTACCACAAAGATATGTAGAGAAGCCTTTGCACGATTCTTGATTTTGTGTGCAAATTTATGGGAAATGCATATCGATGTTTCTTTCTCATCATACAAGCTTCACACACCTCTGACATCTCTAAAAATGCTGGTAGATGTTCCATAGTCCCATTCCTTTTTGTTTTTTTTTTAGACTACAAAGCTCACGTGCCCAAAACTTAGCTTACTTTTCCTAACATTGGCCTGGGCTATACAAGCAAATGTCATACAGGTTATTACAACGGATTCCTCTCCCTATAGTATTTCTACTGGCATCTATGATGAACTGCACATGCTCTTATTTGAAGTGAACCTTCAAGCCTTAGTTAGCTATGGCCGCACAACAGAAAATAGATTATTCCTCTTGATGTTTGGCACATAAAGGAATTTAGACAACCTCTTAGTATCAGCATTGTTACAAACAAAGGAAATGGTACCTAATCTCATGGGCTAGGCATTTGGCACCAAGTCATTGAAAAAACTAGAGCTTAAGTGTGACAAAAATCCATGATATTAAGGATGAGTTTGAGGATGTGAGAGATTGATGAAAATAAACAATAGAAAGAAGAGCTGAAAAAAACTGAATCAATACCAAAAACTTGCAGTCCTATTCCCTCTTGAAGTAATGAAGACCTCATGCACTTTGATATGAAGCTTCGACTTTTATTATTGTCAACTTGCAGGAGCTTTAGTAATGATAGGAGCCTTCATATAGAAGCTTGGATATTGCCTTGGTGTGTAGGAGAAAATCTGGTTCAATCGAGCAACACCTTCTTGGCATAATGGTGGGCGCACATGCAACTCTCAAACCCTTAGCTTATAAATACTTCTCTTTGACTCGGGTAATAGCAAAGACGGAACCTGACTCAAAGTTAGGAGCTCTTTTGCTTATGACAGCTACCACACTCAGGATTCACTTACCATGATTAGAGCAGTGAGGTAACAAAGACTCTCTAAATGTTATTTGTTTCTTCCCCCTCTCAGACTACTAGTTTAGCTTGAACAAGTTGATGGCAAAGTATAGAACTAAGATGCCATTAGAACCCAGCAAACGAAGGTCCACCAATCCCATAACTAGTGATTGCTTTAGAAAGAACCTCCCACTCTGCCTGCTGCTAGTAGGCAACAAACCAAAAACACACACCTCTGCGCTACGAGCCACTCGTGGGGGCAAAACAAACAAAACAACACCTCTCACTCTCTCATCGCCAAGCTTAGAGAACCGGCGGGCAGCAACCCAATGAAAAAACATCACCACTCTCTGGTTCCCCCAAAGTTGGCCAGCTGCCAATATTTGTAAAAAATAGCACACGCTCTCTGCTCTCAGACTCTAGCTAGCAACCGAATATAAACACACACACTCTCTGGCTCTTGCACAGCAATACAAATCAACACACTCTAGCTTTGCTCTCAGACCCCCCCAGCTCTCTACCTTGGATCACACCCCTACTTATAGTTTTTTCCAGTGTTATACAGCCATGAAGGTGAAGTGTTCTTCCTTTCTATTTTTGTTCTACTACCGACGACGATGCTGCTACTGCACATGCTTGCCATTGCTTCATCAGACGATGGCCTTGCCCTCCCACATGCTTGCCATTCTCCTTCTATGTTTGGATTTGGCTTGCGTCTTCTCGGCATTCCACAACGACCAGCTCTTTTGTGAATTCTGCTCATGATCACCTTTGACAATATCTTTGTACGAAGGTATTTAATACCTTAATATAGGCTTTAACAAAACCTTCTGTTTAACTTTTATATACAAGTTCTAAAAAACCCATCACAACCTTTGCCCATCCCAATGTGTCAACATATAAGATCCAGCATCCACTTTGATCGAAGACCATGGGTCTTTGTAATGCTTGAAACTCCATCCTCTTGCCTCATTCAAAAGGCCACTTGATCACTTTAGCACACATCATCATTCCACATCCTACCTTGGGCACCTGCAACCACATTTGATGCCCTATCAAAGGCACCATGCCATATTACATCTACACTTGGGATTGCATACCACCATGGCCAAAATGGTTCAATACTATCCATCTCCTCTTGCATAAAGGAGTCCCACGTATCTTCCACATCATGTTGCCTGGTCAAGTCCAAGCTCACATAAACACACATAACCTCAAATGACACATCTCTCTAGAAACCATCATCTCTTTGTGCTGGCTTTGAGTTGCATACAAAGACTTTGCTATAGCATCATGACATAGGGAATCATCATGGCTCAAAGGGAGATATGAAAGGATAGAAAGAGAAGAAAAATGGCTTCTGCATCAAACACATCATCACATGCTAAAAAGGCTTCATTGCCACTTCAATGGGTGGAGTATTGGGCATCCCAGTGCTATATGAACATGCATCTATATGTACATATGCGAGAAAACCACACTCAAAAAAATCCTAACAACGTGAATTGAGGAGGGTAAGTAGGGATGTTGTATTTGATGAGATGAGTAGCTAGTATGCTGCAGAAAACGATGTTGTTGGGGCTATTGTAAGTGGAAACATGGTTGCAAAGAATGCAAGTCAGCAATCATAGTCATTGAGTGGGCCAGGAGAGTCCTCATCCAGCAGTTCTGTTGATAGTCCATGGAGTGGAAGGCTGCATCATAATACCAGTCCTGGAAATGTAGTTGGTACATCACATAAAGGCAAAGAGAAAGTGGTTGAGCCCCTTGGCATGCCTGATATTTCTGCAGGGCATTCTCTTGTTGATGGAGAGTCTAGTGGCTTGGAGGATGAGCTTTGATGAGGAGTTTGGGATTCCAGCAATGAGAACACCTAGTGTGAAGAAGGCTATGGAAGCCATGAATGCAAAGTTATAAAGATCTCGAAGAGTAAAAAACCCTATGCAGAGGTTGAATTATGATGGTTATGTGGCACATCATTATGCTTATATGGCAAAAGTTATGTAGGTTGTAGAACCCACATGTTTTGATGAGGCTATTGGAAATGTGTGTTGGGAGAAAGCTATGGATGAGGAGATGGATGCATTGTATGGAAATGAGACTTGGGATTTGGTGTCATTACCTGAAAGCAAGAAAGATTTTGGCTATAAGTGGGTGTATAAGGTGAAACATAATAGTGATGGGTAGCATAAGTAGGTACAAGGCTAGATTAGTAGCCAAAGGATATGCGCAAACACATGGGATTGATTATGAGGAAACATTTACCTTGGTTGCAAAGATGGCAACTGTGAGAGTTGTTATTGTAGTGGCTGTAGCTAAAGGCTGGTTTTTACATCAGATGGATGTAAAAAATGCATTCTTGCATGGTGACTTGCAAGAAGAAGTGCATATGGATCAGCCACCTAGTTTTAAGGATACATGTCACCCGGAGTATGTATGTAAGCTTCGTAAGGCTTTATATGGGCTGAAGCAAGCTCCACGAGCATGGAATGACAAGATTGTTGAGTATCTTGTCACTATTGGTTTTCATATGGCAGATGTAGATCACTCTTTATATGTGCACAAGAATGATAAGGATATTGTGATCATCACCATCTATGTAGATGATCTTATTGTTGGGCGTGACAACTTAGATGAGATTGAGCATGTGAAAAGTATTCTCAAAGGGAAGTTTGAGATGAAGGATTTGGGAGATTTGCACTACTTTTTGGGAATTGAGGTCATTCACACATGTGATGGTATTTGGCTATCATAGAGACAGTATGTATTGGACATGTTGTCCAAGTATGGGATGGCTGATTGTAAGTCAATATCGGTGCCATTAGATCAAAATGGCAAGCTTAGTGTGGATACAGGCTATGTGTTGGAGGATCCCACTATGTACAAGAAGATTGTGGGGAGTTTGATTTATGTCATGATCATCAGGCCAAATTTGAGTTACACTATTGGCTTAGAGAGCTAGTTTATGTAGGTTTCGTGCAAACCACATTTTGATAGTGTGTGACGCACGCTTTGGTATTTGAGGGTCACTATTGATTATGCATTGTTTTATGCAGTAGGTGTACCATTAGAGCTATATAGGTACACAAATGTAGATTGGGCAGGTAGCATCTCAGACAGGAGATCTACCAACAACGGATTTATCTTTTCATTGGGGATTGTTGCTGTGATATGGAGCAGCAAGAAGCAACCCATAGTTGCCTTGTCGAGTACAGAGGAGCTGCGGTGGGCAGCATGTGAGGTAGCTTGGTTTTGCAAGCTACTTGATGATTTGGGGTTGCATGTGGAGAGAAAGGTTATCATATATTGTGACAATCTCAGCAGTATACAGTTGGCTAGGAACCTAGTTTCCCATGCGTGGACGAAACACATTGAGGTACATTACCATTTTATCAGGGAGAGAGTCTTGGCAGGCAACATCCTACGTCGTCTCAACACACAGGATCAGGTTGCTGACATCTTCATCACGAAGGCCTTGGGAGTTGAGAAGCTCTGTAGATCTCGAGATATGCTTAGAGTTCATGAGCTGGAGTTGAGCTTAAGGGGGAGTGTTGAGATGTCAAGCTCAACATGAGTTGATACTCACGAGGCGCCTGCATGATCGTTTGACATTTATATCACTAGCAGGTTTGGTAGCTGGCAACCGACATATCTTTGCTGGAGATTCTACAGCTGGACTACACCGACTAGTCCACACCTACCCACTCCACTTAGTGTGTTCACATTACGGACCGCTTGTATATACTCTAGTATGTGTGTAAGTCCCTTTATCTGCTTTGTAGACCTCTTTTGTTGTGTAAAGAAGAAGAAGAATTTCAGCCTCTCACCTTGTGTGTTATCTTCTAGGGTTTGTGTGAGTGTGTGTGTGCTTGCAAGAGCTCAAGCTCTCTTCTCCCCTACATCTTTTCACACTCGTGTGTGGGTAGCAACCCTGTCCGTGCTATTGTGGTAGATAAAAAGCATAGTAAGGAAAAGTTGGCCTTGCTGTTGTTAAGAAGGAGACGGAGAACGGGCTTATTCGATAACTTCTTTTTTTTTTAATCTTGACAGCTACTGTATACGATGGTTGTTGGGTTGCTCAACGGCTGTAGACTATGGCTATTGTCATATGGCGCACGAAGGCTCATGAGGTAAAATCGATAGCTGATGTTGCCTTGGCCTTAAACAGCATTAGAATGTCGAGCGTGAGTACATGCTCCCCCTTTCCTTGGGTAGATCATATTATTTGCAATGATGTTGCAGCCTCTTGGAACCAATTTGTCCAGCGGGTCATAGGTTGTGATGTGGGCAGATAGCTTTTTATGACCCTTGTGGCCACATCCAATTGTAGAGATGGTAGTGTACGCTCCCATTGACGAATGGAGGAAATGGTTTCCGACGATACTATTACAAGGGGAGATGTAGACTCATCGATTTTTTGTTGGGTGTTGGCAAGAGTAGGTGTAGAGCATGTAGAAACTTCTATATGAGTGTGTGCCTGGCATGAGGAGCTAGAAGCTTCATGTGGCTCCCCCCTTCCTGAGCTAGGTGGTAATGATCGATATCGTTTGGAAATCCAAACTAACTCTGGAAGAAGTGGTGCGGAGCACTCTGTTACCTTTCCCTTACCACGGTCTTGAATTGTCATTGGGGTGGCAACAATTGGTTTGCAAGGTTTTACAGGTGATGTAGAGGGATTCACCTTATGTTTAGGGACCCAAATCTGGTCATTCCCCTCGTAGTACCCTTGGGCTACTAATATTTTTTTAGGGATCCACCGCGATGTTACATTGCCCTTTCTCGGGTGGGTAGCTACTTTCCTTTTACGAGGCTTCTTGGTGGCTGAACGTGATTGAGTTGGGGAAGTGGCTATTAACGAAGCTTTCGGGACCCATTTGTATGTGTTTTTTGGCATAGTAAGCGGAGCTTTAGAGATCATCTTGCCTGTTTCCACTCTTGGCGTTGAAGCGTTAGAGGGGTGGCAAACAATCAGAGATAGTTTTGCCACTGGACTTGGTGATTTTTCGTTATCCATCATTTTGTCCAGAGTCGATGGCTTAGGAGCGAGATTTTGAGCAGTCAGACCTAGTGTTGGTTCTTGCGTCGTGACTCGTCTGGTTGCCCAATCGATATTGCATTTGGTGGCCATCATCCATTTGCGCCCTAAGTTTACAATCCCTTCCATGGTACCAGCAGGCATAACCAAAAAGCTTTGAATTATGGTTCCCTTGTCATAAGCAACCGGAGTGTGCAGAATTCCTGAGACAGGGGTTTTCTTCTTGTTGATTCCTTGAACTTGGATAGAGCTCTTGGATAAAGGTGGTTTTCCCAGTTGACACCACACGCCATATGATAGCAAATTGTGTTGAGCTCCTGTATCCAATAATGCATTATACAGCACCTCCCCGTAAGGACTCTGTAACTCAATTGGGTATCTTAGAGGTGGGTCAGAATCCAGTGCATCCTCCTCTGCTTCCTCGAAAAATACTTGTGTAATTCCCAAGTTGGCTTCTCGTTGTCTCCTAGCATGCTGTTGACGTTCTTTAGCTTTGACTCTTGCTTGTATCTTTTTAAGCTCAGCCTGTTCTTTAGCTGCCTTCTTTTGATGGATTGCGTGTAACTCCTCCTGGCAAAGGGGGTCATAGTATCTTTTGAATTTACTCCCATTAAGAAATCCAATGGTTTCAACTCCGTCGAGAGTCTCCACTCTGATGGTACCTTGCGGGGTAATTTCACATACTCTATACGATCCCTTACCAGCATATTTGAGCTTCTTCTTTTCGTTTCGCACTCCATACATCAAGACTTTATCCCCAACCTTGATGTCCTTGTCCTTTAGATGGCGATCAAACCATTTTTTCCTTCTATCCTTCTCCACAAGGGCATTGTATACAGCCAATTGCCTTTCTTCGTTTAGCTGCTCAAGGATATATAGACGCTCTACTAAGGGATTACCATCCCAACCCTCTTGAGTAGCAACACGAAGACTAGGAATGACAAATTCCCACGGCATGACTGCTTCTTGGCCATATACCATTTTGAATGGTGTGCAATTAATAGCCACTTTGTACGCAGTACGATAGGCCCATAAAGCTGTCGTAAGCTTTAGATCCCAATCCGTGCGATGAGCTTCAACTGTTTTTGTCAAAATAGAGATTAATGTCTTGTTTGTACTCTCGGCTTGGCCATTCGCTTGCGGATAGTAAGGAGTAGATTTATGATGGGAGATCATGAAATTTGTTGTGAGCTCCTTAATCACTTCATTTATAAAATGCGTACCATTGTCGCTCACAAGTTCAAAAGAACAACCGAATCGTGTGATTATATTTTCAAAGAGGAACTTGGCTGTTGTCCTTGCATCTGCCTTACGTGTCGCTTTCACTTCAGCCCATTTGGTCATATAGTCAGTGGCCACAATAATATAGCGAGATTGTGTGTTTCGGGCCGCTGGGCTAATTGGACCTACAAAGTCTAAACCCCACTTTTCAAATGGTTGGTTTACTTTGATTGGATGTAGGGGCATCTGATCTGTCCTCTGGGGTTTCTTGTATCGTTGGCATTCATCGCAACCCTTCACAAAGAGTGATGCATCTTGGAACATAGTGGGCCACCAATACCCTGATTGTAAGATCTTTCGCGCAGTTGAGTCTCCTGAGAAGTGACCACCAGCTACACCCATATGTGCCTCTTGCAAAATGTATAGATACTTATCCTCTCGGGCACAACGCCTAAGAACGTCATCCTTTCCTCTTTTATAAAGAGTTCCTGCTATCAGGCAATAGGGTTCGCATTCTTTGATTAGCTTTCGAGCTAGATCTTTACGAAGCTCCTTGGGTGGGAAGCCATTAACCAAAAAGTTAACAATCTTCTCACTCCATTCAGGCATTGTCTCCACCATGAACAGGGAAGTGTCAGGTAAGTCATCATCAACCCCCGTAGGAGCCTCACCATTGGGTATGCGAGACAAATGATCAGCCATAACATGTTTCTTACCAGGTCTCACAACAACCGTGAAATCAAACTCAAGAAGAATCAATAGCCATCGTGTGATTCTTCCTGTGGAGCATGGTTTGTTTACCAGATACAGCAATGCTTGATGATCCACATAGAAAACAAACTTGGTGGCAAGGAGGTAATAACGAAATTTCCTTACTGCATATATCATTGCCAACCCTTCTCGCTCCGTAGTGGTGTAGTTCATCTCAGCATCGTTCAACTGGCGACTGGCAAAGCTAATGGGGTAGTCTAGCTTGTGTTCTCCAGGTTGAGTTAACACACACCCAATAGCAAAGTTTGATGCATCAATATGCACATGGAAGAGTAGATCCCAGTTAGGCATTCTCAAGATTGGAGCACTCGCCAAGGCCTTCTTTAATAGCTCATAAGCACGATCACATTCTTCAGTCCAAATAAACTCGATGAGAAGCTTATACAATGGTCGAGCTATCTCGGCGAAGAATAGAATAAACCTTCGATAATAACCAACGTGGCCCATACAGCGTTGGACTCCCTTGTAGTTGGTGGGTGGTGGCAATTCCAGAATGACCTTGATTTTACTCTCATCCGTGGAAATCCCATTTTTGGACACTATATGCCCTAAGATAACTCCGTGTTTAACCCAGAATTGGCATTTGAAAGGATTCAAGGAGATGCGATATAATCTACACCTTTCAAATATTTTTCGTAAACACATCAAGTGCTCATCCCAAGAGGAATGAACACAAAGATCATCTAAGAAAGCTTCAAAAAAGTCCCTTAGATATTCCTTAAAGGCCGTGTTTATCAATCGTTGGAATGTTGCAGGTGCATTGGTCAAGCCAAAAGCCATGACGCGAAAGGCAAACACTCCAAACTCCGTGATAAATGCTGTTTTAGCTTGGTCCTCGACTGCAATTGTGATCTGATTGTAACCCGAGTACCTATCTAAAAAGCTATATGCCTCCTTGCCTGCCACTCTTTCAAGCACATGTTCAGAATATGGCAAGGAGTAATGATCCCTTCTGGTGGTCGCATTAACCTTTTTGAGATCAACGCACACTCTGAGTTTCCCATTCTTCTTTGGTACGATGACTATCGGAGAAACCCATTCTGAGTGCTCAATAGGGTATATGAATCCACATTTTACGAGCTTTTCAATTTCCTCTTGTACAATCTTTGCGTACTTAGGATTCATTGGGTAGGGACGTTGTTGGACTGGTTTAGCAGTGCTAATCATTGGAATCGTGTGTTGCACCACCGAGGGTGGAACACCCTTCATATCATGATATGTCCAAGCAAATATGTCCTTGAATTCTTTAAGAAGATTTGTAAGTGCATCTTCTTCCGCCTTGGTGAGGTCTTGAGCAATAAAAACTGGTTTAGACTCCTCACTCGGATCTGCTAAGTCTATCTCCTTAACTACCGCCGCAGGGCCATCGTAGACACCGCTACTCCCATCGGTAGGCGTTCGTTGGGCTTTTGTGTAGACTACTTTACGTTCCCCTGTGGTGAATGATTTGAAATGCTCGGGTGTGGGGTGTAAGTCTACTGGTTCTTGTTGTGCCAGGCTTTTTTCTTTCAATTCCGCTTCCTTTTGCTGCTGAGCCAACTCTTGGTTTTGCCGCCTTCTTGCAGTACGACTTAGTTTTGGCTTCTCATCAATTTCTAATTGGGCGACGTCATGAGGTTGCGGAATACACCACATGACACTTTGGAGATATTGTCCCCAATTATCCGTTATCTTCCGCCGATGAGCATCAATGGCTCCTACATAACTAAGCCATTCTGCAGTGGATCTTTCCTTGTTTATTGCAGTGCGTACATTAGCTCGATAGCGTTGGCGCTTATGTCTCGTTTTCTTCTTACCAAGATTTTGGTTTTTGTTTCTATCAGATTCGGACTCACTTGGTCGATCTTCACTTTCGGATGAACTGCAGCAGGAGGCCACTGTCCTAGGCCTTGGGCACATTGCTTCCCCATTTGGGTGAATATTTGATTCATTTTTCCCATCAAGCTCAGGGTCAGTTTCTTCTTGAGATTCATACTCAGAATTGCATTGGTCAGAGTCTTCGCTACTTTCAGTGTCGGTGGAGTTTGCCACTTTCTCGCCATCAGGGGTCAAGTGCATAACACCTATCATGTTTATTGGCACTAATGGTGGCATATCTTGCCCCTCAGGTGTTACCCAGCTTGTGCCTCTATTCCCCCATGTGTCTATGGTTGCCGCTAGGTGTATCGAATCCACGTTGTCCGACTCAGTCATACCCGGTAGGACATCCATATAAGGAGAATCTTTCCCATCATCAGTCTCTTTTTTGCATGTATAGCAATACCTTAATGGGGCGTTCCTAAAGGATGTGCACGACCACTCTCAAGATCAACTCGAATGATAGAGTCCTGGAATTATAGGTAGACATGGTTTTTCAACCAGTCATGCACCATTTGTGCTTCCCTCATGAAAGGACGTCCTAAGATCATTGTTGAGAAATGCCCGAAGAGCTAAGAATAGCTCAGGATCTCCGTATAATTTGGATATGATCGTGGTTCTGATCTCGGAGGACATGAAATCCATTAGCTTGGACACATTCAACGGTACTTTTCGAGACATCGCCCCTTGACTAGGGACTGGTGAAGATGGAATCACTTCCTCTTCGATGGGGTCAGGCATTCCCTCACTAAACATTCTTTCAAGCAAAAAGGGTGTTTGCCCAGTTCCTGATGTCCTATCCTCACTTTCTTCCCGAATGATGCTAGGTATAGCTAACGGTTTATGGTTCCTGCGAGGCTAAACTTGCGTAGGGAACACTATGTCTGGAATTTTGATTTTTCTCAGGTTTGGCTCCAGTTCTCTTTGTGTTTCTTCCACCAAACCCCTTAAGTGTTGCACTTGTTCAATCTCCTCAACTGGGTTTGGATAAGTTCCAATCTTTTTCTTAAGGGTTTTTGGCCCACGTGGCTTGTTTTGGGGAGTCTCAGTCAGTTTGGGTGGTCGAGAGGGCATTAACTGACTTGGTTGTGGGGCCGAGGAAGTTTCCTTCTGTTTCCCCTTATTTTTGTACTCGCTTGATTCTCCTTCATTGAGCTCCCGAGTGGGTTCCTCCCTTAAGGTAGTGGCTTTGGTCCCCATGGTTCCTATTGAATTGAAATCATCTTCAGGATCATTCATATACACGGGGTCGTCTCCTGTCCCTATGTTAGTCTTTGAACTGGGCTTGGAGCTCGTGGCATTAAGCGATCTCTTTCATCGTGTTTTCTTTTTCTTTGCCTGAGCGATTGATGCAGTATCCCTCTCTTCAAGAATGTAGTTTTGATTTTGAAGCATTGACCGTGTAACTACATTCGCGGGTACAACAGGTGTGGTTCCTCGTGCTTGGTTGGTGACCTCAACCAAATTCAATGGCGTAATCTTGGGTGCATTAGGATTATGTGGACATTGAGCGATCAAATGATCTATGCCACAAGGATTACATGTAAGTACCGGCATTCCCGATGTGCTCCCTTGATTTGGTTGCATATGAGTAGCATTCTTCTGTAGCCTATTAGGGCACTCTACTACACGATGCGGTCCACCACACTCATAGCATTGAAGAGGTGGTCTCCTCGCCAAGGTGTTAAGGTTTTGCCCTCTTGTGGCGAGAGCAGCCGCTTGATATACAGGCTTAACTTGCCCGAAATGATCCTCCATGTAGTACTGGGGAATCATTTCAAACGTATCAATCTCGTATGGAGCAGTGGGGTCTATCTCCTCTTCATAATCCCCACACGCACTATGTGACTCACAACCCATCTGGTTTATTGGGGTAATCCTTGGATGTGGAGGTTGTGGTCCTAGCACTGGCGGTGGTAATGGCACAGACTGGACTACATTCGGGTTCCTTGGAACTATGTGCTGTGACGATTGCTCGACAGGTTGTGCAGGCATTAGCGTGGGTACTTGAGGTGTATTTGACCAAGCTAGTGGTGCCTGGTTTGCCAACATTCGCTTAAGTACTAGGCAATCCTTAGATTGATGGCCGTACTTACCACATGCATTGCAATTCCCATTGAATTTAACTCTGAATGTGGGACATTCACTCGTGCTATGTGGTCCTAAGCACACCGAACACCATTGTTGCTCTCTTCTTGGGTACATATGGCTATTCTGAGGAGCTCGATTACCCCTAAAGTATTCTTGGAGAGCCTTAGTAAGGTCGGTCACAGACATTTCAGATATCTTGGGCTCCTTGGCAATAGGTTTTGCCGTCATTGGCTCGTGCCCAGATACTTGCGAACTAACGGATTTTGTTTCTGAAGACACCTTTTTACCTGCAATCATCAAGTTGTCTTCTAACTGGATTGCATTGGCAGTGATTGTTTCCCACGTTGTAAGACCTCTAATGACTAGGCATTGTAAATGTTCTCGTGGCGCAATCCTCAGATGAATCTATCGAGGAGTTGGTTGTTATTGAAGCGTTCATCGGGAGTGCAGCGAGAATTTAGATGCTTCAATCGACTTATAAAGTCTCTCACTGACTCCCCTTCCTCGCGTTCAGCTTTTTGGAGTTGAGATGCTACCCCCCAAAGCACACCCTCGCGTATGTATTCTTTCAAGAACAATCTCTTGAGAGTGGGGTAGTGAGTGTGCTCTTCAACCCTTAAGGTTCGATACCAATCTCCGGCCTTCCCACTCAAGGTTAAGCCTAAGGCTTTACACTTATGCAGCTCATTGTGCTCTTCCAAGGAATCACACACGTGTTCAAAGACTTCAATGTGCTTCCTAACATCCTCGTTACCACTGAAGTTTTGAGTGAGCTTAGCCACTTGTACTGCCTTGCTTCTAGGTTCTCTCTCCGGCATACCCCGCATGTTTTCTGCAATAGATCGTCCGATCGTCTGAGCAAACGCGGCGAGATCACCTAGGTGAGCAGGCATAGCTGGTGGAGGCACTTCTGGGATAGCCTGGCTGATAGGAGTTGGCGTTGGTCTGAGTATGTTGGCAAATGACGTAGGATATGATATGTGACTAGGCCTAGCTCCTATTGGATAAGGGTGGTGATAAGGCGGTCGTGGAGCATACGCCATTGGCATACTAAGAGGCGTAGGAGCTACATGAGCATGAGTTGAGATAGGTACATAGGGTCGATAGGTACGGGCACGCACTGTTGTAGGTACTGTTCCACTAGGTAGTGGTGTTGTACTAACTACAGTGGTAACAGGTATGCTTTCTATCAGGCTCATCATTGGGGTAGGCATTGTGGATTCCTTAATAGAAAGTTGAGCCAAGGTTGGAAAACTAAAGTTACTGCCTGTGGGCTCAACCTGCATTGAGACTCCAGGCGAAACAACATACGAAGGGTCTATGGGACTCACCGAGGGAGTCTCCAATTGTGATAGGGTCCGTTAGAGTCTCTGTGTGTAGATCATATTCCCAATTTTCATTGAGAAATATCCCATCTAGACTTGGTGTGCCAAACGGTTCTCTTGAAGTGGACGCAATGTCACTTCTTATGGATTGGCTTCTAGGGACCTCTACTTTAGGAAGAGCATCGGAATGTGGTAGCTCAGTAGGGCCCTCATTAAACGAAGTGGGTAGAATATCCACATGGACACTCTTTGGGAGGGTAGGGTCTACATAAGATGTGAATGGCGAATCTACTACCCCTCCTTCCTCATTTACTTCGCTTGTCGCATGTTCAGAGCATGTAGCTCTACTAAAGGTCTCTATTAGACGACTAAACATGCTAGATCCGGGTTGTGGGGCCCACACTGGCATGTTTTGGCTTGTCTCCTCAGGGTTCTTGGTAGGGTGCCCTCCATGGCTTCTGAGTCAGAGGATGAGTCACTATCCCCTATTCGTGGATCTTGGGTTGCACTCCCTTGGGTTCCAGCCGAAGGCCAAGATGCTAACATGGAGGGATGGTGTGAGCTTGCGTAGACTGAAACGCTTTCTAGTGGTTCAAGCTCTAGCACCCGACCAGAACGTAGATGCATGTGACGTGGGTACCCTACGTGCGTTGGTAACTACCCTTGAAACTCACACAAGTGGTTTCTTAGGTGTTTCGCACCCCGTTTTTACTTTTTTTTAGATTGTTTTTAACCCTTTTTTGATCCCCTTACTTATGGTCGAACCTGGACTAGGGCGTGTGATAGCTCGAAACGAGCGTATCGTTTGAAGGGTCCTAGTGTGCTTTACAGCACCGTGTTCGCCTATCTAGAGCTCCTGTAGTTCTCAAAACAGTCCGTTTCCTTTGGGGGGAAGGGGCAAAAGCCTATTTGCTTGTGGAGGAAAGGGTGAGGGCTTTATCCCACATGCTCACTTTACTCCTTGGGGAGTGGGTTACATATAGGGCACGACTTCCCATAAGCTCTCACTTGAAAGAAAGCTATGGAGGCTCACTCTCCTATATATATATATCAAAAGATCGAGACCGAGGCCGGGGTCGTGGGTCGTGGGTCGATTGGGGTTCTTTCTTTTCAAAATTTTTTTCTCCAATTAGAAAATCTTTCCTCTCCACACGTTTGGTTCTTTCTTTAAAATTTAATTTTTTTATTTTTTATTTTTTATTTTTTAAATGTTTATTTTTTGTTTTTTTTTAAGATAAGTTTTCTAGGGTTTCTTTAGGGTCCAGCCTTGGCCGCGGCGCAGTTCGCACACAGCCCAGATCTCTGGGGATTCAGAAATCCCCCCTCGCACGCGCAAAAAACCAGATAACAGAATGCACGCCCACACACGGAGCGGAAAAATAACAAAAGAAACAGAAATGCAGAAGACAAATTGCAGAAACAGAGATTGAAAACCACAGAAACACCTCAACAACAAACACACAGTCGCTTTCCTACAGTGTAGATTAAACTTCACGCAGCAGCCGAGCTGCAAACTGGAGCTTGGTGCAGGGCAACTCCCCGGCAGTGGCGCCAAAAATGTGCGCTTTTGCCGCACAGGTCGTAGCTGGGGACTTACCGGGCACCGTATGCGAGCCACGAATGGCTGCAAGCATACAACCAGGGAAGGAAGCTCAAAACAGAATGCAAAAGGTGTGTCACTCACCGCTTAACTGCCACCTTGAAGGATTCCCGCGTCGCAGCTGTGAAGGAGGAGCCGCCGTCGCCGCTCTACCGCCTCTCCGTCGCCGTGCCGCTACACAGTGCTCGATCGCTCTCTCACTCTCTCTCTCTCTCACACACACGCAGGAGAAGGAAACCAAAGAGATAAGGCAAGAGCACTCTTGTATTCACAACACATGAGAATGAGGATTTTAGGGTTACATTTGACTCTTATAGGTGACTTGGCCGTTCACACTTGGGCGCCCATACATGGCCGACCGACCCTAACCCTTATCCTACTAATATTCAAGGTGCGCCTCTCATCGACGATCACCCAATCCCTTCATCCTTAACATATGGTGCCGACAAGCCCGGCCCATGACTCAGAATATTTAAATTAATGACGTAAAACATAGTACGTCTCAATGTCCGTCATGGGTTAACATGGAGCATGTCATATGGGCATGGCACGGAGTTGCTCACAAATAATGGGCAACATTGGTGGAAGCATTCAAAGCTTTCACATAGTTGGCACCTTGTGGTTTCTCAATGGGGGAAACTCGTGTTTGGAGAAGCACCCTTTGGGGCATGCAATAATGGATGTATGCTCGTGAGGTGATGAGGAGCTCAATGGTGAGCTTGTGAATGGCCATACTAATGGTGAGCTTGTGAATGGCTATGGAACCCGTGGAAGAAGGTTTATTGTAGAAGCAAGTAGCTACAAGCAGTAGTAGCACAATAGAGAGGTAGCCGATTTTCGATAGCAACTAGCAAAGAAATTGAAGACGCAGAAGCTTGCAACTATGGGAGTGCAGGACAATGAGCATGTGAAGCTAGGAGCTATGGAAGCATCTCAAGAGGAGATTCTTGTGAGGGATCATGAATCCTAAGTAGCAAACATGAGCAGGGTATGCGAAGTTTTGCCAGCATTAAGAATAACCATGTTGCTGTACAACAGAGGAAAAGAACCCATCATAGAAGGTCGTGAGGAGAGTCATGCTCGTGAGGAGAAGGCAACTGGCAGTCTCTACACAACTGTAGCGTTTTCTATTTGTAGCCCAAAGAAGAAGCTTGAGATACAGGTCATGAGGAGGTCGATCACTATAGGAGCTGGGATGAGCTCCAATAGAGAAAAAACAAGCAAGCAAGTAAGTAGCCATGGAAAAATTGGAGGTGCTACTAGTAAGGGTTGCAGAAGTGCAGCTCATGGAAAGAACACCAGCTGCATGAACTAAAGTAAGGCATAAGGTGGCCAGGCTACGTAATGCATAAGGTAGCCGCCAGGCTACGTAAGGGTTGTAGAAGCACAGCTCATGGACAGAAGACTAGTTGCAAGAAAAAGCAGCATGAGACGATAAACCAGAGTGGCTGCATTGTGTAAGAGCAGTGCGAACACAGTCAACTCGTGAAAGATGACGCAAAATAGAGAATAGAGTTGTGTTCTCAACCCCAATATAGCAGCAACATGAGGAGAGAAGTGGGTGGATAAGGGACACCCACCACAACCCGTGGAGCTTCATTGAAAAGAGATAATGTGTGGCACCCGGTGCCAGCAGAGATAAAGTCTAATTTTAATTTTAAAAAAAATAAACAAACTAAGGTCTTGAAAAAAGCCTTAATATTTAAATTGATGTGCGGTGTAAAAAAGCCCAAACTAAGGCTTATTCATATGCATTTATGAAAATACTTGTGGTGCTCCATCGGTGCAAAGATTCTCAACAAGTGGACGCATCTTGCTATTTTTCAAGAACAATAATATTTGTTCATTTGGCATCTTGAAGGTGTGGAATTGTATTTTGTTTGTATCTTTCTCCTACGGCCTAAAATAGTGGGCAATTATCGACTTATGTGAAAAAGTCATGGACCACTTGTATTTTGTGGGTTCCCTGCCCTTGCACACGGCATAAAAAGGATTGTATTTGTGTGAGATCCCTCTGCCCCCTCCGTGCACCGGACTCTCGGTAGCGGCAGGCGGAAGCAGCCCCCTCATGCGCTGGGCAGAGTTTCTCACTCGGGGCCTCGCCCACGAATATCCGAGCACGAGACTAGGCTGGTGGTCACTCTGAAAACCGAAACCGGGAAAATTTCCCATGCCCAAAAAGCGAGGACGATTCCACCTTTTTGAATTTTTCTTAACGAGTTTTCTAACGAGATCAAAATCTAAACTATCCTCCACCTGAATAAACCAGATAGAAGGAAACTATCACTGATATAATTTGATCATCTGAGCAATTCAACACTTTTTTCCTAATCAAGATTAGGCACAGCCGTTGATCCACTCACTTGAGAAATTTATCAGGGAATTGACTAGCTACTCGAATCCTATTGTAATCCTAAGATTTTTCAGTTTGATTATTAAAACTCCACTGATTCCAGCCTAACCCCATCCAGCCCATGGGTTAGCCACCACCCTACCACTGGAATCAGTGGAACCAACAAGTACTCACCTACCCATAATTGAAATGCCTTTCTTAACTTTAGCTTTAGAAAACAGATACGCACACACTCCTCTTTAATATTAAAACTTTAATATAAAAATAATCCATTGATAAAACAGATATGATCACAGATTTCATAATTCAAAATTTCCATTCAATCCCTTGTTCACAAAAAGAGTGCCGCTCTGGATTCTCCGTTAGGACCAGTTGGTCAGCAACAAGATCCAGTAACAAATTACAATAATCACTTTGTCAACATACATATATATCTTCCTTGACATACCTAAGGGTGTCCTAAGCATCGCGAGCCCGTGCATCGCCTGGTCAAAACCCTCTAGGATCCTCCTTAGGTGTCCTGGCACTTCACTCAGGGATCGCTTCATCGGCCCTCGCCCATCGTACCAGAAGCATACCATTTTTCACCATACCCAGGCTGGTCAAGACCTAGACAGGTTTTTGCCGTGTGAGCTGTCCCATCTTCTTATTTAGCATACTGCTTCTGTCGATCCTGGGCAGCTTTAATATCTTTACGAATTGACTGCATCTGCTGCTCTATGTTGTCTGGACATCTTGACCCTAATCAATGGGTTGGACCAAGTTAATGGAGTTAAGCAATCTTGTCCATACAGAACTTTAAAAGGGCTCATCCCGATACTTCGGTGTGATAAGAAGCATTGTAGGCGAACTCGACTAGGTGCAGATAGCTTAGCCACTTCTTGGATTCCCTGTGCCAACAGCATGACCGAAGTATATCTTCGCTTACTTGGTTTACCCTTTCAGTTTGACCATTGGTCTCAGGGTGATAAGCTGTGCTGAGATCCAAGAAAGTTTCCACTGCTTCGAAAAATGCAGTCCAAAACCTTGAAGTAAACTTGGGATCTCGATCACTTACTATTCTCCTAGGTAGGCCATGCAATCTGAAGATTTCTTTGAGGAACACTCTGGCCACATCCACTGCAGTGTAGATTTCTTTTACTAGGATCAGATGGGCAACTTTGGTTAGTCTGTCAACTACCATGAAAATGGAGTTGTAACCTAATTGCACTGAAGGTAATCCAGTAATAAAGTCCATACTGATACATTCCCACTTCATCTGGGGGATGTCCATGGGGGATGTCCAATGGATGTAACTTCCCAAGCATTTTTACTCTTTCAGCTTTGACTTTTGACGTACATGATTCAGTATATCCTTTTTCAGACCAGGCCAAAAGAAGCTTTTCTTTACAGACATGTAGGTCTTGATGAAACTTGGATTTCCTGCAATAAGGTTGTCATGGGCTTCATTCAAAATTTGTCCTTTGGTTCCCTCATCATTGGGAATGCATAGCCTACGATTATAATACATAATTCCATCACCCAGGCTGTACCCTTGAACTCGGTTCAACTCCTGTGGAGTTTTGCTTTCCTATATAAGTAGGGTAGCAATAGAGCCAAAGAATCTATCCTGCATGATCTTCTCTCTTGCTTCAATAATCAAAGGATTTGACACTACAGTAATTGCAAGCAAGGAGGCTTTCCTACTGAGGGCATCTGCTACCACATTTTCTTTGCCTGGGCGATACTTGATTTCAAAATCAAATTCCTGCAGGGTCTGCATCCACCTTCTTTGGCGCATGTTGAGATCCTTCTAAGTGAAGATCCACTTTAAGCTCTGATGATCAGCCACATCAAAGTGAATCTTTGAACCAGTAGGTAATGTCTCCACAATTTCAGAGCATATACTACTGAAAGTAGTTCCAAGTCGTGGACAACATAATTCCTTTCATGCGTTCTGAGTTTTTGGGATTCATAGGCCACTGCATGACCTTCCTGTTATGAGTGCACCTCCCATGTCAAACTCCCAAGTCAAAACCACTAGCATCACTTATTACTACCTCAAAGGGTAGAGAGAAATCTGGCAGCTTCAGAACGGGATTGGTTACCAAGGCAGTCCTTAGCTTATCAAAAGCACTCTGGCACCTGGCAGACCATTGAAACGGAATATTCTTCTTGAGAAGATTAGTCAGGGGAGAAGCTATGAGAGCATACTTTGGTATAAAAATTCTATACCAACCAGTCAATCCCAAGAATCCCCTGACTTCTTTCACTGTCTTTAGTTCAGGCCAATCTATGACTGCTTGGGCTTTTGCGAAATCTGGAGAAATTCTATCTTTTGATAACATAAAGCCTAAGTATTCAACATGGTTGGTAGAGAAAGTGCATTTGCTCTTTTTGGCAAAGAGTTGGTGCTTCCTTAGAATCTCAAGAACTTTTCTGACATGAGCTTCATGGTCAGCTGCATTCTTTGAGTAAATCAGAATATCATCAAAGAAAACAAGAACAAAATCATCCAAGTATTCTCTGAGAATGTCATGCATTAAGCGATTGAATGTAGCTGGGGCATTTGTCAATCCAAACGACATGACAGTGAATTCATAATGCCCATACCGAGTATTGATGGCTGTCTTCGGGATATCTTGATCATTAATCCTGATCTGATAATACCTTGATTTGAGATCTATCTTTATGAAGATCTAGGCTCCACTTGGCCTGTCCAGAAGCTCATCAATTCTGGGGATATGATACTTATTCTTAATTGTCAGTTGATTTAGACCTCTGTAGTCCACACAAAGTCTTAGCGTTCCATCTTTCTTTTTCTGAAAGAGAACTGGCGTACCCCAAGGTGAAACATTGGGTCTTACAAACCCTTGTTCCAACAGCTGTCTAAGCTGTTCCTTGAGTTTGATGGCTTCAAGAACTGGCATTTTTGTATGTGCGCAGGGCTACTGGCTGAGCTCTTGGGGTCAATTCTATCACATGATCTACTTCCCATATTGGAGGTATCTATGTTAGCTCTGCTAGGAATAAATCATCATATTCACTTAACCATTCAGGTTCTTTAGCTTTTAACTTTGAGTCTACCGGATTCATTTTGACAAGATAAATGCGCTGCTTCTTTCTAAGTCCTTTTAATAACTTAGAAGCCTTTACTAACTGCAGACTTGGGGATCCTGAAATTCCGGTTCCTTGAACTTTGTTTCCGTGAAGGTCATGGAAGGAAATGGTTCCATTATGACAGTGAATTGTCAGCTTGATTTTTGTGGAGCCAATCCATTCCAAGGATCCTATCAAAATTTCCCAAAGGTATAACTCTGAACTGACAGTCAGTTAAATTCCCATCTAGATGGAATGTCATGTAGGCTGTAATGCCTGTGACCGCCGACGGCAGACCGGATGGCCATATCCGGGGTTCAGTGGGAGAGGACGCCCATGCGGAGTCATGGGCGGCCAGGCTAGTGTGGACGGCAGGCCACACACTATATAGCCTGGGGGATGAGGGGCAATCCTCATTCTTCCTCTATGGCTGGGTGGTGAGCCAGAGGCCGTTCCCTCTTGTGGTAACGCCCGTAGCGGCGTTACGGATATCTAACACTGGTATCAGAGCGTGGTTCGAGGGGATCGTGAGAGTCCGTGCGTGAACGGGGGGCTGGAGCCCACTCGATGGTTTTCATCCACAATCTTCTCACCCTTATCTCCACAAGGGAGTGTGTGGAGGGAGGCGGCCAAGATTTTGAAGGGAAGAACTCTTTCTCTCTCTCTCTCTCACTCTCTCTCCCCGTCACACACAGCAAGCAGCATCGTAGGTAAGCAAAGCAATTTTTGTTTTGTTTTTTTTCTTCTCTGCGTTGAATGGCTGCGAAAGAAATCGTTAACTCTGTGTGGGGGTGGGGGGGCGAAGACCAGCCCGGCCAGTCCCACGAGCTACATTAATGCTGTGTGTGGGGGGGCGAACAGCAGCCCCCTACCTCTCATAACGCTGTTGTGCAAAGGGGGGGCTTGGCACTGTTGTGCAAGGGGGGGCCTTTCCTTTCTGAAGCGAAGCAAGCCCAGGGCAAAATACAGCCGACTAGTAGCTGAAACGTTGACAACCAGCGCAGAGCCCTGCGTTGAGCGTCGACTTGCGTGAGCGAAGAAGTTCGTACACGTTGAAGTGGGGGCGACTTGCGTGAGCGAAGAAATGCATTGAAGTGGGGGCCTTGCGCCTAGGCAACCAGCCTTAGGCGGCCAGCCAGGCCTAGGCGGCCAACCAGGCGGCGGCGGCCAGCCAGGGGCGACGGCCAGCCAAACCAGAGCAGCCGAAGGCAGCCGACCAATGCAGCAAACACTAGCGAGAGGCGGAGAAAAGAAAAAAAAAGAAAAAAATATATTTATTTTTTTAAATATATATTTTATTCATTTTTAATGAAATTAAAAATGAAACTCAATTCAAACAAACCCTCTCTCTCGGCTGGGGAGGAGGGATAAGCCCGAACAAAAATTTATTTTTGATATGAGTTGCAGGCATTTTTCTCGTGGATCGAAGCATCCCGGAAGCGTCCTTGTAGAGGCTCGCAACGCAACACAAATCGATAGGCGACCGTAAAGGGGGGTGATTATTTTCCACCACTGCTCATTTTTATTAGCGTTTTTTTTAGTAATTTTCGAGTTCTCGCATTATTTTTTTGCAAGAATTAAAAATGTCTGCTAGGCGTAGTGTGTCCCCACCGCCTTCTACTTCTCTAGGTTTTTCCAGTCTCTTGTCCTCGGTCGCGGGTTTGACCCCGACCGAATTGTCAGGCCGTACACGCCCGACCATTGTTCGGTCCGGAGTGCACTCGTCGATCACGCGTGATCCGTCAGCGCCCTCCTTGTCTATTGACCCCGCCTTAGGACCCAGCGAGCCTGCAGAGCGGCCGCATTGGCTGATGACCCCTTTCTGGCCGATGAGCCAGAGGACATGAACACTGACATTGCCGAGGGGACCGAGGAGGACCTCTTGGATTATGACAACGACGACTATGACCTATTGGACCCTGCTGATGTCCTGACAGAGACGGAGCTCTCTAGTGGACTGTTTAAATATCTTAATGTCAAATTGAACACTATGGGTAAAGTCCAGGCTGATTTAGTCACGATGCTACAGAGCGTCTCCACACGGTTAGATGCACTGACAGCCACCTCGGCTAGTACTCCGACTCCTCGAGGTAGCCGAGCTCCTACAGCATGGGTGAGCGTAGCCTCACCAGTGGTTGCAAGAGTACAGGCCGATGCGCCTGCGGGGCCGTCCGTAGATAGCGACAGCTTCATCGTTGTTAAAAGACTTAAAGCCGCCTAGTTTTGGTAGCGAGGAAAAGGAGAGAAACAAGGACTCAGTCAATATGTTTCTAGCGAAGTGGTCAAATTTGCACGCGCTGCGAGCAGCCTAGCCGTATACAGCCCGTAGAGGCTAGCCTCTCATTAATCGGCAAAGCGTACAATGTTGAGATATCGAGCTCGCCTAGTGAGGCGGTGGCCACTGGGGGATAGGCAAATTTAAAGTGGAAGGTATGCATAAAATCTGTGAAGCATGCCAATTTGGGAAGCAAACAAAGCATGTGCTTCCACGTAACAGATATGTGAGCAGAAATGCACTAGATGTTGTGCATTCAGATGTACGGGGTCCTACAAAGACCGTGTCTATGGGAGGCTGCAGGTACTATGTCACTTTCATTGATGACCACACAAGAAAAGTGTGGGTATATTTCATGAAGGAGAAGAGTGAGGTGTTCACTCACTTTCAGAATTTCAGAGTTTTGGTTGAAAAGCAAACAGGGAAATATGTAAAGTGCCTAAGGTCAAATGGAGGGGGAGAGTACTTCTCCAATGAGTTCTCTGAATATTTGAAGAAGAATGGTATTCGGAGACAGTACACATGTAGATACACTCCGTAGCAAAATGGAGTTGCTGAGCGGAAAAACAGGCACATTGCTGAGATTGCGCGAGCATTGATGGTAGAATATGCCGCATTGCTATTGGGCTGAGGCTGTTTCTACAGCAGTATACATCATGAACAGGACTCCAACTCTGCAGCCATACATGATGTAACTCCAGAGGAGAGGTTTACTGGCAGAAAACCAGATTTGTCTCATCTGAAAGTCTTTGGATGCATTGCATATGTGCATGTGCCAGATGAGCTGAGAACTAAGCTGGACCCAAAAGCTGAAAAATGTGTGTTTATTGGATATTCCCTTGAGCAAAAGGGATACAAGTGTTATAACCCTACTACACGTGAGTTGAGGGTAAGCAGGGATGTTGTCTTTGATGAGATGAGCAGCTGGTATGCTACTGAAAAAGAAGCAGTTGGGGCTGATGTGAGTGGAAGTGTGGTTGCACAGAATGCAGGTCAGCAATCACAGTCTTTGAGTGGACCAGGAGAGTCCTCATCTAGTGGGTCTGTTGATAGACCATGGAGTGGCAGGCTGCGTCATAATACCAGTCCTGCAAAGGTGATTAGTACATCACGTAAAGGAAAAGAGAAAGTGGTTGAGCCCCTTGGTATGCCTGACATTTCTGCAGGGCATTCTCATGTTGATGGAGAGTCTAGTGGCTCAGATATGAGCCTTGATGAGGAGCTTGGGATCCCAGCTATGAGAACACCTGGTGTAAAGAAGGCTATGGAAGCCATGAATGAAAAGCTGCGAAGATCAAGGAGAGTGAAGAACCCTGTGCAGAGATTTACATATGATGGTTATGTGGCACATCACTATGCATATATGGCAAAGGTTGTGCAGGTTGTAGAGCCCACATGCATTGATGAGGCTGTTGGAAATGTGCATTGGGAGAAAGCTATGGATGAGGAGATGGATGCACGATATGGAAATGAAACTTGGGATTTAGTGCAATTGCCTGAAGGCAAGAAAGCCATTGGATGCAAGTGGGTGTACAAAGTTAAACATAACAGTGATGGAAGCATAAACAAGTACAAGGCTAGATTGGTAGCCAAAGGATATGCGTAGACATATGGCATTGATTATGAGGAAACTTTCAGCCCAGTTGCCAAGATGGCAACGGTGAGAGTTGTGATAGCAGTGGCTGCGTCAAAGCAATGGTCTTTACATCAGATGGATGTAAAGAACGCATTCTTGCATGGGGATTTGCAAGAAGAGGTGTATATGTTGCAGCCACCTGGTTATGAGGATGAGGGTCACCTCGAGCATGTTTGCAGGTTGAAGAAAGCCTTGTATGGCTTAAAGCAAGCACCAACAGCATGGTCTGACAAGATTTTTGAATATCTTGTCACTATTGGCTTTCATGTAGCCAATGCAGATTTCTCATTGTATGTGAGACATGGTGATAGAGGAGTTGTGCTTGTTGTCATCTATGTAGATGACTTGATCATTACGGGGGACCATGATGCAGAGATCTTTGATGTAAAGATCTTGCTTAGACAGAAGTTTGAGATGAAGGATCTGGGGGAGCTCAGATATTTCTTGGGCATTGAGGTGATTAGGTCACCACATGGTATTGGATTACTACAGAGACAGTATGGCTTGGACATGTTGTCCAAGTATGATATGACAGGCTGTAAGCCTATTTCTGTGCCATTCAGAATGGCAAGTTGAGTGCAGATTCAGGACAGATCTTGGAGGATCCTACTATGTACAGGAGCATAGTAGGAAGTTTGATCTACATGACGATCACCAGACCAGATTTGAGCTATGCTGTTGGGTTGGTGAGTCAGTTTATGCAGGTTCCACGGAAACCGCATTTGGATGCAGTGAGACGCATACTGAGGTATGTGAAGTCTACTTTGCATTGTGGACTATTCTATGAGACTGGGACAGAGATATGTGTCCATGGGTACACAGATTCTGATTGGGCTGGTAGTATCTCAGATAGAAGATCTACCAGTGGATTTATGTTTTCTTTGGGGAGTGCTGCTGTGACTTGGAGCAGCAAGAAGCAGCCTACAGTTGCTCTATCGAGTACGGAGGCCGAGTACAGAGGAGCTGCTATGGCAGCATGTGAGGTAGCTTGGTTGAGAAAGCTACTTGCAGATTTGGGTCTATCAGTGGATAGACAAGTTGTCATTTTCTGTGACAACATTAGCAGTATACAGTTGGCCAGGAACCCAGTCTTTCATGCTCGTACGAAGCACATAGAGGTTCACTACCACTTCGTCAGAGAGAAGGTCTTGGCAGGAGACCTTGACCTTGTTTATGTCAGCACAGAGGATCAGGTAGCTGACATCTTCACCAAAGCATTGGGTACAGAGAAGCTCCGCAGATTCAGGGCTTCGTTGGTGTACATGAGATGGAGTTGAGCTCGAGGGGGAGTGTTGAGATATCGAGCTCGCCTAGTGAGGCGGTGGCCACTGATGACCCGCCTGGGGGATAGGCCCCACACTTACACCACTGGCATGGTTGGTGAGATCTTGGGTGATATGCAGCCAGTGGGATGACAGGCTGTGTGATAGCCACTCTAGAGACTGGCATAGTTATAGCGCCAGCTCATTTAGTCGGGTTCACACTATAGAGAACCCGTGTATGTATTGGTTGAGTACCTTTCATATTGTGTGTACTCTTATTCTTGTATATGGTGTGTTGAGTGTTGAGTAGAGAAGAAGAAGATTTTCAGCCTCTCACCTTGTGTGTTCTCTATTAGGGTTTTGTGAGTGTGTGTGTGTGCTTGCAAGAGCTCAAGCTCTCTTCCCCCCTACATCTTTTCATACAAGTGGTGGATGAGTTTGACAACTCACCCTGCCACTTGGACGAAATTTGAAACAATGTTTCGAAAAGAATTTTTGCCTGTTAATGAGTCAGAGAGAAGCTGGGAGTGATGGGACAAGTGCTCGATGGAGAACAAATCCCTAACTCAGTACATCTCAAACTACAGGGAGATAGTACTCAAGCTAAAGGGAATCGATGCATTCCAGACATTGCGAGGCTTTAAGAGAGGCCTCAAAGATGATTACCTTGAGTACGTAGAGCCCTTACAGCCTAAAGACTTAGCAGAGGCAATTCAATATGCACAGATATTTGATGACATCAAGCACCGTAGTGCGCGTGGTGATTCTAGCAGGGCCGAGGGTAGTGAAAATAGGAGGTCAGGCCTCAAAAGAAAAGGGTTCCGCAGTGAGAAACAAGGGGATAGGACGGACCAGGAAGGACAGGGTGGTCATTGGTCTAAAAAACCGCGACCATCCAGGAAGAAAAGAGACACCGAAATCCAAAAGAAAGAGCAGTATATTAAAGCGCGAAAGGAAAATCGCTGCTTTAATTGCAATGAAGTAGGGCACACGAAAGCTGAGTGTCCAAAGCCGAAAGCCAGCATGAGTGGCAACGAGCCCAAAAAAGATGGTAAATCTTCTAGGCAGTTGCATACAGTGCAGAGACTCCCTCTCAGTTCCGCAGAGTTCAGAGAGGTGACAGTGTGTCATTGTGATGAGCATCACGCTTGTTCAGTGACACCAACGATGTGGCAACCTACTGTAGGTCCGCATGACATGGTGCGCATGTATGGCACCATAGGTGGCCATAAAGTCATAGTTTTTATTGATGATGGAGCTAGCCACAACTTCTTGAACTACTCGTTAGTCAAGAAGTTGGGGTTGACTGAGACCCAAAGTGATCATGAGTATACTGTTGGCCTAGCCAATGGATATGACAAAATGGTATGGAATACCGTAGTATTGGGGGTCCCATTATCTATGCAAGACTATGAGGCTCGGCTTGACTTTCAGGTCATGCACTTAGCCAGAGCAGACGTATATCTAGGCAGGGAGTGGCTGTATGGCTTGGGCCCTAGTCTAGCTCAGAATTACTTACATAATATGCTATGTTTTGAGCACGGAGGTAGAGTCATCACCCTGTAGGGCGACTGTACTGTCCCTGCCACACCACTTATTTCCTCCATGGAGTTGTGTACAGCGGTCCGCAGAGACCAGATAGCAGAGGTATATGCTTGTTACCCTCTTTTGAATTCTGTTTCCGTAGTAGATGAAACGATAAATGATGTTTGCGTAGACAAACAAGAAAAACAAAATAACCTTGGACGAGACCCACTGTTTGAAAACCCTGTTTGGCATGCATGTGATTCAAACAAGAAAAAATCCAAGGTGAATGAGACATTAAAGAAAAAGTACGTAGATACTTTAATGAATTTACTAGAGGAATTTCAGGATGTTTTTCCTGATGATTTACCAGATGGTTTACCACCATCTAGAGAAGTAGACCATGGCATCAAAGTTATGCCAGGATCAAAACCTATAAGCAAACCTGCTTATAGATTAAGCCACTCCGAGGCACAGGAGGTGGAAAAACAATTGACGGAATATTTGAACAAAGGCTTTATTCGGCCTAGTTCAAGTCCGTGGGCATCGCCTATTCTTCTGGTAAAGAAGAAAGACGGATCTATGCGGATGTGCATAGACTATAGGGCTCTTAATCAGATAACGATTAAGAACAAGTATCCGATGCCACGCATGGATGAGTTGTTTGATCAACTCTATGGATCGAGATACTTTACAAAAATAGACCTGAGATTTGGGTATCATCAGGTTAGAATAAAAACAGAAGATGTTGCGAAGACAGTATTTCAGACCCGTTTCGGGCATTTTGAGTTTTTGGTCATGCCATTTGGGCTAACCAATGCTCCAGCGACGTTTATGACGCTAATGGACAGCATTTTACGTCCATATCTGGGAAAATTCGTAGTAGTTTTCCTAGATGATATTCTTGTGTACAGTAAGACACAGAAAGAACACATAGAGCATTTGCGTCTAGTGTTCGAGTTGTTGCAAGAGCACAAACTATTTGCGAAGAAGAGCAAATGTGAATTTTTTGAAACAAAAATTCACTATCTTGGCCATATTATATCCGCCGATGGTACGCGGATGGAGCCAAAAAAAGTAGAGGCTATTCTTAAATGGCCAGCGCCGAAGAATCTCGAGGAACTGCAGATTTTTCTTGGCATGTCGGGGTTCTACCGGCAGTATGTGAAGGACTACGCGAAGATCGCAGTCCCGTTGACTGACCAGTTACGGTCAAAAACAAAAAACATTAGTTGGGGGGGAAGCCCAACAGAAAAGCTTTGATAAGCTTAAGGTGACCGTAGAGCAGCTGCACCTGTTTTGACTATTGTGGATCCAAATGAGCCGTTTGTTTTGGAAACAGACGCTAGTAATGAGGCCATTGGGGCCGTACTAATGCAAAGGGGACGCCCAATTGCATTTGAAAGTAAAAAGTTAGATCGTGCGCAGCGTAACTACTCGGCTTACGAGCGAGAGTTACTAGCGATAGTTCATGCACTGAAAAAGTGGAGACACTATTTATATGGTGCTACTTTTGAGGTCCGGACGGACCATGAAAGTCTGAAATGGCTTTCAAGTCAAAATGAACTGAAGGGTAGAAAAGCTCGATGGGCGGAGATTCTACACGAGTTTGACCTTCAGATACGTTACCAGAAAGGTAAGTATAACGTGGTGGCAGATGCACTTAGTCGCATGCCACAGATTAATGAACTTAGTTTCACAGTCTTCAAGAATGATTTCTTGGAATCACTATGTGGTTTATGTGAGCATGATCCATCTTTTACAAAGGTCTGGCGCGCTGTACGCGTACGCACTTCTTCACAGATGCGACCACCTCCCTCGTTGGCACGTATTGCTAGTCCAGAGAGACTGGCCGAAGGTGCAATGGGAAGGGAAGCGAGAGTTAGTTCGGAGAGACTAGCCGTGTCTTCTGGGTATAGTTTGGAGCCGGAGAGTTCTGACATAGGCCCTTCATCACCTTTGACTGCCATGGCTTCAAAGGGGAGTGATAAACTTCGTCGGGGGGGAAAAATATGATAATTACTCCATTGACGACGGGTACTTACTCTACAAGGGTAGAATATGTGTACCAACTATTAGTGACTTTTGGGCCCAAATTCTTAAAGAAAGTCATGATAGTCCAAGTGCGGGTCATCCTGGGATTCAGAAGACCTATGCACTAGTAAAAAGACAGTTTTATTGGCCTAGTTTGTTTAAGGACGTCCAGGCTTATGTGCTGAAATGCAGTAAGTGCCAGGTCAATAAACATGAACGTCTTAAGGTTGGAGGACTACTCCATCCGCTGGAGATTCCTCAAGGGAAATGGGAAAGCATTTCCATGGATTTCATTACTGGTTTACCCAAGACGAGTCGAGGGAATGACTCGATGTGGGTGGTAGTGGGTGGTAGTGGACAGGTTAACTAAAATGGCAAAGTTTATTGCCACGAAGAAAACTGTAAAAACGCCAGAGTTGGCAAAACTCTTTATTGAACATCTCTACAAGCTATATGGCCTGCCCGTAGATATAGTGTCGGATAGAGATAGAAAGTTCAACAGTCATTTTTGGAGTCTTCTCTGAGTATGAGTATGGCAGATCATCCGGAGTCTGATGGTCAAACTGAAAAAGTTAACCAAATTCTAGAGGATATGTTGCGTTCTTATGTTAGTAAGAAGCAATCTAATTGGGAAGAGTACTTGCCCTTATTGGAGTTTGCCTATAACAACTCCAAACACTCAGCGACTGGATATACACCATTCATGTTAATGTATGGATTCCAGCCGAGATCTCCGATGGCTGTAGGCCTAGAAAAGGAGAAGATTCAATCTGTCAAGGATTTCCTTGAAGATATGAATGATATGCTCAGAGCCGCACGTGAGAGCATTCGTAGCGCTCAGGATCGCGCTAAAACTTATGCGGATAAAGGACGAAGAAAGGTGACCTTTGTAGAAGGTGACTTTGTATTCCTCACGGTTCCTGCGCAGTCAGAAACCATGAAAACGGGAAAGTGTGATAAACTTTCTCCGAGATATTGTGGTCCTTTTAAAATCCTTAAGAAGATTGGGGACGTAGCATATAAACTTGAGTTATCAGAGAGTTCTCAAGTCCATCCTGTCTTCCATGTCAGTAAACTGAAGAAATCAGTTCACGGGTTAGAGAACGCAGTTTCTCCAGAGATTTTGGTGGACTTGATAGAGCCACCAAAGATACCACATGAACCTGAAAAGATTCTACAGTATCATGATAAACAAACCCGACATAAAGTGTACCAGGAGGTACTTGTTAAATGGTCAGATAGGGATGAGGAGGTAGCAACCTAGGAACGCCGTAGTGCAATTTCCAAAAGGTTTCCCCAGTTTGTTTTCGAGGACGAAAACTCTTCTTAAGGGGGGGGTAATGTCATGTAGGCTGTAATGCCTGTGGACCGACGGCAGACCGGATGGCCATATCCGGGGTTCAGTGGGAGAGGACGCCCATGCGGAGTCAGTGGGCGGCCAGGCTAGTGTGGACGGCAGGCCACACACTATATAGCCTGGTGGGGGATGAGGGGAAATCCTCATTCTTCCTCTATGGCTGGGTGGTGAGCCAGAGGCCGTCCCCTCTTGTGGTAATGCCCGTAGAGCGGCGTTACGGATATCTAACATGGAACTAAATATAACCTGTCTCAAGGTGAGTGAAAAGAATCTTCCCACTTGCCAATTCAACTTGCATAGATTTTTCTGATTTCTGATCTAAGACTAGCTTACGCAAGCATCCAAGGGAAATGAAAGAATGAGTACTGCGTGAATCAATCAAAAGATTAAAAGGCTTACCCTGATACTCAGCTAGAGTATTGATGATGGAGAACTGACGATTTGGCCCTTGATTTTCAATTGCTGCATAAATTTGGCCTCTTTCTTCTTCCACTACTTCTACTATTGTGACTGCTCTGCCTGCTGCTGCAGTCTGAGGCGGAACTCTTTCTCTTTGGTTGCCCCAGTTCTGTGGGGGGAAGGAGTTCTGAGGCTACTCTGGACAGAGGCAGACAGCTGAGCTAGAGTTCTCTTGGGATTTCCATGATTCTGGCACGGGGGACCCTGATTGGACTGATAAGAAGGAGTCTGTCTCAGAACTCTGGGACCCTGGCTTCATTGGCCCACAGAAGGAGATGGGCTTTCCTTGAGCTGGTGCCCAAGACCTTGATATCCAAAGCATCTGTTCTCGCTTCGAAGGTCTTCTCTTTGCATTTTGGAGAGAGCCAGAGTTCCGGAGAATGTACTTCAGGGGAAAGGTCTCCCTTCATTTCTAAAGCTTCCCGTCTCCACATTCTGGTTAGGACCTTGGAGTCTCTTTAGAGGCGAAAAGTTGGAAGAACTTCCCGGTGTCTGAAATCTCTTGAAGGATGAGGGAGCTGGCTTTGGCAAAACTTTTACGATGAAGGCTTTGGCAAAGTCCTTCGCCATTCTGACAGCTTCAGCCATGGACACTGGCTTGGCATTTTTGACCAATGTGTCCAAGGGTTCATTCATTCTCCAAATGAACCTCGCCAAACCATGAGTTGCTCTTCATCAAGAGGTGGTGAATATTTGAGTAGAAGAGCAAAGGCCTGGTGATATTCCTCGATGGTTTTGCTCCCTTGCTTTAGCTCTAAGAATTCGTTCATTTGGGTTTCCAAAAATCCAGGGGGACAAAATCTCTTTCTCAAATAGGTTTTTAGGTCAATCCAGGATTGAGTATTTCTGTCCAGACGGTTGGTGTCACAGTGGTTCCTCCATGCTACCCGGGCTGTTTCCACTATTTTCAGCCTAGCAAGAGCCATTTTTCTCTGCTCATTGTAACCTGTAACATCAAAATATTCTTCCATGGCTTCCACCCATTTCTCCACAGCCACTTAGGTTCTCCCCTTCTCCTTTGAAGGGTCCTGGCTGAGTCCTATGAAGAGCCTTACGAACATCAGGGTCAAGCTCGTCATCTTCAGAGAGAGGGTCTAGCTAACGGCCACGGTTTTCTCGTCTCATGATTCTGCCAAAAATTATATATTATTAAATTTTTATATTGATATCGTCATGAGATCCTAAGACTTAAGAGGTTCGAAAAACAATTTCTTAAACAAGACAATGATATCGTCATGAGATCCTAAGACTTAAGAGGTTCGGAAAACAATTTCTTAAACAAGACAATGATCTTATTGGAGATCTATGACATATGTCCGATAACAGATTTTTCTTTATCAGATCGTCCATAAACAATCACTTATACAACAGGGAATTTTTCTCCAGAAAACATTTCTTTATTTATATATAAGTTGCAATATGTACATAGAGCAGCTCGGCTCCAGAATTCAAAATCTCCTCGGGAGACGCATATGACGACGATACTGGGCCATAGCCATGCCCTGATACATGTTGCCATATATATAGGCAGTGATGTGTGTGAACACACTTAGGACCGCCGGGGTACTTTTTCCCTCTTTAAGAGGTTTTTTTCCCCCGGCTTGTATATACGTTGATGGCACGGAAGTGGTAGAGCTGTCTACGCCCTTATAGCATGCCACACTTCCACACACGCATGCAAACACACCAGAACACCAGACCAGAGAGCATGAACAAGACTCATATTTCATAAAAGACCTTGACCTTTACAGAGGTGGATATCCCAAGATATCCCAGACACCAGCTACACCAAGCACCGCTCGCAATCGGCCCTCTCCAGCTCCTGGTCGCTCCAGATCCCTTCGCTCCTCGCTTCTCTGCAGCAGCCCTTCTCGCTCTCTGCTTTGCACCTCAGTTGAAGGTCCTCTCTGCTACAAGCACTCTGTCTGTCTCCCAAAGCAAGACCACAGCAACCTCTTTCTTTGTCGCCAACCTGACAACCGGCCCACTATCCAGCCCAAGCAAAAAGAACCTGCTTCAAACCCTTGCTCTTCACAAGGACGATCCTCCTTTCACGCTGTCCACCAGCCAAGCTCTTCAGCACAATTACTCACCAAACTCTGCTCTTGCACAAGGCGGCTACATCATGGTCTCTCTCTCTCTCTTTTGTCAGCTCAAGGCAGCCTCTACACGTCATCACTACCCCTCCCCAGCCTGTCACCTTGGGACGGCTTCCTTTCACCAGCAGTCGCCAGCTCGACCACAGTCGCCCAGCTTCAACATGTGTTGCGACCTGCAGCCGTTGCAGCTCTCCTCTCTATATCTCTGCACGCTCACCAGAGCCCTCCTGGTTCATCACACGGGGGCCACTCCTTCGCACGACCAAGGCGGCTCCCTCACCTGTCTATCCTCTGCCGGCTTCAGCTGCAGCCAACCCTTCTAGGTGGCTCCTCGCTCAGTCACCTGCACCTGTGGCTTGTCTAACGTCGCCAGCCTATCGGCTCCCCTGCAGAATCCTCTGCGCCCAGCTGCGCTGACTGCTGCAGCTAGCCCACAAACACACCGGGCTCCTCACCCAGTCCTCCTCTGTCCTCGCACCCAGCGAGACCCCCCCACTGCTGCACTGCAACCACCCGCGGCTGCACCAGCTTCTCACTCTCAAAAGAGAGGCCCCCTCCTCTGCTTGTCTGCGTCCCAGAGATCCCAGAGAGTCCCCCCTCTCTACTCGTCTCCCCTGCGCAGCAACAACCCCCCGGAAGGTCCTCCCTCCTCTGCTCTTCACACCCCGGCGACTTCTCTTCGCTCCCAGACCCCTCCTGCAACACGGCTTCCAGCCGTCTTCCTCCTCTCTGCAGTTACGCCGACTGCCCTTCTTTCCACACAACACACCCGCCGTCTTCACACACACCCTCAGTCCTCTCCAGAAGCACTTAGCTGGCAGCAGGTTGATCTTCCACGCCACTTTCCAAAAATAAGGCCATCCTAATATTCTTTTTATTTTCATTATAAAAATGGCCACTATATTACTATATTGCTTTCATACCAATACTAAGGCTCATGGCTCCCTTTTCCATTATTGCCCTCATGCTCCACACACTTCAATTGCAACCTTGAGTGCTCGCTTCTCTTGGACACGCATACAACTCAAGTGGCCGAACAGTTGAGACCATCTCCAGCTACGTTCCGGACGAGCTTGTGCTTCCAGAATCCCTACATTGTCCCTGCACACACTTCCATCAAAACCCTATGTCTGTCTGCCGCATCCTCGATGCCCACACCAAGTCAATGGGTGCCCCCATGACTTCACCACAACACGTACAACACTCATGTACACATGTACAAGTTGATTTTGAGGTTTCCACAAAACATCACACATATTTAGCAACCCCCTTTCTTCTGCTGAGACATTTATGTCCAGCAGCTGCACAATTAGAAACCACTTATCCCCCTGGATCAAACAAAAACCTCGGTGCATCTTCCCTCCAATCCTTCAAGCCTTCCCTTTCATCAAACATCCATTGATACACCCTGTCATAGCCTTCCACTTCCAGTACCCCCTTTGGCTTTTTGTACATGGCCTCCTCACCATCCACTGTACTTCTTCCTCCAGACCAGCTCACAAGAGATAACCACTCCTCACCTCTACTCCCCTTTGTCACATCTGACTCCCACTCATAGTCATGTACCGAAACAACAGATATCTCATCATCAACTTCCATCTCATGGTCACAATCTAACTTGCAGCCCACATCACTGGCTTCCAACCCTTCCTCTGGGCAAACTGCCCGACTCAAACTATGACCAAACCGCTCATCCATATGCTGAGCATCCACATGCGGTGTGTCCACCATACACTCACTTCCCTTCAGCCCATCAACATCACACACAGCAACCTCGTGCATCATTGTCGCCTTCCTGCAGTTTCTCCAGCTTCAAGACCATTGGCGATCCTGCAAGATTCTCCACATCTTGCACAGGCATCCCTACCAAGTCCAAGCTCCCCAAACTCCCAGGCAAAGCATTCTGGTCCCCCTGACCAACAACAATAGCCTCACATGCATCCTCACCACTCACAACCACCAACTCATTCTCTTGGGCATGACAAGGAACACACACCTTATGTTCAGCATCCACACCTGCGAAATCTATCGCACCATCAACCAAAGGAGCATCCAGCTCACCATCAGTCACACCATCACTCTCTTCTTGCTGCACAACTGGCATGCAAGCAATCTTCTTCAAGGAAGCCATCTCCAACAGATCATCCAGTGCACTATCAAGTACACTGTCCAGCTCACCATCCACACTCTCACAACAGGCTGCAATATCCAACTCATCACCCGGATCATCCACATGGGCTCCATCCACAGCACCTTCATTAGTGACACCTTGATCATCACACTCCATCTTGACTGGCTGAAGTACTGGCACCTGCTCACAATCCACAACATCATCAATACTCCCATCCTTCTCCTCCTCACCTTCTGAAAGCTCTTCAGGGCTGATTCCAGAAACCTCACCCTTCTCCATTCCCAACAGGCTAACCTGTCCCATACCCTGTTCTCCAAATGTGACCTTATAGACCTCACAAACACTGGGCTGAATTGCCTCCTTCACCTGCATATTAGGGCCACTCACCCTATCACTCATTCCCAAAGACAATTGATATATTCCACCATCAGCTTTGGCTGGTCTCTCACATTGCGGACTCATATGACCCCACTCACCACAATTCCGGCATTGCACATCACACAGATACCCTTTCCCTCTTCCAATATCTACTGAATTTCCTCCAAAACCAGATGATGCATCAGGCTTCCTTCCCATAACACCCATGCCTCGTCCTCTTCCTGTGGACTCTATCCAATTCACACTTAAAGACTTCATGAGCTCCACTGCATCATGAACCTCCCTCTTCAATGAGTCCTCCTGCCTAGGAACAACAGCAGCTTTTCTTCCAGGATGCATACTCTCAATCTGTGGCACCTTCATAAATCTCCTCGGCTCTTCCCGCATTCCCATCTGCCTCAAACGCTTCACCTTCCACTCCTTCTCTCGAGCTACTCTGACAGCCTCCTCAAAGCTATCCAGGTTCTTCAGCTCCACCTTCAAACGGATCGTTGGCTCCAAACCAGCCACAAACCGCTCCCTCTTTATCATCTGCGGGGGTACTTCAGGAATCAGAGCCTCACACCATAGACTCCACAGTCTACCAAACTCTATCAGATACTGATCCACATCCTGACCATCCTTCTGCTGAATGTTGCACAACTCCTTCCACACTTCATTCGGACTCTTCACATGGACAAACTGTGCCAAAAAGGCAGCTCTGACTACACGGTACTCAGGATCCTGTCGATGAACATTCCTGTGTGCAGTCACAAACATCTGCAGCCATACTTTTGCATCACCCTGCAAGCAATAAGCCAAAATCCGAGAAAGGATCTCCGGGGTTGCCCTGTCTTTCATCAAAGCTGTAAACTCCATTTTCTCCAAAAACCTGGTTGCATTTTCCTGTGGCAATCCCCAATACTCCGGAAAATCCTGAGCCATTTCCAAATCCTTCTTCACACAGCCCTGTTCTCTTTCACAAACCAGAGGAAATCTGCTCCTCTGTGGAGGCACCAAAAAGTGATGGCACGGAAGTGGTAGAGCTGTCTACGCCCTTATAGCATGCCACACTTCCACACACGCATGCAAACACACCAGAACACCAGACCAGAGAGCATGAACAAGACTCATATTTCATAAAAGACCTTGACCTTTACAGAGGTGGATATCCCAAGATATCCCAGACACCAGCTACACCAAGCACCGCTCGCAATCGGCCCTCTCCAGCTCCTGGTCGCTCCAGATCCCTTCGCTCCTCGCTTCTCTGCAGCAGCCCTTCTCGCTCTCTGCTTTGCACCTCAGTTGAAGGTCCTCTCTGCTACAAGCACTCTGTCTGTCTCCCAAAGCAAGACCACAGCAACCTCTTTCTTTGTCGCCAACCTGACAACCGGCCCACTATCCAGCCCAAGCAAAAAGAACCTGCTTCAAACCCTTGCTCTTCACAAGGACGATCCTCCTTTCACGCTGTCCACCAGCCAAGCTCTTCAGCACAATTACTCACCAAACTCTGCTCTTGCACAAGGCGGCTACATCATGGTCTCTCTCTCTCTCTTTTGTCAGCTCAAGGCAGCCTCTACACGTCATCACTACCCCTCCCCAGCCTGTCACCTTGGGACGGCTTCCTTTCACCAGCAGTCGCCAGCTCGACCACAGTCGCCCAGCTTCAACATGTGTTGCGACCTGCAGCCGTTGCAGCTCTCCTCTCTATATCTCTGCACGCTCACCAGAGCCCTCCTGGTTCATCACACGGGGGCCACTCCTTCGCACGACCAAGGCGGCTCCCTCACCTGTCTATCCTCTGCCGGCTTCAGCTGCAGCCAACCCTTCTAGGTGGCTCCTCGCTCAGTCACCTGCACCTGTGGCTTGTCTAACGTCGCCAGCCTATCGGCTCCCCTGCAGAATCCTCTGCGCCCAGCTGCGCTGACTGCTGCAGCTAGCCCACAAACACACCGGGCTCCTCACCCAGTCCTCCTCTGTCCTCGCACCCAGCGAGACCCCCCCACTGCTGCACTGCAACCACCCGCGGCTGCACCAGCTTCTCACTCTCAAAAGAGAGGCCCCCTCCTCTGCTTGTCTGCGTCCCAGAGATCCCAGAGAGTCCCCCCTCTCTACTCGTCTCCCCTGCGCAGCAACAACCCCCCGGAAGGTCCTCCCTCCTCTGCTCTTCACACCCCGGCGACTTCTCTTCGCTCCCAGAGCCCTCCTGCAACACGGCTTCCAGCCGTCTTCCTCCTCTCTGCAGTTACGCCGACTGCCCTTCTTTCCACACAACACACCCGCCGTCTTCACACACACCCTCAGTCCTCTCCAGAAGCACTTAGCTGGCAGCAGGTTGATCTTCCACGCCACTTTCCAAAAATAAGGCCATCCTAATATTCTTTTTATTTTCATTATAAAAATGGCCACTATATTACTATATTGCTTTCATACCAATACTAAGGCTCATGGCTCCCTTTTCCATTATTGCCCTCATGCTCCACACACTTCAATTGCAACCTTGAGTGCTCGCTTCTCTTGGACACGCATACAACTCAAGTGGCCGAACAGTTGAGACCATCTCCAGCTACGTTCCGGACGAGCTTGTGCTTCCAGAATCCCTACATTGTCCCTGCACACACTTCCATCAAAACCCTATGTCTGTCTGCCGCATCCTCGATGCCCACACCAAGTCAATGGGTGCCCCCATGACTTCACCACAACACGTACAACACTCATGTACACATGTACAAGTTGATTTTGAGGTTTCCACAAAACATCACACAACGTCCATCATTCTAGGGCTAACTTATCTTTTGTACCTTGACACAATCTAATACACTTTGTGTTGTGTGCATTCTTGCTTCTTCTTCTTCTCCAAGCTTTGTGTGCTTTCCTGCAATCCTAATTCCAACAATTGGTATCAGAGCAGGCATCGGCTCCCAGGGCTACGCCGCTGGCACCCTCCAACTCATGTTCTCCGATTGAGGTGAGCTTTCACGAGCGCTTGCAGGTCCCTAAACTCTGCAAATAAGTCCGTAGGGCTTTGCGTTCTCAGAAATTGCATCTGAGGTCGTTTCGGGCTCCGTTTTTGCATTTCTGCACAGGTGTTTTCGTCATTTTTTGTAGAAATTTTGACAGTGCAGTTTTTTGCAAAACAGGCATACGTGTTCTATTATGGACCGTGCTACATAGCACGAGTTGTTTTCTGTTCAGTCTTTGCTTCATTATAGGTAGCTTTTGCATCAGTTTCAGTCAGTGGCCATGGCTGATAACAGCAATGATGTATTTCGCATGTTGTCTGCTAAAGACAAACTGGATGGAGACAGCAACTACCCACTTTGGGCATACATGATGCAGCATGTTTTGGTTGCAAAAGGAGTGTGGAACATTGTGCAGGGTATGGATGTACGTCCAGGTTCTGTGGATGTAGGATCTGCTGAGGATGTTGTAGGTTCTAGCAGCTCTACTGTTGCTACTGTTTTACCCACTACTGAACAAGCTCCTTGGGATGGTAAAGATGCGCAAGCTCATGCCTTGATTGCACTTTCTGTCAAACGTAACATCACCCCACATATTCGTTCAGCTAAAATAGTAAAACAGGCTTGGGATATTCTAGCTGGTTTGTATGCAGGTCGTAACGAGGCAAAAATCTCTTACCTGCGTAAAGAGCTGGAATCGAAGATTATGCAGGAAGATGATGACATGAATGTTTTTCTTGCTGAGATTAAAGATCTCGAGGAATAGTTGATTTTTGCAGGTGAGATTATTCCTGATCATTCTCTTGTGTAGACTGTTCTTGATGCTTTACCTGAGTCATATCAGACTTTTGCTTCCACGTGGAGACTTGTCACTGAGGATAGACCGAATGTTGTCCAGTATGATACTTTAGTCAACAAGATCTTACAAGAAGCGTAGTCCAGACAAAACAGGGCTAGGCAACGTGCAGTTGATCAGGCATTTATTGCTGCCCAGCAGAGAAGAAGTGGTAAGGCTGCCCCTTCCACTGTTTCTTCTCCTATTAATAGGTCTGCAACTTCTTCTCCTTCCACAGGTAGCAACAATAAGTCTAAGAAGGCTCTTGATAAAGGCAAGAAAAAGATTAGGTGCAACTATTGTAAGGCAAATGATCATGTCATTAAGAATTGCCCTAAGCTAAAGGCTAAAGAGGCAAAGAAGAAAGAGTCAAATGCAGCCACAATAGCGGCGGATGCTTCTACAAATGCAGATTCTGCAAATGTTGTGCAGGATACAGAATGGGCGTTTAGCGTCGTGTATTGTCAGTATGACCCATCTGTACATGATGCATGTTTGGCAGTTTCTGTTGACTCTCATGTATGGTATTTTGACAGTGGTGCTACAAAGCACATTACCTCGCATCGTGATATGTTCACTTCTCTTGAGGTTGTCCCTAATGGGAATACTATCACATGTGCCAATAATGCTTCTTACCCAGTGAAGGGCATTGGTAAAATTATGCTTACTGCTGCAAATGGCAGTGCTTTCACACTTTCAGATGCTTTGTATGTGCTAGGGATAAAGAAGAATCTATTGTCTGTCTCTACACTTGCTAGACTTGGACTTGTAGTCAAATTTGTGGATGACAGATGTACTGTTCATGATTTGACTTCTGGTGATACGATTATTATATCTGGCACCTTGTTTCGTGGGCTGTATAGGCTCAATTCTTATGACAAGTGTGTGGAAGATTCAGCAAATGCAGTTTCTGATGAAAAGGCAGTTTCAGATGCAAAACTATGGCATGCTTGTTTTGGTCATCTGAACTTTGCTAGTTTGCTGCGTTTGCAGAAATTTGATATGGTTGCTTCATTGCCCCCTCTTGAGGCACCATTGAAACATGTTTGTGAAGGCTGTATTTTGGGCAAAATGCAGCATTCTGCATTTCCAAAGGATGGTTCTGTGCGGGCCACTCGCAAATTGCAACTTGTACATAGTGATGTATGTGGGCCTATGCAAACTCCGTCATTTGGTAAACACTTGTACTTCGTGATTTTCATTGATGATTACTCAAGGCATGCATGGGTATATCCACTGAAGGCAAAGTCCGAAGTGTTTTTGTGCTTCAAACAGTTTTTGCTTATGGTTGAAAATGTATCCAATTGTAATGTGGGCACCCTCCGTTCTAATCGAGGGGGGGAGTACATGTCTAAAGTGTTTGATGCATTTCTGGCTAGTCGTGGGATAAAACACCAATGTACATGTCTAAAGAGTTTGATGCATTTCTGGCTAGTCGTGGGATAAAACACCAATGTACAGTGCCGTATACCCCTCAGCAAAATGGTGTTGCTGAGAGAAAAAATAGATCACTTATGGAGATGGCACGATGTAAGGTCAAGAGCCAAGCTTTGCCACATGCATTTTGGCTTGAGGCTGTCATGTGTGCTGCATATGTACTCAATAGGTGTCCCACTAAGGCCTTGCAGTCTATTACTCCATACGAAGCTTGGCATGGCAGGAAGCCTTCTATTGGTCACTTGCGTGTCTTTGGTTGCTTGGCCTATGCTTTAGTGCCTGTGCAACAACGCAAAAAATTGGATGATAAGGCTATCAAATGCATTTTTGTTGGTTACAGTGCTGAGAGCAAGGGTTACAGATTGTATCATCCGCAGTCAAAGCGTATCTTGATTAGTCGAGATGTTGTTTTTGTGGAAGATGCTGTGCAGCCTTTGTTATCATGTACCAAAGAGACAGGTGTGAGCTCACGGGATGTATTTGATACGTTGTTGCCTCTCTTTACAGGTGGGAATTCAAATGTAAGTCCTAATGAGGCAAATACTCGGCCTATGTAGATTTCAAACGACATCATAGATCAGCCTATTTCTGATGCAGATTTACAGGATGTAATCTATGAGGATAGGGCTGAAAATGAGCAGGCTAGAGGTATGCCTAAATGGCTGGTGCAAACCTTGCGTGATAGTAAAATTGATGCACCTATGTCTAGTCATACTCGTTCAGGTTTTCAGCATGCCTCTTATGCATCAGATTGTTATGCTTTGGCTATGTCTAGTATGTGTGAAGAGGAAGAACCTTTTTCATTTGATGAGGCACAAAAATCAGAAAATTGGTTGGCTGCAATGCAAAGTGAATATGATGCTATAATGAAGAATGGTACATGGTCTTTGTGTGATTTGCCTATTGGTAAAAAGGCCATTGGATGTAAGTGGGTTTTTAAGTTGAAACGAAAGCCAGATGGCAGTGTTGATCCCCATAAAGCTAGACTTGTTGCAAAGGGTTATGCTCAAGAAAAGGGCATTGATTTTGATGAGACCTTTGCTCCCACTTGTCATATAACGACCATTCGTAGCATTTGTGCATTGGCAGCTCATAATGGTTGGAATGTACATCAGTTGGACATAAAGACTGCATTCTTGAATGGAGATTTGCATGAGGACGTGTATGTATCGCAGCCTCGTGGTTTTATTCAAAAAGGGCAGGAAAACAAAGTGTGCAGGTTGAAAAAGACTTTATATGGTTTAAAGCAAGCTCCACGAGCTTGGTATGAAAAGATACATGCATATTTGACTGCACATGTTTTTCAGAATAGTCCAACAGAAAGCACTTTGTATGCTAAACGTGTGGATGATGTACATCTAATCATTGCTCTCTATGTCGATGACATGATACTCACAGGACCAAATGAGAGTCATATTGCTGATTTTAAGGCTGATTTGAATGCCTCTTTTGAGATGTCAGATTTGGGGCATTTGCATCATTATTTAGGGATACAGTTTAAGCAGTGTGATAGAGGTATTGCTTTGTGTCAGACAAAGTATATTGAGACATTGTTGCGGAGATTTGGCCTTGAAGACTGCAAGCCTATTGCTACTCCAATGGAGACAGGTTTGAAGTTAAGTCTTCATGATGCTGGAGATCACTTTGATGTCACACTCTATCAGACAGCTGTTGGTTGCCTCATTTATGTATGCATTACGAGGCCGGACATTCAGTTTGCAGTCTCACAGGTGAGCTGGTTTATGCATAGCCCAGGGTCTCAGCATTGGAAGGCAGTTAAACGCATCTTCACTGACAGTGAGAGCGCATTGGCAGTTGCGAGAAACCCAGTTTTTCATGCTTGCATAAAGCACATTGAGGTGCATTATCACTATGTCATGGAGAGACTCTCAGCAGCAGCAGGAGAGATCAGCTTGGCCTATGTGCCAACACAGGACAAGCTCGCCGATCTTTTCACAAAGGCACTTCCTCGTGAGAAGTTCGAAGCTTTTCGCAAAGCTTTGGGCTTGCTCCCCTTTGTGGATTGATCTACTTCGGGCATGGCACTCCCCTATACATGAGTGCCAGCTCTCGTTCACACCATCACTCCCAGGGGGGATTTGTTGCCATATATATAGGCAGTGATGTGTGTGAACACACTTAGGACCGTCGGGGCACTTTTTCCCTCTTTAGGAGGTTTTTTCCCCCGGCTTGTATATACGCCCATCATTCTAGGGCTAGCTTATCTTTTGTACATTGACACAATCTAATACACTTTGTGTTGTGTGCATTCTTGCTTCTTCTTCTCCAAGCTTTGTGTGCTTTCCTGCAACCCTAATTCCAACAATACAAACGTCCACTTACTGACAAGGGAGCTATTATCTTCCATTTAGGAATAAAGCAACTAAGGAGTTTGTAGACTTGGCATGAAAGTCTGAAATTTCAAGGCGTTGAATGATATAGAATGACACCACGCACCATTTTCAGCTTTAACAGAATCATTGGTAATGAGAGGTTCTACCTTAACATTGCACGCCGGTCACAAGAGGCGTGGACATACTGCCCTGCAAACCACTTATGTTGTCGTCTCTCTGCTGGGTCAAGAAAATATAATTCCTCGAAATGGCTTGCGAGTCTTGCTCGGCTTGTTCGAGTTGAAGCGGAAGAGATGAGATGCTCGAAGGCAAACGCAGTCATATCTTGAGACTGGTTGAGGTCTGGAATACCGGATAAGTATGGAACTTCCATCTATAATTTCCAATTCAATTTATAGTTTTCAATTTTTTTGAAGTTTACTCAACATAATATTAGCAAGCGAAAAACATTATTTCTCAAAATTTTAAGCAATTTATGCTATTGTTACGTAAATTTTACAACAACGCTCTGATACCAACTGTGAGATCCGTCTGTCCCCTCCGCGCACCAAACTCTCGGTAGCTGGCACAGCGGAAGCAGCCCCCTCATGCGCAGGGCAGGGTTTCTCACTCGGGGCCTCGTGCACCATTTTTCACCATACCCAGGCTGGTCAAGACCTAGGCAGGTTTTTGCCGCATGAGAGCTGTCCCTCGAACACTCTCCGCCAGCTGTTGCAACCGAACTTCCCTTAGATAAACATATATATCAAATGCTCCCTCCAGCATTCTGGCGTAAGACAGTCTTTTAAGAAAACAAGGTTTCTATGCAAGTTTTCAGTTTAGATTTTGTTTTGAAAACCATGAATAATCTTAAATCCGTATCCCAATACTTCTAGATCCAAGTCTGAATTCCAAATAGAATTCCTCGAACTCTGTTAAATTGATCCTCAGATCAAAATCAAAAGTCTTAACTTAGTTTCAGATTCGGTGGGGGGGGATTTGAGTACATTTTTCCTGAACTGGGCACATCGCCATTGATTGAATTTGACGAAGGAATTAGGTCTTGGTCAATAGTCTGAATCAGAGTTTGGGTCTGGAAAGGTTCCTCCAGCTATCTTTCTCGAAAGGTACTATTTCAATTTCTCTTTTTCTAAATTTTGTTCGATGAATATTTGCTTACAGATTTCTAAAACACGAATTTCTTATGAGGAATAAAATAATCATTTATCTCGATCTTCGACTTCGATAGATTAATTGAACTTTCTCATTACCATCTTAGTGAATATGAACGGTAGCATTTCTTATCTACTTATTCATTTTTCTAATTTTTGTGGAAATTAAATAGAGGATTAAGGAGAACCCTTATTTTATTATAAAGATTCTATATGCATCTATTTATGCATAAAATCTATTTCTCATGAAAGTCACACTTTTATCATCATAAAAATCATTTATGTTGAAAATCGCTCTTTTATCATGAAAGAGGTTCTTTTATGCATATGTTTATGCATATAAATCATTTATGATGAAAATCACTCTTTTATTATAAAAGAATTTCTTTTATGCATATGTTTATGCATAAAAATCATTTATAATGAAATTCACACTTTTGATATAAAGAAAATATCTTTTATGCATATGTTTATGCATAAAAATCATTTATGATGAAAATCACACTTTTAATAATAAAAATTTATTCTTTTATGCATACTTTTATACATAAAAATCAATTATGATAAAAGTAACACTTTTATAATAAAAATTAATAATCTTTTATGCATACTTTTATGCATAGAATTCAATAATGATAAAAGTAACACTTTTATAAAAAATATTCTTTTATGCATACTTTTATGCATAGAATTCAATAATGATAAAAGTAACACTTTTATAATTAAAAAATATTCTTTTATGCATAAAAATCCATTTTGATGAAAGTAACACTTTCATAATAAAAGAAAATTATTCCTTTGTGCATAAAAATCTATTTTGATGAAAGTAACACTTTCATAATAAAAGAAAATTATTCCTTTATGCATAAAAATCTATTTTGATGAAAGTAACACTTTCATAATAAAAAGAAAATTATTCCTTTATGCATAAAAATCTATTTTGATAAAAGTAACACTTTCATAATAAAAAGATTATTCTTTTATGCATAAAAATAATAATAATGATCAATATGCATCTTCTATGCATGAAAATGACACTTTTAGAGTATAAAATTGATAGGAATTACTCTTTTAGCATAATAAAAGATAATTCTTATTTTCAAAAATTTCGCCATAACCTCCTTTGTATGGCTGACCATTTTTTAATTTTTCTTACTTAATTTTGTCTTAAAAATTAACTCTAATTGATAATAATCAATATGCATCTTCTATGCATGAAAATGATACTTTTAGAGTATAGAAATGATAGGGAATACTCTTTTAGCATAATAAAAGATAATACTTATTTCCAAAAAATTTAGCCATAACCTCCTTTGTATGGCTGACCATTTTTTAAATTTTCCTACTTAATTTGTCTTAAAAATTAACTCTAATTGATTTAAAGTAATCTAGACTAATCAAAATTCACTTATAAAAGAGAAAACATTATAAAAAGTTTAATTCCAACAATTATCACTTAACTAGGATAAAGAAATGTTGATTCTAAGAAGAGAGAGGGGGAAAGCCTTTCGATCAAGGCATAGTGTCCATTTATCACTTCAAACAATCATAAAAATTAGGAAAGCATAAAAATCAATAAGAAAATTACAAGATCTCTACTTACATAATTTCTTGGAGCTTTTCTTTGGCTTGATGGTTTGAGGATTCTACTCTTGTTTGTAACAAGAGTGGCCACCAATCTTTGGAAGAGGGAAATGTCAAAAACTAGTGAATTATTAATAAATTCATAGTTCTTGGCTTGGGAGGTGTAGAGTAACAGTGCATAAACACTATTATTTTTCAACAAAGGGGGAGGCTTCTATTTATAGGAAAAATTGAGCTCCTAACCAAACAAACAGATTCTAGAATTTTCCAAATCAATTTGGTCAATTTTTGACCATTTTTAGGTCAGTTGAGGTAACTTTTTGGAGCTAGACTTGAATTAGGAGAGAGGAGAGATGAAATATACCATGTGGTGGTGACCTAATCACCTCAATACCCAAGAAATATCTGAGCTCACCTAGATCCTTCATCTCAAACTTTTGTCTAAAGCAAGATCTTTATATATCAAAGATCTCTGCATCATGGTCCCCCGTAAATGATCAGGTCATCTACATAGATGACAACAAGCATAACCCCTCAATCATTGTGTCTCACATACAGCGAGAAATCTACATTGGCTACTACATGAAAGCCAATAGTGACAAGATATTCAGAAATCTTGTCAGACCATGCTCTTGGTGCTTGTTTTAAGCCATACAAGACTTTCTTCAACCTACAAACATGCTCGGGGTGACTCACATCCTCATAACCACGTGGCTGCAACATATACACCTCTTCCTACAAATCCCCATGCAAGAATGCATTCTTTACATCCATCCGATGTAAAGACCATTGCTTTGACGCAACCACTGCTATCACAACTCTCACTGTTGCCATCTTGGCAACTGGGCTGAAAGTTTCCTCATAATCAATGCCATATGTCTACGCAAATCCTTTGGCTACCAATCTAGCCTTGTACCTACTTATGCTTCCATCACTGTAATGTTTTACTTTGTATACCCACTTGCATCCAATGGCTTTCTTGCCTTCAGACTTAGGATTTAGTGCAATTGCCTTCAGGCAATTGCACTAAATCCCAAGTCTCATTTCCATATAGTGCATCCATCTCCTCATCCATAGTTTTCTCCCAACACACGTTTCCAACAGCCTCATCAATGCATGTGGACTCTACAACCTGTACAACTTTTTCCATGTATGCATAGTGATGTGCCACATAACCATCATAGGTAAACCTCTACACAGGATTCTTCACTCTCCCAGATCTTCATAGCTTTGCATTCATGGCTTCCATAGCCTTCTTTACACCAGGTGTTCTCATAGCTGGTATCCCAAAATCCTCATCAAGGCTCATCTCTTAGCCACTAGACTCTCCATCAACACGAGAATGCCCTACAAAAATGTCAGGCATACTAAGGGGCTCAACCACTTTCTCTTTGCCTTTATGTGATGTACTAATCATATTTGCAGGACTGGTATTATGACATAGCCTGCCACTCCATAGCCTCCCATAGACATGGTCTTCGTAGGACCCCATACATCTAAATGCACAACATCTAGTGCATTTCTGCTCACATTTCTGTCATGTGGAAATACATGCTTTGTTTGCTTTCCAAATTGGCATGCTTCACATATTTTCTGCATACCTTCAACTTTGAATGCACAACATCTACTGCATTTCTGCTCACATTTCTGTCACGTGGAAATACATGCTTTGTTTGCTTTCCAAATTGGCATGCTTCACATATTTTCTGCATACCTTCAACTTTGAATGCACAACATCTAGTGCATTTCTGCTCACATTTTTGTCACATGGAAATACATGCTTTGTTTGCTTTCCAAATTGGCATGCTTCACATATTTTCTGCATACCTTCAACTTTGAACTTTGGCAGCCCTGTCACAATTCCTTTAGTCTGCATAGACTTCATTCTTTGCACATTCACATGTCCAATTATTTTATGCCAAATGTTTGTGTCTGCAACAATTCTTGAATCATTTGCAAACATCGCAGCACTCACTTTAGGCATGTTTACATTCAATGTAAACATTATGCCCACTCTGTTGCCTTTTACAACCAACCTACACTTGTCTTTAAAGTCTTCAACATAACAACCATCAGGGTTAAACCAAACCTGCAAACCCTGCTCAATCGTCTGGCCAACTGAAACCAGATTCTTTGTTATGTTTGGAACATGAAGTACATCTGCAAGGTACTTCACTTTGCCATCCTGCATAGACAATGGCACATCTCCAACATGGGCAATTGGATGAGTAGTGTCATCCCCTGTTTCCATAAAACCTGGTCTTTCAAGGTTTTTCATCTCCTTGAACCACTCCCCATGACTTGTCATGGGGTTCGAAGCACCTGAATCAACGTACCATACATCATCTTTATGTGCTGCTTCAACATTTTTCAACATGGCATTAACGACATGCTGCATAACAAACAACCTTTCATTATCCTCATTGTTTCTGCTCGAGGATGCATAGTTGTTTTGCTGCAATTTTCCATTTTGCATGTCAGCCTGCTTCTTATAACAATCTGCCTGCACATGTCCAAGCTTACCACACAATAAAAGCATCCACGTGTATCATTATACTGCCTTTGCAAATTTCCACAACCTCTTTGACTCCCCCTGCCTCTGAATTGGCCTCTTCCACCTACGTGTTGTTGTTATGAATTTTGGGACTATTGTTGTTGCTGCTGCTGCTGGCCATAATTCTGATTACCCGTTTGGCTACCTCCTTGACCGCATCCACGGCCTCCTCTACCTCGTCCTCTTCCTGAACTTGTGTAGAAGGCATGTTGCTCCCGAGACCACGTAGACAGACTTCCACCTTATCATCATCATCTACTATTGAAACGCCAATAGATGCAAGGGATTCCACAATACCCTTGATCTTCAATGCATAGTCATTCACAGACATACTCTTTTTCTCCATAGTATGAAGTTCATTCTTCAATTGTATCTTTTGTGCCTTGGTATTCGTTTCATAGAGTTTTAACAAGGTGTCCCACGCCTCCTTGGGGGACTTGGCATCCTTTATGTGCCCAATCATGGTGTCCTCCTGTGTATACTGATAGAGAGCCAATACATAACTTTTCTGGCTCCTTGGTTCCAATCCTTGAACTCTTTCACGTCTGCAGTCGGATTGATCTCCGATATCTCCGATGCCTCTTCATGCTCACCTTCTATGTAGTCCCTGTAGTAGTAACCCTTTCCCATCAGGAAATTTGTCAATCTGAACCTCCAAGCATGGAAGTTGTTCTTGTCAAGCTTCTCAACAACAATCTGGTTTATGCCATCATTTGACATCTTGCCAGACACACAAATTTACCAGAAACAACACTCTGGTTTGTCCTGCACAGCTGTATTTTTTGTAGCGGTACTGTACTACACTCAAATGTGCATACATACACCCAATGGCAGTTGTTGACCTCCTTGCAGTACACACAATGCCTGCACAACCAATCTATCTTCCTGCAGTTCTTAAAACAGAGTTCTGCATAGAATCAATGACTTACCTGTAGTGCTCGAAATCGCCTGCTATTTGAAAAACGGAGGTCCTAATGCACCCGAAACGCATTTTCAGCCGAAAAAATTTTGTTCATTAGGACAATATAGTTTCCCTATAGCTTTACTCTCACGAAGAAAGCTCCTCAATCAAAGATCGTTTGCTGGTGCCTCCCATAGAGCTCCCGACAAGGGTGTAGTTGCAAACACAAATAGGGAAGAGTAGATGAAGCTCTTACCATCGTACTGCTTCCTGTGCTTCTCTTACTTGCAGCTCAGCCCTTAGCATGAACTAGGCTCTAATACCATGAAAAGATGCAAGGGGAGAAGAGAGCTTGAGCTCTTGCAAGCACACACACACTCACAAAACCTTAAAAGAGAATACACAAGGTGAGAGGCTGAAAATCTTCTTCTTCTTCACACAACACTCAATACACCATATACAAAGATAAGAGTACACACTATATGAAAAGGTACTCAACCAAATACATACTAGCATTCTCTATAGTGTGAACCCAACTAAATGAGCTGGCGCTATGACTATGCCAGTCTCTAGAATGGCTGTAAACAGCCTGTCATCCTACTGGCAGCATATCACCCATTATCTCACCAACCATGCCAGTTGTGTAAGTGTGAGGCCTATCCCCCAGGTAGGTCATCAATGTCCACCGCCTACTAGAGATGAGCTTGATATCTCAACACTTCCCACATGAGATATTTGCTCTGGGGTTTCCTTTGCATCCAAAAAATGAAGCCTATGCTCCACAACTTCACTTAGATCATGTTCATGTCTTACTTTTTCCCCTCCTTGCCTACTAAAAGACGGTGCTAAAGTGTAGCCTACACATTTTGAAATTCATTGGTTTAGCATCACATCTTTCAAATGATTAGAAGAAGACATGCACAATATAAGATAACTGCTCTATTAGTGGTGACTCCCTGGGAGCGTGGGCATACTCTACCGGCTCCCCTCGGAAAGTGAACTGAGGCTCTGATCTCATCACCCGAGCCTGTGTGGTGTTAAACACCATAACCTTGGTTTTTCGAAGGTTCACTGTCAGATCTCTATCCACACAGAAATCCTGTAATGCATCCAGGTGTCTCTGTAATCCCTCCAGAGAGTCTGAGATTAGAACAATATCGTCAGCATATAACAAGATGGGTATCAACACCCCTGCCAGGCATGCCCTTGGGCCTCCCAATCTGTCTACATAATCAGAGACCGCATCAATGTACAGTCCAAAAAGGGTGGGCGATAGCGTGTTGAGATATTGAGCTCATCTAGTGAGGCGGTGGACATTGATGACCCGCCTGGGGGATAGGCCCCACACTTACACCACTGGCATGGTTGGTGAGATCATGGCTGATATGTGGCCAGTGGGATGACAGGCTGTGTGACATCCATTCTAGAGACTGGCATAGTTATAGCGCCAGCTCATTTAGTTGGGTTCACACTATAGAGAACCCTGGTATGTATTTGGTTGAGTACCTTTCATATTGTGTCTACTCTTATCTTTGTATATGGTGTGTTGAGTGTTGAGTGTTGAGTGAAGAAGAAGAAGATTTTCAGCCTCTCACCTTGTGTGTTCTCTTTTAGGGTTTTGTGAGTGTGTGTGTGCAAGAGCTCAAGCTCTCTTCTCCCCTACATCTTTTCATGGTATCAGAGCCTGGTTCATGCTAAGGGCTGAGCTGCAAGCAAGAGAAGCACAAGAAGTGGTACGAGGGTAAGAGCTTCATCTACTCTTCCCTATTTGTGTTAGCAACTACACCCTTGTCATCGGGAGCTCTATGGGAGACACCGGCAGTAGCAAACGATCTCTAATTGAGGAGATTTCTTCATGCGGGAGTAAATCTATAGGGCAACTATACTGTCCTAGTCCTATTGGAAAATATTTTTTGGGCCGAAAACGTGTTTCGGGCGCGTTACGACCTCCGTTTTTCAGAAAGCAGGCGATTTCGAGCACTGCGAGTAAGTCATCAATTCTCTATAGAACTTTGTTTTAAGAATTGCAGGAAGACAGATTGGTTGTGCAGACATTGTGTGTGCTGCAAGGAGGTCAACACTTGCCATTGGGTATATGTATGCACATTGAGGTCACTGGTTGTGACATTTGAGTGTAGTACAGTACCGCTGCAAAAAATACAGCAGTGCAGGACAAACCAGAGTGTTGTTTCTGGTAAATTTGTGTGTCTCGCAAGATGTCAAATGATGGCATAAACCAGCTTGTTGCTGAGAAACTTGATAAGAACAACTTCCATACTTTGGAGGTTCATCAGCGGGCTGACAAATTTCCTGATGGGAAAGGTTACTGGGACTATATAGAAGGTGAGCATGAAGAGGCACCGGAGATACCGGAGATCAATCCGATGGTTTACACGCAGATACACTCCACAACAAAATGGAGTTGCTGAGCAAAAAAACAGGCACATTGCTGAGATTGTGTGAGCATTGATGGGAGAGAAGAATATGCTGCATAGCTATTGGGCTAAGGCTGTTTTTATAGCAATTTACATCATGAACAGAACTCCAATTGCAGCCATATATGATGTAACTCTAGAGGAGAGGTTTACTAGTAGAAAACCTGATTTGTCTCATCTGAAAGTCTTTGGATGCATTGCATATGTGCACGTGCTAGATGAGCTGAGAACTAAGCTGGATCCAAAAGCTAAAAAATGTGTGTTTATTGGATATTCCCTTGAGCAAAAGGGATACAGGTGTTATAACCCTGCTACACGTGAGTTGAGGGTAAGCAGGGATGTTGTTTTTGATGAGATGAGTAACTGGTATGCTGCTGAAAAAGAAGTTGTTGGGGCTGATGTGAGTGGAAATGTGGTTGCACAAAATGCAAGTCAGCAATCACAGTCTTTGAGTGGACTAGGAGAGTCCTCATCTAGTGGTTCAATTGATAGACCATGGAGTGGCAGGCTGCATCATAATACCAGTCCTGTAAATGTGATTAGTACATCATATAAAGGCAAAGAGAGTGTGGTTGAGCCCCTTAGTATGCCTGACATTTTTGCAGGGCATTCTCATGTTGATGGAGAGTCTAGTGGCTCATAGATGAGCCTTGATGAGGATCTTAAGATACCAGCTATGAGAATATCTGGTGTAAAGAAGGCTATGGAAGCCATGAATGCAAAGCTGCAAAGATATGGGAGAGTGAAGAATCTTGTGCAGTGGTTTACCTATGATGGTTATGTGGCACATCACTATGCATACATGGCAAAAGTTGTACAGGTTGTAGAGCCCACATGCATTGATGAGGCTATTGGAAATGTGTGTTGGGAGAAAGCTATGGAGGATGAGGAGATGGATGCACACTATATGGAAATGAGACTTGGGATTTAGTGCAATTGCCTGAAGGCAAGAAAGCCATTGGATGCAAGTGGGTGTACAAAGTAAAACATAACAGTGATGGAAGCATAAGCAGGTACAAGGCCAGATTGGTGTAGCCAAAGGATATGCACAGACATATGGCATTGATTATGAGGAAACTTTCAGCCCAGTTGCCAAGATGGAAACAGTGAGAGTTGTGATAGCAGTGGCTGCGTCAAAACAATGGTCTTTACATCAGATGGATGTAAAGAATGCATTCTTGCATGGGGATTTGCAGGAAGAGGTGTATATGTTGCAGTCACCTGGTTATGAGGATGTGAGTAAGCATATAGAGGTCCACTACCATTTTGTCAGAGAGAAGGTTTTGGCAGGAGACGTTGACCTTGTTTATGTCGGCACAAGGATCAGTTCGCTAACATCTTCACCAACGCATTGGGTACAGAGAAGCTTCGCAGATTCAAATTTTCGCTTGGTGTACATGAGATGGAGTTGAGCTCGAGGGGGCGTGTTTAGATATCGATCTCATCTATTGAGGTAGTAGACATTGATGACCCGCCTGGGGGATAGGCCCCACACTTACACCACTAGCATGGTTGGTGAGATCATGGGTGATATGTGGCTAGTGGGATGACAGGCTGTGTGACAGCCATTCTAGAGACTCTGGCATAGTTATAGCACTAGCTCATTTAGTTGGGTTCATACTATAGAGAACCCTAGTATGTATTTGGTTGAGTACCTTTCATATTGTGTGTACTCTAATCTTTGTATATGGTGTGTTGAGTGTTGAGTGAAGAAGAAAAAGATTTTCAGCCTCTCACCTTGTGTGTTCTCTTTTAGGGTTTTGTGAGTGTGTGTGTGCTTGCAAGAGCTTAAGCTCTCTTCTCCCCTGCATCTTTTCATAGCGGGCATCCCTGCTTCACCCCTATCGTGCTGGTCACCCTATCAGATAGTCCACCTAGAGCTCGAGCTCGAACTCTGCCTATCACAGACTCATACAAAGCATATATCCCCCATTGCATATCCTCGGGTACCTCAATGTCATGCAATCTATGCATAAGCTTGGCACATTGTACGGTATCAAAGGCTTTGCAGAAGTCCACAAAGCAGCAATATATCCTTCTCTTCTGTGCCCTGCCCTCTTCAATAAGTGCACGAAGTGTCAGTATGTGATCCAAGGTAGTAAATCCTCTCATGAAGCCAACCTGCCCATGTGCTCGATGACCATGCCTCTTTGCCCATCGGCTCAGCTCCCCGACTCCAATATAGAGCCATATAGTTTGGCCAAGCAATGACCAATCATAATCATCTTGTAGTTGCCTGGTACCATGGGGTCCCCACTCTTAAAGAGTGGTACAATGATATGCTCTGTCTAGCTTGTCAAGAAACCCTCACAAGCATGATTAAACACATGTACAATGAGCGCAGCCAAAGTGTCTCGTGCATATGAGAAGTGCTCTCCAACTAGCCCATCATGATCTTGTGCCTTTCCATTCTGTAACTTGTCTATCGCATCTAGCACCATCCACATAGTAAAACATGTGGATGCTATAGCCGGTCTAGCTCCCAGTGGAGGGGGGTGGGGGGTTGTCCTGGTGCATCATATAGCTCTCTAGCATAAGTATGCCATGCCTCAGGTGCAGTAATCAGAGTACTAGGCTGTCTCTCCCTACTGAAACATCTTCCATGCCCTCTTGCTGTCCTTCCCTAGAAAGAGTTGGTAGATCTCCTCCTCTAGCTTAGCCAGATAGGCTCGTTTCTTCCTCTGCACAAGGTGCCGAAAGGTCATCCTGGCCTCTCTATGCGTGTGAGACCCAACGGCAGTCTCACACTGTAGCTGTTCTCGTGTCTCACGACACTCATCATCATACCAACTATTCTGTGGGGTAGTGTTGCGGTGGTGGGTGGAAGGGATCATAGTGCAGGGAAACACATATGAGGCGGATGCATGTAGTACACCTGCTAATCCTCTCGTGATCTTGTCCAGAGGGCTATGCGGGTCTAAAGCAAACAAGACATCAGATATTGCATCTCGGTAAACCCCAACTGTCTCACGTGTAAATTGATATCTTGGGTACCTAGGTAGATGAGTGACTGGCCCATCTCTCGGGGATCTACCTACTAGTGTGAAACTCAGGTATGCATGATCGGCTGCTATGCCAATGGGCCTACTAGAAATCGTGAAACCCCGCACGTCAGGTTGTATCAATGAAGGAGATCCCATCAAGTAGTCCACTGTGCTCGCTGCCCCTTTAGAGTTCAAGTGTGTGAGAGAATCTGATCCTTGCCATCTCGATAAGCCATTGTATATGACCAACCCATATGCACTCCCGAGAGTGGAAAAATGCTTGCCAATCTGTAATCTCCCCCTCATCTTGTGCTGATCTCTGCAACCCTACATCCTCTCTCGTAATCTCCCGGTACATAGCCTCTTGAGTATCATATAGCTCTGTCTGCTTTGTGCCTGTACATGCATTAAAGTCTCCCAATAGTAATATGTCTCCCATGCTGGCAAACCTCATGATATCATCATATAGGGGTATATAGGGTGACTCTCCTGATGGTGCGAACCTGGAGTGGGTTGGGGGAAAGTAGCATACTGCCACATATAGCTCGCGGAGCCCCTCTCTGCATATTCAGACCCACATGTACCTCGCATCTGCATCTCTATGTACCACATGTATTTTGTCACGAAGCTCCACCCTGTAAAGTATTGCCACTCCTCCAGATCCTCTGGTACCTTCCACTATGCGTGGTTGAGGGCGAAAAACTGATTTCCATCTATAACCCTGTACATCAGGAAGCCTCTTGTTTGTGCACTGATGGGTCTCTGTATACATAGCAATATCATTGTGTCCGAAAGTATCCTGCATCTATTCTAAGGGCTCTGTTGCAATTCCATACACTGAATTGCAAGGTCTCATAGGCCGTGCACCGTCAAGCGGGCCTCCTCTTCGTAAATGATGACTCGGCCATCTCTGTATACCGCCCATTTCCCCTCTCTCCTTGCCTCAAGCACACGTGGCATGTGTTCCTTCCAGTGTGCTATCTGTGCGGGTGTAAGGTCCTCATCCAAATAAATCTTTTCCCCCTTAAGGGCCATCCTTTTGGAGAGGAAGGCCTTCTTCTTCTCCAAGTCACCAAACCTGATGATCAATATCTTTGCCCTGGTTTCATCTTTGCCTACTCGCCATGCTCTAGTAATGGGTACATCAGTGGCTCCAATTTTTGTTGCAAGAGCTTTTGCATGCTCTTGGGAATTTCCCTTATCTTCCCACCCAACTACACGTACATGTAAGGCATGTGCCCGTCTCTTGGCTTCCTCTTCCAATGTAGCATTCATCACCTCTACTTTATTGACTGGTGTATCCTTCTATAAACTGTGGAAAAGAAACGCGTTCTAAATATGGCTCATTTGCAGCTATATATAGACGGTTTTGCCTATTTTACCCACGCCAGCTTGTAGACTAGATGACTTCCGATTCTTTTGACTAGTTATACGACCATATTCTGAGTTCTTATCAGAGAGTTATGAGAACTGAAACAATTTGCTGATTCTGTCAGGGTCTCTACACACAGGGAAAATTGTAAGAAGGCAGAAAGTAGCATCAAGGTAGTCCTAGAGCTTGAGATGTATATATCCGTTCATTCTTATCTAATCTCTTAGAAGAGAAGGTTAGATTGCTATGGTCTTTCGGAGGAAGAGACCAAAAAACTCCATAGCTTTTCTTTTAAAGAAAGAATAGTATGTCGTAGACCTGCAACAACAAGAGAAGGCTATTTTGCCATAGACCTTCAAAAGAAAGAAAAGTCAGAGTACGAGTAAGAGGAGATAAATCTTGGGGGATGATTGGATGATTTCAATTCATAAGGGAAGGTATTAGAAGTCTCTCTATTCTCATATATCAAGTTCTGAAACTCTTATTAAAACGAGCAAAGACAACGATAAATGATAAATTTCTATAAGGTATGTATATTTTTTTGTTTTTCAATTATATATCATTGTTAGGGGTTGAGGTATGGCCCCGGCTTCTCTATTAATTGTTAATAGTGATCTATTTGATTGATAAACTAGTTAAAGTTTGTATTCTTTTAAACAATAGCATATCCCTTAATAAAGAATGTCTTATCGTCACAATCTCAAGTTGAAATGCTAAAATCTTTGTGAAAAGGATTGTTTTCTTAAGAAGGTAACATGGATTCTAGTCCTATGGTTTAGTTGAATAAATGGATTGTTATCTTGGTTAAATTAAGGTACAGGTACAACTTCTCCCTACCTTGACGCTGCCCCATTCTTGTGCTTATATAGCCGGATGGCGGAGACGTTAGTAAGGCCCGGAGAGTTGACCCATGGTATCCCTCATACCATTGGGAGAATGAGGTTTACCGATTGAGGCGAGTGATTGTGATACTACCTAGTTCTGAGGGCCCATGCTAGTGCGGTGAATTAGCCTACCCTAGTGTGTAGACATCCCTCTGAGGGGCGGGAGGATCAAGCGATGGAGCCTGAGGGGGCAACACGCCAGCTTGAGTCCTCGCCAGTGGTGGCCGAAGATGAGGTGTATTTTCCCGTAGGGTTTTTCCTAGCATGTAGAGGCTAGAAGGCCAAATTCTAGATCATCGGCATTATAAAGGAAAAGAATAAGAGAGCCGATTTGGCTTGTATAGAATTGATTCATGTATAAACTTTTTAAAAAAATCTTATCTTTGGCATTATTGTACTGTGGAAAAAGGTTGTTTTAACAAACCTTGTGAAAAGGGCCTTAATTAAGGAACATGTTTATTTATGTCAAACAGTGTGGTGGGATTAATTAGAAAACAAATTGACGCGTGAGTAGGGTGGAAAGTGGAAGGATGGAATAACCCGACGACACCATCCTTACGGACGGGTGGACCCAATTAGTTGGGTAGCTTTCCAACATATTAAGTGAAAGCCCTATGCTAGATAAATAGGTTCTCGGGCAATTCTATTCTAGAAGACTAGGCCAGCGGGCTGTGCCTTGCATGGATGAGGAAAAAAGCATTGTCTCTAGGAATCAAGACTAGTAGTTGTCCAAATTATGATCAATTACCCCTTGGGTGATTTGATTTTAAAAGACCACACTCCCCCTGCGAGATAGAACTAGGTCTTACCTATGAATCGTATCCTTGAATCTCTACATGGTCAAGGTGTCGATGAGTAGGAAATTTTCTCCAAGATAAGACTTAGTGGACTATCTTAAGTGTTTTCCCTATTTTGGAAGGGGGGAACCTTACAAGTGGTATCAGAATCGATCTTAGTTCCTAGGATTTGTTTTTCAAAGGTTAACTATCAAGGGATTAAAACAAGTGATTGTTTATCATATGAGGACGAATCAATCATCTCTACTGGCCGTAGAAGTGGTTTGAATATCCTCACATGTTGAGACAATCATCCTATGAAATTGTGCTTGTATCTTGGGGTTGCACACGCAAGATATTTGTACAATAAATTTGAGAAAATAAAATTTGGGAGAGGAAACCTTTTGAGGAAAAACATAGGGCGATCAAATTAAGAAACTAGTGAGAGACTAAATGACTAGAAGGATAGACCAAAACTTTGTTTAGAGAAATTTTTAGGATATATCTCATTAACTTCCATATTATAAATTATTAAGATTATAACTCCATTAAGGTTTGAATAGTTGACGTGTGAATACCATCCATTGGATGCTTTACGCTAGGACAATCATCCAAGATCTTGAACCCATCTCAGACAAACATGGGTCTAACTTCGGATGTGTAATTCCCAGAGGATCATGCTATTAGATGTGTTAATCCTCCCAAGATACTAAATGTGTAATTTTTAAAAAACTAATCATCTCAAACGTGTTAATCCTGTTAATCTTTGGATGTGTCAATCCCAAGGCACCAGATGTGTAATTCTCAAAAAAATGAAGATCTCAGATATGTTAATCCTGATTGCCTTCAAATGTGGTGCTATGATAAGTATTTGATAGTTTTGAACTTTTATGGATACAATGAAAGAAGTAAGTTCACCATTGCTCGTGTCTAAAAATTGTAAGAAATGCCAAATTAGTTGGAAGCACTGTTGTCAATCTAACCACTAGAACCAGAACCAGATATGGGATGCTATGAAAGTACACCTTCGTGAAAGGTTTTGTCCTCCAGGATTTGGAGAGGATAAAATGAATGAATTTTTGGAGCTAGCCCAAGAAAGGAAGACCCTAAAAGAATACCACCAAACTTTTGTTAAACTTCTCCAATTTGCTCTAGAGATGGATGAGGTAACTCTTCCATCGATTCATTTGGAAGCTTAATCTACCATTGAATAACCTCGTCAAGAATGTAAAACCATCCTCTATTTCAGGAGTATTTCAGAAGCCATAATTATAGCCAGAGACAACGATAAAGTTTTTTTATATAGAAAGTGTCGAGAGAAGGACATGAGTCCTTCCATGTTAATCAAAAAGAGGTCCCCTAATCCAAGAGGAACATCAAGCCCACCCTTGGCTACAAGGAATCATGAGCTAGAGCAAAATTAGGTCAAGAAATAGGGATAGCAGGGTTAAAGATAATCAAATTCAACAAGTATTTCTATGAGTAAATAGAAGAGGATTGGTGCAAGATTCATGTGAAGTAATGTGCATGATGAATAGAGCTATTCTACAAGACGATACTAAGATTATGAAATTGCTATCATAGGTTAGATTGTGTAAAGGATTGATTTCCTTATGTTTTTCCATGACAATTTGTTAAGTACCATATTACATGGGGGTATAGAATAAGGAATTCGAAGGTTCATAGCATATGAGAGGTATATGGATGCATGAACTTAGGATAATAAGGCCAATTAACTTTAGAATAATAGACCTTTTGGAGGCACAACAAAACAAGCCAAACACATGAAATAAGGGACTCGGAACAATGTTTAGATAAAAGAAGATTTCTCCCTAGTGGGGACACCACTTTGAAAGAGACATTACTTAGATTCTACCCCAGCTCACGAGACGAGGACATCTCGAATCTTTTAAGTGGGGGAGATTGTAAGGTCCCTCCCAAGCCATGTATGTGTCTCTTTTAATATAGATTTCAATAAGGAAAGAGAGTGTACTTACAGAAGAAGAGTGAGACAATAAGGCTAGAAACATTAGGAAAGTGTTATAATAAAAATATTAGCTCCAAAAATCCTAAAAGAAATAAGAAGACAAGAATAGTTCTATTAAGAGATAAGTATCTCCAAAAATAGAAATTCGAATTTAAGTGATAAGAGATCATATTTAGAGTACTTTTACATATTTAGAGTCCATGCAAACTAAAAATGTGGAAAAGCAATGCGTTTCTAAAGATGGTGCATTTGCAGCTATATATAGACGTTTTTGCCTATTCTATCCACGTAAGCTTGTAGACTAGATGGCTTCCGGTTCTTTTGACTGGTTATACAACTATATTTTGAGTTCTTATCAGAGATTTATGGCTAAAATAATTTGTTGATTCTGTCAGGGTCTCTACACTTGGAAAACTATAAGAAGGCAGCAAGTAGCATCAAGGTAATCCTAGAGCTTGAGATGTATATATCCATTCATTCTTATCTAATCTCTTAGAAGAGAAGGTTAGATTGCTATGGTATTTCGGAGGAAGAGACCAAAAAACTCCATAGCTTTTCTTTTAAAGAAAGAATAGTATGCCGTAGTCCTGCAAGAGAAGGCTATTTTGCCATAGACCTTCGAAAGAAAGAAAAGTCAGAGTACGAGTAAGAGGAGATAAATCTTGGGCATGATTGGATGATTTCAATTTGTAAGAGAAGGTATTGGAAGTCTCTCTATTCTCATATATCAAGTTCTGAAACTCTTAACGAGCAAAGATAACAATAAACGACAAATTTCTATAAGGTATTTTTTTTATTTTTCAATTATATATCATTCTTAGGGGTTGAGGTATAGCCCTGGCTTCTCTATTAATTGTTAATAGTGATCTATTTGATTGATTTACTAGTTAAAGTTCGTATTCTTTTAATCAACAACATATGCCTTAATAAAGAATGTCTTATCGCAATCTCAAGTTGAAATGCTAAAATCTTTGTGAAAAGGATTATTTTCTTAAAAAGGTAACATGGATTCTAGTCCTATGGTTTTGTTGAGTAAATGGATTGTTATCTTGGTTAAATTAAGGTACAGGTACAACTTCTCCCTGCCTTGACGCTGTCCCGTTCTTGTGCTTATGTAGCCAGATGGCGGAGACGTTAGTAAGGCCCAGAGAGTTGACCCATGGTATCCCTCATACCATTGGGAGAATGAGGTTCGTGGATTGAGGCGAGTGATTGTGATGCTGCCTAGTTCTGAGGGCCCAGGCTAGTGCGGTGAATTAGCCCACCCTAGTGCGTAGATATCCCTCTGAGGGGCAAGAGGATCGAGCGATGGAGCCTGAGGGGGCAATAGGCCGGCTTGAGTCCTTGCCAGCGGTGGCCGACGATAAGGTGTATGGTCCCATAGGGTTTTGCCCAGTATGTAGAGGCTGGAAGGCCGAATTCTAGATCATCGGCAGTATAAAGGAAAAGAATAAGAGAGCCGATTTGGCTTGTATGGAATTGATTCATGTGTAAACTTTTTTTATAAATCTTATCTTTGGCATTATTATATTGTGAAAAAAAGTTATTTTAACAAACCTTGTGAAAAGGGCCTTAATTAAGGAACATGTTTATTTATGTCAAACAGTGTGGTAGGATTAATTAGAAAACAAATTGACGTGTGAGTAGGGTGGAAACAAATTGACGCGTGAGTAGGGTGGTAGGATTAATTAGAAAACAAATTGACGCGTGAGTAGGGTGGAAAGTGGGAGGATGGAATGCCCCGACGGCACCATCCTTACGGACGGGTGGACCCGATTAGTTAGGTAGCTTTCCAACATATTAAGTGAAAGCCCTACGTTAGATAAATAGGTTCTCGGGCAATTCTATTCTAGAAGACTAGGCCAGCGGCGGCTGTGCCTTGCATGGATGAGGAAAAAAGCATTGTCTCTAGGAATCAAGACTAGTAGTTGTCCAAATTATGATGGGTGATTTGATTTTTAAAAGACCACGCTCCCCCTGCGGGATAGAACTAGGTCTTACCTATGAATCGTATCCTTGAATCTCTACATGGTCAAGGTGTCGATGAGTAGGAAATTTTCTCCAAGATAAGACTTAGTGGACTATCTTAAGTGTTTCCCCTATTTTGGAAGGGGGGAACCTTACAGGCATTAATAGTTGCCAATGCATCTGCATACTTCTTAATCTCTTGTACATAATCATGAATACTCCTTCCTTTTCGCTTCACATTGTGAATCTGTTGTCTCAAACTGAGACGTACGAGCACTAGTATCTGTATCAAATAGCTTTTGGGACTGTGTATAAACTAACGCAATTGGGAGACCCCAAATTGAATATGTATTACATAAATAGATGAGGTACACAATAGCCTACTGATAAAGTAATGCATTAAATGGTTCACTTGCATCGTGGAGACTAAGTCTAGCACCTATCTCTACTCATGTAATAGTCTTTAAGACCAAACCATGTAAGCAACCTTTGTATGTACTTTGACTACATTACAATACTATCATCATATTGCATTAGGTCCTATGAGCGAGAACCAAAAACACGCAAATGAGACATAGAGAGATTCTTGCCATTCCAAGCTTCATAAGAGTAATTGTCTAGAAGACTTTGGTGGGACATTTGTTTAGCACATAAGTGGCACACATAACTACCTCTAACAAAAAAACATGAGGCAAATCCTACTATCTCCATGAGAGATATGTTTTCCCTCTTAGCCATGCCATTTTGTTGAGGTGTGTAAGGCAATGTGCATTGATGTTTTATTTCTTTTTCAACCATATATGCATGAAACTCCTTTGACATGTACTCCCTCCCTCAATCTGTATGAAGGGTGCCAACTTTACATGGAGACACATTTTTAGCCATAGAAACAAAGTGTCTAAAGCATGTAAAACCTCTAGCTTTTCCTTTAACAGATACACCCAGGTGTGTCTAGAGCAGTCATATATAAAATGTCACAAAGTAGAGATATCCCCCGTCTCGATGGGGTGTGTCTCACTATGTATAAGATGTAGCCCTTATTAATCCATCTTTTGGGAATGATGCCCATTGCATCTTGCCCAAAATGCACCCCTTGCATACATGTTTGATAGGGACCTCAAGCTTTGGCAATTATGACACCATCTCTTACCTTTTAAGACGCAACAAAGGGCCAAAATTCAAATGACCAAAGTGGGCATGCCATAGCTCTGCAATCACTTATTGCATGTTGTGAGGTGAAAAAAAGAAAGAAAACCCTGCCTCTACAGCTCTTCCACCTCGCAAACTTGGAATAACACACACGAACGGGGGCACCACCAGCCCATCGGCTGGAACAATTCTCGCACACTTCACCACCCAACCCACGCCAGACAGACAGCAAAAACAGGGGCACCATAGACCAAGATAAACACCCAGAAATTATATTCCCAGAAAACACTTCATACAAGCTTCTCCCGACACAGAAGCCTTACTCATGTCCTCCACGCTTGCAGCCCAAACGGCTTTAGCTACTCTGACGCTGTCAGCTTTTCACCAGCAGCCCTGCGCCTTCATCCCTTGCGCCTGTGGCTGCCACTCAGCTCTTCACCCTTCGCTTCTCTCAAACACTGTCAGCCTGTCTGCCTCAGCTGCAGCTCTTCCCACGACGGCCTGACTTAGCTAGCTCTCCTTCATACAGCTGCGCTCCCCTATCTGCCAACCATTCGCTGGCGGCTCCTCTGCTACCAGCGCTCTAACACTCAGCTGCTCTTTACACCAGCCCGTCGGCTGCCCACTCGCCTTCACACGGGTTCCCTTTTACAAGGCGGCCATTACCTCAGGAATTGCCCGTTAGCCCTTCGACTCTCCTTGCGCTATCAGCCCGACTACCAGCGGCTCTCTGCTCTCCACAAGGGAAGGCCCCATGATCTCTGCAGCCCGTCAGTTCTTTAACCAGCTGCGCTCCACAGCTGCACTCCACAGCTCACCTGCAGCTACCTCTTTTCTGTGTATCACCGGCTTGTGCAGCTTCGCCCTAGAGCCCCCCTCAGTAACGCGGCGACCTTGTTCTTTTTTGTTTACAGCACGCCCACTCGCACTCCTTCGCCAACCTTCCAGAACGTTGTGTTGGCGGCCACCTAAAGTTCCATGTGGCTTTCTTTTTTATGGCCACGTTTTTTATATCCTCATTTATTATTATTATTATTTTTAGTCCTATAAGATGGCCGCCCTTTCTTCCCATTTCATACCAATTTAAAGGCCACCTCTCTCATCAATCCTTTTAATTGCCCTTCATGCCATACCTCTTCAAATGCCACTTAGTGCCCGCTCTTTTCTTTGGAGACGCGTACACACGGAGAGCTGCCAAATGGTTGAAATCAATCCCAGCGAACCTTTCACCATACAGGCCTGCAACAAGCCCAAAACAAATCCGTCCACCCTGTACACCTGGCAAGGCATTCACAGGCAAAACCTTTACACATGCCACGCATCCATATGTACACTGACCAAAAAGACGTCTCAGAAAAACGCCTGACACATGTGTTGCAATAATTGAAAAAGTATTATGTGCCAATCTCTCATATATGTCTAACCTATGAATCCCATGGATTAGAGTATCGGATACCATAGTGATATCTCCATCACTCTAGTCATGAACTATACACCTGCCATCCATAAATCTGGCCACTAAGCTTGCCCTAGTAGCAATCATAGAGACTCATAACAAGTTCTCTTTAATGCTTAGGACAAACAAAACTTATGAGAGAGTGAGAGAGTCTCTATGAGCAATCATAGAGACTCATAAAAAGTTCTCTTTAATGCTTAGGACAAACAAGACTTATGAGAGAGTGATTGTCCCATCATTTTCATTAGTGAGAACAACCTTACCAACTGTTTTTACTAGATACAAGGAGTGATCTACACATCATGTGATTGTTCCCCTTGAGGAGCAGACTCAAGTGAGGAAAATAAATTATGCCGGAGAAGTAATGTGCTTACTAGCACCATTATCAAAGTACCAAACATGATGATCTATCTCACTGATATGCATACATCATGACCATAAGGATCATAACTAAAGTGCATAATAAACCAATCATCCTTGCAAAGTTTGTTGACTCCTTCTTTTCAGCACTTGGTCTGATGCATCAACCACCACAGCCATGCCTCACTCTTTTTTCTTCTCCTTCTCTAGCCTTTTTCTACATTCATTGATATAATGGCATGTCTTTCATTTGTCTTTTTCTTAGGCTTATCACCACCCCTCTTAGCGTTCCTTCTAGAAGACTAGGCTGATTCTGTCTTTGGCTTATAGGCATAGCCTTTACCTTTTTTATTAGTAGGAAATGCTTGATCTCCCACATGCATACTAGTTTGGTTTTTGCTGAGATTACTTTTCTTGTGAGAACACTACAACCAACTCATCAAAAGAAAGGGCATTGGTGCTACCCTTCTATTAATTGTAGAAAGTTGAAGATATTCTACACTGAAAACCATAGCCAATCATTATTATTATATTACTGTCTAACTAACTAGGAAGTTGCATTGTTTGTTCACTATGTACATAAAAGATGAAAGGTGGGATATGAAGTGATAAATATGAATGGGTGTCCTTGCCTAAGGTTCACTGACTATATAAATATGAATAATGTCCATATCAGTGTCCTAAGTTAATGCATATATATGCATCCACTAATACCTAGCACATCCAGTGGGTCAAATGCCAATCTAAAGTGCAAACCCACATATGCCAAAGCATGCCAAAAATGAAATCCCATGCGGTACATGTAATGCCATATAACTGTAGAAAGTCAACATGAAGATATTACACACAGAAAACCATAGCCAATCATTATTATTATATTGTTACATGACTAAATGGGAAGTTACATTGTTTGTTCTCCATGCATGCACTTTCACGTGTTTAATATTTTTGCTTTGGACTCAAAATTCCACGTTACCGTGTTATGATTTTCAATGGTCTCAAGAACTTCCTTAGCCTTAATCCGACAATACCAGGTTCGTGAGAGTTGGATTTGATTAAGGCGTGAAATTGTAGAAACAGTTCACGCTGTGAAGGGAAAAGGTTTCGTGTCGTGAACTGAAAATGGTTCACGCCATACAAGGTTCTAAAATGGTTCACGCCATGAAATGAAAATGTTTAACGCTGTGAAATGCTATGAAACAGTTCACGTCGTGAATGATTTTTTGTACTTTCATGATTCTTAATTTTGTCAGATCCCATGGTGTCAGAGGTGTCAGGATAAGGTTGCCTATTTTTGGCAAGGTAATCCCGTGAATCGAGACACTAATCACATCATTGATGCCGGAAGCGTTTCACGGCATGAAGTTGCAGAAAACGTTTCACATCATGAACGATTTTCCCACAGTTTCACGTGGGAAATTCTTGAGTTGACTGAGGTGAATTTGGGTGTAAGTTTTGTATATAAAAGGAGTTGTTGAGTTTTAATTCTTTATCTATTTCTTGTTATTTGTTGATTTAGTGGTGCTGTTAGGGAGCTAAATATGTTCCACATTGTTATGGGAATTGGTGTTTGTGGAAAATCTTAAACCCATTGTCCTTGCTACTGAAGACCTTAGAGGTCGATTTGATCCAAGCAAGATGCAACATCAAGTGGTTGTAATGCATTATAAGACTCCACTAAATGGTAGTCTAGCCTAAACACCTTGTTGGTCCTCCTCTACTTTGATGGAGGAGGACACGATGACCCTGTACAATTGGTACATGATGGCCATGCCTAGAGGAGACATGTTCCCCTTGATGTTGACCTCATACCCCTTGTAGGCACTTGGAGATCTTGAGTGAGAGTCATTGTCCTTTTCTTGCTTGAAGGTGAATTGGAAAACTCAACCACTGCAAGCAACTCTCAAACACACCTTAATTACAAGCAACCCTTTCACACGAGCTCTTTCTACATATGTTTACAACTTCCTATCCCCATTGAAATTGAATTTAACGATGAACCAGATCACTTTCGTCGCCCTTGTTTACGCCATCGTGCCCCACAAGACCACATGGCCTTGTTCATAAGTTCAGCACTCATGTTTACACCTGGCCAGAGGCAGCCCCTTCCCCCAAAATAAACCAACAAATGAGCTAAAGCTTAACAATGATAGTAGTACTAGTGTGTGCGAAAAAAACTAAAATCCTATATCTTTTTATACCTTTAATCTTAAAAATCAAAAGTAAGTACTTACATTGCTAAGTATTTTTTCCCTAAAATTCTTGAAAGTTTTATAAGTTCGATTTAGAATTTGACACTTTAAAAAACTCTCACAACAAAATAATTATTGGTATTAAGAGAATCTACTAAAAAGCAACTTTAAAAAACTGACAACAAAATGATTGGTGACATCAAGAGAATCTACTAAAAGCACATTTGTTTGTTGATTAAGAAATTCATAAGGAAAATTATATTTATCATTAAAGAATATAGAATTTGGCTTCCACAAAAATATCATCCATGCTTGTGCATAAATGCACTACAAATATTGCATTGGGTCCTAAAAGGGGCTAAGACTAGTTGAATTTCCTTTACTTGCAAGTTCCAAAATTCTTCATGTTCCACCTCTTAATGAAAAGAAGATTTTATTATAAGTTAGTACTTTGTTATGAAGGCATTAATAATGTGTTTAAACTCTAAGGTTTTTAGAAATACCTTTCAGTCTTCATTTGTAAAGCATGTCTTATCGTTATGGCATCAACCCTCCAAAGCTCTATTGCAACTTCGACATTGGAGGACCTTCGATGGATACTTGCATTAAGGAAGTTGTAGTCTTTGTGGTCAATCTATTTCTCAACTTTAATTTGATAATATTTTGTATACTAAAGCCACACTCACAAATTGCAGTACTAGAGCATTGGACTAATGCAACTTGTGCTAACTTTAGCAACCCTTTATACTTTTCTTGAAGAGTGGTATTATTACTTATGTAAGACCAAGTGTCCCACAAATTCCACCCTTTATAATCATTGGTGGCTTGAATCTTGAAAGTAAGGTATTCCCTTCGAAGAGGTACCAGATCTACAAATTTCTCCATTAACTCACCATTTGCAAGTTTTCTTTCTCCGTAAATTGATATCACCTTGTCTAATTCAATAGCTCCAAAATTCTTAAGCAGCTTTCTATGAGGATAACAAGATGGAGATAGTATTTTAAAACAAGCCAAGGTAGAGTTATCCATAAATCTCTCTTTTAAATCTTCAATAACACTTAATGTGAATGATTTTTAAAAGCTAATAACTAATTCAATATTAGAGCCATCAAAAGAGCGAATTATCTTTTTGCCATGAAAACGGTCACCTTTTATTGAAGATCGCAAACCATGGAGAAAGCCCTTATCCGGTCCATAATCAAGAAGAATAGAGAAACCCCTTGTATCTTCCTTTCTTACATTCATGTCAATATCTGGTTTTGTCATAAACTCTAGTTTCAATGCACAAATCTATGCATTCACAATGCCAGGAATACTAGTAACATCAACAAATGACTTCTGAAATATTTTACTTAACTTTGTCAAATGTTGTTATAGATATGCTAAGAAATGTAGTCCATAAATGAATTATAGAGAAGGCAATTTGCTAAAGACTATGAGATTCTCACTTTGAAAGAACTCGAGGAGAGATTATACCGAGTCATAGAACTTGACATATGAACTACGTTTTTATGCTCCAACAATCATTACCTCGATATTTTTATGTAATTATGTTAAATTTTTATAGATTAAAAGTGGAATTTTGAGCATTCTCAATTCATAGAAAATGCGGGGAAGCTATGGCAAAATTTTTATGAATTTAATTCTATGCATAAATTTAATAATGCTAAAAGTGGAATTTTCACGATATTCTATGCATAAACATTTAAAATGATAAAAGTGGGATTTTTATTACAATTTTGAAAATGTATTCTTGCATGTGTATGCATAAATGTCTAAATGTAAAAAGAGGAATTTTGTTATATTTTAAATATGTATATTCATGGTATGTATATACATGAATATTTTTGTTTATCAAAAGAGGAATTTCCATCATATCTTTAAATAGGAATATACATAATTAATTTTTGGTATCAAAAAGAGAATGTTTCATCATATTTACATGTAGATAATTATGGCATGATGCCTAGGTTCAAAGATAGAAAAGAATATTTAAGAATATTCTATATGAATATTTTAATAAAATGATGTATGCATATTTATTAAAGGATCATTTAGAAAAAGAAATATCCTTCTTAAATTCCATTATTCACAAGTAGAATTATTTATAGTTCTATTATAACCAAGGAAGAATGAATTTTCATATTATTGGATGTTTACCCTTACGATTAGAAATCACAGTTATTTTATGAGATAAATGGAGAGATAACTTTAGGAAATAAATCTAGGAATAAATTCAAATAATTTTGTGCTAGACCATAACCACGTGAGAAAGGTGGGTCAGTAAGATGCCTGCCCATCCCTTGAATCGTAAATTAAGCCAAGACTTGTGACCATTCCCATTTCTTCATCAGTACGAAGAAGGGATAACTGTCTGATTTAGAGAATTTTTCCTAAGCCCGTCTAGAAATAAGTTAGAAATTTGTTTTAAATTGTAATTGATGGATGGATCACCCGAGATACGAGATTCGCGATTTTCATTGAGGAAGTCTGGGTTTTGAAAAAAGGGTCTTATGAAATCCACACTAGAGATGTTTTTCTTGTGAAATGGCTTTTTTGTGAGAGGAAATTAAACTCAATGGGAAAATCTTACTTGCATAGAAACTCTGTTTTTGTAAAGGACTGTCTTATGCCAGAATGCTGGAGGAAGCATTTGGTTTATTGTTAATCTAAGGAGAGTTTACGTTGCAACAGCTGGCGGGGAGTCATTAAAGGACGTCTCTCGTGGGGCAAAGCCTGCCAAGGTCTTGACCAGCCTTGGTATGGTAAAAAATGGTATGCTTTTGGTACGATAGGCAAGGGCCGACGAAGCAGTCCTCCTTGAGTGAAGTGCTAGGACACCTAAGGAGGATCCTAGGTTCTGACCAGGCGATGCTTGGGCTCATGGGCTGCTAGGACACCTATGCGCATGTCGAGGGATATCTTATGGATTAGCAAGAAATTATCTAAGTGAACTGGAACTATGAGATTGGATCTCGTTGGTTGACTAGCTGGTCTTCAAACGGAGAGTCCAGATGACACTTGATTGTAAAACAATGGAACTGGAATATTGAGGATTATGATGGAAACACTCTGGTTTTATTACAGTTTTGTCGTGAAAATAGTTGAATATGAAAAAAGGCGATTTCATATTGGGTGCGAAAGTGGTATGTTTATTTAATATTTTTGCATGAGTGCCGGCTAGGGGGCCTGGGAACTCTTTTCCCTGGTACCCGAGATAAAACACAACCAAATTTTTATAAAGAGGGATCCCACTAATACAGTGGTTAGGCGGTTGGCTATTAACTCATGGGCCGGTTGGGGTTCCTCACTTCAGGGGAAAAAAGCGATGATCTCTATGAACCAAGTGCAAGTCTCTCCTTGATTCGGCCATGTGACCTGCAAGTTTGGTCGAAATAAAAAGGACATTTAAGGCTCTTGACCCGGTTAGATAAATTTTCGTTTTAGAAGATTTTCCTCGAGGAATTTCCCGTGCTTTCTGGATGAGGGAAGTTTTTCCGGTCCCGGTTTCGGAAGAACCGCCGGACTAGTCCCTTGCCCGGACATTCGTGGGCGAGGTCTCGAATGGGAAGCTCTGTCGTGCGCAAGAGGTTGTTACTTCCGCCGCTAGCACCCTGGAGATCGATGCACAAAGAGGGTAGGGGTCTCATATTTAACAAGATCCCGATTTTGTGAATAACGCTTGAGGTGATTACCTGGGGGGAGTCTGGAAGTTGGGGAGAGTAGCGAGTATTGCAAACGGTGGTGGCTTCTCTTAGTAGCTCAGTGAGCTCACCTAGCTGTTGGTATCATGGTTCACCACCATCACATGCATTGAGATTAGCATGCGAGCACCGAGAAGCAAACAACTGGACATGGTGGATAAGATAAGATGGAAATTGTGTGGTCACTGGGGGATGTTATTAATTTATAGTGTTATTCATAAACATTTATATTTTATAACGTTTAGTTTAGTAAACGATTATTTAATGTATAATATAATATAATATATATAATATATATAATGTGATATTATAGAAAACCTTTTATTTTATCAATTAAAGGTAAAGTACCTTGCACATTTAATCATTCAAAGATATTTTGATTATCTATTATATATTAACCATGGACAACCAAGGCACAAGGAGAGGAGAGAAAAAGAAATCTTGGATTTTTAAAAAATAAGAGGGAAAAAATCCTTTCGATTGACCCTTTGTATTCCAGCTTCCATTCCTACGTTTCTCTTCGATTGACCCTTTTACATACGGCAACAATGCGTGAGTTGACTTCTAGTTCCTTTTACTAAGGAAAAGGCAGCAAACCTTTCCCATTCATTTTTTTTTTCAACCTTAGAATCAGGAAGTAAAATTTGGGTGCAAACTACCCTACTATACCCGGTTTTTTTTTTGAACATGATACCCCTCAAAATAGCTCGAGGAAGCAGTACGTCGCAGCCAAAATTCTGGCTACGCTCGCACTCATGGGCGGGCGAAAAGTCTCTGGGTTCACAGAGGAAGGGTTTACAGAGGAAGACAGCGAGGTTAGCTCTCCCCACCTTTTTCTCTCTTGATGCCAATCTGCCTACAGATCGATGCGAAGTTGCTGACTTAGCCTGCTAAACCCTGGATTAAGGTTCTGGTGAAGATCGTGAAAGCAGCGCAAGGTCGCAAGGTGAAGGGTACCAGAGGTGAGTGGAAGGATTTCCTCAAGAGCACAGACAAGAAGCTGGGCGCCTGTGACCCAGCCAAACGCCCCTGGACTACCCTCGCCGCCTTCGTGCATACATTGACCGACGATGCTGACATCCAGGTTCTCTTCCTTCTCTTTTTCACAACAGTTAGGGTTTCAAGAGAAAACAATCTTTTGACAGGGTTCTAAGAGAAAACAATCTTTTGACCTCACGGGCATTTTCTGCTTATTATGGTTGCAATCAGTTCGGAGTTTCATTCAGAATCTCTATTCAGGGTTTTGATCAGAAACCCTAGCAAAGGCTTTTAAGCGAAGCTCTTAAGAGGTCAAGAGTCCTAAGTAGGGTTTTGATTAGGGGTCATAATCAGGGTTTTGATACGGAGTTGTAATCAAGGTTTTGGTCGGACGCTCTAAGCAGGGTTTTGATCAGAAGAATAGCCCTTTCAGTCATAAATAGGCGTCTGTCTTGTAGGATAACTGAATGATAATGGTGAAGTGCAGATGGTCAGGCAGATGAGAGCTTGGGAGAAACGTTGCAAGAAGTTTGAAGAATTTGAATCAGAAGGGATTTGGGGAAACTCCCCAGAACAGGTGAAGCCACTTTTGTTCGGAGGAAAAAATGTCTGGGAATAATTATATCAAACAAAAGAGAGCTTTGAGCAAGAGAGAGAATGACTGCATTGACCTGCAATTTATGGCTCTATGGTCACTGTGCTTTAATTGCTCTATGGTCACCGTGCTTTAATTGCTACTCTATTTTAATTTGTGAGGATTATGACCTCAACATCATGAAAGTCCTCATTGTTTACCATATTGTCTTTGCCAGTGCAGGAGTTGGTTCAGTTAACTCGTCAGCATCGACGATACAAAGAGTATTATACATTTCCATCATCCACTGAGGTCTTGTACTGATGCTTTCTACCATTTATACTCTCATGAATTGTAGAAGCACAATTTCTTAGTGTAAATTCAAACATGGATCACGTAGACCCCTGTGCCAATGGCAAAACACGTACTTGCACCTTGTTGGTAAGGCAAGGCTGCTTAAATTGCTATGGTGTAAGCTTTTCTTGCTTTTAAAGTTTAAACTTTGTTAATCTCTTGGACAAAAACAAACATGGGCAATGCCGGACCTTGCCTCTTGGAAGCAAAGCCGGACGTCCTATCCCTGTATGGGGGAGGAGTGATGCATTAAGAGGGCGAGCCAAACAACATATCTTATCATTATAGTTTTGTCATTTCAAAGGTTTTGTTTTGTGTTCAGTGCCCAGCCCTTAGATCCATGTGTTTCAATGCCCAGCCCTTGGATTTAGCCATGCGCAGATTTAATCAGCATTTAATGCTGTAATATTCAGTCATGGAGCTATTTTGGGACAGCCGACTGCATTTAAGGCAGCCGACTGGTCATCCTAGGGGTAATAAATACCAAGGCCACAATTCAGTTGTGTTAGGCCACAATTCACTTGTGTTATCTCATAATTCACCAAGTGCTAAGGCAATCAAGGGGGCCAGGACAGCCAACGAGTGCTAACGCAAAGGGGTGAAGGACTGCAGGTCAAGGGCAGAGTAATCTCAGCCAAGAAAGGTCAAGTTTTCCTGTATTTTCTTTTAGATTTACATCATTCTAATAAAGCAAATACACCATTCGTGGTGGGGGGCCTACAAAGGGTATTCGGGACCCAATACTGTGTCCTCTCCTCTCTCCCTCTCTCTCTCTATTTTCTGCACATCTTCATTTAGTTTTGTGCATTAATTCCGTCGCGAAAAGTGTGCTGATTTCTGAGCATTGAAGTTACCGATCTCCCCCGAAGCTTCCGCATGTTACAAATCTAAATGAGCTTGCATATATGGGTTACATTGTCACATCATCTTCTGCATCAGCATAAGAAAACAGGGGAATTGTCATTGAAACCGATCCCGTCAAGTGGGAAAGACTCCGTTGGACACCCACACGCTTAATAGCACAACTTTAAAACCACAAATTTGAAATGGACAACTTAAAACAACTTGAAAAATAAATGAACAGAAATGGAAAGATGGACACCAGCACTGGGGCCGGAACGGGCCGACCCCCCCTCAATATATGATATATTTATTGGGAGTATTTAATGAATACAATGCTCCATGGGTTCTGAGAACCAGATAATGTCCATGTACATATGAAAACAGTACCAAACAAATAGGCTCGAATTTCGATGCAGAAGCTCGAAGCAGAACGACCACTAGTGTGGTCCAATCGCTACGGTCCTGTGCTTTCACTGGACTCCGCGGAGAGCGCCTCACTGGTGTTCCGAGACCACGCACAAACAGGCGCTCTCGTACTAACGCCTGGCTCTCCCGATCTCAGCACCTTTGGACCGAGGTTCGCCAATATAGCTTGGACAACCCGGCACCGAACGGGTGTGGCCGTAGAGGGATGAATCCCTTATCAGATTTAAACATAAAATGCTTTACTCAAATCTGAAAATCACTTACTTGAAGATGGTTGATAGAAGACCAAAACTTGTGGTGTTTGTGTAGACTTTGATAACACCCAAGAGATGTGAAGACTTCTTGTAGCCGCCAATGGAAAAGAAGTACAACCTGAGTAGCTGGAGCGTGGCCTGCTGGTGATGGAACAACAGCCCGGCTACAGAGGGCAGCGTGTTGGAAAAGTATGTTCACGATCGGCTGGTGATGGTCACACAGCTGGTTGCTGTAATATGCTGCTGAAGATGGCCTACGTCTGCCTGCAGAGGAACTAGGCAGCACAGCCTGTGGGTAGACAGCAGCCTAAAGCATAGGGGCCGCCTAGCTGATGTGCTCAACCACCTGGCTGCAGAGTCTGTTGAAGGTGGCCCACGACTGTGTGTAGAAGAAGAAAACAGCGCAGCCTTCAAGTTTGCAGCCGCCTGTAGGAGCAGAAAGTACAGCCTGTGGGTAAACAGCAGCCTGCGCAGCCACCTATGCGCAGCAGTACGGAGATAGATGGCGGCCACCTGCAGTGCAGATTGCAGCCAGCCGCCTGGGGACAGGTACGTGCAGTAATATAGGGAGCCGCCTGCAGCAAGCTAGTCGCCAGCAGAAAGAGATGGGAAGAGTCGCCGGTTGGTGAAATCAACGCCAGAGAGAAGCGATGGATGTTAACGCTTGAAAGAGAGAAAACGATTGATGCCTTTTTTAATAAAATTAATGTGGAGATACAACTAGAGATTTCCCACGCATGCATGAAGGGGGACTAGTGGGGGTTGGTGACCATGCCCACCCCCACACTCACTTAAAAGTGGGGCTCCCCACCTTGGCCCCAAAGTGGGTGCCCAAAGGGGGTGCCCAATTTTAAATAAGTGTGAACACCTAACCTTATAAAATGAAGGGTTAGAATTAAAAAACATTAAAACAACATGTGTAACATACTTACCACCTGTTCACATGCACTAAAACTCGTCAGAATACAGAGCAGACTTCACGACTCACTGGCAGGCGTCCCCGCTCAGTAAGTAACACGTCAAGCAGGCAAACACACAAATACATGTCATGCGAAAACAGTTTCAAACATGCAAAATATGTGTGCATGTGCAAATAGTAACATGGACATATCTCCCGTTCATGGAACAAGTACAAAATATCTGTCGGCACAAAACTGGCACGACATAAAAACATAAAAACCTGGTCTTCCTATGGAGTGACAGTCCCATAGGTAAGACACAGTTCCAGGCACGAGTCTCCCTATGGTGTGACAGTCCCATAGGTAAAACACGGCACGAATACTGGCTCTTCCATGGCGTGACAGTCCCATGGATCGAACATAGTCTAGGTCATACACGGGTGGCACTGATCTGGCTCCCGTCCATACGACACCATCCTGCTAACACACAGGTGGCACCAGTCTGGCTCCCGTCCATGTCAGCAAAATACTGGCCTCTTCACACGAGACACTGGCCTGGCCTCAAGTGAACGAGACGCAAAAACTGGAGATGGACCAAATGGTCGGCCAATTGGTGACATCCCCCCGGGCTTCTAAAGAGTTGACCTCAACTGAAAAGCCTCAAGATATGCCTGCAATAATTGCGGATAATCTGCAAAATAATCCTCATTTACCCATTTGGCATCAATAGGCAAATAATTCTTAAACTTCACAAGGTATCTCCTGGAAAGCTTTCCTGCAGGTAGCTTTCTCTCCTTGTGAAAAACAATCTGTTGTGGCTGGAGGATCTCCTGAAGCTCTTCAATCTCTGGCGGATCTTCTGTGACAGGCTCATCAGGATCTGGCCCCACATATTTCCGAAATAGACTCACATGAAAAGCATTGTGAATCTTCCAATGACTAGGTAAAGCAAGTCTGTAGGACACTTCATTGATCTTGTGAATCACCTTGAAGGGTCCATAATAGCGAGGAGAAAGCTTAGGATATGATCCTTCTCGTCCTGGCCTCTTCCGAAGCCTAGCCTTCTCAAATTTCAGCAATACCCAATCACCTTCTTTGACTTCCATGTCCCTTCTATGCTTGTCAGCAGCCATTTTATGCTTATCTTGAGATCTTGCAATGGTTGTCCGCACCTGACCAAAGGCAACATCCAAGTCACGAACATATTCATCAGCTGCAAAAATCTCATCCTTTGTACGAGGGATGGGTGGCAAGACCACTCTGCCATAAATAATCTCAAACGGAGCCTTTCCTGTGGAAGCATGGATTGTATTGTTGTAGGCAAACTCAACAAGTGGAAGATACTTCTCCCATGCACTCTTTTGATCTGCCACATAACGCTTCAATAAATCCAACACGGCCGAATTTACAGCTTCACTTTGGCCATCCGTTTGGGGATGATAAGCTGATGAAAACTCAAGCTTTTAGTATCCATATTATCAAATAAAGCCCTCCAAAATAGGCTTGTAGTCCTGGGATTTCTATCCCCAACAATGGATTTAGGCATACCATGATGCTTAAAAATATTAGCAAGAAAAAGCTTTACCATATGATCAGCTTTAATGGTTTTCTTGACGGGCAAGAAATGAGCTTGCTTGCTAAACCTGTCCACAATAGTCCAAATAGCATCATTCCCATGCTGGGATCTAGGCAAATCCATAATAAAATCCATCGTGATACTTTCCCAAGGTTGCGAGGGAATAGGCAATGGCTGAAGCAAACCTGGAGGCTTTTGCCTGTCAAATTTCACCTTTTGGCAAGTAATACATGCACGCACGTAAGCCTCAATGTCTTTACGCATGCTTGGCTAAAAGAAATACCTCTGAATCATGCGAGTAGTAGGCATAATACCTCTATGACCAGCATAAGGTGGAGCGTGACATTCGTCCATAACCTTTGGACGCAAATCCTTCACCACACATAGGCAATTATCCTTCATGAGATAACCCTCGTTGATAACATAAGAGGCATGTGAATGACCAGCCATCAAATCAGTCCATATATGGCAAAAATCAGCATCCAAATGATACAAATCTCTCATAGCAGATAGATCTCCATGAGAGGCCACTGAGACTGCAGCAACATAAGGCCTCCTAGATAGTGCATCGGCCACTACATTTTTCTTTCCTGGAGTATGCACAATCTGAAAATGAAACATGGACAGAAAGTTTGCCATTCTCATCTGCTTCTCTGAAAGCTTGGTTTGAGATAGAAAGTATCTCAAGCTTTGATGATCTGTCTTGACTACAAATTCAGCCCCAAGAAGATAGTGTTTCCAAATCTTTAAGACGTGAATTACAGCCAAGAGCTCTTTCTCATAGATATCCATATGAAGCTCAGCATCATGCAAACGATGGCTCTCGTATGCAACTGCATGCCCTTCTTAATTTAGGACAGCTTCTATGCAATCACCACAAGCATCACATTCAACCACGAATGACTTGTGCAAGTCAGGAACAATCAATACTGGACCACATATAATAGCATGCTTAAGCTGCAAGAAAGATCCTGTTCCTTTGAAGTCCATTTGAAAGCAGTTTTCTTCTTCGTGAGATCATGTAGAGGAGTGGCAATCAAACGCCTGTAGTACGAACATAATCCCAAAAAACTACGTACTTGATGTACGTTTTCCAATTCGGGCCAATTCCGAATAGTCTCTATCTTTGCAGGATCCATTGTAACTCCATCCTTGGATACAATATGTCCCAGATAATGAATCTCTGAAAGGAAAAACTCACTTTTCTTGGCATTGACGAAAAGTTTATGCTTCCGCAACTCTTCGAACACTGTGACCAAATGAGTTCTGTGTTCTTGCTCATTCTTGGAGAAAACCAAGATATCATCAAAGAAGACTCCTGTAAACTTGCGATGGGGTCGGAATATCCTATCCATCATACGATTAAAAGCAGCAGGAGCATTGGTGAGACCAAAAGGCATTACCAAGAATTCATATAATCCGAAGGCTGTCCTGAATGCAGTCTTATGGACATCTTGTGGCACCACACGTATCTGGTGATAACCACTCTTCAAATCAAGTCTGCTAAAGCAAGCTGAGCCATCAAGCTTATCCAAGATATCATCAATACGTGGAATTGGGAATCTGTTCTTGATGGTAAGCTTGTTCAAAGCTCTATAGTCCACACACATACGGAATGATCCGTCCTTCTTTTGAACAAGAAGCACAGGAGAGCAGTAAGGTGAGGAACTGGGCTGAACCAAACCTTTCTCTAAAAGCTCGTTTACCTGCTTCATAATTTCTTCTTGTTGTGCAGCACTCACTCGGTATGCGGGTTTGTTAGGTGGAGAACTACCTGGCACAAGATCTATACGGTGATCTTCGGGCCTTTGGGGAGGTAATTCACCTGGCAATGAGTCAGCAAAACAATCGTTGAATGCATTAAGAAAATTCAGCCTATCATTAGACATAGCATCCACATTTTGATGATTTGGCACAAGACTATCACGCACAAAAACCAAGTACGCTGAAAGACTCTTTTTCATTGCTTTATTAATTTGGATGTGTGATACAACTGGGATGGAATCCCCTTCTTTGCCAGCATCAATAAAGTGCATGCGGCCTTTATGCATAAAAGAAATCATATTAGACTTGTAGTCTTTGCGGGGCTCAAGCCTATGGTGCCATGGCTTGCCCAACAATACATCACATCCATTCAGAGGAGCAACTAGGAAATGCTCATTATCAAGATAGCCCTGTATATGGATACGCAACTTCCCAATCAAAGGGGTAACGTGCACCTCTTTACCAATAAATGCAACTTCGGCTTCAATCTGAGGTCCCATGTTTTCAACCTCAATACCCAATACAGCTGCCATTTGCATAGAGATGAAATTGTCAGTTGCACAGTCATCAAACATGAAGAGTGCGGGCTGATCCTTGATTTGCCCCCAAGCCTTGCAAACCATACGCTCTTTTGCATCATGACCTGTATTACCTTGCACATCAGGAACTGCATGAACATTAGCTTTGGTGTGCTTGTCCTCGTGCTTTGATTTGCGATCTGGGCATTGTCGAAACATGTGGTCTTTGCTACCACAAGAAAAGCATTTTCCATCCTTAGCATATTGCTCTCTTTGCTCCGGAGTTAAACCGAATTTGTTCTTCCTTGGGCCCTGTTCTTTAGATGTGTTATTTTCAGCTTTACCACCCTTGTAGGACTCCCGGAAGTTCTTTTTAGGTGGCTGTCCACCCTTTTGCTGATTTGGGACAGCCTTGTCCTTCCCCTTGGAACCTCCTTGATCCTGCTTGATCTTGAGCACCAATTGTTCCGTAGCAAGAGCAGAAGCTGTAAGTTGTTGCAACGTATGTTTTGGGTGCAATTCAATACCCGATCTATATGCAGGTTGCAATCCAGAACGAAACTTCCTCTTTCTTTCATCCTCTGTGATTTGCATGAAGGGTGTCACTTCCAGCAACACTTTCCAAAATTTGTTAACATACTGTTGCACACTCTCATTATCTTTTTGTTCCAGCCTGTCCCACTTTTGAGTGAGAGTTTGCTCTGCATTGGGTGGCAAGAACTGAGCATAAAATCTATCTTTGAATTCCTTCCAAGTAGAGATGGGATCCTTGGTGATCTTTTCAGTGATCCACCAGTGGGCAGCAGTCCCTTTTAGAAACATGCTAGCATGGCGCACCTTTGATTTTTCTGTGAAATCCTCATCGCTAAAAGCAATGTCGAACTGTGCCACAAACGCTAACACCTTAGAAGCATCATGTCCACCATGAAAGACATCAAATTTGACAGATTTATCACCTGCTTTGAACTCCTTGAGCTTCCTGGCATGAGGCTCATGGTCTTCTCTTTTTCTTTTCCCCTTATCCAACGGGGTAGCCCTGTCTGCATGGGCTCCATGGGCCGTCATAGAAGCTTCATGGGGCACGGTGGCATGTGCTCCACGAACTCGAAGCTCAGATGCATGTGACTTACCTGCATATGGCATGGTCTCTCCATGAGACAACTCAGAAGGCAAAATTTTTCTGGAAGTAGACCTGTCACCATGAGATACATATCTTGCATGCATGTGACTTTCATGCCCTCCATGAGCACTGGCATACATATATCTATCAGGCTTTGTGCCTTGTGGAGAGGATGCATGACGAGAGGTGACGGTCACCTCTTCCTTTTGCATAAAAGATTTCAGCCTTTGGGATGCGGGATCTCCATGCTTCAAACGAGGTGGATTTCTGAATTTCAGCTCTCCGTCATCCCCCTCTTTGATATCACCTTTGCGAAGGAGATAGGCAAGTGCCAACTCCCTTGGTTTCTTGCCCACTTCACGAGCCATTGATTCAAAAGTTACATCAACCATAGCATCAGCCTTCCTGGCTTCAATAGCACTTTGTAGATGGGGATCTTCATGCAAAAACTTTAATTCTTGCTCTTGAGCCTGCAAAAGTTTTCTCATATGTTCCATTTCAGCCCTCATAGCATCAGGCTCTTGTTCAAACATAACTGTCTTTCCTGGAGACAGTTTACCCTTGGATTCACTATCCATAACCCTTTCAAGGGGCTTGTGTCTACCTCGCAGGGCATCAGACCCACGAGAAGCACTAGATGGACCCCTCGAATTTGGCACTTCCAAAGGGTTGCCTTGGCTGTCCATTGTGTTCAAAGTTTGCTAAAAGCGGGATGTCCAGTACACAGGTTCGTTTCCCCACTAGGAAGAGGGAAACAACCTGGCTTTGATACCAATGACACCGATCCCGTCAAGTGGGAAAGACTCCGTTGGACACCCACACGCTTAATAGCACAACTTTAAAACCACAAATTTGAAATGGACAACTTAAAACAACTTGAAAAATAAATGAACAGAAATGGAAAGTGTAACGCGCGGAAGCTCTGGGTAGTCTTCTTTCAGCCCTAAACACTCTTGAAGACCTTCTGATGCAAAAACGCACCATGATGCAAAAACGCAGGTAGAGAGAGAGTAGAGAGAGAGAGAGTGAGAAGTGCTGGAATTTCAGTATATACTATGTACAAAAAAGGTACAGATCTTTGCAGCCATGGGCTGCCCTCATTAAAAGGTTCCTAACCCTAAATTCTGTCCCTATGGGACCTCTAAGTGACCCACACCCCTAGTGGGAGTGAATGACCAAAACAAGGAGCACTTGGTGGCTTTTATAGTGTTCTTGGACATTGTGTAAGCTGGCCGACTGCTGGTCGGCCAGTTCTAAAAACATTTAATGCTTTTCCTTTTAACGCAGCCGCCTGGTCTTGTTCATGATGCGCAGCCTGCTGCCTTTGTCCCCTGGTTCAGCCGACACCTCCTACAGCCAGCCGACTTCTTCCTCTTGATCAAGGTTTGCTCCAAGTCCTGCTCCATCATCTTCTACTGGTTCATGTTTCTTTATCTGGCTGCCTCTTCTGGATCTAGCCCTGAGCATGTCCATGGCATCTGTGATGCACATGACATCCCCCTCTGCTAAACTTGATGACGGGAATCCAACCTGCTCTTGGATGACTGTCATCATCCCAATCCTGTTCCGAAGTCCCTCTGTCATCATCCATCCCTGGCAAACCTTTTTCTCTGAAAATCCGGTCTGTTCTCCAAACCACTCTGTCTCTGATGAAGATCTATGCATCTGGTCTTCCTCTAGTCCACAATCCATTCCTGCCCTGACTCTGAACACCGTCTTGGTCTTCGTTCCTGGAACTGAGTCTGGCACTCTCACATCACCCTTGGAGGATCAACCTCCCTTGGGACCGTTCCCTTAGAACCCATCTGGCTCACGGAACTGCCATCCCCATCTGGCACTGTGGAACACCACCAACAAACCTCCTGGGAGTTCTTCCCGATCTGTGTTCCCGCCTTGGGCTTCGAATCCGTGTACTTTCCTGTACCTTGGACCTGTACACCATCATATGGGACTGAATCAGTGTTTAGCTTTGCTGAGCCTGTTGCTCTGATACCAATGTAACGCGCGGAAGCTCTGGGTAGTCTTCTTTCAGCCCTAAACACTCTTGAAGACCTTCTGATGCAAAAACGCACCATGATGCAAAAACGCAGGTAGAGAGAGAGTAGAGAGAGAGAGTGAGAAGTGCTGGAATTTCAGTATATACTATGTACAAAAAAGGTACAGATCTTTGCAGCCATGGGCTGCCCTCATTAAAAGGTTCCTAACCCTAAATTCTGTCCCTATGGGACCTCTAAGTGACCCACACCCCTAGTGGGAGTGAATGACCAAAACAAGGAGCACTTGGTGGCTTTTATAGTGTTCTTGGACATTGTGTAAGCTGGCCGACTGCTGGTCGGCCAGTTCTAAAAACATTTAATGCTTTTCCTTTTAACGCAGCCGCCTGGTCTTGTTCATGATGCGCAGCCTGCTGCCTTTGTCCCCTGGTTCAGCCGACACCTCCTACAGCCAGCCGACTTCTTCCTCTTGATCAAGGTTTGCTCCAAGTCCTGCTCCATCATCTTCTACTGGTTCATGTTTCTTTATCTGGCTGCCTCTTCTGGATCTAGCCCTGAGCATGTCCATGGCATCTGTGATGCACATGACAGAAAGATGGACACCAGCACTGGGGCCGGAACGGGCCGACCCCCCCCTCAATATATGATATATTTATTGGGAGTATTTAATGAATACAATGCTCCATGGGTTCTGAGAACCAGATAATGTCCATGTACATATGAAAACAGTACCAAACAAATAGGCTCGAATTTCGATGTAGAAGCTCGAAGCAGAACGACCACTAGTGTGGTCCAATCGCTACGGTCCTGTGCTTTCACTGGACTCCGCGGAGAGCGCCTCACTGGTGTTCCGAGACCACGCACAAACAGGCGCTCTCGTACTAACGCCTGGCTCTCCCGATCTCAGCACCTTTGGACCGAGGTTCGCCAATATCGCTTGGACAACCCGGCACCGAACGGGTGTGGCCGTAGAGGGATGAATCCCTTATCAGATTTAAACATAAAATGCTTTACTCAAATCTGAAAATCACTTACTTGAAGATGGTTGATAGAAGACCAAAACTTGTGGTGTTTGTGTAGACTTTGATAACACCCAAGAGATGTGAAGACTTCTTGTAGCCGCCAATGGAAAAGAAGTACAACCTGAGTAGCTGGAGCGTGGCCTGCTGGTGATGGAACAACAGCCCGGCTACAGAGGGCAGCGTGTTGGAAAAGTATGTTCACGATCGGCTGGTGATGGTCACACAGCTGGTTGCTGTAATATGTTGCTGAAGATGGCCTACGTCTGCCTGCAGAGGAACTAGGCAGCACAGCCTGTGGGTAGACAGCAGCCTAAAGCATAGGGGCCGCCTAGCTGATGTGCTCAACCACCTGGCTGCAGAGTCTGTTGAAGGTGGCCCACGACTGTGTGTAGAAGAAGAAAACAGCGCAGCCTTCAAGTTTGCAGCCGCCTGTAGGAGCAGAAAGTACAGCCTGTGGGTAAACAGCAGCCTGCGCAGCCACCTATGCGCAGCAGTACGGAGATAGATGGCGGCCACCTGCAGTGCAGATTGCAGCCAGCCGCCTGGGGACAGGTACGTGTAGTAATATAGGGAGCCGCCTGCAGCAAGCTAGTCGCCAGCAGAAAGAGATGGGAAGAGTCGCCGGTTGGTGAAATCAACGCCAGAGAGAAGCGATGGATGTTAACGCTTGAAAGAGAGAAAACGATTGATGCCTTTTTTAATAAAATTAATGTGGAGATACAACTAGAGATTTCCCACGCATGCATGAAGGGGGACTAGTGGGGGTTGGTGACCATGCCCACCCCCACACTCACTTAAAAGTGGGGCTCCCCACCTTGGCCCCAAAGTGGGTGCCCAAAGGGGGTGCCCACTTTTAAATAAGTGTGAACACCTAACCTTATAAAATAAAGGGTTAGAATTAAAAAACATTAAAACAACATGTGTAACATACTTACCACCTGTTCACATGCACTTAAACTCGTCAGAATACAGAGCAGACTTCACGACTCACTGGCAGGCGTCCCCGCTCAGTAAGTAACACGTCAAGCAGGCAAACACACAAATACATGTCATGCGAAAACAGTTTCAAACATGCAAAATATGTGTGCATGTGCAAATAGTAACATGGACATATCTCCCGTTCATGGAACAAGTACAAAATATTTGTGGGCACAAAACTGGCACGACATAAAAACATAAAAACCTGGTCTTCCTATGGAGTGACAGTCCCATAGGTAAGACACAATTCCAGGCACGAGTCTCCCTATGGTGTGACAGTCCCATAGGTAAAACACGGCACGAATACTGGCTCTTCCATGGCGTGACAGTCCCATGGATCGAATACAGTCCAGGTCATACACGGGTGGCACTGATCTGGCTCCCGTCCATACGACACCATCCTGCTAACACACGGGTGGCACCAGTCTGGCTCCCGTCCATGTCAGCAAAATACTGGCCTCTTCACACGAGACACTGGCCTGGCCTCAAGTGAACGAGACGCAAAAACTGGAGATGGACCAAATGGTCGGCCAATTGGTGACAGTCGTCTGCTGAATAGGATAACCCATGTATTTGCTGCAATAGGAATACAACACAACCATAAATCCTCTCCATAAACCAAAGATGATTGCTCCTCCTTTGGTGCCTTCATCACAACACAAAGAGAAACATGCTCTGACGCCTGCCTTATATGGAGGCTGGGCAGTCTGTGTGGGCTGCCCCACACTCGCCCCATAGCCATTTCAAGGCTGGATAACCTGTCGGCTACCCTTGGCATGCCCCTAGGGCTGTCTTACAGCCCTCCCATGGCCTACCCATGGCTGGTGGGTACAACCAAGGCCTTCCTGGCCCTTATGGGGACTGTCTTGTACTTTTCCCCATGCCCACAAGAGTTCTTGGGGTAACCCTATGGGCTGGCCTCTTTTCCTAAATGCAAACCCTAACTGTCTACACAGTGTTCTGGCATCCGGTATCATACCAGATACACAAAGTCAGTGACATCATTCCATAGGGAGACTCACAGCGCGGATTGGCACTGTTTCATGTGCAAGACAATGTACACGTGACCTTGGACTCATGTGCAGGACAACGCACACCTGACCTCGGACGACCAGGATGGATTCCTGGCTGACTCGTCCCGTACTAGGCTCATATGGGACCAATTTACCATCCCAGGTCTTGCACCTTCTGTACATATATGTCTACGTGGCATCCAAGTGCGGGATGCATGTGACAAGATTATAATTAAGCAGCGTTAGATCCAACTCGACTAGGTCAGGCTCTATGAGCATTTAAATCTCAACAAGCAATGTTGACCTGCGAAATCCCAGAAATAGATAAAGTCCTTGTCTTGAGATGAGACCACAATAGCGAATAAGAACCTGTAGGTGCTGCAAGGAATGTGTAACAGGCTTGTGCCTACTAGAGATACCACTATTTACTTCAAAAATTTCTAACAAAAAAGTAATTTAAAACACACAACAATGCAGTTATGGGATGCAAAAATAAAGTGCAAACATGCAAGGGACGGGAAGAAGTGGGCTGTTTCCTCCCTTAGGGTATCATTTATCCCAAAGGAACAGAAGTCATTTTCTTAAAATACAAGGGCTCGCCAAGCCAAAGTCCCGCACATATAGGAGTTTAGATATTTATGGAACAATCATCTCTTGTTCTGTCCTTCCGATAGAGGATCATAACCCTTTGATGTTGTTCTGTCTTTTTGATAGAGGATCATAAACCCTTTGATGGTATATATATTGTTGTTGTATCATAGCATCCGACTAATGACCAGTAAGAGTGAGAATATCCAATAGAATCATATAAGTGAAAGCAGTAAATCTGATCGTTCAGTAGTCACTTTAGAAAACCAGGTGTCTGCAGGTCGTTTTCAATGAAATGACAATATGAATTTTCTCTAGACTTTGTAAAAGAAAAATATTGCTTTAAAACAGGCATTTTAAAGCCAAACAGCAGTGTTTCTGTGACATACCTCACCTTGGCAGCCACACGGCAGCGAAGTTGGTAGTTGGGCAGTAGGGCAGAAGGCATCCAGGCCTAGAGGACATTCGAGCAGCAGTCGGCAGGTCGGATAGATGCACATCTGGGCGGACAGGGCCATGGGCAGCATACATGTGAAAACGTAAGTTTGATTGCTTGTTGTGGGTTATTATAACAGGCTGCCGACATGATTAAAAGTGGCTGACCAGCACTATGGTGTGTATATATATGCACTTAGTCAAATTCTTCTCAGCACAAGCCTGCTTCAGAGCATTTTTCTACATATGGGCTGGCTAGGAGATCTTCAACAGTGCTTGGGCTTTGCTTTTTCATTTCTTAGTCATCTTTTGTATTGGAGATTCAATTGTAACACTTTCTTCTTTTACACAATGCAAAACTGAAGGATCAGAGAAGGACAACAGAGCCTAGATAAGGGGCATTAAACGTCTCCATGGCTACCAAGAAGAGAGAGAGAGAGAGAGAGAGGGAGAGAGATGATTTGCACGACTCAATGAGTATTGAATTGACTGATTTGAAGTACAGCAAGTACATGCTTTTATAGATTGCAAACCTTATCTTTTGACCCACATAAATCACATACACTAATAAGACAAGTACTTATCTTACTCCCATTTAAGGGTGGGTTCACACACTTACACAAACTCGGATACACATATAGAAGGTGGAGACACACACGAGAGTCTAAAATACCCAACAAACCCCCCTTCGGAGTCAAGGAGGTGTTATGAGGATAAGCCTTCATACACTTGGTGATTTGGGCCCATTGGCACCACGTGATGCAAAAGATCACAGTGTTCATACCTTATGTGATACAACAAATCGCAGACAAGCTTGCAAAAGGAGCTTGACCACACCTTTGATTCTTCAGTCTCCTGAACTAGCCTCCCTGACTTAAAACAGGTTCATGAGAAAATTATAGAGCCTTTTATAGCACAAGGTGGTACAAACACAAATGGATAAAAATACAACATACATTTAGTCCATCTCATTTTGGGGACATCCCGGGTAGAGGACCCAACTTAATACACATGAAAAGTGAAGTGGGCTAAAAAGCCCAGTCGATATCTATCTCTTCAAGAATTAAGTAGTAAAGACTTTATCAGGTAATGCTGAAGAAGTCTCTAGCTTCTCTGGTTCTTCCTCCTCTGAATTTGCATCTTCTTCTCCTGTCACCAAGTTTGCATGGTTCTTTGCTTGTTCCTTGGCCATTTTCTTGAAGCACTTGTCTTCAGTATGGACCGACTTTTTGCAATAGGTGCACTTCATTGCCTTGCCTTTGAATTTGCTTCTATTTCACTTTGTTCCTTCGTCCAATTTGACAATTTAACAAAGGTATCCTTTGCTCTTAGGGGGTGTACTTTTAGGAAGACCTACATACAACGTGCGTTCAAATTGTATTAAAAAATACCCTTTTCTGTGAATTTTGACTTAATAAAATGACCCCTTTTTCTTTAGATGAGCAAGAAGTGATGACTGACTGCTACTATAGTCGACGCTGGGGGGCAAGGGAAACCAGGGTACGAGTAGGCGGCGAAAGGCACAGGCAAGTAAGAATCGTCAAGGGCGAGAAAAAAAGAAAACCCGTCTTTAGGGGGTGAAAATGGAGCTTGGCGAGGTAAGGGTGCATTGATTTGATGGGTTTGATCTTTCATCTCTAAATGCTTTTCACAGGAACATTGATGCTATCATGTGGAAGATAGATGGAGAGAAGAGAGAGAAAAATGCAATGCTTTCACCCAATCTATTATATCTTCATATTATCAAAAGAGTATTAAGTGTTTATACAAATTCGGTGGCCTGAAGCCCACCTAAAAGGAGTCTTGACTATGAAAAGTCCAATTCTTGACCTAGTCTATGACCTATTTCTAAAGTGGGAACTAGATGATTATTACTTTGCATATATAGGCCCCAAATGCTTCAATCAGCCAGGTAAAGAGCTATCAGCCAGATCTGTCCTATGATATTTAGCATTAAATGCATCGCTTTCACATGTGGACCGTCTCAATGTTGCCGATTGGTCCTCACTCTTGCCGAATGCTTCATGGGCTTCCTTTAAGCCTATACGAAGCTTAAATCTAGTCTTAATTTGGTTGTAAATCTGAGATTAGGCATGTCCATGAGCAATGCACATGACATCTCCTCTACTAAACTTGATGACGGGCTTCTAACTTGTGACCTTGGATGATTGTCATCATCACTTTGTCTCCTCATGAAATCCCACTCTCATCCTTCTTGCAATCTTCTACTAAAAACCTTGCAATCCTTTGATTTCACTCCACAGCATGATGTAGACTGTGCATTTATTCCACTTTGTCCCCTTGTCCTTGATGCCCTATCCCTTAACACTTCCATGATCTTCTTTCTTGAGATTGATCCTTGGTTTCCTTGCATCCCTTCCCATGGATGATCATCATCCCTTGGAACCGTTACGGTGAAAGCCTTTCTTGGTATGTCCCAAGTGGCATCCGAAGGCCAGGTCTGCCATTCTTGTGGGTTATGCTGTGCAACCTCACCAACCTCATGGCTTTCTTTCATGTTGGTGTTACTTATATTGGGCCTTATTCCTGGACACTTTTCTTGTACCTTGGACTTGTGCACCTTTCTCCAATTATGGTCTATGTTGGTATATATACACGACACCCCTTTTCTCACTATGATTAATAATGCTCTCGTTGGACTTCCCAAATGCATCCAACAACCCTTCCAATGTAGAGGTGGCTTACCAAGAAGCTTCTTCCTTAGGTAGCCCTCGCCATTTGACCAAGTACTCCACTAATGTACGGCTGCGATGAACTCTTTCTCTTGTACCCAATATTGCTTTCGGCACATACTCAATCATGTCCTCCTCGTTCATTTGTGGAAGCTCACTTGTGAGTATCAAACTCACATCTTTGCATACCAATTTGCAATCCATCTTTGTTCCATTATCGACTTGAACTTCATGCCACAAACGTAAAGCTATCATGGATATTATGTGTAACTATTTGGCCCTCCTGGCTCTTAATCACATATTGGAACTCATGCTTGGACACATGGACAGATTGATGAAAGCATGGAAACAGGCTTCATGAAGTTGGCACAAGAAAAAGCACCAGTTTTGGTCAAAAACAAGGAAAAGCAGAAAAGTCAAATTGAGTTGACCTTGAGCCAAGGGCACACCATTGGATAGAGGAGGTTGAGCCGAACCAAAGAGCTAAAGGCTGCTTTTCCAAAAAGTAGCTCTAGGGTCAAAAAGCAAGGCCTTGAAGTTGGAAAAGCAAAGTTAAAGAACTTTGACAAAAGTGAGTAATATTTTATTATAAAGTGGAAGAAAAGGGAAAAAGGCAAAAGCAAAAGCTTGGTGTTAAGCTCTTGGCAAAAAGCAGAGCCCACTTCAAGTATAAAAAGGCTTGAATCTCTCGTGTAGTATCATGAAGGAGATCGTGGAGTGTGTGTGTGGGCATCATTATGATTATGGAGAGCTTCTACTTTGCCATCAACGCCTTCTCCAACTCGCTTTTCAGATGTATGGTTAGCCCTAGACTTGTATGGGCATATGCATGGGCGATATGGACGCATGTGTGGAGCTGTATGGACATGTGCGGAGCTATACGGATTGAAAATTTCAAAAACCCTAAAAATTTCAAAAATCCTAAAACTGCTCCAAAAACCGCTTTCTGGAGGTTTTTATCACTAGAAAACCATTAAAACATGATTTATATCAGTTTTCTTTCTAGAAAGAGCTTTTACATGGTTTCCTTCATCGACAAGGTTGTAGGAGTTGTGGACATTACTCATGGGATGAGCAAGTGATCCTTGGACTTGAACTTGGATTTGGACTTGGAACTTGGACTTGGATTTGAACTTGGACTAGGACCTAGACTTGGACCTGGATTCATTGGATTTGGATATTGGATCTGGTACTACCTTAGCGAGAGTTTCTTGTGGGTCATCTGCATGGTGTGCTTGGCATCAGAGATCTCATGCCTCGCCATCGAACTTGACTTGGATATCCTTGTTTGTTTTGTATTCATTGATTGGATTGATCCTTGCCAGCGTGCTTGTGGATTGTTCCTCAATAAATTCCTGAAAGGTGCCAGGGTCTGTTCCTCGCTCAGTTTGGTGTATTGTGCAAGATCCCTGTACTCTTCTCTCTCTCCTCTCTCACTCTCTATCTTTACCTCTTGGACACGTGGTTGAATCTGTCACACGGCACACCCTGTTGGGCTTACAGTGGTATCAGAGTAGGATTTCTCTTGAAGAAACTTTCTTGGGGTAATAAAGCCATGTCGAGACCATAGGGAGACCAAGGGCCTCATGAAGGGAACAACTATGAGGCCAATACAAGACTTCAAGATGGAAACCAAGGCTGTCGATCTATTTCTCATGAAACTGCCACGGCCATGAAATCAGCAGAATTTCCTAGCTTGGAGAGCCAAGAAGGAACATGACCAAAGAACGGCTCGAATGTTTGAAGATTTCATCAAGGATCAAGCCACCGAAGTCGAAGGAGATGAAGCTGACAAAGCCTATCTTTGAGCCAAAGGAGTCACCATTGCAGAAGGATCTAGAGCTACCAGGTCTTCTTACTGTGGAGGAAACAGGGGGGCCATTCCTAGGCCTGCTAACTTAGATGCAGCCTGGTCAGTTAAGCGATAAGACAGAGAGACCGGAAGATCATCAGATTGACATCATGCCACGAAGTTTATCAAGTGGTTTGTAGTGAATGCTTGTCATTGCAAGTTTTGACAAAGCCTCGGGATCTTTGTGGACCAAAGTTGAAACATAATTCTTTGAAGCATTGAAACTTTATGCTAGCAAAGGACTAGTGTTGGTTATTCTAGACCTTTTTGTGGTTGAACATGATGAAGATTACATTGGAGTGGTCTTGAACCAAGAAGGCCATACTGTGGCCTATGAACGTCAAAGACAACAAGCTAGCAGATTCATTCTCTCAGAGACCCATGAGCCATGCAGTTTTTATGGGTTATCATATGGTAAGGGTCTTTATGCTAAGAAGATTTCAAAGATGTTTTGGAACAGATTGTAGAATGAAGATTTTGGTGACTTCTTATGTCATCGAAAAGGGTTCTCTTATGATGCAAACATGTTTATGTGAGACAAAGGACTTGAAGCCAAAAGTGACTACAACTCAAGCTTGGGAGAAGCTACAACTATTGGCTCTAGCAAAAAGAGCATTAAGTTTTATGTTCAAGAATGTTTGGAGGTCAAGTTTGACCGACAAAAGCCAGCAAGAATATTGTACCCGTTGAATGTTCCATGGGAGAGTATTGTTATGGATTTTATCTTTGGATTGCTAAAGTCAGAGAATGATGGTATTTAGACCTCTTTAGGAAACCAAGAAGATCTACCATGTATGTCAACGGTTGGACCTTTCAGATCATTGGAGGATATATAATGTCTTTCATGACAGTTTATGGAAACCATGTACAGGTTTACTTGAAGAGGAGCCTGTTTTGAAGGATCCACAAGGGGAAAGAGCCAGAACAATGTGAGAAAAAGAGGAAAGACAATGGTCAAAAAGTTTCTCTTGGAATTCGAGAATTATTTGCTATTGGATGCGAAATGGATCTCAAAAAAGTACTTCAAACACTCTCTAGGTATACTTCGAGCTTATGAGGAAGTGGTTGGTCTAGATGTATTAGAAGTACAGATACGGATGTCTTGCGATCAAGACAGATTCAAGAGGGAGGGAATTGTGCCTTTAGCTCTCTTCATTGTATATATATTGGTCCAGATGCATTTGAAGTACAGACACATTCAAGAGGAAGAGAATTGTGGCTCTAGCCCTCTTCATTGTATATATACTGGTCCAGATGTATTTGAAGTACAGATATGGACGTCTTGCGATCAAGGCATATTCAAGAGGGAGGGAATTGTGTCTCTAGCTCTCTTCATTGTATATATATTGGACTGGAATTGATCATTATTATGCTTATATAATGATTAGTTGGACATGCTCTAGCTTGGGTGGCGGCGATGTGCGATAGCCCAAGGAGAAAGATTTGTATATGGGAGGCAACGATACGAGATGACTCATTGGACGACAACGATGCCAGAATGAGATTTGTATATGGGAGGCAATGATGCCAGATGACCCATTGGACGGCAACGATGCTATATATCTTGGACTTCATAGTCAGGTGGTCATTGCAACTAGATGACCCAGATGACTATTGGACACTGATGACGTTAGTGGGGATGTCGTAGTATCTAGTCCATGCTATGCATAACGGAGTTGATAGTTATATAGTCTTGTGGGTTGACTACCATGAGTATATAACATGCACGTTCCTAAAAGGTGAATTTGGGCATGCTCATGGATTCATTTAGGTATATAATTCAGGTGTATTAGCGGACATGTAGATTTCACATTGTGAAGTTTTCGTCTGAGTTGCGGCCAGTTGATCTTGTGCTAATTCTTTCTATCTCTAGCGGTGCATTATCGACTACTTATTTGCTATACTAATTCTTTCTATTTGCTACATCCCTTAGTGCTAGGCTTCATTATGGTCGAGTCTACCCTGCATCTCCGGAGGTTTGACAGAAACTCAGTATGAAGGCCTTTGTGTGAATATATGCTCTTATGTGTGTGTGTGTGTGTGTGTGTGTGAGCATATCTTGATACAGAGTTCTACACCCACTATTGGGCACTGATGACATTAGTGGGGATGTCGTAGTATTTAGTCCATACTATGCATAATGGAGTTGATAGTTATATAGTCTTGTGGGTTGACTACCATGAGTATATAACATGCACGTTCCTAAAAGGTGACTTCTTCACTATGAGAACTGAATGGAAAAGGCTTCTACATCTGCTGGGAAATACCTTAGTCACCACTGACCTGTTTGATCTCCGTCGTTCCTGAACTTGCTGATTTGATGTTGGAGCAAACTTCCGCCTTCTTATGTGGAAGAGAATCCCCTGCTGCCAATTGAAGGCCAAAACTCCATTTACTCCTTTGATGATGGATGCCATTCTGCCCCAAAAAACACATGGATAAAACATGTATGCCTTGCAGATGCAAGATGCTAGACTGACTGCTAGGATGACTACTATGCTGATGCAAGCCCTGTGCAACCCTATATGCTGTGCAAGAATGCAGATGGATGGGTTACTCATGCATGCCTAAGGGGAAAACCCCAAGGATGGCTTGCAAGATCTTGAGAACTAGATTCAACCGAGCGGAAGCTATAAACATGTTGGCTTACTGAATGACTTTTGGAATGAACATGATCTAAGGCTACTTACCCTGTAAAGCTCTGATACCAATGTGACATGCGGGGGATTGATCGTCGTAAAACAACCTTAGGCTAATACTAATACTTCACTTAATGATACTTAGAAGATAGACAATGGTGTCAATGCAATGCAGCTATATTAAATGCAATGGTTATAAGTTACAATTGAGATCTATGAATATATCTATGCTGAATATCCTTCTCAGAATGAGAGAGATATGCTGAATGCTGATGGTGAATGGCTGCTCCTTTCTCCACTGCTGAGGTTCACCCTTGGATGCCGACTTTCCTCTATGTAGGAGGTAGGAAGATGACTGATTGAATGCTTACTACTGTCAAAATGCTGAATATAATGCTGATCTGCTGTCTCCCTTGCTCCCTAGGAAGGAAATGCTGAGAAGAGGAAGATGCTCTGATGATCTATGCTGAAATGATGCGATTGTATATATATGGGGTGCTGATGCTGGTCGGGCAGTTATACTGCTGTCGGCTGGTCATAACAGGCCCTGACCTGATGTAATGAATGCTATTAAATGCTTTGTGCTGCTGTGGGAGCTGAAACAGTCCCAAACTCATGCTACACATGCTGTAAATGCCTTGAATAATACTTGATGCTCATGAATGGCAAATGCTATCTGCTAAATGCTTATGAATGCTATGCCGTGTCACCTGTACACCTTCTGGGTGTGCACGTGACAAGGGTGGCCAATGCTATCTTCTATGTAGGAGGTAGGAAGATGACTGATCTGAATGCTTACTACTGTCAGAATGCTGAATATACTGCTGATCTGCTGTCTCCGTGTGCTCCCTAGGAAGGAAACGCTGAGAAGAGAGGAAGATGCTCGGATGATCTATGCTGAAATTAGGTCTAGAGTTTACAGTTCTCTGTTTTGCTATTTTGTGTTGTTTAGTATCTCAACTCAAAAGGTTTAAGTTGGAGAGAGAGAGAGATAGCTGGAAATTCAGTATATTCATATGGTACAAAAAGGTACCTAGGTTCTACTGCCATAGGCTGCCTTCCATGAAAAGGTGTAATCACCCAAAGCAGTCCTACACTAAGGACTCACTCCATAAGGGAGTGAATGACTAACTCAATGAGCACATGTGCCTTTTATAGGCCTCTTAAATCATTGGAGTGCCGGCCGACTGGTGGTCGGCCAGCCGACTGGCATTATTCTCCATAAACATTGATGTGCCTGCAGCCGCCTCCTATCTGGTTCAGCCGACAGCCCCCTGTGTGCAGCCGACAGCCCCTATCATGCAGCCGACAGTACCTCTTCCTTGTCTTCCATGCCGTGCTCCAAGTCCAACACTGCCACTTCTGCACTTTATGCCCCAGGTCCTGGTTCTAATCATCTTTTCCTCGGTTGCCCCTTCTGGACTATATGTCCATGGGAAAAACTTGCACATGACATCTCCCCCTGCTAAACTTGATGTCGGGATTCCAACCTGTTCTTGGATGACTGCTATCATCCCATTCTATTCCTGAAGTCCCTCTGTCATCCATCCATCTCTGGCAACCCTTTTCACTTAAAACCCGACCTGGTCTCCAAAACCACTCTAACTCTGAATAAAATCTATGCATCTGTTCCATTCAGTCCCCAATCCGTTCCTGCCCTAACTTTGAACACTGTCTTGGTCTTCATTCCTGAGAAATGAGTTTGGCATCCACCCCTTGGAGGATAATCCTCCCTTGGGACCGTTGCCCGAGAACCTATCTGGTTCACATGACTGCCATCCCCTCTGGCTTTGTGGAACACCACCAACAAACCTTCTGGGAGCTCTTCCCAATCTTGTGTTCCTTGCCTTGGGCTTCGTATCCATGCACTTTTCTTGTACCTTGGACCTGTACACCATCATATGGGACTGAAATAGTGTTTAGCCTTGCTGAGCCTGATGCTCTGATACCAATGTAACATGCGGAAGCTCTGAGAGTCTTCTTTCAGCCCTAAATACCACTTAGAACATGTTGATGCAAAAACGCAGACAGAAGGGAGAGTAGAGAGAAATGAAATGAAATGAAATGTTATATTAACGTCTTCAAAAGGCCAAAGTGACCTATGAGACCAAAGTTACAACCATGTGACATCTGATACACTGTCTGGAAAAGAAAAGAAAGAACTAAGTATCTAGCCCCACAATACATCAGTAGGGGGGGCATCCGGAAGCAGCAACTAGGGAGAGTGGGAAGCTAATGCTACTAGTCAAAATGGGGTACATGAGTACATGGATACATGAATACATGAATATGGGGGAGTACAAAAGTGACAGTGAGTACAACAGTATATGGCTGGAATTTCAGTATATTCATATAGTACAAAAAGGTACCTAGGTTCTACAGCCATAGGCTGCCTTCCATGAAAAGGTGTAATCACCCAAAACAGTCCTACACTAAGGACCCACTCCATAAGGGAGTGAATGACTAACTCAATGAGCACATGTGCCTTTTATAGGCCTCTTAAATCATTGGAGTGCCGGCCGACTGCCGGTCGGCCAGCCGACTGGCATTATTCTCCATAAACATTGATGCGCTTGCAGTCGCCTCCTATCTGGTTCAGCCGACAGCCCACTGTGTGCAGCCGACAGCCCCTGTCATGCAGCCGACAGTACCCTTTCCTTGTCTTCCATGCCCTGCACCAAGTCCAACACTGCGACTTCTGCACTTTATGCTCCAAGTCCTGGTTCTAATCATCTTTTCCTTGGCTGCCCCTTCTAGACTAGCTCCAGAGAAGTTTCTTTCATTCATGTAATTGTTTTGTTTTGTTTTCTTGTTTGATTGTTTCTTGTTTCTTTTTTTTTTTGGTTTGTTTTGTTTTGTTTTGCTTGTTTGTTTTTTGTTTTTTTTGTTAATGTTTAATTAAAAGTCTTCGTTTGATATTATCTTTTGATTTCCTCTCCTTAGTAGCTAGGTTTGTTAGTTTATTTATTTTTGATCTTTCAAATGCTTTGTTTTTGTCGTTGTCCTTCTTTACTTTTATTTCTTTCTCAAATCTCTCGATTCGTAAGTTCAGATTTTGCTGATCTTATGAAGGTATATATATGCTGAAATGATGCGATTCTATATATATGGGGTGCTGATGCTGGTCAGGCAGTTATACTGTTGTCGGCTGGTTATAATAGGACCCAACTTGATGTGATGAATATTATTAAATACTTTGTACTGATGTGGGAGCTGAAATAGTCCCAAACTCATGCTACACATGCTGTAAATGCCGTGAATAATACTTGATGCTCATGAATGCTATTTGCCAAATGCTTACGAATGCTATGATATGCCATGTCACATGTACATCTTCTGGGTGTGTGGGTGACAAGGGTGGCCAATTTCCTCCCTATGTTTCATTTTCAGACCTTGCACACCCTAGTAAAGAAGAATGTAGTGGCAGATGCATTGTCACGAAAGTTGTATGTAGCAGCTATCTTGGTTGCCTCTCGGTCAAGAGGAGTGACACTAGATAGAGCCATTGAGCTATGCAGAGCCCGATGCCGTCGATCTCGTGGTCCCCACCCACGCCCGCGTCACTATGGGAGGATCAGAGCCATCATCTCCCACCACCACAGGACTTTCTCCTGCCGGCCCATCTTTAATACACTTGGTGCCATGTTGCAGCGCCCTATGCCGGATATTTTAGGGTGATATGAGAGTTGGACACTTTTTTGTTTTGGGATTAGATCTAACATTTCAGCTCTTATTACTTTCTTTGCTTTTTATTTTTAGTATCCATGATGATGTGTTTCATGGACGTGATGTAACCTTTTGGTCATTTTGGCCTTTTGTAGACGTTAATACAACTTTTTTTCTTCTTTCTTTCTCATGGGGACTTGTTTGCCATGCGTGATTTGTATCATACGGATACTGATTTTGCTACCATTTGGGCTGGTTTGATGGTTTGTCCCAGATTCACCAACTGGCTCTATAAACATTTCTATAAACTTCATGAAAAGGGCATTAAACCACTCTCTTTTTGGACGAAACTCCAGTGAAGAAGCGGGAGTAGGGCCAGAAACCTCAAAGTTCACTCCCTTAGGAAGTGGTAAAACGATGTCGGATGCCACAATGTTTCAAACATTTGGTGTGTATCTTGAGCTAGGATTATCCCAAGCTAACCACGACCAATAAGCAGTGAATTGGGCAAAACAAAGCCAATCCATATCTCAAGGATGATGACCAAATTTGATGGAAGTGGAGATCCCATTTAGTATCTAGAGAAGTGCGATCAAATTTTGAAGGCTATGGGAAGGATTGATGATTCCACCAAGATCTGTTCATTTGGACTTTTCCTTGAAGGCATAGCAAGCCAGTGGTTTAGGTCTCTAAACCCACATGAAAAGACTGTATACCCATGGTATCATTGTACTATTCATGGTCTCATAGGTCCTTTGGGTCTTTTTTGTAGACGATAATATATCTTCCTTTCTTTCTTGCTTTCTTTCTCTGCTCTCCTCTATCTTCTCACCCGCTCTCTTCTCTTGTCTCCTCTGCCTTTTTATTCACCTCTGAGATTTCCTAACCTTTGCATATCTTTAGTAATTTCTATGAGCTGTACATTTATTCAAATACAGAGAATTCTCTTATTTTCGAACGTTCATAGGCATATTCTTAGGAAACAACAGTTTGAATTCCATGGTGAGTGGTGGTTGCTCTTACTAGTGTGCTCTTACTAGCGCCACTAATGTTTTTCTAGGCATTCCTGAATTTTCATGGAACTTCAACACTACCTCTCTTCCATGAGGATGCCTAAGGTTTACTAGAATCTAGATACTGCAGCTTGCTCAACTCTTGTTCTAGGACTTTCAAGGGATATTCCATGAGTTTCAAGCTATGCCCTTAGTTGCTTTATTTATTTTTCTCAAGACTCACAATGGGGTTGTGTTTCTTATGTTACTAAAATTAATTGTCCATTTATGATGCTTTTGGAATGGCCTTTAAAGTAGGACGTGCTTTTGCATTATATGAATATTTTTACTTACAGTGTTTTGGTTATTTGTTTTTCTGTAATGAAGGGATGGGTAGTGACCGAACTAGAGAAAGCAGATGGCTTAAGCAAACAAGAACTTATGCTCTCCATGGATTGCGAAATGGTGGTATGCGAAGATGGAGACAGGGAATTAGTGCGTGTATGCATTGTAAATAGTGAGTGCAAGGTAAATGCTCTTAAGGTTTATCTGAATACAATTTCAGGCAATCAAAACGATAAAAAACAGATGACATTGTGATTGAGGCTGCTCGTTGGTGGTTGGCAGATGATGCTAGACATGCTTGTGAAGCCAACAAAACCAGTGATAGACTATTTGACCCCCATTACTGGACTGTCTGAGGCAGATTTGAAGCATGTTGCATGTGATTTCTCCGATGCGCAGGTGTGCCTTCTCATGGCTTTTCTAAATGTCGTTCTTTCCATTGTCAACAATGATGTTAATAAACTGTGAGAATCAAAATGAGGACAGGCTTTAGAGGGATGGCACAGATGGGAATTTTCAGCAACATGAAGATTCTTATAACCATAGCAGGATTGACCAAAGGATAGGTCTGAACCTGATGGTCACATAGGGTGTAACAGTTATCAGTTGACTATTGGGAGAGTGGATTAATAATCGGACAAAGCTATTGAGAGTTGCGTTTTTAATAGAGCCTTGGTGCCTAAGTGAATGGGGTGCTCATAACTGAGTGTTGCATTATTTGGGTCAAGATCCTGTCTGCCAAGGGTGGCTTGTGGATTGCAGAACTTTCAGGTGGATGCCGGGTGTGGTATGGGACGCATCCATCAGTCATCCATGAGCAAGGTGGTCTAATGCATTTGGGATACCTCGTGCATAGGAGCATCACCAGCATATCTCTACATGTGCGGGGGTGATCCAATGTAGTCGGGTCTATGGTTGGATTGGTGAGTCTGCCTACTACTTTCCTGTATATTCCATGCATATGTCTGTGTGTTTTGGTGCTATGGAGGCAGGAGAAGACACCACGATGTTGTCTCAAAGATGACACTTGCAGAGGGATGAAGCTGAATCAGACGGTTTAGATGGACAGGATGAACACTATAGGCAGGTTAGGAGATTCAGGCTAGTTTGTATAGGCTAACCATAGCAAAAGGACCCACTCCTGTCCATAGTTGTTTCTCGTACGCGTACGAACCTATTCGTACGTACGAGTCGTACGGTACGATACCGTACGAATTCGTACGATATCGTACGGTACGAGTTAGGTTTTTTTTTTTTTTTCCCCCCAAAAAATTTTTTTCCCTTGAAAAAAAATTTCCAAATGCTTAAAAAAAATAGAAACCCTGCTTTACGAAGATCCCAAATGCTCGCAATACTTCGCAACTTTCGTGTCCACTCAGTATTCCATATGGGGTTGTGGAGAGACCTAAAAAATCTGGCGAGGTAGACTGGTAGTGTACACTTGATTGGTAGGATGAGAGAATCTTGCTACATCACTTGGGGATCCCTGGTATAGGTAGGCTAGACAATTAGATTCTCAAGTTATGCACAAGGGAGAACATTTGGACATGGCCATTTTGATCTAGAGAGGAGTCCCTAAACTTATCACCCTAGATGCACTCCTCGTATTTGTGCAAGGACGGTCCCTTAGTCATAAACGCTACACTGGGAGACCTTTGGTATTGCATTACCCATCCAGGTTCTTTTTTGGAGACAATCGGGAGATCCAACCGGGAGAGACACATATCCATGTACTGGTTTCTTAAGCACTGTAGACTCCTCCCCTCCCAACCTTCCCTCACATTCAAGCTTGAAGCTCCATAGCTTGTAAGTGTAAAAAATAAAAACCGTATTTTATCGTACCGTATCCCAAAATTTCATATCGTACCGAATATTCCCGTACGGTATCGTACCGTACCGTATCGTATTTTCGTACCGTGACAACTATGCTCCTGTCGATAGACCAGCTCATTCTGCTTTTTCCAGATTCTCTAGCAAACCGTCAGAACTGTTTGCATGGGTGAATCAATCCAATTCCTACTTCAAGGCGGTGCAATACATGAGATATTGTTTTGTTTAGAAGATTACCTTACGCTCAAGGGGTGAGGCTTTCTAGGTGCTGTGCAGACCATGGAGTTCAACAACAAACTCTGTATGTGATCCAAAAAATGTGAATTGAAACATTGTCTCTTCAACCTCACAAGGGGTGGTGGGGGGTGGGGAGAAAGGCAGTGTGCCGCTTTTGATTGATTGATTGAATGGAGTCATGTATGGTAATTTTGAGCACTAATAAAAGAGTGCATGACAAAAAATTTGATTGGAATTTCTTTTTCTTGGATGTTTAGACAGCCGTACTGAATCTGCTAACTTTCAATACCATCTTGGTGGGTCACAGTCTGCATAATGACTTGAAAGGTATGGATTTTTGGTATGCACTCGCTTCTCCTTTTAGCTGTTTTCTTTTATTTGTACTTATAACATCCCGGACTCCAACGTTTTTTTCTGATTCTTCGTTTGTGTTGATGAAGTACAGCATTGAAGATTGATCATCTAAGAGTCATAGATACATCATTCATATTTCAGTATCGTAACAAACCTGAGTGTTACAATGCTGGGCTTAACAATCTTTGCAAGGTAGAACTTTTACTGCAAATTAATCAGTAATAGTTTATAGCGTCGTGTGTATGTATGTATGTATGTATGTATATAGATGTATGTATATACATATACATATACATATACATACATATGTATATGTATATGTATATGTATATATGTATACACAAAAACTGTACGTCCTAATATAGTGCCAGTCGGTGATGTGCCTTTATGAGCTGTTTCTTGTTTAAAGAGACTTAGAAACTAACCTATATGCCTCTGCTTTATGAAAATCTGCTATACATAGAGCTTTCTTAGAGGAAGGCAAGCTTTCCTCAATCATATTTGTATACTCAAGTGCCCTCTTGCAATCCATCATAAGCCTTGATTTTCTTTTCCTGGTCATAATCTAGCATGCTTAGTCATGGTGCCTCCTTAACCTGGAATGGTACGTGCTATGACTTTGGCATAAGTGGGCCAAGAGAGAAACCATGGACCCACAATATGCTGCTTTTGGGAGGAGTAAATGACACTACTACCATTTTGCTTAGTGCATGTGGCTTCCTCTGCTCTAGGCCATTGGGGCTTAGACAATGGTTAAGACAAAAAAACTTGATGCAAGAGAGATGGAGAATAATACTAAATTATTGTTTCAAACCAAAGTTACAAACTGATTGCATCTGCCCATTCGTGCGCTCCAGCAAGGAGCTTTGATGGCAATCTAGGAAGACTCTGGACAGAGGATGTCATGCACATACAAGCGCACACAACGCAGAGAAGATAGATCTAAACTTAGTGATCTCAATAACACTCAGGAGGCTACCTAAGTAGTCTATATCCATAGTTGGTTGTATTGTAGGACGACGACTGGTCCAGATGGACCAAAGCGACCACACCATACATACATACATACATATAATATATATATATATATATATTATATATATATATATATTATATATATATATATATTATATATATATATATTATATATATATATATATATATATATATATATATATATATATATATTATATATATATATATATTATATATATATATATATATATATATATATATATATATATATATATATATATATATATATATATATCTTTCACAGGACACCACACACGCCCACCATTATTCGTAACATGATTGACGAGAATAAAAGAAGGGAGATTTGAGCATTACATGTGCTTGTGGTTGGGTTGTAAGAAGGGGAGTCTGCCAAGTCAGATGCCACCATAGTACATACTATGTCGGAAAATTGGCACAGAAGGCACACCATATATGGACGCATGCAAGGACACCACATGTGCCCACCCACTACTCCTCAACTTCAAGGACACCACCAGCCGGCAAGCATTCTTGGATCATAGAGCAACCCTCAAAGGTGAGAGAATTCATCTTGCTGAAGACCTCACTCCCACACATGTGGACCATAGGAAAGAGAGCATGCTATAGGTGCTTGGAGCCCGTAAGGCGATTTATAGAGATGGCAAGGTCATCATTACAGATAAACATCCCAAATAGGGGCACTGGGTCTATGGGACCACACATCTGATGGAACTGTAATGGGACTTTGTGGTCACGCATTGGGGGTGTAGGGAGGCTTTCAAGGATGGGACATCATCTTTTACACAGAGACACACCAGAGCCAGGAGAGGAGACTACCACATGTATTGGGATACCAATGGGAGTTAGCTTACCCGCGCGCGCGCGGGGGGGGGGGGGGTGCGTGGTGTTGGGGTAAAGGCATTATGCCCACCCTTATACTGTGTACAAGCCCATAAGTTATAGTACATAGTATACTTAGTACTTTTAATGTACTAAGTGCACTATGTGTACTAGTGCAAATATACATGTGTGATAGGGGAGTCACACACTCACACTTGATGAGTTGACTTATCCCCACAACTCTCTCTCTCTCTCTCTCTCTCTCTCTCTCTCTCTCTCTCCCTTCTTCTCTCTGTGTATGTCTCCCACATGAAACCCTAACTCTCTCCCTTCAATTGGTATCAGAGCTTGAGGTGGCGAAAGAGAGTGCGAAGGCTAAGCTTTGAAGCACAGTCTTTCGGTCGTCAGAGGCATCTACGGGCTGTAACCAGGTGCACGTGGGTGAGCAATCAATTCGTTGGATAGTCGGCTGTTGTTGCAGAAGGAGACGGAGATTGGCCTTAAGCAGGTAGGCGAAGGCTTGCTACCCTCATGGCAGAGTAGCAGCATCTGCAATTGATTCGTTGGAGACAGTGTGCAAGGAAGCGTAGCAGCACGTCATCATCGCCACGAACGAGTTGCAGCAAGGCGTTGGGCATCATTGCCACGAACGAGTTGCAGCAAGGCGTTGGGCGTTAGACGCATGGCCACAAGGCGTAAAATCAGAGTGCAGCAGTTGCTACGCAGGTTGCAGCTGAGGCGGGCGACGGCAACTCGATTATCACCATCAGCCTGGCTGTACAGTCGTCGAAGAGTTTTATGCCGGCATAAACTCGAAGTCGTCTTCTTTTGTGCGCAAAGGCAGCTACAGCGAACCTGTGTGCAGAACTGGTCGCCGCTGTGCTGGTTGCCTACGTCCAGAACTGATTTCTGTCACGTTGCCGCCACCTGGAATCTGCCGCTTCACTACTGTTTAGTGCTGCTGCAGCTGCCCTTCGCCGCCAGAACTGCCTAGTAATTGCTGCCTGTACTGTGTGTTGCTACCGTACAGCCTAACAGTTCCACCACGCTGCCGCCGACCATCAGCCTGCAACAGCCAGTCAAGAAATTCGACGCCCACCTGCACGATCCAGATACTGTACCTGCAATTGCAACAGAAATCAGAAATTTCATAGGTATTTGCTTCAATTTTTTTTTGGGATTTGCAATTGAGCAGGTACAATCATCAATTGAGCAGGTACAGGTGCCAAATTGCTCAAATTTTGAGCAAAATTGGCAAAATTGGGTGACATTGGTCACATTCTGCGTCAATTTGCAAGAAATTGGATGTCAAAATTGAATGGGAGATTTAATTAGGGTTAGAGTTCATGTGGGAGACATACACAGAGAGAAGGGAGAGAGAGAGAGAGAGAGTTGTGGGGATAAGTCAACTCACCAAGATGAGTGTGTGACTCCCCTATCACACATGCATATCGCACTAGTACACATAGTGCACTTAGTACATTAAAAGTACTAAGTGTACTATGTACTATAACTTATGGGCTTGTACACACTATAAGGGTGGGCATAATGCCTTTACCCCAACAACCTCCCACTTAAAGGCAAAGTGCCCTTAAATGAAGGAAAAGAAAAAATCAGCATGTACATGAAGGAAAATAAAAAATCAGCATGTACATGATAATATACAAGGCCATATCAAGGCTGAAACTGGCCTCATCCAATGCCCATCAAGTGTTTGCAATGAGCAAACCGCTCCGGAGGCAAACTCTTTGTCAACAGATCAGCCGGGTTGTCATCCGTATGAATCTTAACAAGCTGAATTTGCTTGTTCTCTATCACCTCTCTGATGAAGTGATACTTCACATCCACATGCTTCGTCTTTGCATGAAAGACAGGGTTCTTTGCCAACTGGATGGCACTCTGACTGTCACAATGCAACAATGGAATATCACCTGTATAGCCCAAATCAACCACTAACCGAGATAGCCATAATGCCTCCTTGCAAGCCTCTGTGGCTGCAATATACTCGGCCTCTGTAGTAGATAAGGCAGTGCACTTTTTGTCACAAATCCCTATATTCTAGGGACATGCGGATGCGTGTCAGGCCTAGAAACATGCGGATGCATGTATGTATTATACTTGGGCATGTGTATGGATCATATGAGTGGATGCATATGAGTCCAAGGACATGGCAGGACATTTGTGGACTTTCGGGCGGTGCCCGTGTGGATTCCGGCCATGCACACATGGTGTGTTATGATAGCAGGCGGAATATTTTCAAGTACAAGAATGATGATAGGTGGTTCTCCAAGTTTACATGTGCACAATGCATAAATGATGCATGCCATAACTTTATTTTACTTTGTGTGACATTGTCTTGCTGCCTAGACAATGCTTGTTATTTTGGCTTGTGAAGTCCGAGGGACCGGGGACGCCCGAGCACCTTGTGGACGCGTGTGTGCACTCCTGTTTGGGCCTAAAAATGTGGGCTTATGGGTTTTGCAGGTGGTAAGTGCGTCCACACTCAATTTACAGCTTATTTCATTTATTACTAAAGTTTATTGGTTTGTAGGTCCACACTCATTAATAAGTGGCCGGACAACTTATAATGCGTTCGCATTTGGTTGGACCAAAATTAATGAAGTCCGGACAACTTATGGCCATTTCCCATTTGGTTGGACCTAAACTTATACAAACATGACAAATGGAGCACTATGGGCTGGACACCTACTTGGACACCTTATGGGGACACTTGTCAGCCATTATGTGTACCCACCAAGCCCCATAGGTGGCACTGGAGAAAGGCGCCTCCTTCAAGAGGCCATTTGGGCCATAACTCAACACATTGGAGAGCTGGTTGAAGCTTTTGGAGTTGCTACAGGGCTGGTTGCTTGCTTCCCGGACTCACACAAGCTTGGATATCGATCCCCACACTCTTCTAAAGGGCTGGTTGGTAAATTTCAGACCTGTATTTTCTGGTTATTGCGAGTTTTGGGCTGGTTACAGGTGTCCAAAGTCAACTTGGACAGTACAGGACAGCTCTAGGGACCCCCACAGGGCTGTAGGACCCTTTACAGGTGGATTTCTCGCGACAGAAAGTTGCTGTTTTGGACTGGTTATTGCATAAAACAGGCCGGACAGCAATGGAATATGTGAGCATGGATGTGTCTCAAGGTTTCCTGGTATAGCAGGTGCTTAGGACAAGCATTGGGGACACTTGCTCGCGGAGAACACAGTTTTCTGGATCAGTTTCTCGCGTGGAAACAGGGCCTAAAGATCCATTTACATCCTGTGCAGGGCGGAGTACCTGTGAGGATTGTGATACTCTTGTGCAGGGCGGATGTACCTGTGAAGAGGCTTGTGCAGGGCGGATGTACCTGTGTGTAGGGCGGATGTACCTACAGATTCTCTTGTTTGAAATGTATTCATTCATGATGTATTTGGAAGAATCAGGTGCAGGCTGGTGGTGAATCCCCAGGCACCCGTAATCTTGTACTTTGCAGACTCTTTTGGTAATATAACCTAAAGGGGGGGGGGTCAGCCTATCATCGGCCCCTTTATGTGGTGTACTGTCATTTTCAGCTTTGTGGTTGTAATGCTCAAGTGTTAAGTGCTCAGAATCTTGTTCACATTTATACGATTCCAATACACGCGTCCGCCTCCCGTTACATTGGTATCAGAGCTCAGTTTTTCCCTTCATTGGAAAACGGTCTGAGGCTTGGAATCATAAGTGGTGACCTGATTTGAGTGTCATGGACAGCCACATTTCTGACAGTGTGGAGAACACATAGGACCGTGAATTTCATGGTACAAAGGATGCAAGAGATGCTGCAGGCAATGATGTCTATGGAGATGCAGGTACTCATGACACTATGCATTCTGATTTGGAATCTTTGAGGCGTCAAGTGCGACGCTATAGGGCTGAAACCGAAGAGCTTAGGTCATTGAAAAATGACCCGGATATACAAAGGGTGTTGGCTGCGAAGGCAAAGGCTTCGGTCCATGAAGTCACTTTTGAAGCAATTGCAAAGGAAATGGATGTTGAGAAACCCCGAGAGCTTGCACTTGCATACCTAATGGTTAAGGGTGATGTATACACTGAAGCAGATGGTAGTTTGGCTTTCAAGAAGCCACCCCTCATGGCTGCCCGTGGTGATGCATATGATGCACAACAAGCAGAAAGAGCACAGCAAGTGCCAAATGCTGAAAGGACGAGTCCCTGGTGCTAGGCTTGATGCAGGTCAAGAGAAGAGTAAGGATGAGGGATCCTCTACTCATTCCCGCTTTGCTCCAAGAAGACATGTCCGTTCTCGTGTTGAGCTTTCCACTCATTTGGAGAGTGTGACTCAAGAGAGAACGAAGAGGGATCGTGAATCTTCATCGCGGCATCATCATCATGCAGATGAACAGGATGTACATAGGGATGCATATAGAAGGAAGAAGCCTCGAGAGTTCAAGTCCGGTGACAAGGATGTAAAGTTTGAAAACTTTCAGGGACGGATGGACTCTACCAAAGCACTTGCTTTCATCAGACAGTTTGAGATAGCTTTTTGCAATGAAGACTTTTCGGAAAAGTCTATGCTCAGGCATGTGGGAATGCATCTTAAGGATACGGCAAGTGATTGGTGGCTTGCAAAAATACTTGATGGAAGTGCTGCCCCAACTTGGTCTTCTTTCAAAATTTAGTTTTATGATCAATTCTTACCACCAAACTTTGCAAAGGATGTACGCAAGGAGTGGGATTGGCTGTCCCAAGATGAGGGAGAGTCCGTTGCTTCTTACATAGCAAAGTTTTGGAAAGTCCTTCTCAAGGTTACTCCCTTCATGAAGATTGGAGAGGATGAGAAGAAGAGAAAGTTTGAATCGGGGCTCCATCACATCATCCAACAAAGCTTGGGAGTGTACCCAAATAAGACCATACAAGAGCTTATACACTCAGCCATGATTGCGGAGAACTTGCACATAAAAGCACCCACAAATAAGCCATTTGCAGGTCAAAACAAGAGCAAATTCAGGGCTGCTTATGACCAGAAAAAGGGTGGACAGCCACCTAAGAATGCTCCCAAAGATGGCCGAGATGCAAAGGATGACTCCGAAAAGAAGCCGGGGGGTAAACGCCACAATTTTGGGCTCTCAAAACAGCAATTGGAAGAGTACAGGAAGGCTGGAAAATGCTTTAAGTGTGGCAGTAAAGATCATATATATCCTAAATGCCCACAGAATCCTAAGAATGTTGAGCCTAATGTGCAAAAGCCTCTTGTGAATGTTGTACCCGATGTGCAGGGTAATACAGGGCATGAGCCCAAGAGTAGAGTCATATGCAAGGCTTGGGGCAAACTGAAGGATCAGCCCGCTTTGTTTCTTTTTGATGATGCTTCCACAGATAACTTTATATCCGTACAGATGGCTGCCGCCATAGGTCTCAATGTGGAAGACATGGGAATGCAAATGAATGCAGATGCCGCCTTTGAGGGCAAACAGGTTGATGTAACTCCGGTCATTGGTAAGCTCCGTGTACATATACAGGACTACCTCGACTATGAGAGCTTTCTAGTGGCTCCTCTTACAGGTTGTGATGTTTTGTTGGGGATGCCCTAGCATCACCGTTTAGAGCCTGTTAAGGCTTACAAAGAGAAGAAAATCAGCTTTGTACATAGAGGCCGTGAGCACTCTATAGATGCTGGTACTACTGGAAGTACCATACCTCTTGTAAGCCATGTACAAATTAATAAGGCAATAAAGAAATCAGCTTGTTCTTACTTGGTTTTTGTACGTGATACCATTGAACATTCTAGTGTTGATGTTAGTGCATTAGATCAAGACAAGCTTAACTTTTTGAATGAATTCAAAGATTGTTTTGCAAATGCTTTGCCAGCAAGGTTGCCACCAGAGAGGCCGGAAGATCATTGCATAGATCTAATTCCCGGTAGCTCTCCACCTAATAGGCCACCATACAGGGTGAGTGCTAGTCAACAAGAAGAGATTATGGCACAGGTGAATGAACTTTTGGAAAAGGGTTTGATTCGGCCTAGTTTCTCGCCATATTGCTCGCCGGTACTTCTTGTTCAAAAGAAGGATGGTACTTACAGGATGTGTGTGGATTACCGTGCCCTCAATAAGATAACCATCAAGAATCGGTTTCCGATCCCGCGCATTGATGACATCTTGGACAAGCTTGAAGGTTCGGCATGTTTCAGCCGAATAGACCTCAAGAGTGGGTATCATCAAGTGAGAGTGGCACCTCAAGATGTACACAAGTCTGCATTCAGGACAGCCTTTGGTCTTTATGAGTTTTTGGTGGTGCCTTTTGGCCTTACAAATGCACCCGCTACCTTCAACAGGATGATGGACAGGGTGTTCAGAAAGCATAGAAAGTTCACAGGTATATTTTTTGATGACATTATTGTATTCTCAAAGAATGAAGGCCAACATCGTGAGCACCTGGCTATTGTGTTTAAAGAGCTTAAGGAAAATCAGCTCTACATAAATGCAAAAAAAGAGCGAATTCTTCCTCCCAGAAATTCACTATCTTGGTCACATTGTATCAAAGGATGGTGTGCGCATGGATCCCGCAAAGATACAAACCATGCAAGAATGGCCAGAGCTGAAATCAGTCCATGAAGTGAGGAGCTTCCTTGGTTTATGTGCTTACTACAGGAGGTTCGTCAAGCATTTTGCTTTTATTGCCGCTCCGTTACATGACTTAACGAAGAAGAAAGCAATCTTTAAATGGACACAAGAAGAGAGAGATGCCTTTCAAAAGTTGAAGAGTGCAATCATCTCGGGACCGGTACTCATTATTCCGGATTTGCACAAACCTTTTGTTGTGGAATGTGATGCAAGTGGGGACTGCATAGGGGCTGTTTTGAACCAAGAAGGACATGCCATTGCCTATGAGAGCAGACGCTTGCAACATGCAGAGCTTCACTTACAGGTTTATGAGAAGGAGTTGTTGGCTGTAATTCATGCCCTTACTATTTGGAAACACTATCTTTTAGGGGCTGATTTTATGGTCAAAACTGATCATCAAAGTTTGAGATACTTTTTGACTCAAAGTAAGCTCTCAGAGAAGCATATGAGATGGGCAAATTTCCTCTCAATGTTTCATTTTTAGATTTTACACACTCCAGGGAAAAAGAATGTGGTGGCAGATGCCTTATCTAGACGACCACAGGTTCATGCTATTACAGTTGCATACCATGAGGACTTATCGGATATGCGTAATACTTATCATCTGGATGAGGATTTTGCACATATATGGGCTGATTTGCAAGAGGGTATTGCTGTCCCATATTATGTCATAAGAGATGGATATCTCATGATGCAAAATCGTATGTGTGTGGTAAAGAACCTTCGCCATAAGGTTATGGATGAGTGCCATGCTCCTCCATATGCAGGTCATAGAGGCATTTTGGCCACAGCACAAGCTTTGGAGAGGTATTTCTTTTGGCCACATATTCGCAAGGATATTGAAGCATATGTACGTGAATGTATGGTATGTCAAAAGGTCAAGTTTGACCGACATAAAGCACCTGGATTGCTTCAGCCTTTGCCTATACCAAATGAACCATGGGAAAGCATTGCTATGGATTTCATTATGGATTTGCCAAGGACGCCACAGGGAAATGATGCTATTTGGACCATTATTGACAGGTTTAGCAAGCAGGCACATTTCATTCCCGTGCGCAACACAATAAAGCCAGATCATATGGCTAGGATGTTTTTGGCACAGATATTCAAACACCATGGCATGCCTAAATCTATTGTGGGGGATAGAGATCCTAGAACCACAAGCTTATTTTGGTGCGCATTGTTTGACAATATGGGTACAAAGCTAAACTTCTCATCAGCTTACCATCCACAGACAGATGGGCAAAGTGAAATAGCAAATTCAGCCGTCCTTGACTTGCTGAAATCTTATGTATCCGACCGCAAATCGGATTGGGAGAAGTATTTGCCACTTGTGGAGTTTGCCTACAACAATACGGTACATACTTCTATGGGCAAGGCGTCCTTTGAGATTATCTATGGCAAGGTGGTACTACCACCCATCCTTCGTACAAAGGATGAGATTTTTGCAGCAGATGAGTATGTCAGAGACTTGGATACTGCATTTGCACAGGTACGGACAGCCATAGAGAGGTCTCAAACCAAGAATAAAAAGGCAGCTGATAAGCATAGAAGGGATGTACAATTCAAACAAGGTGATTGGGTCTTGCTGAAATTTGAAAAGGCACGCCTTCGGAAGAGGCCAGGGAAAGAGGGAAAGTACCCTAAACTTTCCAACAGGTATTATGGACCTTTTCAGATCTTAGAGAAGATCAACGATGTTGCATTTCGGCTTGTACTCCCAGATCATTGGAACATGCATAATGCTTTTCATGTGAGCCTATTGAGGCCTTATGTGGGACCGACACCGTTTGAGCCGGTTTTGGAAGACCCACCCGAGGTGGATGAGCTGGAAGAGATTCTTCAACCTGAACAGATTGTTTTTCACAAGGAACGAAAGCTTGCGGGAGGCAAACTTGTTCGTAGGTACCTTGTGAAGTTCAAGAATTATTCAGCTTTGGATGCGAAATGGATGGATGAGGCCTACTTCGAGGATTACCCAGATCTTTTGAAGGCCTATCTGGAGGCTTTTCAGTTGCGGTCAACTGATTAGAAGCCGGGGGGATGTCACAAATCCCTATATTCTAGGGACATGCGGATGCGTGTCAGGCCTAGAAACATGCGGATGCATGTATGTATTATACCTGGGCATGTGTATGGATCATATGAGTGGATGCATATGAGTCCAAGGACATGGCAGGACATTTGTGGACTTTCGGGCGGTGCCCGTGTGGATTCCGGCCATGCACACATGGTGTGTTATGATGGCAGGCGGAATATTTTCAAGTACAAGAATGATGATAGGTGGTTCTCCAAGTTTACATGTGCACAATGCATAAATGATGCATGCCATAACTTTATTTTACTTTGTGTGACATTGTCTTGCTGCCTGGACAATGCTTGTTATTTTGGCTTGTGAAGTCCGAGGGACCGGGGACGCCCGAGCACCTTGTGGACGCGTGTGTGCACTCCTGTTTGGGCCTAAAAATGTGGGCTTATGGGTTTTGCAGGTGGTAAGTGCGTCCACACTCAATTTACAGCTTATTTCATTTATTACTAAAGTTTATTGGTTTGTAGGTCCACACTCATTAATAAGTGGCCGGACAACTTATAATGCGTTCGCATTTGGTTGGACCAAAATTAATGAAGTCCGGACAACTTATGGCCATTTCCCATTTGGTTGGACCTAAACTTATACAAACAGGACAAATGGAGCACTATGGGCTGGACACGTACCTGGACACCTTATGGGGACACTTGTCAGCCATTATGTGTACCCACCAAGCCCCATAGGTGGCACCGGAGAAAGGCGCCTCCTTCAAGAGGCCATTTGGGCTGTTTTATTCATAACTCAACACATTGGAGAGCTGGTTGAAGCTTTTGGAGTTGCTACAGGGCTGGTTGCTTGCTTCCGAACTCACACAAGCTTGGATATCGATCCCCACACTCTTCTAAAGGGCTGGTTGGTAAATTTCAGACCTGTATTTTCTGGTTATTGCGAGTTTTGGGCTGGTTACAGGTGTCCAAAGTCAACTTGGACAGTACAGGACAGCTCTAGGGACCCCCACAGGGCTGTAGGACCCTTTACAGGTGGATTTCTCGCGACAGAAAGTTGCTGTTTTGGACTGGTTATTGCATAAAACAGGCCGGACAGCAATGGAATATGTGAGCATGGATGTGTCTCAAGGATTCCTGGTATAGCAGGTGCTTAGGGCAAGCATTGGGGACACTTGCTCGCGGAGAACACAGTTTTCTGGATCAGTTTCTCGCGTGGAAACAGGGCCTAAAGATCCATTTACATCCTGTGCAGGGCGGAGTACCTGTGAGGATTGTGATACTCTTGTGCAGGGCGGATGTACCTGTGAAGAGGCTTGTGCAGGGCGGATGTACCTGTGTGTAGGGCGGATGTACCTACAGATTCTCTTGTTTGAAATGTATTCATTCATGATGTATTTGGAAGAATCAGGTGCAGGCTGGTGGTGAATCCCTAGGCACCCGTAATCTTGTACTTTGCAGACTCTTTTGGTAATATAACCTAAAGGGGGGGGGTCAGCCTATCATCGGCCCCTTTATGTGGTGTACTGTCATTTTCAGCTTTGTGGTTGTAATGCTCAAGTGTTAAGTGCTCAGAATCTTGTTCACATTTATACGATTCCAATACACGCGTCCGCCTCCCGTTACACTTTTGCATCCTGGATATCCATGACACAGCACCTCCTGTGAATGTAAACAAGTAGACTTCCGGTTATCTGGATGATCGGCATAATCTGAATCCGTGTAACCATGCACTAATGCATCCTGTTTGCCAAAACAAATGCACTTATCCTGTGTGCCCTTCAGGTATCTCATGACACCTTTCACTGCTTCCCAATGCTTCTTGCCAGGGTTGGCCATGTATCTAGAAACCACTCCCACTGCAAATGCAATGTCCGGCCTAGTAGCAACCATGGCATACATGAGACTGCCACAAGCTGAAGCATACGGAATCTTGGCCATATCAGTCCTGCCACTATCTGACTGTGGGCTGTTCATAGCGCTGAGTTTCACATATGGAGGCAAAGGAGTACTAGTCTTCTTCCCCCCATCCATATTGAACCTCTGCAAAACTTTGCCAATGTATTCCTTCCGAGACAAATACAACACATGCTGATTTCTGTCCCGAAGTATCCGCATACCCAAAATGTGATTTGCATCACCCAAATCCTTCATATCAAAGGTTTGATGCAGCCTCTTCTTCAAGGTATCCATCTCCTTACGAGATTTCCCGGCAATCAACATATCATCAACATACAAGATGAGGATCAATAGACTGCCATCCAAAGCTTTTTTGGTGTATAAGCAGTGATCTATGTCACTTCTCCTGAAATCTTGAGATTTCATGAATGTATCAAATTTATGATACCATTCCCTTGGTGCCTGTTTGAGCCCATAAAGACTCTTTTTCAGCTTGCATACAAGCTTCTCCTTTCCACTTACTGCATAACCCTCTGGCTGTTGCATATATATCTCCTCATGGAGATCACCGTGAAGAAAAGCAGTCTTCACATCCATCTGAATCAAGTCTAGATCATCATGAGCAACCAAAGCTAATACAGCTCTAAGTGTGGTCATTTTGACCACTGGAGAGAAGATCTCATCAAAGTCCACACCATATTCCTGCTTGAAGCCCTTAGCCACTAACCTGGCTTTGCATCAGGTTCAATTTCAGCTGCTGTACTTGCCGGTACAGGTTTGGTACATCATTGGTGAGCACTTAGTACTGCTGTACAGTACTTTGGAAGGGGAACAGAGCACATTTAAGGTGCTGTCCTAAATCTGCAGCAATCAGATTTTGGTGTTTTCATCACATAGAGTGGGAGTAGAGTTGCATTTGTTCTTCTGCAGTGGGAGATAAAGCTTGGGAGATATTGCTATGGCAACCACAGGTGAGAGCTCTTCATTGCTTCACATCAAGAAGCTTGAAGGCTCACATAACTATTATATTTGGCAAACCCAGTGCTATAATGTGTTGCTCCAGAAGAAGCAGCACAAGCCTATCAAAGAAAGGGGTGTAATGCCCGCTTCTCTTATTGCTGAAGAGTGGGAAGATATGGATGAGCTGGCAAGATCTACTATCATGTTGTCTGTGTCAGACTCTTTACTTTTCAGCATTCGTGAAGAGAAGACAGCTTGGGGAATGTGGCAAAGATTGCAGGACTCATATGCCCAGCAAAGTGCCTCAAGCAAAGTGTATTGGTTGAAGAAACTCATAGGTCTTCAGATGCAGGAAGGGGCGTCTATGGCAGCCCATCTAAATGAGTTTAATGGTATTGCCAGCCAAGTTATCAATCAAAAGTTGGCAATGGACGATGAGTTCAAAGCCACTTTTCTCTTATGCACTTTGCCAGAGAGTTGGGACACATTCAGGACAGCCACTAGCAATTCGAATGCTATGCTGTCATATGCAGATGTTGAGGGTGCTCTTCTTCAAGAGGAGATGAACAGGAAAAACAATTCTGTTGGAAAGTCCAATGCAATGAATGCACGTGGGAGATCCCAGCAAAGGGGTAAAAGCCAAGAACGGGGAAGGAGCAAGTCCCGCTCCAAAAAGGACTTGGAATGCCATTATTGTGGCAAGAAGGGACACATCAAAAAGCAATGCTACAAATGGAAAAATGATCAAAAGGAAAAGGGAAAAGGCAAAGACAAAGACAAAGATGAAGCCAAAGATGTAAAGCCAAAGGGCAAAAGTGGAGTCAAGATTGAAGAAATCAATGTGTCACATGCAGGTGACAGTGAGGATGAGGTCTTATTCACGTCTTCACTTGATGCCCGTTCACTTCTTACAGGAGATGGTCATGGTATGCACTCATGGATCATTGATTCAGGTGCCTCCTTTCATGTCACAGGTTGCAGAGACTTGTTTGTCAGGTATACTGCTGGCAATGAAGGAGTAGTTTATTTGGGTGATAACCATGCATGCAAGATTCTTGGTAGAGGTGATGTGAGGCTTGTGTTTTCAGATGGCTCACAGCTTATGCTCCATGATGTCAGGCATGTGCCTGAGATCAAGAAGAACCTGCTTTCTACTGGATAGCTTGATGATGCTGATTATGTTACCACATTTGGTCGTGGAAAGTGGAAGATTAGTAAGGGCTCATTGGTTGTTGCCAGAGGCTCTAAGGTGGACACTCTTTACTTCATGCATGCAGGTGTTTGTCACCATGCTAATGTAAATGCAACTGAGCTGCCGGAAATCTTTATGTGGCATAGCCGGTTGGGAGACATGTGTGTCAAAGGAATGGAGCAATTGTCTCGTTTTGGTTACTTGCCTTCTCTAAAGTTTTCAAGTTTTCAGTTTCGTGAGCATTGTATATACGGCAGGCAACTGGAGTGCCCTCACAAGAAAGCTCTTGGACAGAAAGATGCTCAGTTAGAGCTTGTGCATACAGTTGTATGTGAGATGCCTCAGCTTTCTTTGGGAGGGGCAAAATATTTTGTCTCTTTTATTGATGATGCCACACGCAAGGTGTGGGTTTATCCTCTTCGTTTGAAGAGTGATACATTCTCAATGTTTCAGAAGTTTGTTGCTCATGTTGAGAATCAAACATGCAAAACACTGAAGGCTTTGCATTCCGACAATGGTGGAGAGTATATGTCCAAACAGTTTCAGGACTTTTGTGATGCTAAAGGCATCAAGAGGGAGCTCTCTACTCCTTGTGATCCTCCACAAAACGGGACAGCAGAGAGGATTAACAGGACCATTCAGGAGAAGGTCCGTTCTATGTTGTCACATGCTGCGTTACCTCATGGTTTTTGGGCTGAAGCTGTTATGACAGTCGTTCATCTTATAAACAGGTCACCTAACACGAGGCTTGGTGGGAAAGTGCCAGAGGAAGTATGGACACGGAAGCTTCCGTCATACAAGCACTTGAGAGTGTTTGGTTGCGTTGCGTACGTGCACATACGGAGGGAAATGCGCACCAAACTTGATCCTAAGTCTCACAAATGCATATTCCTAGGATATGGTGACAGAGGTGAAATGGGGTATAGACTTTGGGATCCCGTGAATAGAAAGATTATACGCAGCAATGATGTCATTTTTGATGAAACATGCATGTATAAGGAGCCTGCAAGGCAACAAGAGCCTAGCAGAGTCATCTTTGATGATGATGGACATCATGGACAACAACCAATGGCTGTAAATCAGCCATTACAGCAGCAAAACCAGCCCTTAAATGGTGCTGAAAATGGTCCAAATGGACAGCCAGAGATGGCAGAAGATATCCCTATGGATATTCCACAGTTAGAGATACTGGGCATGATTTTTCAGCCTTATGGCATGGAACAGGAGCCACCAATAGGTGATATGCAGGCTGGACAGCAACCTGCAAATGATGGTCATTGGGTACGGAGGTCCACAAGACTCTCCAGAGCCTCTGACAGGTTTGTTCCAGGGGTTGACTACTTGATGCTCACTGACTGTGGGGGACCCTCATGTTATAAGGAGGCTTTACAGAGGGCAGACAAGGCTCTTTGGGAGCGTGCCATGAAGTCAGAGATGGATTCTCTGCACAAAAATGGAACATGGATGTCGGTGCATTTGCCTGCAGGCAAGAAGGTTTTGCCATGCAAGTGGGTTTACAGGCTCAAAGTTGCACCTGATGCAAAGCCAAGGTACAAAGCCAGGTTAGTGGCTAAGGTCACGTGTTCGATCCACGTTCACCGCACCATTTGAAACGAAAGCTACTGCACAGAGATTCGAAGACTGTGTGAAACGAAATCTACTGCAGCAGAGAGATTCGAAGGCTGTGCTCAGCAGGTCTCTGCAGTTTTGTTTGCCTCAGCTCTGATAGCAGTTGAATGGGAGATTTAATTAGGGTTAGAGTTCATGTGGGATACATACAGAGAGAGAAGGGAGAGAGAGAGAGAGAGTTGTGGGGATAAGTCAACTCACCAAGATGAGTGTGTGACTTCCCTATCACACATGTATATTGCACTAGTACACATAGTGCACTCAGTACATTAAAAGTACTAAGTGTACTATGTACTATAACTTATGGGCTTGTACACACTATAAGGGTAGGCATAATGCCTTTACCCCAACAAAAATTTGGGGCTTTTGATGTATTTGTGCCATTGGGCATTCATACATGCTGTATGACGTGAGAAATCTCACATTCGGGCCAAAATTGCAGGAAATTGGAGTGCAGATCAAAGGGCTTTTGTGCCGATTGGGTTGATTTGCATGCAGGCACTGGCATTTGATGCTTTGGGCAATGTGTTAATGCCTGTCAAGCACTCAATGTGCCTGTAAATCAAGGGGCTTTTATGTATTGGATGTATATGTGGCCAGGGGGAAGCATTATGATGACTCTGGATGCCTTCATGTGCATTAATGTACCATTCATGATCAGAAATTGATCTTGAATCAAGGGGCTTTTCAAGATTTTGTGCTTGTTGAGCTTGGCGAAGCAGTAGGGAAGACTTTTATGCCTTGAACCCTCAGAAATCCACTTGCAGTCAAGGGGCTTTTGCTCAATTTCTGTCCGGGACTGTTGTATGCAGTGGTGGGGACTGTAAAAGTCTGATTTTCACTCATTTGGACAGCCAGGAGAGCATTTATTGCTGCTGTACTTGTTGGTACAGATTTGGTACAACTTTGTACAAGTTTTGGCATGGCTGCACATTGATTTGAGTGAGGAAAAGAAGCTGCTGTACTTGTTGGTACAGATTTGGTACATCATTGGTGAGCACTTAGTACTGTTGTACAATACTTTTTGGAAGGGGAACAGAGCACATCTAAGGTGCTGTCCTAAATCTGCAGCAATCAGATTTTGGTGATTTTATCACATATAGTGGGAGTAGAGTTGCATTTGTGCTTCCGCAGTGGGAGATAAACTTTGGGAGAACAGCTGTGAGCACTTTGTGTGCTTTGGTGCAGTGTTTGCACATCTTGCAGGGAGTCAGGCATTGACAAAGGTTGCATATTGCTATGGCAACCACAGGTGAGAGCTCTTCATTGCTTCACATCAAGAAGCTTGAAGGCTCACATAATTATGACATTTGGCAAACCCAGTGCTATAATGTGTTGCTCCAGAAGAAGCAGCACAAGCCCATCAAAGAAAGGGGTGTAATGCCCGCTTCTCTTACTGCTGAAGAATGGGAAGATATGGATGAGCTAGCAAGATCCACTATCATGTTGTCTGTGTCAGACACTTTACTTTTCAGCATACGTGAAGAGAAGACAGCTTGGAGAATGTGGCAAAGATTGCAGGACTTGTATGCCCAGCAAAGTGCCTCAAGCAAAGTGTATTGGTTGAAGAAACTCATAGGTCTTCAAATGAAGGAAGGGGCGTCTATGACAGCCCATCTAAATGAGTTTAATGGTGTTGTCAGCCAGGTCATCAATCAAAAGTTGGCAATGGACGATGAGTTCAAAGCCACCTTTCTCTTATGCACTTTGCCACAGAGTTGGGACACATTCAGGACAGCCACTAGCAATTCAAATGCTATGCTGTCATATGCAGATGTGGAGGGTGCTCTCCTTCAAGAGGAGATGAACAGGAAGAACAACTCTGTTGGAAAGTCCAATGCAATGAATGCACGTGGGAGATCCCAGCAAAGGGGTAAAAGCCAAGAACGGGGAAGGAGCAAGTCCCGCTCCAAAAAGGACTTGGAACGCCATTATTGTGGCAAGAAGGGACATATCAAAAAGCAATGCTACAAATGGAAGAATGATCAAAAGGAAAAGGGCAAAGGAAAAGACAAAGACAAAGATGAAGCCAAAGATGCAAAGCCAAAGGGCAAAAGTGGAGTCAAGATTGAAGAAGTCAATGTGTCACATGCAGGTGACAGTGAGGATGAAGTCCTATTCACGTCTTCACTTGATGCCCATTCACTTCTTATAGGTGATGGTCATGGTATGCACTCATGGATCATTGATTCAGGTGCCTCCTTTCATGTCACAAGTTGCAGAGACTTGTTTGTCAGGTATACTGCTGGCAATGAAGGAGTAGTTTATTTGGGTGACAACCATGCATGCAAGATTCTTGGCAGAGGTGATGTGAGGCTTGTGTTTTCAGATGGCTCACAGCTTATGCTCCATGATGTCAGGCATGTGCCTGAGATCAAGAAGAACCTGCTTTCTACTGGACAGCTTGATGATGGTGGTTATGTTACCACATTTGGTAGTGGAAAGTGGAAGATTTGTAAGGGCTCACTGGTTGTTGCCAGAGGCTCACTGGTTGTTGCTAGAGGCTCGAAGGTGGACACTCTTTACTTTATGCATGCTAATGTTTATGCTAATGTAAATGCAACTGAGCTGATCTGTTGACAAAGAGTTTGCCTCCAGAGCGATTTGCTCACTGCAGACACTTGATGGGCATTGGATGAGGCCAGTTTCAGCCTTGATATGGCCTTGTATATTATCATGTACATGCTGATTTTTTCTTTTCCTTCATTTAAGGGCACTTTGCCTTTAAGTGGGAGGTTGTTGGGGTAAAGGCATTATGCCCACCCTTATAGTGTGTACAAGCCCATAAGTTATAGTACATAGTACACTTAGTACTTTTAATGTACTAAGTGCACACTGTGTACCAGTGCAAATATACATGTGTGATAGGGGAGTCACACACTCACACTTGATGAGTTGACTTATCCCCACAACTCTCTCTCTCCCCCCCTTCTTCTCTCTGTGTATGTCTCCCACATGAAACCCTAACTCTCTCCCTTCACGTGGTCCTGAATAGCACGAGGGGTGAGGGGATCAAGAGTAGTGGTTTTATTGAGAACACACTAACAACCCATGGTTAGCATAGTGAGGAGGGATGAAGGCCGACTACATGTGGGTTCGGTTACAAATTAGAGTCTTGAGAAGCATCTATGTGGCAATCATCAGAAAAAAGGGCTAAATTTGAATATTATGGCTCACACATCAACCCAAACTATTGGGTCACATACTCAAGTGAAGGAGACAATGCTCAGAAATACATAAGCATGCCTATTCCCGCCAATGCAAGGAGAGGTCTTGCACTTATCCGGACTAGGTCACACACACTCGAGATTGAAAAAGGAGCATGGAGCAATATCCCAAAAGAGAAAAGACTATGCAAAGTATGCACTTTGGGAGCAGTGGAGACGGAGGAACATGTCCTTTTAACATGCCCACAATATGACCACATAAGAAAGGACTTTAGTACCATTCTAGAAGGATATCATGACTTGGTGGATCTGCTCACACATGCCAAGCTTGCTGCTGTAGGCATTTATATCTCCAAGATTCTTAAACATCATGGCTACCTTATAGCACAATGCGACCATACGACAAGCTCCATATCACTCCCATGAAGGGAGAAAGCTTTGTATTTTCCTCCAATGAAGGGAGGAGGCTTTGTTTTTTGTTTCTTACAGCTTTGTAATAATTTCGTGGAGGTCCCATGGGCCGTTTATCGGCTCCCAGAGGACGATAATACATTCTTCTTCTTCTTCTTCTTCTCCAAGGACATCACTGCCTTCTTGGGACTAGCGAGGTTTTCTTACTTGGGTCCTTCATTGCTAGTACTGAAAGGATTATAGATTTGAGGGAGTCTCCATACACAGCTATCTCCGAGGATATCACTGCCTTCTTGGGACTAGGTGAAACCGGCCTCTGATAGAAACCAGAGTGCGGTAGACTAGCAGTCACCCGTCCACTTGTAGTCTAGATATGAAAACAGAAAAGATTGGGGCTAGAGTGCCCAAATCTGAAAACAAGGCGACACCTGTTGGCCCCAAAGCTTGGCGCCCCTTGCGGTATTTCTTCATTCAATTCCAAAAATATGAATGGCCGAGTACAACAAAAATCAGCCAAGAGATTACACCTGTATGTCCAATCTGACGGCCCACAATACCTCTTAGCACAGAGGATCTATGCACACAGATCTGTGTTTCACAATAACACACTGTGCCTCCCTCTGATCAGCCAAGGCCACTAAGCAGGGCAGCCATGAGCATACATCTGGCATAACTCAAGTGCATGATTCAACATCTCAGCTCATACATACATGTACTGTCCAAACTCTGTCTCAACCCTTGTCAATCTGCCATACCCCTCCACTCACAAAGGGCCAGATAGCTCAAATCTGCAACAGACATCAAGCAGTAGAAAGAGAGATAGATGAACAGAAGTGGAGCTTACCAAATTCAGCTCGTGAATCTGCACTGGAGGAAGCAACGGTACCAATCTGTACTTGCAGACACTTGTTTCCACAACCCTGCTTCACACGCATGCACGTACTTGTCTGTACCCTCCTCCTTGTGTTCACTTCTATGCTGTCTTTGAATATACAGATCTGAAAAACAGTCCCGTACCCGTCTGTACTACCTCGGGATGCGTGCCAAGAGTTGTACTTGCAAACGCCGCCTGCTGTCTACACTTGTACTCGCCTGAACCTGCGCAATCAGTCTGTCCAGAACCTGTCCAGCGCCGCAAGCAGCAGCAGATCTGTCCAGCGCAGCCTGTGTCAGTCCTGTCCGTACACTGTACGGCAGTCGTACAGTACTGTACGACCTGTACCTGAACCAGCAGCCTGTCCGTACAGTCGCCTGCAGCAGCAGATGTACACGTAGCAGTTCCTGTGCGCCGCTTGTACCAGAGCATGTACCTGCAGCAGCAGATCTGGCCGTACAGTGCTGTACGGCTGGTTTGCACACAGAAATCAGCAGCAACCAGTAAATTCTGCAGTCGACTCCTCCTCCTCAGCTTTTCCACGCATGAGAGCCCACAAGAGTGCTCCACGACTCTTTTTCCCAAAAGCTAGAGAGAGGGGGAGGAGAGAGAAGCACACACTCCAAAAGTGGAGTGGCTCCCTCCCCAAAATAATCCTAGGGCCCCCAAACTTTAAAAGTCCCTAGGGGCCACTAAGGCCTAGGGGCAACTTTAATAAACATTAAAAGTTTAATGTTCTAGTTTCCCCCTTCACACCTAGGGATGTCCACACATCTTTAACTCTGTCCGGGCACCCCCCATGTGAATCATTCAGTATTCTGACTCTGCAACCACCATGCCCACACTTGTGCTGTTCCATTTTCACAGGGCCATGACATAACCCCCTCTTGAAAAATGGCAAGCGTCCTCGATTGCATTCTGGTGATAGAGCAAAATATCCAAAGTGAATGTAGGCATATGCTCACTTATGGTAGTGCTATGATTTGTAGGCATATGCTCACTTATGGTAGTGCTATGTGTGAACATGGCTTAACCAAGGGCATTTTTTCCCATGTGGTTTTTCCCCTTGGACATCAAGTGTGAAAGGACACATATAATATTTTGTAGTTCTATATTATATGGATGTGGCACACATGCAAGGGTTGACTTGCATTTTGTGGATACCACACTTTTGGCTCTCTCTCTCTCTCTCTCATTTCTGTGTGTGAGCTTCTCTACCCTGCACCTAACCCTAATGTGCAGGTTTGTGTGTGTGAGTGTGTGAGTCCAACACCCAACATTTGGTATCAGAGCTGGGAGCTAGGAGCTGGCCTTGGAGAACTGCTGCTGGAAAAATTTCTGCGAAATTCCGTCGACTGCAAATTTCTGTCGACGCTGTGTTTTCCGTCGACGGACGTCCGTCCGCCGGTTCCGTCCAGTAGCTCCACCATCCGGCCGCCAGAGACGGGCGGCACTAGTGGGGAGCCCACCACCTCCTCCCAGGCGGCGCTTCCTCTGCAGCCGGCTCAGTCAGCGCTACAGCCACGATTCCTCCGTCGACGCCCGTCGTTCTTCCGTCAACGCCCCGGCCGGCTGCCCAGAACGCCCGACACTTACCTCCGTTCCGTTCCGGCGCTGCTGTCCTGTTCCGCCGGCGCTACTCCGGCGTACTGTTCCGTCCAAGGGGACCGTGTGTTCCGTTACCCACGTCATCCTGCTCCGTTCGAGCCAGCACGTTCACACTCCCTGACGCCGTCCGTTCTGCTCCGTCACGGTCCTGCTCCGGCGTCGCGTCTGTCCGTCTACGCGTCAGCTGCACAGCATAGTTCCGGCCGTCGACCCGTCGGGCGTCGCCTCTTCGCTCCACGCACCCAGTACTCGCCGTTTGCTCCGGCCTCCGTGCGCGCTACCTCGTGGTCTTTGTTCGCCGCCTTCGCCTAGCTCATCGCAAGTGACTCCGTCTTCAACGCCCGCCTGACTCCAGCGCTGGCCTCCTCTTGTCCGACTCCAACGCCTTCACCTGCCATTCGCCTCGCTTCCACCTATCTGCTGCCCGTCGACAGAATAGTCTACCTGCCAACAACTCCCTCCACAGTCTCCATCCGGCTACAGATACCCGCCTGCAGCTCGTTAGGTCTCCACCTGCACCGACTCCCAGGTCTCTTCTCGACTGTACTTCCGTGCTTCGACTTCCCTGGCTGTACATCATTGCTGCCCAGGTAACTTTGTTTCAGCAAACAGAAAAAAAATAAAAAAATAAACAAAGAAAACCAAGGAAGATTTGACAGATTGCAGGTGGTGGATTCAGGCAAATTGGGGAATTTATCAATTTCAGGACAAATTGAAAAAATTGGGCATTTTGCTTTGCCTGCAATTTGGGGGTTTTTGAAATTGAGGTCAAAATCAGCAAATTGAACCTCTCTTATTTGCAAAAATTTGGGGGTTTTCAAAATTGAGGTCAAATTGGCAAATTGAAGCTCTTACATTTGCAGAAATTTGGGGCTTTTCTGAAAATTGGCCAATTAGATGCACATTGAAGCGATTGGAGTGCATAAAAATTGGGGATTTTCTGATTGAAGCATGTAATTTGGCATTACAGCTGCGATTTGTCGCGTATGTATACACATTGAGTGTAATTGGACAATTTGGTGCAGGTTTACACTTGCTTTGGTTTGCAGGCATACATTTGCACAGGACATTTGGTTGCCTGGCAGTGCACATTGGTGCTTGGTTTGCTTGCAGATATATTTTGTTGACATGGCACAAAATGCTACGGATGTATTTGGTGTGCTCACCCAGGAGGACAAGCTGGATGGATCTAACTACTCCCTCTGGAGTTTTATGATCCGTAATTTGCTGGTAGCCAAAGGGCTTTGGGGCATCGTGTGTGGTGATGACACACGCCCACATACCATTCAGCCAGCCACGCCTCAAAGGGGAGGTGCTCAAAGAGCTCCTGATGTAGATCCTGCTCCCACACAAGAGCAGAAGAGATGGGACTCTAGAGATGCACAGGCCATGTCATTGATAGCCCTTTCAGTGAAAAGGACTATTATTCCGCACATTCGTTCGTGCAAGACATCGAAGCTTGCATGGGACACATTGGAAGCAATGTATCAGGTACGCAACGAGGCAAGAGTTGCCTACTTGAAGAGGCAATTGGATCTTCTTTCTATGGATGAGGGTGACTCTATGGCAGATCATCTCACCAAAGTGAAAGATTTGCAGGAACAATTGCTCAACATTGATGAGGTTATCCCAGACAGACAGATGGTCACCAACACTCTTCATTCTTTACCGCCTTCCTACTTGGGCTTTCACACCTCTCTCAACCTCTCAATGAGAGGAGGTGGTGATCCCGTCACTTTTGAAGAGCTCGTGGGTTTACTCTTGCAGGAAGAGCAAACAAGAGCAAACATATCGAGCAACCGTGGTGGAGAAAAGGCATTTACAGCCAAGGATAAGGGTAAAGCAAAGAGCTTTAAGCATGGGGGACAACAGTCTAGCAAGGCTGGTCATGGACAGCCCTCTTCTAGTGGTGAAAAGTCTGACAAAGGGGATGCAAACAAGCCCAAAAAGAAGGGCAAATGTCACTATTGCCATAAGCCTGGACACTACATCAGTGAATGTAGGAAAAGGATTGCAAAAGAGAAAAAGAAAGAAGCAGGCAATGCAGTAGCAGACTCTTCGGATGACAAAGCAAAGCAATCAGCTAATGTAATCCAGGAAGAGTACACTTTTTTGGTCACATGCACTAGTGACACACCAGGTGCTTCAGACACTGATATGTCTTGCATTGCATCTGACAGACAGAATGCATCATGGTATTTTGATAGTGGTGCTTCGAGCCACATCACTTCATGCAAAGATGTATTTCAGCACTTGGTTTATGCTTCAAATGGCCGCACTGTATCATGTGCAGATCATACCACATATCCAGTAAAGGGAATTGGAAATGTCATACTTATTGCAGCCAATGGTGCCAATATATGTATGAAAAATGTATTGTATGTTCCAGGAATAAAGAAAAATCTGCTCTCCATCTCAGCCATAAACGACCAAGGTTTAAAGGTTGAATTTGAAGATGGGAAGTGTTTGGTAAAAGACCCATCAAAGGGTTATGAAATAGTCACTTCTGGAACACGATACAAAGGCTTGTATAAGCTGGACAGCTATGACAAGCGCACTTATGATGCAAATACAGTGGCTGCCCACACTCCTGCTATGCATGATGCAGAGCTATGGCATGCTCGTTTTGGGCATGTAAATTTTCAGAGTTTGATGCTTTTGCAGAAGCATCATATGGTTGATAATATGCCGCCTCTTGAGTCTCCGCCAAGACATGTATGTGAGGGGTGTATTTTGGGAAAGATGCAACGAAAACCATTCCCCAAAGATGGAGCTGTTAGAGCTGAAAATAAATTACAGCTCATACATAGTGATGTATGTGGTCCAATGCGGACACCATCCATAGGGGGGCATCTTTACTTTGTCACATTCATTGATGACTACTCCAGGTTTGCTTGGGCTTACCCTTTGAAAGCAAAAGAAGATGTGTTTACATGCTTTCGACACTTTGTCGCAATGGCTGAAAATATGTGTGCATGTAAAGTCCAAACACTTAGCTCAGATAGAGGTGGAGAATACATGTCAAATGCATTCAAGGATTATATGCTTCAAAAGGGCATCAAACACCAATGTACTGTGCCTTATACACCACAGCAGAATGGTGTAGCTGAGAGGAAAAATAGATCTCTCATGGAGATGGCAAGATGCATGGTGAAAGCACAAAAGTTGCCTCACAAATTTTGGATGGAAGCTATAATGTGTGCAACTCATGTGTTGAACAGGTGTCCAACAAAAGCTTTGAAAACCATAACACCATTTGAGGCTTGGTATAGCCGAAAGCCAACAGTGGATTATATGCGTACATTTGGGTGTTTGGCATATGCACATGTGCCAGAACAACTCCGAACAAAGCTTGATGACAAAGCAATTAAATGCATTTTTGTGGGCTACAGCAATGAAAGCAAAGGATACCGTCTTTATAATCCAACTACACGAAGGATTTTTGTGAGTAGAGATGTGGTATTTGCTGAAAATTCAGAACAGCCCATGGTCAGCTTGTATAAAAGCAATGATACAGGCATACAGGACATGTTTGATGGACTTTTACCCATTGCAATTAGGGGGGATTCAGATCAGCCAGCCCCTACACAAGAAAATCCACATGTAGAACATGTGGACCAGCCAGCCATTCAGCCCCCTTCTGTGGAAGAAGTGGAAGATCTTGTCAGGGAAGAGCAAACAGCCATAGACACAGCCAAGTCAGTGCCAAGATGGTTGCTGAAAACTTTGCAAGAAAGCAAACTTGCAGCTCCACTCACAGGTAGAACAAGGGCTAGTTCCAGCCATGCCTTGAATGTACATCGTGAGGAGTCTGCATTCGCAATGGGTGGTCCCTTTGATTCAGAAGAGCCTTCTTCTTATGAAGAAGCACATGAGAATGAGCATTGGTTGCAAGCTATGCAAGCTGAAATTTCTTCTATCATGAAGAATAATACATGGGATCTTGTGGAATTGCCTAAAGGCAAGCATGTAATTGGCACAAAGTGGGTGTACAAAGTCAAAAGAAAGTCTGATGGTACTATTGACAGGTACAAAGCAAGACTTGTGGCTAAAGGCTACTCCCAGAAAAAGGGAATAGATTATGAAGAGACTTTTGCTCCTACTTCGAGAATGACCACAATAAGATCTGTGATTGCATTGGCTGCCCATAAAGGATGGAAAGTGCATCAATTGGATATCAAAACTGCATTCTTAAATGGGGATTTACAGGAGGAAGTATATGTAAATCAACCCATTGGTTTTGTAGTTCCTGGTGAGGAACATAAAGTATGCAGGTTGCACAAAGCATTGTATGGGTTAAAACAAGCTCCAAGAGCTTGGTATGATAAGATACATGCTCATCTAACCAGCCAAGGTTTTGAGAATAGTTCAGCTGAAAGCACATTGTATGTGAAGAAAACCGATGCCGATATTCTCATAGTCATCTTGTATGTAGATGACATGCTCATTACAGGTACAAGCAAAGCACAAATTTCAGATTTCAAAGCTGATTTGAAAGCTGAATTTGATATGTCAGATTTGGGGCCTTTACACTACTATCTCGGCATACAGTTTATGCATACAGATGATGGCATTGTTATGCAGCAAACTAAGTACATAAAAAGTTTGCTAAAAAGGTTTCACATGGATGAATGTAAGCCCATTTCTACTCCGGTAGAATCAGGTGTACGGCTTACTATGCATGATATTGGAGAGCCTTTTGAGGCCGGCCTTTATAGCCAGGCAGTGGGATGCCTCATTTACTTGTGTAACACGAGGCCAGACATATCTTTTGGGGTGTCTTTGTTGAGCAAATTCATGTACAGCCCAGGCACAAAGCATTGGCAAGCAGTCAAACGCATTTTTCGATATCTTAAGGGTACCCTGGATCTTGGTTTGTTCTATCCCAGGGGGGGCAGCTTGCAGCTTTATGCATACAGTGATTCAGATTGGGCTGGTGATTACGATACCAGGCAATCCACCAGTGGGAATTGTTTTTTTCTTGGCAGCTCATGCATATCTTGGTTGAGTAAAAAGCAACCCACTGTTGCTACATCTACTTGTGAGGCTGAGTACAGGGCAGTCTTTATTGCTACAGTAGATTGTGTATGGTTGAGGAGACTATTGGCTGATCTTCGTGCGTGTCAGCAGACACCCACCACCATTCTCACTGATAGCCAGAGTGCTATGGCCGTGGCACGAAATCCAGTATTTCATGCACGTACCAAGCACATAGAGATTCATTATCACTATGTCAGAGAGAGGCTACATGCAGGGGAGATCAGTTTATCTTATTGCCCTACACAGGATAATGTTGCAGATCTATTCACAAAGGCTTTACCTCGAGAAAAGTTTGAAGCTTTCCGCAAAGCTTTGGGCTTACTCTCATACAGAGAGTGATCTGCTACCTTGTACAGGTTCACACTTCCACTACAGGGGGGATTTGTAGGCATATGCTCACTTATGGTAGTGCTATGATTTGTAGGCATATGCTCACTTATGGTAGTGCTATGTGTGAACAGGGCTTAACCAAGGGCATTTTTTCCCATGTGGTTTTTCCCCTTGGACATCAAGTGTGAAAGGACACATATAATATTTTGTAGTTCTATATTATATGGATGTGGCACACATGCAAGGGTTGACTTGCATTTTGTGGATACCACACTTTTGGCTCTCTCTCTCTCTCTCTCTCTCTCATTTCTGTGTGTGAGCTTCTCTACCCTGCACCTAACCCTAATGTGCAGGTTTGTGTGTGTGAGTGTGTGAGTCCAACACCCAACAAAGGGCATTTTTTCCCATGTGGTTTTTCCCCTTGGACATCAAGTGTGAAAGGACACATAATATATTTTGTAGTTCTATATTATATGGATGTGGCACACATGCAAGGGTTGACTTGCATTTTGTGGATACCACACTTTTGGCTCTCTCTCTCTCTCTCTCTCTCTCTCTCATTTGTGTGTTTGAGCTTCTCTACCCTGCACCTAACCCTAATGTGCAGGTTTGTGTGTGTGAGTGTGTGAGTCCAACACCCAACAGTGAAATATACAATATGGCAAGATCAGCGTCCCAATCTCTCTAAGCCATACACATGTATCGACATTCACTGCAAACCAATGGCATAGTAATAGTCCAAGTTGTATACCACTGTGAACCATACATATCCACAAAATTCCATGTGACTAGTACACATATATCATAGAAGTCCCATAAACAAATGTATTGTTAGCCTGAGTACCTTCGGGTGAGATAAAAACTGCACCAAGCGACCTCTAGATGTCATCTGAGCCTGTCTATATCAAGGGAGTGGAGGTGCTACCCCCCTCTTGAGCATCAGGTAATGCTCTAGACCCATGCTCTGCTGAACCTGAATGAGCCACAACAAGAGTCGGCTCTAACTCAAAGGCATCGAGATAAAGCTGCAAAACCTGAGGTGAATCTGTTAAGTCACCTTCCTCCATCCACTTCGCATCCATCGGTGAATAGTTCGTGAACTTCACAAGATAGCGACGGGAAACTTTACCTCGTACCTTCCTTTCTTTATGTGCCAGTATCTGCTCTGGAATCAGAACCTCATCAAGTTCCTCAACTTCCGGTTGAGCCTCATCTGATACATCCTCAGGCACATCCCCACGGAAAGGTCTAAGAAGACTCACGTGAAAGCATTGTGAATCCTCCAGTGATCTGGTAACTTCAAGTGATAGGTTACCTCACCAATCTTTTCCAAAACCTGAAAAGGCCCATAATATCGCATGCTCAACTTAGGGAATAAGCGGTCTTTACCCTTCATCCTCTTGAGTCTAGCCTTTTCAAAGCGCAAAAGAACCCCATCACCCAATGCAAACTGTAAATCACGTTTGTGACGGTCTGCGGCTTTCTTTTGCTTCTGCTGAGTTTTCTGGAGTGCCAACTTAACCCTCCGATAAGCTTCATCTAAACTCTCCACATACTGATCAGCCTCAAAGATCTTATCCTTTGTATGCAAAATGGGTGGTACGTTCTTCCCTCCTTCCACAATCTCAAAAGGCGCCTTGCCTGTCGAGGTATGTACAGTGTTGTTATATGCAAACTCCACCAAAGGAAGATATTTTTCCCATTGTTGCTTGTGCAGTCCAGATCATCATGAGCAACCAAAGCTAATACAGCTCTAAGTGTGGTCATTTTGACCACTAGAGAGAAGATCTCATCAAAGTCCACACCATATTCCTGCTTGAAGCCCTTAGCCACTAACCTGGCTTTGTATCTTGGCTTTGCATCTGGTGCAACTTTGAGCCTGTAAACCCACTTGCATGGCAAAACCTTCTTGCCTGTAGGCAAATGCACCAACTTCCATGTTCCATTTTTGTGCAGAGAATCCATCTCTGACTTCATAGCACGCACCCAAAGAGCCTTGTCTGCTCTCTGTAAAGCCTCCTTATAACATGAGGGCCCCCCACAGTCAGTGAGCATCAAGTAGTCAACCCTGGAACAAACCTGTCAGGGGCTCTGGAGGGTCTTGTGGACCTCCGTACCCAATGACCATCATTTGCAGGTGGCTGTCCAGCCTGCATATCACCTATTGGTGGCTCCTGTTCCATGCCATAAGGTTGAAAAATCATGCCCGGTATCTCTAACTGTGGGATATCCATAGGGATATCTTCGGCCATCTTTGGTTGTCCATTTGGACCATTTTCAGCACCATTTAAGGGCTGGTTTTGCTGCTGTAATGGCTGATTTACAGCCCTTGGTTGTTGTCCATGATGTCCATCATCATCAAAGATGACTCTGCTAGGCTCTTGTTGCCTTGCAGGCTCCTTATACATGCTTGTTTCATCAAAAATGACATCATTGCTGCGTATAATCTTTCTATTCACGGGATCCCAAAGTCTATACCCCATTTCACCTCTGTCACCATATCCTAGGAATATGCATTTGTGAGACTTAGGATCAAGTTTGGTGCGCATTTCCCTGCGTATGTGCACGTACGCAACGCAACCAAACACTCTCAAGTGCTTGTATGACGGAGGCTTCCCTGTCCATACTTCCTCTGGCACTTTCCCACCAAGCCTCGTGTTAGGTGACCTGTTTATAAGATGAACGACTGTCATAACAGCTTCAGCCCAAAAACCATGAGGTAACGTAGCATGTGACAACATAGAACGGACCTTCTCCTGAATGGTCCTGTTAATCCTCTCTGCTGTCCCGTTTTGTGGAGGATCATAAGGAGTAGAGAGCTCCCTCTTGATGCCTTTAGCATCACAAAAGTCTTGAAACTGTTTGGACATATACTCTCCACCATTGTCGGAATGCAAAGCCTTCAGTGTTTTGCATGTTTGATTCTCAACATGAGCAACAAACTTCTGAAACATTGAGAATGTATCACTCTTCAAACGAAGAGGATAAACCCACACCTTGCGTGTGGCATCATCAATAAAAGACACAAAATATTTTGCCCCTCCCAAAGAAAGCTGAGGCATCTCACATACATCTGTATGCACAAGCTCTAACTGAGCATCTTTCTGTCCAAGAGCTTTCTTGTGGGGGCACTGTAGTTGCCTACCATATATACAATGCTCACAAAACTGAAAACTTGAAAACTTTAGAGAAGGCAAGTAACCAAAACGAGACAATTGCTCCATTCCTTTGACACTCATGTGTCCCAACCGGCTATGCCACATAGAGATTTCCGGCAGCTCAGTTGCATTTACATTAGCATGGTGACAAACACGTGCATGCATGAAGTAAAGAGTGTCCACCTTAGAGCCTCTGGCAACAACCAGTGAGCCCTTATTAATCTTCCACTTTCCACGACCAAATGTGGTAACATAATCAGCATCATCAAGCTGTCCAGTAGAAAGCAGGTTCTTCTTGATCTCAGGCACATGCCTGACATCATGGAGCATAAGCTGTGAGCCATCTGAAAACACAAGCCTCACATCACCTCTGCCAAGAATCTTGCATGCATGGTTATCACCCAAATAAACTACTCCTTCATTGCCAGCAGTATACCTGACAAACAAGTCTCTGCAACCTGTGACATGAAAGGAGGCACCTGAATCAATGATCCATGAGTGCATACTATGACCATCTCCTGTAAGAAGTGAACGGGCATCAAGTGAAGACGTGAATAGGACCTCATCCTCACTGTCACCTGCATGTGACACATTGATTTCTTCAATCTTGACTCCACTTTTGCCCTTTGGCTTTACATCTTTGGCTTCATCTTTGTCTTTGTCTTTGCCTTTTCCCTTTTCCTTTTGATCATTTTTCCATTTGTAGCATTGCTTTTTGATGTGTCCCTTCTTGCCACAATAATGGCATTCCAAGTTCTTTTTGGAGCGGGACTTGCTCCTTCCCCGTTCTTGGCTTTTACCCCTTTGCTGGGATCTCCCACGTGCATTCATTGCATTGGACTTTCCAACAGAATTGTTTTTCCTGTTCATCTCCTCTTGAAGAAGAGCACCCTTAACATCTGCATATGACAGCATAGCATTCGAATTGCTAGTGGCTGTCCTGAATGTGTCCCAACTCTCTGGCAAAGTGCATAAGAGAAAAGTGGCTTTGAACTCATCGTCCATTGCCAACTTTTGATTGATAACTTGGCTGGCAATACCATTAAACTCATTTAGATGGGCTGCCATAGACGCCCCTTCCTGCATCTGAAGACCTATGAGTTTCTTCAACCAATACACTTTGCTTGAGGCACTTTGCTGGGCATATGAGTCCTGCAATCTTTGCCACATTCCCCAAGCTGTCTTCTCTTCACGAATGCTGAAAAGTAAAGAGTCTGACACAGACAACATGATAGTAGATCTTGCCAGCTCATCCATATCTTCCCACTCTTCAGCAGTAAGAGAAGCGGGCATTACACCCCTTTCTTTGATAGGCTTGTGCTGCTTCTTCTGGAGCAACACATTATAGCACTGGGTTTGCCAAATATAATAGTTATGTGAGCCTTCAAGCTTCTTGATGTGAAGCAATGAAGAGCTCTCACCTGTGGTTGCCATAGCAATATGCAACCTCTCAATGCCTGACTCCCTGCAAAATGTGCAAACACTGCACCAAAAGCACACAAAGTGCTCACAGTTGTTCTCCCAAGCTTTATCTCCCACTGCGGAAGCACAAATGCAACTCTACTCTCACTGTATGTGATGAAATCACCAAAATCTGGTTGCTGCAGATTTAGGACAGCACCTTAAATGTGCTCTGTTGCCCTTCCAAAGTACTGTACAACAGTACCAAGTGCTCACCAATGATGTACCAAACCTGTACCGGCAAGTACAGCAGCTGAAATTGAACCTTTTTCTCACTCAAATCAGTGTACAGCCATGCCAAAACTTGTACAAAGTTGTACAATCTGTACCAGCAGGTACAGTAGCAAAAAATGCTCTCCTGGCTGTCCAATTAAGTGAAAATTAGACTTTTACAGTCCCGAACACTGCATACAACAGTCCCGAACAGAAATTGGGCAAAAGCCCCTTGACTGCAAGCTGATTTATTAGGATTCAAGGCATAAAAGTCTTGCCTGCTGCTTTGAAAAGCCCCTTGATTTAAGATCAATTGCTGATCATACATGGTACATTGACGCACATGAAGGCATCCAAAGTCTTCACGGTGCTTCCCCCTAGCCACATATACATCCAATACACGAAAGCCCCTTGATTTACAGGCACATTGAGTGCTTGACAGGCATCAACACGTTGCCCAAAGCATCAAGTGCGATTGCCTGCATGCAAATCAATCCAATCGGCACAAAAGCCCTTTGATCTGCACTGCAATTTGCTGCAATTTTGCCCGAATGTGCGATTTCTCACATCATACAGCATGTATGAGTGCTTAATTGCACAATTACATCAAAAGCCCCAAATTTTGACATCCGATTTCTTGCAAATTGATCTTGATTGTGACCAATGTCACCCAATTTTGCCAATTTTGCTCAAAAATTGAGCAATTCGGCACCTGACCTGCTCAATTGATGATTGTACCTGCTCAATTGCAAATTGGACATGAAATTCCAAAAAATTGAAGCAAATACCTCAGGTAATTTTTGATTTTCTACAATTCGCAGGCTGAATGTATGATGTTGATGCTGTTGCAGAAAAGGGGGCGTCGATTTTTGCTCTTGATGAGGTGCTGCACACACTGACTGTGTGGAGGTTGAAGGTACTGCTGATGCGAGGACGACGTGCTGCTGACTGCTGTTGAGCTGGCTGCGCCTGGTTGGCTTGGCAGCCCTCTGCGCTGCCTGGTTGGGCAGCGTGGCTGCTGCTGGGCAACCCAAGTCTTCTGACTGCCTACGCCCAGCTGCTGGGCAGCCCACGTCTCCACCTCGCCTAGTCACGCGGACCACCACCCGGATGCCTCAACGCGCTCGAATTTGCTGTAAAGGAGAAGGTGACGTGAAGCGAAGCGTACGAAGCTTACGTGGAAAAAGACTTCGAATGCTAACGAGTCGGCGACGCACGGCGTAGACTCCTCCAGCTTCACGCGAACCTGCAGCACGGCGCCCGTCGCACGTCTGCTGACGCCTTGTGGCCACCAACGCTACACGCTCACCGCACCGTCTCTGCCGGCTCGTGTCAAGTCATAAAAGCCTTCGCTTCACCCACAGCTGTACGACAGTTCTCACTGTCTTGCAGCGCACGTGCTCCTTGCTGAGCACCGAAAGCTCCAAGCAATCTCTTCTGCTCGTGCCAAGCTCAAGGCTCCATAGCCGAGCTTCTTCTTCTTCGCGATGAAGACGACTCCGCACACCCGCACACACACGGACACAACCGTGGCTCTGATACCAGTTGAATGGGAGAGAGAATTAGGATCAGAGTTCATGTGGGAGACATACACAGAGAGAAACAAGGGGGAGAGAGAGAGAGACATATGTGGGGATAAGTCAACTCATTGGAATGAGTGTGTGACTCCCCTATCACACATGTATATTGCACTAGTACACATAGTGCACTTAGTACATTAAAAGTACTAAGTGTACTATGTACTATAACTTATGGGCTTGTACACACTATAAGGGTGGGCATAATGCCTTTACCCCAACATTCTGCATACCCTGGACAAGCCATATTAGCCTCATGTAACGGCCCCATCTCCTCTGCGCGAATCCCCAATCGGCCAGCCAAATCTGGTGAAATGAAATTGGCTCTAGCACCTGTGTCAAAGAAGATCAAAGCATTCTGATCTCTCACTTTGCCCCATGCCCTGCACAACTCTGTAGCTTCACCACCTGGCTGTTCCCCCACAAGATCAGGAACTAACCCTGCAGAAGGTTTTGGTTTCTTTGGCTTGGGCTCTCTTTTATTGTCAGTGTCCTTTTGGGACTTTCTTTTGGGACAATTGAATGACATATGCCCCTCTTCAGTACAGTAAAAACACTTATGAGCATCTCTCAAAGCCTGTCTTTCAAGTTTCCTCAGAAGTCCTCTTGGGCATTGGCAACTTCTTATACTTCGTCTCTGAAGATCCTTTAGCATCACGAGAAGCATGCCCAAATTTTTCAGCTTTCTTGCCCAATTTCTTACTGCCTTTAAACCCAGATGATCCACCAGTGAGTAATGCATTAGCTGTCATAGCATTTTCAATCATTTGTGACATGTTCGTTACTCTTGTCTTTATACAATAATCTCTTACCTCTTTGGGCAGCCCACAACAATACTTCTCTACCTGCTCAGATAATGGCACCGCATGATAGGAAGTCACTGGGAGTAATGCTTCCCAAAACTTCTTGTTATAATCCTCCAAACTATCACACTTTGAAGCATCCAATTTGTGCCATGCGGTCATAACATCCACCTCAAATGTAGATGTGAGCCATACGGAAGAGAAAACCTGTTTAAATTGGACCCATGTAGTGGGTGCTATGCCCTGCAAAAGAAGAGTAGACCACCACTGCAAAGCATTGCCCTTGAGAAAAGTGGCAGCTTTCCTCACCTTAGAGAACTCTGTGTAATTCCCACCAGAAAAAGCAGCATCAAACTGGTGTAAAAAGGTGAGTGCTTTAAGTTTATCTTTAGCCCCACTGAATGTATCAAACTTCACTGCAGCTCCCCCTTCCTTGTAATCCTTCGCCTTTCCCATAGGCGTTAGATTATCATATGGAAGTGGCTTCGCAAGAGTGCTGCCCCCAACATTCATACCCATCATTGGGTCAACATTTCCCATTCCCATACCAGGCATACCATACATACCAGCCATGTTTCCAAACATTCCATTATGCATACCTGGCTGCATACCACCAAACATATTGTCTTGCATCCCAGGTTGCATGCCTCCAAACATATTTCCTTGCATACCGGACTGCATACCACCTTACATATTCCCCTGCATACCAGGCCCGTGCATACCCATGCCTCCCTGAGGATAATCCCAAGTCATAGATTGGAACACCGAGCCACCACCAAAATAACCTGGATGCATATTCTGCTGAGGAATAGGTGGCTGTCCAGAGAAGGAACTCTGAGAGTTTGCACCATAAGCATGCTGCATGTTCGGAAACTGGCCAAAAGATGGTTCCTGTGGGATGGCACCACTATGACCCTGTGGAAGATTCTTTGAACGAACCTCCTCCTCCTTTTTCTCGGGTTCTGTGCGGGATCTCATAAATTCAGCAAATCTCTCACTCTGTGTGAGCTGCATAAAAGTATCCATAACACTAACCAAACGATCTTTGAACCGAGCATCATCATCCTCTTTACCATTTACATCTTTTGGCTGTGTTACATCCTCATAAGGCTCAACATCTGCAGCGTGTTCTCCTGCAAAAATATCCTCAGATACATCTCTCTCAGGAGAAGTCTCTTGCTCTTCCTCTTCATGATAGAAGTACTCATCCTCTGTATCAGACATGTTTGCTGAATTTTCAGTGATGGCTTTCTTCAAAGCAACCACGAGCTCACCCCCTTCAGAAAGTTGATGATTGGTCCCGGCAACGGAACCTTGAAACCGGCCTCTGATAGAAACCAGAGTGCAGTAGACTAGCAGTCACCCGTCCACTTGTAGTCTAGATATGAAAACAGAAAAGATTGGGGCTAGAGTGCCCAAATCTGAAAACAAGGCGACACCTGTTGGCCCCAAAGCTTGGCGCTCCTTGCGGTATTTCTTCATTCAATTCCAAAAATATGAATGGCCGAGTACAACAAAAATCAGCCAAGAGATTACACCTGTATGTCCAATCTGACGGCCCACAATACTTCTTAGCACAGAGGATCTATGCACACAGATCTGTGTTTCACAATAACACACTGTGCCTCCCTCTGATCAGCCAAGGCCACTAAGCAGGGCAGCCATGAGCATACATCTGGCATAACTCAAGTGCATGATTCAACATCTCAGCTCATACATACATGTACTGTCCAAACTCTGTCTCAACCCTTGTCAATCTGCCATACCCCTCCTCTCACAAAGGGCCAGATAGCTCAAATCTGCAAGAGACATCAAGCAATAGAAAGAGAGATAGATGAACAGAAGCGGAGCTTACCAAATTCAGCCCGTGAATCTGCTTTGGAGGAAGCAACGGTACCAATCTGTACCTGCAGGCACTTGTTTCCACAACCCTGCTTCACACGCATGCACGTACTTGTCTGTACCCTCCTCCTTGTGTTCACTTCTATGCTGTCTTTGAATATACAGATCTGAAAAACAGTCCCGTACCCGTCTGTACTACCTCGGGATACGTGCCAGGAGTTGTACTTGCAAACGCCGCCTGCTGTCTACACTTGTACTCGCCTGAACCTGCGCAATCAGTCTGTCCAGAACCTGTCCAGCGCCGCCAGCAGCAGATCTGTCCAGCGCAGCCTGTGTCAGTCCTGTCCGTACACTGTACGGCAGTCGTACAGTACTGTACGACTTGTACCTGAACCAGCAACCTGTCCGTACAGTCACCTGCAGGCAGCAGATGTACACGCAACAGTTCCTGTGCGCCGCCTGTTGCAGCAGATCTGGCCGTACAGTGCTGTACGGTTGGTTTGCACACAGAAATCAGCAGCAACCAGTAAATTCTGCAGTCGACTCCTTCTTCTCAGCTTTTCCACGCATGAGAGCCCACAAGAGTGCTCCACGACTCTTTTTCCCAAAAGCTAGAGAGAGGGGGAGGAGAGAGAAGCACGCACTCCAAAAGTGGAGTGGCTCCCTCCCCAAAATAATCCTAGGGCCCCCAAACTTTAAAAGTCCCTAGGGGCAACTAAGGCCTAGGGGCAACTTTAATAAACATTAAAAGTTTAATGTTCTAGTTCCCCCCTTCACACCTAGGGATGTCCACACATCTTTAACTCTGTGCGGGCACCCCCCATGTGAATCATTCAGTATTCTGACTCTGCAACCACCATGCCCACACTTGTGCTGTTCCATTTTCACAGGGCCATGACACTAGGTGAGGTTTTCTTACTTGGGTCCTTCAATGCTAGGACCAAGAGTGAGCGATACCTTGTTACCCCTCAGGAACATGTTGAAGTTGATGACTTGTCCTATGTTCCACATGAACCCGAAAGGATTATAGATTTGAGGAAAGACAACTTAGGAACAATTGATCCCTGAATATAAGATTTAGTGGAAAGAGAGGGTGAAGGAGGACTCGGACTCGACTTGGGAATCGGCAACTAGTTTGAGTAAGCGCTTTCCTAATTTCATTTAGGAGTAAATGTTTGAAGAGGGAAAGAATGTTATGTACCTGGACACTAATCTACATATTAGGAAACTGATCCCCCCTCCCCCTCCCCCCCCCCCCCCCCCCCCCTGGCGCGGATTAGGGATATCCAGTGCTTCATGATGCGAAGACAAAGCATGTGGTTGTGAAGTATCACTTCATTCGTGAGGTGTTGGAGGATAAGCAGATGCAACTTGCCAAGGTTCACACTGGTGAAAACCCTGCAGATCTTCTTACAAAAGGGCTTCCTTCAGAGCGGTTCGCACATTGTCGTCGGACTTTGATGGACATTCGGTAGATAATCATTTCTACCATTTTTGTATGAATATGTATGTATGTATGTATGTATGTATATATATATATATATATATATATATATATATATATATATATATATATATATATATATATATATATATATATATATATATATATATATATATATATATATATATATATATATATATATAGGCACCCCATTACTTAAAGGCACATTGGCCTTTATAAGTGGCAGGTTGTTGGGATGGTAAAGCCCATTCTGCCAGCCCTAAGTAAGTGGGCGGTTGGACACCATTCTTTGTAGTCTAACTAATAAGGATTCTCTCAAACCCTAGTCACGGTTCCTTGATTTATATAACAAGCTTAATGGCCTTTTATTTATGGCGTAGTTATCACTACATAAGTGAGAACTTGGGTTATCATGAGATATAGTTGTGCGGATGCACCATTAATGGTTTGGCTTGGACCAAGAGAGTAGACATACTTGTGCCACACACATGGAGAGTACGTAGGTTGGCGTGTTTAAGGCCTACATGCAAGCTTCGGTGGTGTGAGATGCCGGAGTTAGACATGGGCCAAGAAGCCCTAGCCTTGGCTCGAGGGAGATCAGTGGATGCAGGTCATGGTTGGGAGAGGTGAGATAGCATGCTACCCCTTGATTTGGTTAAGGACTAACCTTGGTTTTCGGCTGTGTTTAGGGAGATTAAGGGAAGGACTTTACACAAGGGAGTTCATGTGGATCTCCTTCCACCCTTCTAGTACAGCCTGGATGCGTTTTTCCTTCATCTCACCCATTGGGAGGTGAACCGTATTATCTGCTATGACCTCCTCTACCTACACACCCACACCACATGGCTCGCACCTTCAGAGCTGCCCTCATATATGCAGCTCTACTATGATCTGCGGATCAGAGGATGTCTTTATTCAGAGACCTAGGTACATGTGTAGATCGCGATTGGACAGATCAAGAGTCTCGTCTCACCCCCCTGGGTGGATGTTGGTCATGTTCACTCCTGGCTAGTTCAGGTGTGAACCCAGCTTACTCACGGGCACTTTTTCCCTATGATTGGACATAGGTTTTTTTCCCGTGTGAACACACTTACGTGTGTTGGGCACTTTGTCCTGGGCGTTTTAGTACTCACTCTTGTACTTTCATTTCATATCATTATTGAGTACATCTTTTCCAGCACTCTCACGTTTCTCTGTGTTTGAGTGTGTGTGTGTGTGCAAGCTAGCTTTCCTCCTACACCCAACATTGGTATCAGAGCCTGGTTAGGGTAGGGTTAGTATTAGGGTTTGCCCCTTGTTGCCCTCAGAGCTTGAGCTTCAGCCTATTGCATTAGGGTTTGCAGCATTAAGATTTTTGCTGTTTAGGGTTAGGGTTTTGCCCTCAGTCACCTTGCCGCCGCCCTCAGCCGCCTCTGCACGTCGCCGCCACTCTGTCCGTATGACGTTCTGTACCGGCGTTGCCGCCGTCGCTATCGTACTGTATTGCAGTCGTGTCCTCAGTTGCGTCGCCGCCCCTATGCGCCGTCGCCCCTGCGTGCGCTGCCGTTGACTGTAGCGATCATATCTGTGCCGTGCATTGCCAGATTTGCGCCGCCCGTCATCAGATCTGCGCCTGCTTCGACGCCATTGCCGCCGCCTGTGCCTTCCACCCTGTGCACCGCCGCTTGTGCCGTCGCCCTCACGGGCAGCTTCCGCCTGCGCCGCCATATGATGCCCTGCCATCGCCGCCTTGTACCGTGCCCCGTACAGCTGCCCTGTACCGCCGTACGATCGTACGCGCACATGTACTGTATAACTGTACCGGTGTACCTGCTCTGCGTTGCCCAAAGCAACTTCAGATTCTCCTTCAGATCTACCCAAAATTGGCAAGGTTTGAGAGATTTGTAAATTTCTGATCTAAAATTGCACCTTTTGCTTGTTAAAAATTGGGGCTTTTCACCATTGAGCTTGCAATTGCAACATTGGCACACATTGGCATTGATTTCAACATATTTGGTGCATAATTGCACTAGAAATTTTGGGATTTTGCAAAAATTGACTTGATTTTGCAGAAATTGGCACTATTTGCAGGCAATTTTGGGTATTACAGGCACATTTGGTTGGCATTGGGGCATTTTTCCCAATTTTTTGGGTATTATAGGCACATTTGGTTGGCATTGGGGCATTTCTCTCAATTTTTTGGGTATTACAGGCACATTTGGTTGGCATTGGGGAATTTTTCTCAAATTTTTGGGTATTACCGACACATTTGGTTGGCATTGGTGTATTTTTCCCAATTTTTGGGCATTACAGCATTTGGTATAGTTGACAATCGCGTTAGCAGATTTACAGGATTTGTGCACTTGCAGCTCTTACAAGTGTTAGTTGATTGTGTTTTTCACGGCACATGTATACATTTGTGGTTTGCTGCAGTATATGTATGCCATTGTGGATACTTTGAGACAGATTTGCGTCTCGTGCAGTACACTTGCAGATTTGGGACATGCATATATATTTCTCGTGGTAAAGGAGTTCCCTTTCAGTCCATTGGTTATCCTGCCAGTTATCTCCTGCATTCTTACGGTTTTGCTGGGCATTGCATACTCGTGGTGACTTGTGACAGATTTGCTGTGCTATCATGGCCAACAGTAATAATGACCTCTTTGGAATGCTATCTCAAGAGGACAAGCTCAATGGGGACAACTACCCTATGTGGGCTTATATAATGCGTCATGTTTTGGTCGCCAAAAATGTATGGCTGTATGTGGATGGCAGTGAGGAGTGTCCTCTTGCACCTGCTCCAGTGGAAGGTGAAGTGATTCTCGCTGATCCTCCTGCAGGTCCACCTCCTCGCCTTCCTCCTCCTTAGCAGCAACGTACTTGGGATGCTAGGGATGCTCAGGTCCATGCATTGATTGCTCTCTCGTGCCGCAGACATATCATTCCGCACATTCGTTCTTGCACCACTGCAAAGGGTGCTTGGGATACCTTGGCGGCGTTGTATTTAGGTCGCAATGAGGCTCATGTAGCTTACCTTCGGGGCAAGATTGAGACTGGCTACATGCTTGAAGGTGACTCTATCGATCAGTACCTTACGCATGTGAAGGACCTACGAGAGCAGCTCATTAACATTGATGAGGTCTTGACAGATAGCTATTTTGTTCAGACAGTTTTGCGCAACTTGCCTGACTCTTATCAGACATTTGGCACCACTCTGCGGTTGTTGGCTGGCAATGCACCTAATGTGGTCACTTTTGACAACCTTGTGACTCTCTTGCTCAGTGAAGAGCAATCTCATTCCAACAAGAACAACACGATGTCTGTTGAGTCAGCAATGGCTGCTCCCTTTCGTGGGAATAGATCTGGACCTAAACCTAGCCCATCAGATCCTCCCAAGATAGAGGACAAGCTTGAAAAGAAAAAGCGCTGTAACTATTGTAGGAAAACAGGGCACACCATAGAGCAATGCAGGAAGCGTATTGAGAGTGAAAAAAAGAAGCAGCTGGCATCTTCTTCCAGAGGTGCAGATCAGGCCAATTTGGCTACACATGTGTCAGCCTTGACACTTACATCGTCATTGCCTTGCACTATGGGAGGGTTTTGGCCTACTTTTGAGGTTTATCAACTCTCCAGACCAGCGCTACCTGGGCCTCTTCTTGGTTGAGTTACGTAGACACAGGGAGATGGCAGAGCTCAGACTCAGGATACCTCACAGGCCCCCATTACTACCCATCGGACATTGAGAAGCTCCTTGGAGCACAAGACAGCATGTACAGGTGGCATCAGAGGCACCACTCGTGCAGGATTACCCTGGATAGAGCACATTAGCTGCAGTGCACCATATGTCCTTGTTCCACAAGGCCCAGAGGATTGTCCATGCGGCAGTCTAGATCCTGTGAGATCCTTGGGAGGCACAGGGAGGCTCCCACACAGGAGGTGGACATAGAGAGCCTAGATGAGGTCATAGATGTTTCTTCCTCACAGTGATCACACCATAGGTGTTACCTGATATTGATGATGTTAGCCAGGTGGCTAATTTTGTACTCAGATGATTATTTGTTTTTTCACATGATAGTTTATAGCTATTGTTTCATTTTCATTTTTCCATGATATGGTTACTTCATGGAACTGCTGTAACACTTTTCGGTGTCATAGACCCTCCGGGACTTTCGTGGGTGTTAATATGAGCTCTTTTCATTCTTTTCTCTCTCCTCCAAAACTCTTAGGAGTTTGCAAAACTGTGTACTGCCAGAGAGGCATTCATCAAAGCGATGAACTTTGAGCAGGCAGTAAATGTTTTGATAGGCCCAAGTGAAAAATTTCTTGCTAAACTCCTAGGATGAACTAAGCTAAGGTCCATGGTTATGTTCTCTTCTTCGGAACTTGGTGTTCAAGTAAATACACTCAAATCACCCACCAAATCTGAAACTAAGTAGAGACCCTTTAAATTGATATGAGGATCAAGGTTACAGAATTCAAGGAATTCTCCTAGAGGGTTCTGACCAGACCATGCACGGGCTCACAGTGATTAGGACACCCATGCATATGTCGTGGAAGATATATACGTATGATGACGAAAAAAATTATTGTAATCTGTTACTGGATCTCGTTTTGCTGACTTGAGATCAGTAGTGGCATGCCTTATTTTATGGTGTCTTGGCCTGTATTTTCTATATTCTGCTCGTTAGGTGCTTATAAAGGTGCCTTTTTCTTTCCAGGTGGTAGATCCTTCCAGTAATTAATTTTTTTCCTCCGCCCATAGCGGCATCATGTGTGCCCGCCAGAAGGTGATTTTCCGTGGGTGCTCAAGCCACCTGGGGTGCCATGGGGGGGAGCACCAGCTGGGACCTGAACCCAGGACCTTTCAGTCTTGAGTAAGGGCACCTGGCTGCTGGGCTACAACTCCCTTGGCTTATAAGGGTGCCTTTAGAAGGATCCTCTCGCGAAAAAAAAGGTGCTGTTACTTTGGATGGGTTCCATGCTGATCTGCATGATATCATGCAGGGAGTACTTGGGTACGAGTTCAGAGAAGATGGCAAGCCTCATGACTGTTTGATTGATGCTACAATCCCAATGCGAATCGTCCTTCATACATTGGAACATGGAATCAAAAGCCCCATTGACATACAAGAGAAAATGGTACGGGTTATTACTTCTATTGCAATTTCAGGTTGTGCTGTTGTAATTGATGTTTGGTTTCATATAATAATAAATCTTCCTTTGGAATAGTTGGATGAAGGGCAGCTTTGCAAACTTTATTTCCATAGCATTCCACATTCAGTATCTGCGAATGAGTTGCAAAAAGCCATCCCGAATAAATATTCCTGTGAGATTGAGGTAAAATTATGCACCATTTACCTAAGAGTTTACTTCAGTGTAAGTGTGTTTGTAAATGGCCGCAACAAATGATTCGTGTTATCCTGCTCACAGGCCATATCTCGGGTCAAGAATAGATCTGGGACTACATATGGTGTCTTTAGATCTAGCGATGATGCAAGCAGAACATTTGAGGAACTGAAGGGACTTCTTGGAAAGGTAATGTTTAGTTTAACATCACATGCGCACACACATGGATGTATGTATGTATGTATGTATGCATGCATGTATGGGAAGGGTTCACCAATGTCTTTTCCCTGGACTTCTTGAAAAGCTAATTTGTAGTTTCACATCACACATGCGCGCACACATGGATGTATTTACGTATGCATGCACGTATGTGAAGGGTTAACCAATGTCTTTTCCTCCTTATGTAGGACTCTTATGGTAGACCACAAAAGACAGTTCTAATCACTGTTCCATCTAAACATGGGAAAGCGGAGAAAGTACCAGTGAAGGTGAGGAAAATGTTGAGTGGAGATAGTGAACGTTGGGATGGTAGTTTGGAAGCTGAAATTAATACTGAGGTCTCATTAGAATCACCCAAAGGAAATGGGGTGGTAACTGCAAAGAGGAGAAAATTAGTAGATGGAGACTCTCGAATAGATGCTGAAAGAGTGACTGATCATTGTTGTGACTGTCTCCAAGAAGTGGAGTCTCTAAGGAAGCAACTAAGGGAGAAGGTTGAAGAACTGCAGATTTTGCAGAAAATAATAGTGGATCTAACTAAGGAGCGGCTGTGATGTTGCTTCAAGTCAGCCGTCCCAAGTTTCCCATTATTTGCTCGAATTAGCTTAGCTGATCAAGTTTCCAATTATGAAATTTACATCCAGGTAAAAAGTCAAGTCAAAACCTATGCCATTTTCAAGCTATTTCATCATATGCAGTATTTATGTTTTTTGGCCTGTTGATTGTATGGTACTTTCAAAGATCAGAGTAAAATAAATAGCAAATGTTAGGGCCAAAAAGGAGGAAAAATGGGTCATGTAAGGAAACGATTAGGAAGTAGTTAAGTTAATTAATCAAGGGTGAAAAGAGGTAATTAGTCTAAAAAGTCACTTTCACCCCTATATTGGAGGCTAGTGCATTAAAAGTTGGTTCCCCTTACTATACTTGGAGGGTAATGCATAAAAAGGCGGTCCCCTTTGATTTTTGACCTTTTTAACTTTTTTAGAACGGGCCTTTTTCAAAAACGTCCTTTTTTGGGGGGAAATTTGGATCTTTCCTCTCCTTTCCTCGTCTCTCTCTCCTTTACTCATCTTTCTCATGGGGTACGGTGTGCTATTGGTCAGATGCGCACATCCTCACACCAGCTAGAGATTGAGACTGGCAGATTCAGAGGAGTACCAGCTGAGGCCAGGATTTGTCAGCTATGCCAGATGGAGCCAGAGACAGAGTTACATTACATATGTCACTGTCCAGTATATTATGAGATACGAGGCCGTTTTCACTGCCTGTTCAGAGAGGGCTTTGGACCACTTTCTAGAGTCATGAGATACCAGGATCAGAGATGCCTCGGATTGTACTTGCTGGAGCTGCGTAGACATAGAGAGGGTCTCCTGAGAGGGAGGGGATCAGAGAGGGAGAGACACCTACAGAGGCAGATTACAGACTTCTTTCGACCAGAGATTGAGCAGTCAGGTCAGCAGGCATTGCAGCTAGCCCCAGAGTACAGCCGCACCAGAGGTACACTGATTGATCGGGCTATAGAGCTGGGGCGGTCCAGGCGCCCCAAGATGAGAGGCCCATCTCGACACCGGCGGAGACTACAACAGAGGATCAGGATCATACTAGCACGGCATGGGAGACGTCCAGTCAGAGTACTCACCATGGAGGACATTGAGGATATCCGCCATCGACCGATGAGAGACATCTTTGGATAGTGATGTGTATGATGCTTACCTTTGTTGCTGGAGTTTTCCTCCTAGATGTTATCCATTAGGCGTTCCTGGTACCGTACTTTTCCTCATAGTTGTTTCAGTTTCAGTTAGTTGTTTAGTTGTTTTTAGCTTTCCTTACACAGACATTGTATCAGATCCACCAATTGTTGTAACCTTTTTGGTCTCATAGGTCATTTTGGCCTTTTGAAGACGTTAATATATCATTTCATTTCATTTCATTTCTCTCTCTCTCTCTCTCTCTTTTCTTTATAGGTGTCTCTCTCCAAAACTCAACCATGCTGTAGACCAGTGTAGCTCTCTCTCTCTCTCTCTCTCTCTCTCTCTCTCTCTCTCTCTCTCCATGATGAGTTTTCATGGACAGTTTTGTATCACCCAAGTGAGATAGCTATGTTTATGTTTTCTTTCGGTTTTATTTTCCATTCCATGATGAGATATGCCATGGACATTATTGTATCACTTTGGTCTCATAGGCCCATTGGGTCTTTAGTAGATGCTTAATATATCTTTCTTTCTTTCTTTCTCTTTCTCTCTCTCTCTCACACACACACACACTGAGGAGCATTATATGTCGGTGCCCAGTGTACTACGAGATCCAGGGGTGCTTTCATTGCCTCTTTCGAGATGGATTTGGGCCATTGTCTAGAGTGATGGACTACTCAGGTTAGCGTTGCCTTGGGCTTTTTCTCCTTGAGATGTGCAAACACCGAGACCACATTATACGCTCTAGAGAGAGGGGACGTGTTTGAGACACATGCCACCCTTATTGACTTATTCGGAGCCGCAAAAAGACCTCGCCACGAGTTGACTGGGCCTACACAGCCACCTCGAGGAGTCACCCTCGACAAAGTTGGAGAGCTATGGAGAGCATGGCGTCCACAACCCGTTAGGCTGCGGTCCCAGCCGAGACATTGTCAAAGGATATAGGCGATATTGGCATGACAGCATGCGGCACGACCTCGACGCTTCAACCTGTGTATGTTGGATCCACCAATGTGAAACATTATGGGATGAGTCTATCTCAGCTGCATCCCATAGCCTACCATTTTTCCAGTTCCACAATTTTATCAGATATGCTTTTTTTTTTTTGATAGTTGTATCAAGCCACTAGTTCCTCTTTGGCCACATGTTATAGCTAGTTGTTTTTTAGTTAATGCTTTTCATTTTCTACTTGGGACATTTAGTTTCCTTGAGTTTTGGATGTATTGATACTTTTGTCTCATACGCCACTTTGGCCTCTTGTAGACGTTAATATATATATATATATATATATATATATATATATATATTATATCTCTCACACACACACACACACACACACGATCTTTCTTTTATGATTTGGTGAAGCCAGAGGAGATGGTGGAGGCTTTTGGAATAGTAGGAAGGTATATCGTGCTATCTCTATAGCTCAAAGGGCTTAAACCTCGTCACCTAAAGGTATTTGGTCTACCACGGCCATAGTGGTTAAGGTGAGTTTAAGAAAACTTGGCTATTCTAGACCTAATAATAGGTGAGTATAAACGCATTGAATGATCTATTCCATTAGAGAAGGCATAGAATAAGAGGAGCATATTTGATAATAATATGATGTGAGGCGAGTATAGGTTCAAGTAACAACGCTTGTTGAGGATGGTGCTTATCTTGTTTGTATGAGGCTCAAAATCCAACACACCAAAAATGAAACGGATTAGTATTATATTGTCTTTTGTCTTTAAGCTTGATGAAACTCAAAACCATGCACTAAAAATGAAATGGATTAGTATTATATTGATGAATAAAGCTTTGGATTACTCTCAAGGAAAGAGATGCTCTAGTATCGTGTGCAATCAAAATTGGAACTTTGGTGGATAGGGTCAGATCAGGTTCCAAATGAGAGTCATGAAACTGTCAAATGGTAATTTTTGCACACAACCCTCTGGACTATTGATGCTCAAAAAAATGGGGAGCTTGTTTGTGTGGAATATGTTGAGAACTTCACAGTATAGTGGCATATAAGCGTAGATTAAATGTGTATATGGAATAAGTGGATATGTGTACACAACAAATCCATGCTATATGTATTGAATGGCAAACATGAACACAACCAATTGGTGGTAGACCTCCAACTAGAGAAGATAAAGCAAATGGAGTCGTAAGAAGGAAGACTAAGAGCAAAGGGAAGTCCAGAAAGATGGAGCAACTTTCTCAATTGCAGTCGCAACTTGTCCTCGAGGATCCTACTGTAGATCCAATGTTACTTGTATGCCTAGAGATGCATATTGCACAACAATGCATGCGAAGATAAGGATACTTAGAGGCTATTGTGGTATCATCTTGATTATGCTTACTCTATTACAGCTACTATGAGATGCATACATTGAACACTTTGAAAGTTCTCTCTAGAATGGGTTTACATGGAGGACACGTAGAGCTTAGGAAGGATGATAAGAAATCAGGGACCACAAGGGATGTGCTAGTGGATGCATCAATTGGAGGAGGGGAAGTTTGGAGATTTTCTACTAAAGGGGTGGTTTTATTCCAAGATGAAGGGGGGTTGTTTTTTTATGTTTATTAAATTTTCAAACTAGTTATGTTGAACAATGAAGACTAGTCCTAGATGCCACCTGTGCTTTTGAGAAGACTAGTATCCGAAGGTATTTAACAGGTTGTAGACCTTCTCTTAATATAGTCTATTGACTATATGAAGAATCGAATTATTAGCATCCAAAGATCTTTATCCGTTTCTCATGGACGTCCTCCCGTGATAATAACAAGAAAGAAGTAATGACTACAATAGGAATGACTAGCAAATTGAATTATTAGTTTTAGATTATGGTAGAAGTTGTCGCAATGTCCCAGGTCACGTGTCGCGTTGGCCAAGGTTTGTGTGCAGGGTTGGTTCAAGGTCTCCCAGGCATGGTGGGAGGTTTTATAATTTTCTTAAATTCACGCTTTTATCTGTAAAGTTCATGCTTTTATCTACAAAATTATTGATGTCAAGATCATCGTTTTTAATATTTTTCATGTTTTGGAAATGTGTGCGTACCAACTTATGACAGCTATAGTGACATTTATCCATTTTTAAATGGTAATATATTTTATAAATTTATGTTTTGTCACTCTCAACACGGTCTATAAGGTTTTTGTACATTATTTGTGTTGATATATTTAAAGGACTTACTTCACATGGTTGAAATGTTAACTGAAATGGAAATGATCATTTGTTTTTTGAAAAAAGTAGAAATGCGTGCACATCTTAAGTTTACCCTCATATCCATAAAATTGTTGATATCAAGATCATCATTTTAAACATTTTTTATGTTTTGGGAATGTGTAGATGCCATCTTTATGACATAATATTCTAATTTGATATTAACAATGATAATTATTTATTGATAAATAGTAATATATTTGATAAATTTATGTAATGTCACTCTTAACTTGGTGTATAAAGGTTTTTTGTATATTAAGCTTGTTAAGATATTTTAAGAATTCCACATGGTTGAAATGCAATGCTTGAAATGAAAATGATCAATTAATTTTTTCCAAAAGTAGAAATGATCACACATTTAAAGTTCACCATTATATCCATAAAGTTGTTCATGTGAAGATCATCATTTTTTATATTTTTTGTGTTTTGGGAATGTATAAGTACCCTCTTTATGTCACATGGTTTTGATCGATTATGTGCAGCTTCTAAAAGATGATGACATTTGTTAATCATTGCAATAACATGGTTTCGACCGATTGACCTATCGTAAAGTACTTTGCCATCTTACGCGCTCGAACGGGTACTCAACTTTTGTAAGATAGCATTGGAACATATAAAGCAACCTTACAATGCGCTTAATGTCAAATAGGAAAATTCTACGGGCGTAAACCTAGTGTGAAAACTAGTCATTTGTATATGTCATTTTTGACAGTAAACATTACATAATCATTTCCTTGTAATAATTTACTTCTGAGCTCTCTTCTTGCCTCTTCATGCTTTCTTGTATGCCATTGAATCTTGCTTGCTTGATGGATGCATGCTAGAGAGGTTTTATTAGCTTCCTCTCATTCCTCACCTTTTGTGAGAGAACCATTGCGAAGGACCACCTCTTTTTGCCTCCATCTAAGAATAGAGAGCTCTCTCTTCACTCCTTTTGTGGTGCGACAACTGAGTGAGGAGCTAGTTCAACCATAGGGAAGTTGTAGACTTTGGATTTAAGGAAAAACCCAACGACACATGCTTCGACAAGGCTAAGGTAATCTACTGACTTGAACATATTTCTTGTCGTTGTTGAGGATTAGTCTAGTAATTAGCTCTGCTTTTCCTTCCAATATTGTGCATTGTTGAGGACCACAATCCGAAAAACATATGGTTTTGGAGCCACTTGATATGCTTGTTTGTTGCTTTTGATTCTTATTTGGAGTTTGTTTGAATTAGGACATTATATTTTCATCTATTGGTAGAAAAAAACCTTGTTTCCTTGGTAATTTGCATGAATTTGAAATGTAAGAGGCTTAGATTTCATCGCTTTATCCAAGGATTCGCTTAGCACTTGTGATTAAGAGTGGAATTCACTTTGAAAACATGAGCATTGATCTCTACTAGGTTGAATTAGAGTGGGATCGTGAATTGTTGTTTATGCATTGTTCAATAATTGATAGCTTAAAATTATTTGGACCATCAAAATTAATAAAAAAATTTTGAAGGTCATGCACAATGTACATGTGTGTTATTTACTGATTTTTTAGTGTTTCTTTTGAAGACAAAGAGAACAAGGCAACATATATGAACCTGAAGGTCATGTACACTGTGCATGTGTCATTTCTTTGTGTACATGTTACCTTGACCTCTTTGAAGACAAAGAGGACAAGGCAACATATATGATCTTGAAGGTCATGTATAGTGAACATGTGTGTTGTTTACCCATTTCTTAGTGTTTCATTTTCTGATTTGCTTTGTTTGGAGGAACATGAAAAATGCTTATGGTGTAAGAAGTCATGCCTTGTTGGTGTAGGGAGATAGCTGGTGATTTGGAGAGGTGTTCTTTGGGTTCCATATATGAAGAGGAATCTCCTTTGTGTCTTGGGTTACCATCACAGCTCATCACTTGGTTCACTTTGGCAAGAATGGTGTAGTCATTATTGTTGCGAATTACAAAGTCATTGTAAAGGGCATATTCAAAGAAACAACTTGTATGAGTTTTTTGACGTTTATAGTTAGAAACTAATTTAGGTAGAAAAAAACTTTTGCATGAGCGAGATGGGAATCTCAATATGTAGAATCTTTGAGAGAGATAGAAAGGTAAGCTATTGGAGTATTTGCCAACGAGTTCATATGTATGTCAACAAGCTTGCCATATGATGATGATGATGTGTAAGCAACACTAGAAACTAATTTCTAATAATCCAAATGTATGTCAAGCTTGCATATGATGATGTATGTAGACTCTTTGAGAGCTATAGAAAGGTAAGCTATTTGAGTATTTGCCACCAATTTCTAATAGTCTAGATGTATGTCAAGCTTGCATATGATGATGGGTAAGCAACACTATTGTTCTTGGAAGTTCTTCCTATTTTTCACATTGATTGCTAGGAATATTTGGGAAGGTTTAAGAAATGGCTTGCTCTGGTTGAACTTGAGAAATGAACCAAATTGAAGACGATTAGAATAAATCGAGGAGGTACTGAATACGGTTTGTACAAGGAAGGACGCATAAAAGTAGTAGCTCACTACTACTCTACAATAAGATGGTGTTAGTGTAAGAATTACACTATTGTGGAGATGAAAAAGAGTATGCTTAGTAGGAAATAGCACGAACTTCCTTGCATTCCAATGGAGGGAAGCCCATACCATTTCCTATGGAGATGGATATTGAAGAGGAAGAACTAAAGCATGTAGCAACCCGTACCATTTCCTATGGAGATGGATTTGCAAGAAGAATAATTAAAGCATGCTATACTTCTTCAAAACCCATCTCCATTTCATATGGAGATGGAAGAAGAACTACAGCATGCTATGCCACCCTATATAGCATAGACTTCCTTTTCTATTAATGGAGAAAAATCCAAACCATTTCCTATGGATATAGGTTTTGAAGATGAATAACTAGGGCATGCTATGCTACAAAAGGGTATTTCCATGTAAACCTCCAAACACCATCGAGGATGTGCATCAAGATGTTTACAAACATAGAAAGTTAGTAGAGGAGAAAAACAAGGTGTGAACTAGGTTCTAATGTTAGAGGTACTCAAGATTTAGAAGCCTATAGCATCCTAAAAAAACATTTTTTGGATCTCTCTCCAAGACATAAGTGGCGTGGGCTTATTCTCCAAATGGATGTTGAATTAGCTTTCCTATCAATGGGAACCTCGAGGAGGAGGTATATTTGGAACCACCACCAAGGTTAAGGGTTTCAAATTCTAAAAGCAAAGTTTGCAAGTTTTGAAAGGCACTCTATAAATTGAAACATGCCTCACAAGCATCGTACTAGAGAGTTGATGCCTATTTTGTGACTATTAGTCTCTTACATAGTTTTGGTGCCTTGATAATATAATGTGGGGGCAGAGCATCGATATCCAACACATCTTCTAGCCTCTTTATACGATAAAGAAATAGTGGATTATTTATTAGAAAGCAAAAAAAAATCCACTAGAATAATGCAACTCCATGGGTACTCATCCTATCGTTAAGATCACATATAACCAGAGTTTGAAAATCCATTTAACTTTATTAAACTCTCACCATGGGACCAAATTCCTTTATTCGGCATCCTTTGACATAAAAACTGAGCTAGCACTCCCACACTATATTGTATATGTGAACTATGCTAAGATCTTTCATATTAAATTGAGCTTTAATACTAGTTTGGTAATATTATAGAACATTGATTTTCCTTTCATGGCTTTGAAAAACAATTCTCACATAAAAGTTTAATTTCATAAAAATCCTTATCCATGTTCAATCTACATTATCCTAACACTATGGGAAATTTTCCATGTCAAAGAACCTTCTTGACTTCTTACAAGGAAATATTAGGATAGTGGCAAAACCACTTATCTTGGGTGGTGGATGTCCCATTAGGAGAGGTGAAAGAGCCCAATAGGAGTGTTGATCCCTTGAGCTCTTCATCGGCTCTCAAACCTCTAAGGTAACCCTTCCAATGGCAATGTTGAGTAAACCAATGTTCTCTCCGCTCAAGCTCAATCACTCCCTCACTTAGGCTATCAAGCATGCATACTCATTCATACTACAAGAAATCACACAAGCATACATACCACAAACAAGTAAGAATGTAAGAGCACAAGATAAGAAGAAAGCTTTGTACAAAGAAATGATTGATTCTCCCCATTCACACTATCAAATGTTATATATATACATAAGGGCTTTGCCTGGTCACCAAACTTAAGTGGGTTCCCATAGCCTATCTCTCTATTCATGCATACAAACCTTATGGGGCTAGGCAGATTGTTACATTAATGGATGCATAATGTGAAATACTCTTAGGCTAGTAGAGGCAGATATTTCCTAATGTATGAAAGTGTGAACAACAAGCCCCCTACCTAGTCTTAGTTCCATCCTTCGGAAGAAGCTATGAAGGATGATTTTTTGTTGGTGGTGGCACCTTCAACTTTCATCTTCGTCTCGTGAACAAACTCTGCATGTGAAAGTATTGCCCCACCTTCTTGAAGTGGCTTTTCATTATTGTTGGAGGTGAACAAAAAGGTGTATCTAGAGGATGAACTCAAAGAAGTACATAACTTCAAAACCTCACATCCTGAAGGCTTCCAAGAATTGAACACGTGCAAACAACTCAAAAGAGTGGGCCCAATGTTAATATCAAAGGCAAGGCCTTGCACATAGGATTCATCATCTTTGTGCACATGTGCAGGACCTCTCCTCTTTGAAGTCTTGGAGGCAAATGGTGTCCAAGAGAACTAAATGGTGGATGCTTGGATGGCGATGTCAGGGAGCTTTTAATAGGAAGTGATCCAATGCTCTATTGGGATCATTCCAAATGATGGTGATTCAAACTCTATAAAGTTTAGGAGAGTAGAGTAGATCAATCTTCTTTTTTTGCTTCATACTCTTTCCACTGCATATGCTTACACAATGGAATGTACATTGGATTGATCATTTGATTTATTGGTGTGCAGTGCAGTACATGTGGTAGAAAATCCACCACATCTTAGTTGGTTCTTCATTTTAGTGCTATTAAAGGTTCTTTCATTAACCAACCTCATGTTTCCACCACTTTATTCTATAGGAGTCTTCTACATAAAAAAAATCCTTTTATAGCACTCTTTTGTACCTTGTAGATTAGCTTGTAAGGGAGGTGCTTTACCTTGTAGATTAGCTTGTAAGGGAGGTGCTATACCTTGTGTGTAAACAAATGAAGCTTCCTCCTCCACAGAAGTCTATGAGTTTTTCTAAGGATCCTAATATTCTTGTACAATCCCCAATTATGTCTCCTTAAGCCCAAATGAGTACTTACAGCCTAGGCAATTGTACAATCTCCAATTATGACTCCTTTAAGCCCAAATGAGTACTTAAAGCCTAGGCAATGCAAACATATAGCCAAGGGATAAGGGCAACACTGAAAACTATGCATAAAGTACTCTCCTCCTTTAAGAGAAAATTTCATGATTTTTTATGAGAGGAAGGGTCTCTTTATATAGTAAAATATAATAGCTATCCACTCTATATTCTCATTTGGTTAACTCGAGATTGGTAGCCCACAATATCTCATGTAACTCAACCTTAAAATTCATGCATCCACTCATACATCAAGTTAACTCTTACATTTCTGCACGACTAGAGTTATCTATGAGTATCTATCCTTATCTCCACATAAATATTTAATTTTCTACCCAAAAATTACTCCTAAGTTTAGTACTCCATAGGTCTTCTAACCTTAGAATTTTTAGGGGTGCACATGTGCACGTGGGAAAACCTCAATTATTTTTATGCACATAGAAAAACCTCAATTATTTTTTATGTACGTGGGAAAACCTCAATTATTTTTATGGACATGTCGACTTAGCGATGTGCACATGGGACTCATTAGGAAATTTTGGAGGTCATTTGTAGGGCCTTGTAAGAAATTTACAAACTCTTATTTTCTCTCTCTAGAAAGAATGTTCAAAAGATACCGTCATTAAATATGTACTTGACAATGCAAGTTACAAAAAAGTGGATCTGACATGGTATTGAAATATGTGCACTAGCTACACATCGCTCACCTTTTAGGGTTTGCAAAAGGCACGTCATCATAAGGCACCTTTTTAAAAAATTCCATGCTACTCTTCTAACAATCTACACTTAGTGGCAGTTTGGTGTAGAATTTGGTGCTTTTGATATCACGATTGCGTCCCGAGCGGCCGCAAACTCCCTAAATGACTTTTGAATCACTTAAATCGGACACACGGAGAGGTAGAAACGACCAAAACAAGGGGAGAACTGACTCATAGCCAATTGACGTGCATAGAGGCTTGGCCAATTGGCTATGAGTCAGTTCTCCCCTTGTTTTGGTCGTTTCTACTACTCCGAGTGTCCAATTTAATTGATTCAAAAGTTGTTTTGGGGGTTTTGGGCTGCTCCGGATGCAATGGTTATGTCAAAAGTACCAAATTCTACAACAAAATACCATAAGAAGAAATGTATAGATTCAGGTGTCTATAAAGTTTAGCTTAGAAGTGCTTTTTATTATCTAATGATGAGACGTAAGCCATATTTAATAAAGTAACTCTACATCATTTGAAACAGATACCTGCATTGAATGTGTACTAGACCGTTTTTAAAAAAGATACCCTCATTAAATGTGAACGTGATAATTTTTTAAAAGTTTTCAATGAATTGAGCTATTTTTCAATGTTACGTTGGCTTCTTCCTCATTGGTTGCACTCTATTTTCTCTCTCCTCTCTAAAAGGCCCTCCAAATGACCTCCGAAATGTCCTAATGCAGGGAGGTCACTATATAAAAACCATATTTATTGTGTGCGTTCAAGGCCCATATATGAAATCTCTTATATGTGAATTTGGTAAAATAAAACATACCCTTTTTCTTTATAAACTTACACTTTAAAAAAATTTATTTAAATAATACCTTTATGTAGATATATTTTTGTAAATTTATTTTTAAAAAAGAAATAAAAAAATTCCTTCTGTTGAACTCTCGTGCTATTTCACATATTCTTAAAGTGAATTCCCTGAGACATGGAAAAACCTCAATTAGTTTTATATGCATGTCAACTTGGCCATTACTCTTAAATATTATTTTTCTAATTTTGAAATTACTTGAACCTTCAAGTCTCTTTGATTAAAATGCACATCTTATTAAATGTTCACACTCTCTCACTAGAAAGTGCACCTTAGAAAATAATAATTCAATTACATTAAGATAAGGGAAGAGCGATCTTACATTCTCCCACTTGAAGATTTGAGATATCCTTATCTCAAAAACTGAGATAATATTTCCTTAATTCTTTCCCTTTTCTCTTTAGTAGCATCCTCAATTGGAATTAACTTCTATTTGATTAGATTTTCTTTTAAGATCTTGTTTCTAAGGGGCTTTTCTCTAATCTGTAAGACTACCTTTGGTTTTAATTCCACTTCACCTCGGGTGAGAAATGCAAGTTGCTCACATCATCCAATATTTGACTCAGATTTGGGATAAATTTCTTTAGTAGACTAACATGAAAAACATTGTGGACTTTCAAGTATGGAGGAAGTAAAAGTTCATAAGGTTGATCTTTGATTCTCCATGTAATCACATATGGTCCACAATATTTGGGTGATAGTGTCTTGTACTTTCCCAATGAGAGTTAACTTCTCTTAGGTTGTACACGAAGATAACCATATCACCTTCATCAAACTGCATGATAATTTTCTTTCGATTGACATACTACTTTTGTCTATCCTAGGCAGCCTTGATGTCCTTCTTTATAGTCTGCATTTAACAATCCATTTCATCTAACATCTGCTTTAACACTTCCACTCTCCTCATGTATCAGACCAATTTAATGGCGTTATAAAATCTTGTTCATAAAGTGCTTTAAATGGTCTTATCCTAATGCTTTGACGATGAGATGCATTGTAAGAAAATACTACAAAATGTAGATAGTTCATTAATCTCCTTGGTTTTTGTCCATAGAACACTCTCTATGTGGCCCCATCAGTTTCTAGATGAGAGGTCATGCTAAGATCAATAGAGGTTCCCATAGCCTTTAAAAGAAAGCAATCTAGAATAAGGATGTAAATTTAGCATCTCGAGCACTGACTATTCTTCTAGGCAATCCATGGAGTCTGAATATTTTCTCCAAAAAGATCTTAGCAACATCAAGTGCAGTATACATTTTTTTTAAAACTAGGATCAAATGAGTAACTTTTGTCAAAATGATCTACCATGACCATGATAGAATCACATCCATTAACTAAAGGTAATCTAGTGGGTCCATGTTTATGCACTCCTATTTCATATGCAGGATGTCTAACGATGCAACTTTCCTAACATTTTATTTTGGCCTTGATCTTTTGGCAGACTAAGCATTGACAAATATGTTGTACTACATCCTTCTTAAGTTTAAGCGAAAAGACAATCTTCTTTACAACCCATGAACATCTTCACATATTTAGGCTATCTTGCTATAGGGCTATCATGAGCTTTATTTAGAATTCTTCTCTTAATATCTCCCTCTTCAAGAACACACAACTTGTTGAAGCATAGGTAGTCCCATCCTCTAACTTGAATCCTCAAGAACTTTCTTTATTTCATGAGTCATTTTGGTTTTCTACTTAATCAAGGCAATGACATGGGCAAATGATTTATCTAATCCAATCTTCTCCTTAATCTCAGAAAGATTTAAAATTAGAGTTTCACATTCTCTTTTTTCACCTATACTTGATCTCAAAATAAAACTTTTAAAGAATTGGCATCCATTTGCATTGCCTCATGTTAAGATCATTTTGAGTGGAAATCCACTTTAAGCTCTTATGATCAATTACTAAAGTGAAAATTTTCCTACTGCAAATCACTAATTCTTCTCTACATAGATTATCTTACAATTAGATTTCTGCCCCTTACTCTTTGCACACCAAACCAGAAACTAGGCATATATGCAATTAAAGCTTATAGAGCCAAAATGGGGACTTGATTCACATCCAAATCACGTCAAAACACGTAAAATTATAGCTAACAGAGTTAAGTGCACACAATAAGGTCTTCTTGTTTCACCGAGGAGGATGCCTGAATCTGAGACATAGTGACTTCCCTTCCCTCTTTACTTGTAGCTCTCACAACTACCAAAGATGTTTCTCCAAAATTGAAGAGGGAAAGAGGTGGAAATACCCCTACGTGTGTACCGCTTCCTTCCTTGTCTAATTCTTACTTCTTACTTGCCTCATTATCTCTCACATGAATCACAACTTTAATACCATAAAGAGAATATGGGGGAGAGGGAGAGCTTGAGTTCCTTGTAAGCAAACACAACATAAGAGAGATGGATGAATCAATTTTCTTATATCTTCTTTTCTTCTCTACAAAATATACGCTAAGGAGATAAAAGTACATATTATAAGGGAAACTACTCTCCTACTATAACATACAATGGTCTATCCATACTGTGAACCCAACTATATGAGCTGGCGCTATAACTATGTGATACTTTAGTAATCCAAATATGGTTGTCATCCCACCATTAGCGGTATATAAACCATAATCACAAAAATCATGCCAATGGGTATAAGTGCGGAAGCTATCTAGCGATCTAGTGGCATATCAACCATAATTGCACCAACTATGCCAATGGCATAAGTGGGGAAGCTATCAGGAAGATGGGTCATCATCAATGTCCACACGTCACTAGTTGAGCTCGATACCTCAACACCAAAACCTATTCCAAAGTCAAATTATAGAAGTAATAATAAGGGAACTTTAAAACGTGCCAAAGGCCATAGCTAAACACGTGACCATTCTTAGGAAGCTATAAAAAGAGCAATCTTTGGAGCCTTTACTCCTCTAGAACCAATCTAACTAGATTCCACATTGCTAGATGCAATGAAGGAGGACTCACTAGGAGGTGAAATTTGGACTTCCATGGGTCATCATAATCACCATAAGTTTTTCTAGGTAACTATAACAAGTAATAACTTCATTTTGATCCCATCAAAGGCACACTTGCTCTCTTTAGAAAATCATCATCATATACAAAAAACCTGGAAGCAATACACGTAAAACAAAGATTAATAGCTTAAGAAAATTTTTAGTACTGTTACCTATTGATTTTCATCATCCTCAAGCATTTTTCTTATCCAGACAAGGATTGTAGACTTACTATCTTCATGTACACTGCTATATATTTTCCCATATTTGCCAAACCAAAACGGTCTGCAATTACTGCATCCTCCTCCTTGGAAGGCAATTGGGTTTCATATGTCCTAGCTTCATTGAACATGTCCTTTAATATCTCCTAGGCAGATACTCAAAGTCCTAGACTACAGAATCAACTAGGAGGTCTTTGTCAACTCCTTGCTCTACCCACCCCATGTCTGCTTCACTATAATTTGCTAAAGCAGCCAAGCAAGTCTTCACAAATATTAAAATGATGCATAATGTCTGTTAATAATACATAATCAAATTGGTCTGCCATAGTAAAGCTGGGCAGCAAAGAAGGAAGTGACGAGTCCCTTGTTCATTCACATTAGGTGAACTGGTTTCTAATGGCATTATACTCATAGGTGGTGCTACATTGACACTGGACAAGGGATGTACTGGTGGGAAACGTTTCCTTTTCAGCCTCCACTATCTCCTATGCTGGATCGATAGCCACCTCTTCCTCAACTCCATCATCCTCGATTGGCACTTGACTGCTTGGTAAATCCATTGTTTGGGGTTCAGAGTCTTCAGTAAGGAGATACAGAAAACAAAGAAATCTAGAACTATATTGGATCTGAAGGCAACGCTTCTTTGACTATAATGGGCAATTCTCCTCTACTCTACTACCGCAATTGGGGATCTTTTCAAGACAACGGTTGAGCCTTCTTTTCATGACTTTGTCTATCGCAAAATGAGGTGGATGAATATATCATTCACCATCAGCAGATGTCACGATGTTGCCAAAATAATTTGTTCATATTACTGCTCTCGGGTCACCGAGAACAATCCTAGAAATTCTGATAATGTTCTCAAAAGAAAATTTTGCATTGAACATTAAAGACAATTTAGAAGCACGGTAGTGGGCATGTGCATTGTATAGGAACATATATAGCTTTTTTGCATAAGCCTCGTCATCCGATTCCAAGAGAATGTCCAACTCATTTGCCGACATGCCTAAAGAAACATTTCAGTTGACTAAGATAAGTACACTTAATATACAAGGGGTCAGTACCAAGCGATAAGGGTCTTAGGTGATGCATGCGAGTAACTTGTCGCTTGGTACACTGACCACAAAACAAAAAAAAACAAAATGGGGTTAGTATCAAGTGATTAGGGGCTTACGCATGATGCTTGTAAGTTCCCTACCGCTTGGTACTGATCCCTTATGTATAAAAGGAGAGACTGGGGGTAAATACAAGGCCATATGGATCAGTACCGCTTGGTACTGATCCCTTATGTATAAAAGGAGATCAGTACCGCTTGGTACTGATCCCTTATGTATAAAAGGAGAGACTGGGGGTAAATACAAGGCCATATGGATCATGGGGTCAATACCAAGTAGTAGGGGGCTAACGCGATATCCGTGAGCCCCTTACCGCTTCACAGTGACCTAGATAACAAAGTGAAAGAAAAGGGGGTGAGTAAGAACAAGCTATAAGGCACTACAAGGAATGGCAAGGCAAAGGTTAGACGATGGCGATGCAGAGGGATGACATGAAGGGAAGAGATCTTGACGCCAAGGGTTTAGGAAGGGTAGAAAGCTCGATGTCCCCAAGGATATTTGGGTTGTTTTAGACCCACGTGGTGGTACAGGTGTGGTGTGTCCTGATCATAAGTGGCATTATAAGATCTCACGCATTTATATGCCATTTTACCCTTCATATAAGGCCATCGAAAAATTAAAGGGTGAATTTTTAAAAATCCCCTTATTACATATAGGGAAAAAGGGCATAATAGAATTAACCCATCAAATAAAAGTTTCATCCCATGCCTTCAAAAATGAGCATGCATCATAGTTTACAAGGTTATGGTTCATTAAAACATCATATAATTTTTTTTTCTTTCTGTGAGAGAAAAATACATCTACTGATATAGGAATATTAGCGCAATAAGATGTCTTCTCTAATCTTTTGCCAATTTTCTGTTCGTTTATACGAAAAAGAAATTCTGTTGATTCATTTCTTAGAATGCATTCCAATGTTGCACGAACATCTTTTAATGTCCACTTTTCACCACCAGAAGTAAGCCATACTTTCTATTGTGGCTCATCCTAATCCTCCTTGAAACACATCCAATAAGAGATTACCTGGTGAACCGCAACTATCGTGTGAGAATCTTTCCAATGGCCAAGCTCGTAATCCTTGAGGTCTCCAAGCTCTATTACTCCATGAGGAGAAATTCCACTGTGCCTCCCGGCGAGCGTTGTCACACCGCTACGTTGCACTATGGGTACTCGTCCCTCCTCTCACCTTACTTCACTCACACACACTCCCTACCATGCATTAGGGAGAGAGATTAACAAGAGGATTAGAAAGAGCAAGACTTAATTGCACAATGGGAGAGTATGTTGTATTATGAGAGATATGTAGACACTATTGCTTGATATCTTGAATTTATGACCCTTTGGTGTATCTATTGTGACTCCTTGATGTAAGATAATGGTGGTAGATCTTTTTAACCCTAGAATTGGGTTAACATCCCCCCCTTCCAAATGGTGATCTTGTCCTCGTGATCATGTTGAAGACCTCTGTGCGGGGAGAATGGACAAGCTTTGGCGATGGCTTTGATGTTGAGTGACGTTCAATGTTCTTTGTCCCTCCGTAAGGAATGAGGAAGATTAGTTAGTGAATGAAAAGGTTAGTGGTTTATTGGAAATTCCTAATGGGGTGGAGGGGTGGGTTTTTTTTTCAAATGATTGCATTTTTATATTTGTGTGAGCATGTTTTTTTTTGGCTTTTTGCTCACTTTGTTTTTGGCAATCATACGCAATGTTACATGTGATTTGTGTTAGTGGGGATGCTAAGAGATGTTACTAATGGGAGAGAAGAGAGGGAAGGATCCGGAGGAATGTAGACTTAATCATCAGAATGAGATGGTGATTCTCAATTCCTTATTTGATTCATTGAAGAGACATTCATCATTTGAAGAAATTGGCCTTCGATGATGTGGCAGGATTTTTGTCAAATGCTGTTGAGTAGGATCTATTCCTGATTTCTTCTACCCATGTGCTTTTTATGTTTTTATGTGTATTTAAGTGCTCTGATGAAGCAAATATACATGAAGTACAAGAATTGGTTGAAGTAGCCACTTGTTGGTGAGGATTGAAAGAATTATGGATGACTTGCAAGGCTAATATAGATATCTTCACTAAGGATTGAAGATCATTGATTTGTGAAGTACAAGAATTGAGTCATATATAAACTCTTATTGAATTTCTCTGTGTTGAAGTAGCCACTTGTTGGTATTGGGATATTCCATGAACTCGTGAGATTGCAGGCCATGAAGGGATATTCCATGAAATGGCCTAAACCCGTGAAAGTTGATCCCATGAAATGGTGTTTCCGTGAAAGTGTAGGCCGTGAAAGGGTAATTCCGTGAAATGGCCTAAACCCATGATGAAAGTTAATCCCATGAACTGGGGTTTCCATGAAAGTGCACGCTGTGAAAGGGTAATTCCGTGAAATGGTGTTTCCATGAAAGTGCACGCTGTGCAAGGGTAATTCCGTGAAATGGAATTTCGTGAAATGGGGTAAACCCATGAAAGTTAGTTTTGGAAATGGGTTAATTCCGTGAAATGGAATTGTGTGAAGGGTAATTCCATGAAATGGAATTCTGTTGAAGAGTAATTCCGTGAAGGGTAATTTCGTGAAGAGTAATTCCGTGAAGGGTAATTTCGTGAAAGGGAATTCCATGAAATGTAATTCCGTGAAATAGTTTAAGGCCAGGCTGTGAAATTATAGGTTTTGACCTCGATGGTTTTTTATTTGAAATGATCCTATGGGTCATCTAGGGAATGAAGTGTAAGCAATAGAGGTTCTTGTGCACTTATGCTTCACATCCAGAGGGGTGACAAGAGCATTGTGAGTTTTTATCTGATGCGCTCATAAGTCTGTTGTAAATGTGGGGTATTGATTCTTGAATTTGTGTCTCAAATGTTGTCGAGGTGGTAAGACTCGTGGTTGGATATCATTGGGCTTGCTTAAACGCAAGCTCTTGTGTAGGTGCATGAGAGTGGTTGAGTGCCTTGCTTGTGGTGTTGTTTGGGACTCCATTCTTGTCAAACTTTAGGTGAAGCTGTTGGGATTGAAGTTGGTGGGGTGAGGTTTTTTTCATGTTGTTCCATTTTGGCAACCATATGATGGGATTACCATCATAGTATCCTTGTTGTTGAAACACATACATAGGTACCCATCTTTGATGAACATTATAAATTTGGTGGTGGCTGATGTGCTTGGTGCTAAGGTTTCTTTCTTTGTGCAAGATTAGGGAACTTTCTGATGCTTTTGGTAATCCTAGTTTTGGTATTACTTTGGTAGTAGTACCCTTGCGCTTGCAGTAATATTTTTGATACCCACACTTGTTGACTTGGTGGAGTTCTTTGAGGAACTCGCATAGGCTTTTGTGGACGGTGTTGGAGTACTTTTCTTTTTCCTTGGCCTTTGAGTGCTGCATTGAGAAAGAGGTTTGACTTTCGAGGCACCCAAATTTGATTGGCATCTTCATAGTAGCCTTGAGCTACAAGTAGCTGCTTCTCCACCCACATATTGATACTATTAAGATACCTTGATTTTGGTTGTCTTGGTGGAGTTTTCTTTTGGGTTGATGTGGAAGGTTTAGGGCACCAAAAATATTATAGCTCACCCTAACCCTCCCTAAAACATATCCAATAAGAGATTACCTGGTGAACCATAACTGTCGTGAGGATCTTTCCAATGGCCGAGCTTATAACCCTTGAGGTCTCCAAGCTCTATAACTCCTTGAGAAGCAATTCCACCATGCCTCTGCACGAGCGTTGTCACACCGTTGTGTTGCATATGGGTACTCGTCCCTCCTCTCACCTCACTTCGCTCAGACACACTCCCTAGCATGCATTAGAGAGAGAGATTAGCAAGAGGATTAGCAAGAGCAAGACTCAATTGCACAATGGGAGAGTATGTTGTAGTCAAGATGAAAATTTTATTGGGAATTTTTTCCCTGTTTCGCAGCACGTTTTTAAGAGTGTTCCAAAAGGAGTTTTTGAAAAACTTTGTATGAAAGAGTTGTAGTACTTTTGGAGTAATACAACTTTGTTTCCCTAAGTCATTCGTGATTTTGTAGTTAAGACCCTCAAAAGGAAGCCCGGACGTCATTTTTACGCTATTTTTTTAATGATTTTTCGTGCTTTTCGAGCTGTTTTTTGTCTCGATTTTTGGGTCAAATTTTGAGATTGCTGGTTGGAGGCCAAAATGACTCAAACGGCAGTCCAAAGTTGAAGAGCTTGATATGTCAGCTTTCCAATGAGCCCTAGAGTGCGGATATACAGTTTAGGAGATACGGGCCTCCAAGCAGGGGTGTTTTGTTTTTGGCCGACGGGCCCCCCTTTCACATCATGAACTAGCAGGGTGCAGTTCACCGCGTGAAGCAGACTTCACGAATTTTATCAAATTTGATTTTTTTTTTTGGTAGGGATGTGAACAAAGTGTTTCACGCTGTGAAACCTCAGGTTTCATGCGGTGTATAGTGGACTTCACAAAAAAGTTAAATTTGTTTTTTTTTGGCAGGGGCGTGAACGAAGTGTTTCATGCCATGAAACCTTACGGTTTCACACTGTGAAGTGGACTTCATGGAAAAACCAAAATCGATTTATTTTTTTGGCCACGTGAAGAACGAAGGGTTTCATGTCGTGAAACCCTAGCATTTCAAACCGTGAAAAGCAGGCTTCACGAAAAAGTTAAATTCGATTTTTTTCTGGGGGCAGACTCCTAGGGCATGAAACCTTAGGCCGTGAAAGTGCAAAAATGGTTCACGGCATGAACCATTTTTTGAATATATTTTTTTTCGACTCGAACTCCTAGGGCGTGAAACCTTAGGCCGTGAAAGTGCAGAAATGGTTACGACGTGAACCATTTAAATTTGATTTTTTTTTTGGAGTCTAGTAGGAAATACGAATTTCCTTTTTTGGAGGGAATTTTTTTTAATTTAAAATTAAGGAGATATGGGCATTTTTCCAAAAAGGTAAGTGGGAATTAAAAAAGTCAACCTCTTTATGACACCCCTTACACCCTTCATAAATGACTCCCAAAATGGACAATTTGAGAACTCCTGAGCATCTACTCATTGAATGCTCATTAGCCTTAAGTAAAAAAGTGATTAAAAACTAATTAAATATTAATCCTTTTATTAATCTTTCCCTCTTTTACACTAATCAAGGACTCTAATTAACTACTAATCCCTAATTAATTCACACAATTGAGCACATCATTGAATAGATCAAGGCAATGCTAATCTATGTGCATCAACAAATGTGTAAATTAATCTAAAATAGGAGATTAATTAGACTCTTAATTTTGGTCTTCTCTTTTAAGGTAAAATTAAGCGAAGAGAGTTAAATTTCTCCAATTAATGAAGAAATTGATGTAATTAGGTGTCTTGATGTATCTAGATACTCTCAAAACACTCAAAAACACTAATTTCGACTACTCATATGATCAATTAAGACCCCAATTAATATATTTTCTAAAAATTTTACCTCTTGAACAAGATTAATCACCCTTAATGACAAAAACCAATCCATTAAGAGAAATTAGTCGAATTCAAGGATTTTTTTATGGTGTGAAGAAAGTTTTTAAAAGATTAAGCTACTTCCTAATGCTTGCGAATACTCTAATGCAAATAATTTCAACAAAAAACACACAATTAAACTAAAATTAATGATCTTAGTTCTATGTTTAACACTAAAGAGAGCTAACATTCACTAAAAATTATATTCTATTGCATTGTTTGATGCAATGCATGCAAAATAAGCCTGATACAAACTATGTGTAAGCCCTACGAACATGAAAAACCACCATAACAATAATAAAAACAACAAATTAAGCTAAAAATTAAGCAAAAAAGCATTCCTTACGAAAAAAAGAGAGTTATTCTACACCAAATCACTAATAAATCCACATCTTTTTCATGTGAAACCATTAATCAAGATAATGGGCAATGGGTAATGTGTAGATTAGAGGAAAAACAATGGAAGAAGCCAAGGGATGGCTCCCCGACAGCGGTGCCAAAAATGTTATGGCTCACCCTAACCCTCCTTGAAACACATCCAATAAGAGATTACCCGATGAACCACAACTGTCGTGAGGATCTTTCCAATGGCCGAGCTCGTAACCCTCAAGGTCTCAAAGCTCTATAACTCCTTAAGAAGCAATTCCACTATGCCTCTCGCACGAGCGTTGTCACATTGCCGCGTTGCACTACGAGTACTCATCCCTCCTCTCACCTCATTTCACTCTCACACACTCCCTAGCATGCATTAGGGAGAGAGATTAGTAGAGGATTAGAAAGAGCAAGACTCAATTGCACAATGGGAGAGTACGTTGTATTATGAGAGATATTCACTTATATACATGAGAGTGGACAACAAACTCACAATACACCGTACTCGATTATGTGGTCCATTTGAGGATCTAGATGGTCTTAGATTGCCATGGGAGTCATGGGAGCTATGCTTAGTCCCATAGGACTGAGTTGTAGTCAATAATGATCTTAGCTGGATGACATGGTTGATTTGTGATTTTGGACCAAGTTAGGCTAACATCTATGTCGACCCTTGGTACTATATATAGACTAGTTTGGTAGCCTTTATTCATCATCAAGTTCATTGTGTTCAAGACATTCTCTATGTAGAGTCTGTCTAGATCCTCCATGTAAAGTTTATCTAGTTTGGCAGCCTTTGTTCATCATCGAGTTCATTATGTTTGAGACATCCTCTGTGCAGAGTCTGTCTCGATCACTGAGTCTATCTATACATAGACTAGTTTGGGAGCCTTTATTCATCATTAAGTTCATTGTGTTCAAGCATTAATAAATGAGACATCCTCATAGTCTATTTGGATCACCTTTTTATTGGGAGCACATGGGTGGGTGGACAAGCATCAGTTTGTAAATCAAAGTTTCCAAGTAGTAATATTATTTAGCCCCACATCTTTCTACAATTCATGTGCTTTGTATTTTGAGGATCTTGCTTTTTCTATTGTGTTTTCTGCAAATCTTATTTTGGTAGTTTTCCATTTAAAGGTAGATTTGGATAGTGGCCTAACCTACAAATAATGTAGTTGTGGATATTCCCATCCCCTCCATATGAGTTATGAGAAACCACACAATAAGAATTGATGCAAAGATGGGTTCTACTCTAGATCTAGAAGATCCATTATAGACCATACTATCATATCCTTAGCATGGAGGCAAAGGAACATAGATATGATATGTGCCATCATCACACCATCGTCTCACTAATTCAATGATGACCTTGATTATTTAGTATACTACCACAGCTTCTGAAGTAAGGAAATTCTTAAGAACTAATAATTAGATAAGGATTCAAAATCTTGAGAATTAACTTGCAATAGAAAGGAATCGTGAACAAGAAGTAGTAGAGTAGCTCATTTCACAAATAAAGAATGTGTAAGATTAGATGGCAATGACTATGAGAGATCTACCCCTCTATCTATAAATATTTTGGCATCAAAATCATACTAATAAGGGAAGGGCGACTCAATATCCTAACAGGGTTGGCTATTTTGCTAGCTCTTCTTAATCTAAGTACAACGATCCTTACATAAGAAAAAGTGAATGATTTCTAGTGTTTTTCCTTCAAAATTCTCACAAGTAGGTCACATCAAGTCCCTAAGGCTCAACAAGATTCCTTGACTTTTTGTTTCGGAAGGCAATTCCTCTATCCTCGTTCATGATTTCTCGTCTCGACTACTCATACCAAGTTTCATATTCTAAAATATAATTTCATCTTATTTTAGAAAGTACTCGTAAACTGGAGCCCATCCTACCGTCCACTTTCTTGTGTTTGAACCTTTTTCTACTTAGACCATATCCATAGACTTAGCCTAGCACCATCATACATTCTCATGATTCTAGTCAAGACTTGAAACTTCTCTACTTCACAAATTGACCCTACTCTAACTCCCATGCTAGACCAAAAAGGTACAATCAACTCTCATATATAAAAGTTAATGTTTTCCTTGTTAATTCTTGTAATTTAATTGAGTTTGATACCTTGATTTCAATTGAATAAATAATTTAAGAGTTCTCTACCTAATTTAAGACATTGCACTCTAGGAAGGTCTATTTTCACCTTAGGGTAATTTTTTATTAAAGCTACAGGTGTAGTAAGCCTTTAATAGCCTATATTGACCTTTATTCTCAAGGAGGCATATATTAGGTTGAGGTAGATTAATCCTGAGTATTTTATTGATTTTTTGGAATAAGCTAAAGTTTTGCATGATATCCTAAAAACCAAAAAAAGCAATTAACTACACCTTAGCATGTGAACCATAGGATTATCTAAAGAATTAGGTTGAGTAGACTAAACTTAAGTATTGTATTGATTTTCTAGAATAAGCTTTATGCATAGAACTTAGTGCATGCCTTATGAATAGAGCTTAAAGCTTTATGCATAGAGATTAATGCATCTTAATGCATTTAGCTTAAGGCATGCATAGAGATTATGCTTTATTTATTCATAGAGATTTATGCATGCTTAATACATTAAGCTTAAAGCATACATAGAGCTTATGCATAAAGCATAGTCCATATAGCTTAATGCATGCATATGCATAGAGCTTATGCATAAAGCCTTATGCATATAGCTTAATGTATGCTTTAAGCTAATGGATAATGCATAAACCTTTATGCATGCCTACGCTTATGTATAAATCTTTATTCACATAGAGCTTAATGTATTAAGCTTAAAGAATGCATAGAGATTATGCATAAATCCTTATGCATAAATCTTTAAGCATGCCTTATGTTATTTAAGCTTTATGTTTTTTTTAATGTTTAGTGCTATTATGTTATTTAGGTGAAAAAGGTCTACGCCCTATCTACATACGGTGACTCATGTACCCCGAGCATTATTTTATATCTTGAGGTAAAGTCTAATGCTCTTATTTTCTTTCATTTATATTTATTGCACTCTTGGGCGCACCAAGGTTTTAATTTTATATGCATTAAGCTTATGCCTACTCTTAGTGCATAAAGCTTACACCTAAGCTTCATGTAAAAGCTTTATACATGCCTAAGCTTATGCATAAAGCTTTAAGCTAATGCATACATAAAGCTTTTAAGATTTAATCTTATGCAGCTCCAAGAAGAGCCAAATGATGATAAGAGCAAGGGTTCACAAAGTAGCATAAAGCTTGGATTAAGCACAAAGAACTTACAAGAATGCTGGAGCTCTCACACACATGAGAAGGTATTGGGACCCTGCTTTTATAGGCTCATTGAAAGAAGGTGCCTAGCTGTCATCCACTTGACCACTTTCCACTCTCTTGCCACCTAGAAGAGGTGCCTTTAATGCTAGTCAGTAACCACCCATGGGTTACAAGCTAACCCATGGTTCACAGCTTTGCCTATACCCTTAGCATAAATGTATTAAATCCAATGTCACACACTAAGTGATGGATGTAGACCAACGTATTCTTCAACACCCTCTCTTGATCTATATATATACCACACAAGGTGTGTAGATCAAGGAGTCACACAATCACATAGTATCACAAAGAAAATTTACCACAAAGGGACTAAAAAGCCCAATCAGATTCAACCATGTTAGCCTCCTCCTGCTCAGATTTGGCTTTGCCTTTGTCCTTATCTTTGTCTTTGTCTTTGTTGTTGGAGTTCCCTTTCTCTTCATCTTTCTTCTTCTTCTAGCCATATGCCCTTTTTATGCAATAATAGGTAGATTCTTGGAGCCTTCTTTGTATCTTGATCTGCCAATTAATGCTTGGTCTCCCAAGAGATGTGGTGCAGTTTGAGATGATGAACTTGCCTTCATTCTTGTTTCTTCTAAAATTAGAGATGATGCTATTAGGAGAAATTGGAAAACCTTAAAATCATGTACAGGGGAGAGGTCAAGGCATGTGTATCTGGCCTTAGTCCACTCAATGTATCTTGCTAAGTGTGATTGTTGGAGTAGTACTAGGTTCCCTTGCTTTCGCAAGTGACAAGTGTGCTTACATGATGTATTGAAGAGTTGCATAATCTCATCCTTGTACAAAATATAGCATATGTTTGTGGTGTGAGTAAAATGGCTGAAAGGAAATGATGATATATTTATGGTATTGTATCCTCCTTGTGAACTGCCTTTGGTCCAATGAATGATGGCACCATGATGTTATGCACAACAAGTTTTCAACTAGATGGTGATGCTTAGGAAAGGATTGGGAGATGCAGTTGATGTTGTGGGCCCGCTCTAGCTCAAGATCATAATGGGCTTACCAACTGGACAAGTGGCTAATATGGAGGTGTAGCTGATGGTTGGGACATGGTGGATTCATGGGCAATCAAGCAAAGGAGTCTTGGGCACATGAACTCTAGATAATGTGGTATTGAGTGGTGTTGGGGGGCAAGAACAACCCTTAGAATATTTGAAATTTCATACCTTTTTAAAACTAAGGTAAAACCTTAGTGGCCCAAAGGCAAAGAAAATCGGCAGCAACCATTCTCCTTGTTGCAAATCTAGAAACCACTGATAATCTATCGAGATTCTATTTATATGTGAAATCAGCTCGATTCTATGGATCCTATAAGGAGATAGAGTGTGGAGAAGATGGCCATTATATAGCTATCATGAGGAGGTGGGAAAGAAGAAGGAGAGAGGAGAGGGGACTACATCATATAAGGAGAGGAGATGCTGTTGGGCTGAGATGTGAAGCTGATTGGTTTTAGAAGCTTTAGAAATTTATCTTATTTGTATTTTAATATTACTTAATATTATGTGATATAGAAAGATGAAGAAGAGGAAATAGGTGAGGAGGAGGACGAAGATGATGATGAGGAATAGTACTTAGAGACCGACCTACTTTATTATTATGTGTTTTATCTTTATCTTTGTGTATTCCTTGTTATGTAACTCAAGACTCGATGTAGCTTGCCTATGGAATTTTGGCTTTAACACAAGATGTAACCCACCTTTTATGGCATTTTGCATTTCATACTCGATGTAACTTTCCTTCCATGGTATTTTGAGGATGTGATATAAATAAGTTTTCAGGTTTTAATATATTTCGAATATATGTTTCACTTGTTTTAAATACTTATGTGTTTGAGTTATTTTTTTACATATATTTGATATGTTTGTGATATGTTTGTTTCACTTGTTTTAATTAATTATGTGTTTGAGTTATTTTTTGAATGTATTTTGATATGTTTGTATATACAAATTGGATCCATCATTTGTTCAACATATTGAATTAAAATGGGGTAGATTGGGGATAATACACCAATTTCTCTTGTTTTTTTTTGGTTCTTAGCGGTGCTAATGTGAGCGGCGATTATAGCGTTGTATATATCGGTGCTTATAGTGTCTATTATACCGATACTTATAGCATCAAAAAATAGTGACGCTTACACCTCGACATTTTTCTAGTTTCCTTTATAAAAGCCACACTATAAACGTCGATATCTCCTCTTTCTATTCTCCTCTTTCTGTTGTAGTGATAGGTGTCAAAGAAGGAGACCACTCTCCTATGCCTACCATCCTTCCCACTCAAGGATGATAAATATTTTGTACTCCTCATAGATATCCAAAATCTCATGAATTTAAGAGAATACTATTGTCTTGGATTGATAACATACGCTTATGAAGTTTCTTCAAACTTTATAGATCCAAATGAGATTGATGACTTTTCAATGCTTGATACAGAAGCAAGGAGCAATTTCATTGATTCACCAAGGGCTTTAGAAATGTTCCTAAAAAAGATTGAAGAGGAAGAAAAAACTCTCCCCACAGAAGAAGAATTTGAAGCTATTCAAGAAAGCATGAGAATTGCTAATATGGAAAGATATCCACCAAAGACCCCATGGTCAGAAGGAGAGATCCCTCCTCAATGTTCAATTGACTTGTGGGAGGATATATATGACTTGTTGAAGATGAAAACAAAAAGGTATTTATAAGAATAAATATTTTATTTACTTTAAGTTTTTATTTTTATTGAGTAATTATCTTTCCTCTTTTTGCAGCTTGAGCTAGCAGATAACGATGGATTCCTTGGCTGAGATGGAGGTAAACGTATTTTTGTTAGTAAGGATTTAGCCCTCGAACACTATATTTCAAAGATACCTCCAAATGTGTTGATCATTTACCATTTGAAGTATTCAGATAATCCACACATTCCATTAATTTTCTTAAAGGTTTTATCAACATACTTAGGATATTCTAACTTGATATAACATAATGCAGAAAAGATCATGTTGGTAGAGAATAATGATGCAATATGTATAGAGAATAATGACGCAATATGTATACCATGTTGGCAGAGAATAATGACGCAATATGTATGTTTGGATATGGTCCAGGGTTTTGGGCATCAAGAGTAGGGTATTTTTTATGTTATGTAGTTTATGCTAAGGTAGTTTTTGATTTGAAAACCGTGCTCTTGGAGGCTATCAATGCCAAACATTAGATATAGAGGCAAGCTACCCAAGGAAGATAATCCTAAAGATGAGGGAAAACAATTATCTAAATAGGACAACCCTAAAAAGGAGGATAAACAACTGCCCCAAGAAGAGAACCCTGAAAAGGAGAAAAACTCTCTAAGGGGAAGAGAAACAGAGGAAGAAGGGTAAAAGAAGAAGGAAACTTTCACTACTTGTATTGAAAAACAAAATATGTTACATAGTGTATCTTAATACAAAGTAGTTCTCAGTACATAGTGTGGGCTACTCATTTCAAAGCCAAGAATTTCTCCGAAATTTTATAAGATTTGCATCGTCACCACGATTATTTCTTCATCCTACATAAAGATACGATTTATTGAGCACAATGAATGTTTATAATATATTGATGCTAATAATAGTGACTATATTTTTGTGAGGTATTATAACTAACCTGGATTTTAAGAATTACGTTGTATCATTGCATTTTACTCAAGTAGAATGTGTTGAAGAGCTCTCGTAATGCATTTGTTTTTGTTTTCCCAGCACCGTGTCAAGTTGTACAAAAATAGTTGATATGAGCGGCATAGTGTGATTTTTTCATACCTTGAGTAGCAAGAGGCCCTTGGTTTTTCAAAAATTATGGGCATATGCAAAAAAATATGCTTCACAGAGAAGAAGAAAAAATAACATATTAGTAATTGATAGATAATTAATTAATCAATGTACGAATTACATGGATCAAAATATCTTACTAAGTAGAAAGGTATGTCCTTGTTTCCCCATGCAGCTACAATTGTTTTCACGAGTGTCTTGATTACTGTTTCAAACTAACTTATATAATCACCTAAGGTCCTTTGCTTGCGTAAGAGTTTTATAAAATTATCAAACTCTATCTAAACTCTCATGGGAAACTTTGTTATCATTGGATCACTAGCTTGGCTAGTTGTGTGCTCGCATAGAGCTTTCCAAAATTCCCATACTGTTGTAACTTGTTTGTTGTCATAGGTTGACAAGAACATCCTAGCTTTGGCTCGTCCCATTAACACATCTACTACACCATCACCAGTGGCACACCTGACTTCTTGTCATCCTTTTTAAGTTGCACATGTCCCCACCATGAAAATCCATGTTAGAGAGTAATATCTCACATTGCTCTAAACATGCATCCAGTAGCTCTGATGGCAAAATTGAATGAGCATAGTCAAGATGAAGCTTTAATAGCTTATCCAGTATTCTAATTTCTTCATGTAACTTTGCACACCCACTTGCATCCAATGGCTTTCTTGCCTTTAGGCAATTGCACTAAATCCCAAGTCTCATTTCCATATAGTGCATCCATCTCCTCATCCATAGCTTTCTCCTCCCAACACACATTTCCAATAGCCTCATCAATGCATGTGGGCTCTATAACCTGCATAACCTTTGCCATGTATGCATAGTGATGTGCCACATAACCATCATAGGTAAACCTCTACACAGGATTCTTCACTCTCCCAGATCTTCGCAGCTTTGCATTCATGGCTTCCATAGCCTTCTTTACACCAGGTGTTCTCATAGGTGGGATCCCAAGCTCCTCATCAAGGCTCATCTCTTAGCCACTAGACCCTCCATCAACATGAGAATGCCCTGCAGAAATGTCAGGCATACTAAGGGGCTCAACCACTTTCTCTTTGCCTTTATGTGATGTACTAATCACATTTGCAGGACTGGTATTATGATGCAGCTTGCCACTCCATGGTCTATCAACTGAACCACTAGATGAGGACTCTCCTGGTCCACTCAAAGATTGTGATTGCTGACTTGCATCTGTGCAACCACACTTCCACTCACATAAGCCCCAATAGCTTCTTTTTCAGCAGCATACTAGCTGCTCATCTCATCAAAGACAACATCCCTGCTTACCCTCAACTCACGTGTAGCAGGGTTATAACACCTGTATCCCTTTTGCTCAAGGGAATATCCAATAAACACACATTTTTCAGCTTTTGGATCTAGCTTAGTTCTCAGCTCAAATGGCACATGCACATATGCAATGCATCCAAAAACTTTTAGATGAGATAAATCAGGTTTTCTGCCAGTAAACCTCTCCTCTGGAGTTACATCATGTATGGCTACAGTTGGAGTCCTATTCATGATGTAAACTGCTGTAGAAACAACCTTAGCCCAATAGCTATGCGGCATATTCTTCTCTTCCATCAATGCTCGTGCAATCTCAGTAATGTGCCTATTTTTTCGCTCAGCAACTCCATTTTGCTGTGGAGTGTATCTGCATGTAAACTATCTTTGAATACCATTTTTCTTCAAAAATTCAGAGAACTCATTGGAGAAGTACTCTCCCCCTCCATCTAACCTTAGGCACTTTACATATTTTCCTGTTTGCTTTTCAACCATAACTCTAAAATTCTGAAAGTGAGTGAACACCTCACCCTTCTCCTTCATGAAGTATACCCACACTTTCCTTATGTGGTCATCAATAAATGTCACATAATACCTATAGCCTCCCATAGACATGGTCTTCGTAGGACCCCATACATCTGAATGCACAACATCTAGTGCATTTCTGCTCACATTTCTGTTACGTGTAAATACATGCTTTGTTTGCTTTCCAAACTGGCATGCTTCACATATTCTCTGCATACCTTCAACTTTAAATTTTGGCAGCCTTGTCACAATTCCTTTAGTCTGCATAGACTTCATTCTCTGCACATTCACATGTCCAATTCTTTTATGCCAAATGTCTGTGTCTGCAACAATTCCTGATCCATTTGCAAACATCGCAGCACTCACTTCAGGCATGTTTACATTCAATGTAAACATTCTACCCGTGCTCTGTTGTCTTTTGCAACAAACCTGCACTTATCTTTAAAGTCTTCAACATAACAACCATCAGGGTTAAACCAAACCAACCTGCACTTGTCTTCAACATAACAACCACCATCAAGGTTAAATCAAACTTGCAAACCCTCCTCAATCATCTGACCAACTGAAACCAGATTCTTTGATATGTTCGGAATATGAAGTACATCTGCAAGGCACTTCACTTTTCCATCTTGCATAGACAATGGCACATCTCTAACATGGGCAATTGGATGAGCAGTGTCATCCCCTGTTTCCACAAAACCTAGTCTTTCAAGGTTTTTCATCTCCTTGAACCACTCCCCATGACTTCTTATGTGATTTGAAGCACCTGAATCAATGTACCATACATCATCTTTATGTGCTGCTTCTACATTTTCAGACATGGCATTAACGACATGTTGCATAACAAACAACCTTTCATTATCCTCATTATTTCTGCTCGAGGATGCATAGTTGTTTTGCTGCAATTTCCCATTTTGCATGTCAGTTTGCTTCTGATAACAATCTGCTTGCACATGTCTAGGCTTACCACAATAAAAGCAGCATCCACGTGTATCATTATACTGCCTTTGCCAATTTCCATGACCTCTTTGACTCCCCCTGCCTCTGAATTGGCCTCTTCCACCTGCGTGTTATTGTTGTTGTTGTGAATTCTGGGACTGTTGTTGTTGCTGCTTTCTGCTGGCCATAATTTTGATTACCTGTTCGGCCACCTCCTTGACCGCATCCATGGCCTCCTCTACCTCATCCTCTTCCTGAACTTGTGTAGGAGGCCTGTTGCTCTGAACTTTTTTTGTTTTGTGAAGACTGTTGGTCTTCACCCAATCTCTTCTCTTCTATAATCAACATAGACACCAAATCTGTAAAATTGGGAATGTTTTTCCGAGTCTGAATAGACATCTTGAACGCCTTGTATTGTGGCCCGAGACCACGTAGACAGACTTCCACCTTATCATCATCATCTATTGAAACACCAATAGATGCAAGGGATTCCACAATACCCTTTATCTTCAATGCATAGTCATTCACATACATACTCTTTTTCTCCACAGTATGAAGTTCATTCTTCAACTGTATCTTTCGTGCCTTGGTATTTGTTTCATAGGGTTTTACCAAGATGTCCCATGCCTCCTTGGGGGACTTGGCATCCTATATGTGCCCAATCATGGTGTCGTATATACTGATAGAGAGCCAATACATAGCTTTTCTGGCTCCTTGGTTCCAATGCTTAAACTTTTTCACATCTGCAGACTCTTTCACATCTGCACAGCAGTCGGATTGATCTCCGGTATCTCCGGTGCCTCTTCATGCTCACCTTCCCAATAACCCTTTCTATCACCTTCTATATAGTCCCAATAACCCTTTCCCATCAGGAAATTCATCAACCTGAACCTCCAAGCATGGAAGTTGATTTTATCAAGCTTCTCAACAACAATCTAGTTTATGCCATCATTTGACATCTTGCTAGACACACAAATTTACCAGAAACAACACTGGTTTGTCCTACACAAAACTGCTGTATTTTCTACAGCGGTACTTTAGTAAACTCAAATATCACAACCAGTGACCTCAATGTGCATACATACACCCAATGGCAATTGTTGACCTCCTTGCAGCACACACAATGTCTGCACAGCCAATTTGTCTTTGTGCAGTTCTTAAAACAGAGTTCTGTAGAGACTCGATGACTTACCTGCGCAGTGCTCTAAATCGCTTGCTTTTTGAAAAATGGAGGTCCTGACGTGCTCGAAACGCGTTTTCGGCCTAAAAATTTTTGTTCGATAGGTATCCGATAGGACAATATAGTTGCCCTATAGCTTTACTCCCGTGAAGAAAGCTCTTCAATCAGAGATCGTTTGTCGGTGCCTCCCGTAGAGCTCCTGACAAGGGTGTAGTCACTAATACAAATAGGGAAGAGTAGTTGAAGATCTTACCATCGTAACGTTTGTCGGTGCCTCTCGCAGAGCTCTTGACAAGGGTGTAGTCCCTAATACAAATAGGGAAGAGTAGTTGAAGCTCTTACCCTCGTACTGCTTCTTGTGCTTCTCTTGCTTGCAGCTTAGCCCTTAGCATGAACCAGGCTCTGATACCATGAAAAGATGTAGGGGAGAAGAGAGCTTGAGCTCTTGCAAGCACACACACACTCACAAGACACAAGGTGAGAGGCTGAAAATCTTCTTCTTCTTCACTCAACACTCAACACACCATATACAAAGATAAGAGTACACACATATGAAAAGGTACTCAACCAAATACATACTAGGGTTCTCTATAGTAGTGTGAACCCAACTAAATGAGCTGGCGCTATAACTATGCAAGTCTCTCTAGAATGGCTGTCATCCCACTGGCCGCATATCACCCATGATCTCACCAACCATGCCAGTGGTGTAAGTGTGGGGCCCATCCCCCAGGCGGGTCATCAATGTCCACCGCCTCACTAGATGAGCTCGATATCTCAACATGCGTGTGTGTTTATTGTGTTCAAGCACTCTTGTAAGCAAGATATCCTCCATCCAAAGTCGGTCTAGATTACCATTAAAGCTCCTTATCCTCCGGTATACGGGTGGGCAGAGCTTTATAGGAAGTACGAAATCTCCCAATTGGGATCCTTAGGCATAATACATGGTTTACCCTTGACTTTGGCTTTTTTTTAAAACTTTCCCTTGCTCTTGGTCTTTGATTTTCCTTTAGCCTTGGTTTGGTCTTCATCTCCAGTTACTTCCTTTATCTTTTCTCTGGATAGAGGCTTTGTATAGTCTATTATAGGGTTGTATTATTTTAAATTGTTCATACCTACCATGCAATAAAGGCATGGGTTTGCTGATCTAGGACCACCGCACACCCCATACATGCACTTTAGTGCTTTTAAATCAGCACTCATGTGCCACTCTACTGTAAAGTTTCCTACCCCATCCACCATGAGCTTCTCACTTTTATTCTCAGCACAATGATGCTTGGAATTTCTATGTGCCACTAGAACAACCACTTAAGAGTATCATGACTCTCATCTTGGCATTGTAGCTACCCCTAGGTACCATAGCTCTATCTCTGACTGTGCACTATGTAATGGTTGGTCTCCCTTAACTTGAGTGTAATTTAAGCTATGTTCATCAATCGTATACTGATTATTTCCATTTTATGATGTTTTAGGGTTTGTGCCTCATCAAGCTTGATAGCAAAAATAAGATTACCCTCACAGTCCTCTATTGTGCATTGATAAACTTCACCATGGTTGGACCCTTCTAACATCTATAGATATGTTATTATACATGTCATACTTGAATGCTGATGTCTTTTTTTTTGGCTTCTCTATAGTCATTAAACTGTAAATGTGTTTGTATTTAGCTATGAACCATAGAATAGCCAAATTTTGTCGGTGTCGTGCCATTGCTATGGTGCGTGGTCAGGGTAAGCCGAACACATGAAGATGACTAGGCTTCATGCCTTGGATGAGTAGCTTTGATATGGTAGTCACTATAGCTACATCTTAACTATGCTTATGTGTTAGTCGATCTAGTCTATATAGATAAGATAGTCAAACTTGAAAGCAATTACTAAGGCAAAGCCTGACAACTGGTCTCTTAGGAGACTAATATCTTCCAATCTATTTGGAATTAGAGAAAAGAAAACTACAAAGTTGTAGGAGTTCTAATGCTGTATAAAACATATCTTGGTGATGGTTCTCTAAAAATGAGTTCTAAGGTATCTTTGATGGCATTCAAAATGGCCAAAGTTGTGTTTTCAGCATAAAAAATAGCCAAGTGTCCCACTTTGCACTTGAATAACTCAAAAATAACTCAAAAATAAAAAGGGATTTGGCTTTCTAGAGTCTCATACACTCTTGTAGAGTTTCTTGTCCTCTAAAACTTTTGTGTTTGCCTCAACATCTGATTCTAAACACATGGAAAGATAAACGCTTTGTAAAATAGCCCCTAATGAAGGTTATACCTAAAATTTAGTCATAAACTAGTAAAATATTCTATCTTTTAATTCTTAACTCCAAAAGTGTTTATTCTATGAGTCTTTAGACTAAGGCGATCATGTATAATTAATAAATTCTAAAATTACTCGTCGTTAAGCGTGCCATACATTGACTCTAATTCTCTCATATACACACTTATCGATTTATTTATTTAATCTCAAAAGAATTTAAAGTAAAATAATAAAAAGAGAGTTTGTGTACTTCCTCGATATATTTAAAGATGTCTTGATTGATTGGGAATCCATGTCTACTCTCCAAAAGTTGTGGAAGTGCTATTTGTAGATTTAGCAAGCCTCTCATATCTGTTGTCAGGGCTGTAAGCCAACAGGTAGTATAACTTCCTGCACATTTATCTGAAACTAGTCATGTGGGAACTTAAAATTACTAAAACATGTGCGGTCTACAACGTATCATGGGGGCAGAATGCTCCCTTAATCTCACAAATGTTGCCTCATGTTGATGCTAGCACTGTCAGGTTAAATATCCTAGAATTTGTCGGTTTATTTCCTTCAAGATAAGGCTGAAGCTTTTGGCAAGTCTAAACAGTGGCATAAGCTTGTGGAGAATGAGACACGAAAGAAGGTGAAAAAGCTAGAGAATTCCTTTAAACAGAATTTGATAGTTACTGCAATGAGAATGGCATCAAGCGCCACTGCTCACACACCTCAGCAAAACAATGTTGTAGAATGCAGTAATCGAACCGTTGGAGATGGCTCAATGCATGCTAAAAGGGAATGGGTTACAAGATACTTTCTAGGTTGAAGTAGTAAAGCATAACACTTTACATCCTCAATCGGAGCTACACAAAGGCACTCAATCACACCACAAGAGGCCTATTCTGGTAACAATGTCTCATTTTAGAACATTTGGCTGAATGTTATGTGCATATACCAGATGCATCCAAGAAGAAGCTTGAGACCAAAAGTAAGAAGTGTATCTTTATTGGATACAATCAAGAGTCAAAGGCTTATCCACCCTATGATCCAGAGGTGAAGAAGATAATCACCAGTCGAGATGTGATGTTTGTGGAGCAGCCACACTTAGTGGAGGAGACAAGTCCATCCACTCTGTCATCAGCCCAAGAAAAAATCCGCCATCATGAGCCCAACCCCACCAGCCAGATTTCCTGTTAAGGAGGAGGAATTTTTAGAGGACAAAGACTCACACATCACACTAGCCTACTGCACCACACGGAAAGTCACGTACAAAAAAGTGGGCACAATAGCTCTTAGTGTAACCAGCACATGAGATGCCATAATCTTTAGCAAATGGACCATGCAGATCAAGGAGAATAAAGGAGCATAGAAGAGCATCTGATCTCATTAATCATCAACATGGACTTGATGTCTGAGATAATGGGAATAGTGAAGGAGCTAGCCACCTTGGATGAAGCCTTAGCACATCCAAAGTGGAAAGCCATGATGTAGCTTGAGTATGATAGCATCATAAAGAATAACACCTAGGAGCTGGTTGACCGACCACCAAATAGAAAGGTAATTGGTACCGAATGGGTTTGCAAAGCTAAGTATAAGGCTCATGGCTCGCTTGAAAAATACTAAGCCAAGTTGGTTACACATGGATTAGAGATCCTATTCTTAATTAATGATTATTACGTAAGTAATTAAGTGTTTTTTATTGTTGTTTTGTTGAATTTACATGTTTTTAAACTGCTAATTCAAATAATGCATGCAAAAAAATTTACATCGCTCTAATCTACACCTAAATGAAGCTTGATCCTTATAATTTTGGAGTGGATTTTACTCTTGATCACAATTGCTAACAATTGATAAGCTATTACTTGGCTCAATGTAATGAAATCTAAGCCTTGTGGGCTCCAAAATCATGCAAATCACTAAGAAACCAAGGTTTTCTCCTTCCAAGATATGAAAATAGAATACTCTAATGCAAATAAACTTTAAATCAAAGTCAAAAGAAACAAAACTAACACATCTAAGAATCCAAAGCTTTTTTCTTAGAATATGACCTCATAATCAACACCGAGTAATATTAGGTTATCCTAATAGCTTGGAGGGGACGGATGGACAAAGCTAAGTCCTAGACTAGTCCCCGACAATAGCAGCAATATATTTAAGTCAAGATCTTACATTAGCCTTGTTCATTGGGCATTGCTTAAGAGCTGCAACTGCAGCTGCCCTATGTGTGGGTGCATGAGCTCGTCTGTCGTGTCCTCACTCCATTGTCACACCGAAATGTACCTTGTCAGTAGGATGAAAGTAGAGCTCTGTACACCTAGATGGAAACAAAAAGACATGGACCTTCGTAATCACAAAAGATTGAGGATAAAGAAGAAACTAATGCAAGCCTTAGCACATCCACCAAAGTGGAAAGCCGTGATGTAGTTTGAGTATGATAGCATCATAAAGAATAACACCTGGGAGAGCTGGTTGACAAACCACCAAATAGAAAGGTAATTGGTACCAAATGGGTTTGGAAAGCTAAGTATAAGGCTGATGGCTCACTTGAAAAATACCAAGCCAGGTTGGTTACACATGGATTAGAGATCCTAATCTTAATTAATGATTATTATGTAAGTAATTAAGTGTTTTTTATTGTTGTTTTGTTGAATTTACATGTTTTTAAGCTGCTAATTCAAATAATGCATGCAAAAAATTTACATCACTCTAATCTACACCTAAATGAAGCTTAATCCTTATAATTTTGGATTGGATTTTACTCTTGATCACAATTGCTAACAATTGATAAGCTATTCCTTGGCTCAATGCAATGAAATCTAAGCCTTATGGGCTCCAAAATCATGCAAATCACTAAGAAACCAAGGTTTTCTCCTTCCAAGATATGAAAATAGAATACTCTAATGCAAATAAACTTTAAATCAAATTCAAAAGAAACAAAACTAACACATCTAAGACTCCAAAGCTATTTTCTTAGAGTGTGACTTCGTAATCAACACCGAGTAATATTAGGTTATCCTAATAGCTTGGAGTGGACGGATGAACAAAGCTAAGTCCTAGACTAGTCCCCGACAATAGCGGCAATATATTTAACTCACACAATTATAACCCTTTTGTGTTTCTTGATAAATTTTTGACATATTTGTCTTCTCAGTTGATCTTTATTAACCAAATGCTTTGATACCAACTGTAAGATCCCTGTTCCCACCGAGCAACGGATTCAGGGTACTGGCAGCGGAAGTAGCGCTTCTCGCGCGGGATAGGGATCCCACACTCGGGGCCTCGCCCACGGATATCCGGATAAGAGACTAATCCGTCGGTTGTTCCAAAACCGAACCCGGAAAAACTTCCTCTACCGGAAAGCACGGGCGATTCCACCAGGATAACTTTTTACTCTAACGTAGTCAAGATCATTTCTGATCGAGATGATCCGATTACATCTATAAGATACTTAGTCAGTTCAAGGAAGAAACTTGCACTTGGATCATTGGGATCAACGCTTTTTTCCCCATTCAAGAGGCACAGCCGTTGATTCCTATCCATAGAACAGTTTCTGTCCGGGATTTATTTTTTTTTTCTATCGTAAAAACAAAAGTTTGAGTCTCGATTTACGGATCCATCAGTCCAGCCTAACCCCATCCAATCCCATGGATTAGCCAACCGCCCAACCACTGTAGTGATGGGATCCAATTAAAAATTTGGTTAGGTTTTGTCCCGGGTACCAAGGAAAAGAGTTCCAAGGCCCCCTAGCCGGATGTTCATGCAAAATAAAACTAGTCACACCACTCACACACCCAATATGAAATTGCCCTTTTTCAACCAGATTCAACCAATTTAAAACAATCCTTTAATAAAACCATAGTATCATTGATCACCATCTTCCAATTTATCCAATTGATTCTTAATTTCCCATCATTCCTTCATCAGAGTATCTATGGCATCATTGGCAACTAGAACGCTCAGGAGCCGTTTCGATAGTTCCTAGCCCATAATACTTGGCAATATAATCACTTAACAAGATGGACTCTCGTTGAAGATCAGCAAGATCAACCAACAGATCCATATAAGGAGCCATGGACTCATCCATTGAAGACCAGCAAGGTCAATCAACCAGATCCATGCTCGATTTCAGAAAACAACTCCAACTCTGTTCCAATATCTTCCTCGACGCACGCGTGGGTATCCTAGGCAACCCAGAGCCCGAGCACCGTATGGTCAGCACCCTCTAGGATCCTTCGCAGGTAACCTAGCGCTTCACGCATAGGCCGCTTCCTTGGCCCCTCATCCACCGTACCGGAAGCTCACCATTTTAATCGCACCGAGGCTGGTCAAGACCTCGGCCGACCTTGCTACGCGAGACGTCCTTCATTGACTCCCCATCAGCAGTTGCAACTTCCTCATCACGACCTTAATCACAAGACGGTCAAAATGCTCCCCCCAGCATTCTTGACATAAAACAATCATTTACAGACAGCATTTACAAACAGCATTTACAAACAGTTTACGATACAATTTCTATTTTAACTATCATTTTTCCACATTATCCCTCCTCAATCTACATTACTTATTCCATATTCCATTTATATGTATACTCATCCCATCACATCATTTCCATCTCATCACTTCAGATTCCCCCACATCATAATCGTATATTCACATCCATACATCCACAACTATATGCGTACATTCACATCTACATGCGTACATCTACATCCCTATGCATACATCCACATCCACATTCACATTCACCTCCATACATCTACATCTACATGCATACATCCACTCCACATTCACATCCACATCTATACATCTACATCTACATGCATACATCCACCTCTACATCCACATCTACGTCTATACACCTACATCTACATGCATACATCTCCATCCACATCCACATCTACATCTATACATCTACATCTACATGTATACATATACATCTCCATTCACAACTACATCTACATGCATACATCCATATCTCCATTCCCATTTACATCTATACATCTACATCTACATGCATCCATCCACCTCCACATCCACATCTACATCTATACATCTACATCTACATGCATCCATCCACATCTCCATTCACATCTACATCTATACCTCTACATCTACATGCATCCATCCACATCTCCATTTACATCCTCATCTACACATCTATTTCTACATGCATACATCCACGTCCCATGCATACATCCACCTCCACATTCACACTCACATTCATACATCTACATCTACATGCAACATCCACATCTCCATGCATAATAAAATTCTTTTAATTAATCTAGGATGATAGTTCCTAGAATATGGTAGGAATTCCTCTTTTTATACTTTGAATGAATTTATTTTATGCGTAATTTCTATAAAAATTTTGCCATAGTTCCGCTACTATGACTGATAAATCTCAATTTTTTTTCTAAGGGATAAAGCTCATTATTAAAGAAATAATTAGAATGGTCTCTAATTGGATCATCAATCCATAATGGTTTCTAATTGGATCATTAAGAAAACAATTAGAATGGTCTCTAATTGGATCATCAATCCATAATGGTCTCTAATTGGATCATTAAGAAAACAATTAGAATGGTCTCTAATCGGATCATCAATCCATAATGGTCTCTAATTGGATCATCAATCCATAATGGTCTCTAATTGGATCATTAAGAAAACAATTAGAATGGTCTCTAATTGGGTCATCAATCCATAATGGATTGAATCATCAATGTGCATAAACTAAAAGCATAGCAAAAAGCCATTAATTTGGCCTCAAGCATAGCTTAATCTTGGATTAAGGAAAGGCTTTATGAAAAGCTTCATTTGGATTGAGAATGGTTCATGAGTATGACCATTTCTTGAGTGAGAGAGAGAATTTACATAAAAACCATTAGAATTTAAACATAAATGGAATTTAACTTCTATAGCATTTATTAAATTATGTAACTCTTCACTACTATTCACCAATTAACTTCAATAGCATTTAAAAAACCATACCAATTAAACTTCTCAAGCTTGAGAGGGGTTGAGAAGAGAGAATCATTGAGAAATTATAGAAAGATCAAAATTCAATATACTTACCTTATAATTTGCTTGATTCTTTATTCACGGTAGAGGCCCCCAACCAATCAATTGGTTTAGTATGTTGATGGAGCCACCAATGGGGATTGAAGAAAGAGAGAAGTATCAGACTAGTGAATTATTAAAGAATTCACAACTCTTGGCTTAGGTAGAGTAGAGTAACAATGCATAAGACACTCTATATTTTGGCTTAGGTGGAGTAGAGTAACAAGCATAAGACTCTATCTAATTTGGCTTAGGTGGAGTAGAGTAACAAGGCATAAGACTCTATCTAATTTGACTTAGGTGGAGTAGAGTAACAAAGCATAAGACTCTATCTAATTTGGCTTAGGTGGAGTAGAGTGACAAAGCATAAGACACTATCTAATTTGACTTAGGTGGAGTAGAGTAACAAAGCATAAGACTCTATCTAATTTGGCTTAGGTGGAGTAGAGTGACAAAGCATAAGACACTATCTAATTTGGCTTAGGTGGAGTAGAGTGACAAAGCATAAGACACTATATAATTTGGCTTAGGTGGAGTAGAGTGACAAAGCATAAGACACTATATTTTTTTCAACAAGGGGAGGCTTCTATTTATAGGAAAATTTGAGCTCCTAACCAAACAAACTGATTCTAGAATTTTCCAAGTCAGTTTGGTTGAATTTGGACTAGATTTGGACCTAGTTTGGTTACTTTTTGATTCGGTTTGGTTCCATTTTGATTTGGTTTGGTTCAAGAGAGATGAGAGATAAAAATATCACATTATTTTTGAGTTTAAAACTCATTTAAGCATGTGAAATATGCACCTCCTTTAAAGAATTCCCCTTCCTTACATATGTGTCAAAATTTTATTGCTCATAGTTTTTTACTAATAAACCTTGTACATTTTCAACTCTTCATCTTATGTGAAATATGCACCTCCTTTAAAGAACTCCTCTTCCTTACATATGTGTCATAGTTTTTTTACTAATAAGCCTTGTACATTTTCAACTCTTCATCTTATGTGAAATATGCACCTCCTTTAAAGAACTCCCCTTTCTTACATATGTGTTTATTTACTAATAAACCTTGTACATTTTCAACTCTTCATCTTATGTGAAATATGCACCTCCTTTAAAGAACTCCCCTTCCTTACATATGTGTTTATTTACTAATAAACCTTGTACATTTTCAACTCTTCATCTTATGTGAGCATTTACTCATTTTTGGGTATCTTCTTTTACAAATTGGATTTATCTCCTCCCTACACATGGATTGATGCTATTGGCCCATAGGAACCTTAATTGGACCATAATCTAAAAATTTCTGAAAATCTAGACCCTACGGGTAGTCACGGCCCTTGGAATTATAAGGTAAATACTATCATGTCTAGGCCTCAAGCAAGTCAGGGATTCTATATAATTGCGGTACTTCCATCTGAAGAACCAATTACCAAATTATGAATTTCAGTTTGAATATCAAATTGTATGAATTATATCACACAATTATAACCCTTTTGTGTTTCTTGATAAATTTTTGACATATTTGTCTTCTCAGTTGATCTTTATTAACCAAATGCTTTGATACCAACTGTAAGATCCCTGTTCCCACCGAGCAACGGATTCAGGGTACTGGCAGCGGAAGTAGCGCTTCTCGCGCGGGATAGGGATCCCACACTCGGGGCCTCGCCCACGGATATCCGGATAAGAGACTAATCCGTCGGTTGTTCCAAAACCGAACCCGGAAAAACTTCCTCTACCGGAAAGCACGGGCGATTCCACCAGGATAACTTTTTACTCTAACGTAGTCAAGATCATTTCTGATCGAGATGATCCGATTACATCTATAAGATACTTAGTCAGTTCAAGGAAGAAACTTGCACTTGGATCATTGGGATCAACGCTTTTTTCCCCATTCAAGAGGCACAGCCGTTGATTCCTATCCATAGAACAGTTTCTGTCCGGGATTTATTTTTTTTTTCTATCGTAAAAACAAAAGTTTGAGTCTCGATTTACGGATCCATCAGTCCAGCCTAACCCCATCCAATCCCATGGATTAGCCAACCGCCCAACCACTGTAGTGATGGGATCCAATTAAAAATTTGGTTAGGTTTTGTCCCGGGTACCAAGGAAAAGAGTTCCAAGGCCCCCTAGCCGGATGTTCATGCAAAATAAAACTAGTCACACCACTCACACACCCAATATGAAATTGCCCTTTTTCAACCAGATTCAACCAGTTTAAAACAATCCTTTAATAAAACCATAGTATCATTGATCACCATCTTCCAATTTATCCAATTGATTCTTAATTTCCCATCATTCCTTCATCAGAGTATCTATGGCATCATTGGCAACTAGAACGCTCAGGAGCCGTTTCGATAGTTCCTAGCCCATAATACTTGGCAATATAATCACTTAACAAGATGGACTCTCGTTGAAGATCAGCAAGATCAACCAACAGATCCATATAAGGAGCCATGGACTCATCCATTGAAGACCAGCAAGGTCAATCAACCAGATCCATGCTCGATTTCAGAAAACAACTCCAACTCTGTTCCAATATCTTCCTCGACGCACGCGTGGGTATCCTAGGCAACCCAGAGCCCGAGCACCGTATGGTCAGCACCCTCTAGGATCCTTCGCAGGTAACCTAGCGCTTCACGCATAGGCCGCTTCCTTGGCCCCTCATCCACCGTACCGGAAGCTCACCATTTTAATCGCACCGAGGCTGGTCAAGACCTCGGCCGACCTTGCTACGCGAGACGTCCTTCATTGACTCCCCATCAGCAGTTGCAACTTCCTCATCACGACCTTAATCACAAGACGGTCAAAATGCTCCCCCCAGCATTCTTGACATAAAACAATCATTTACAGACAGCATTTACAAACAGCATTTACAAACAGTTTACGATACAATTTCTATTTTAACTATCATTTTTCCACATTATCCCTCCTCAATCTACATTACTTATTCCATATTCCATTTATATGTATACTCATCCCATCACATCATTTCCATCTCATCACTTCAGATTCCCCCACATCACAATCGTATATTCACATCCATACATCCACAACTATATGCGTACATTCACATCTACATGCGTACATCTACATCCCTATGCATACATCCACATCCACATTCACATTCACCTCCATACATCTACATCTACATGCATACATCCACTCCACATTCACATCCACATCTATACATCTACATCTACATGCATACATCCACCTCTACATCCACATCTACGTCTATACACCTACATCTACATGCATACATCTCCATCCACATCCACATCTACATCTATACATCTACATCTACATGTATACATATACATCTCCATTCACAACTACTTCTACATGCATACATCCATATCTCCATTCCCATTTACATCTATACATCTACATCTACATGCATCCATCCACCTCCACATCCACATCTACATCTATACATCTACATCTACATGTATACATCCACATCTCCATTCACATCTACATCTATACCTCTACATCTACATGCATCCATCCACATCTCCATTCACATCTACATCTATACCTCTACATCTACATGCATCCATCCACATCTCCATTTACATCCTCATCTACACATCTATTTCTACATGCATACATCCACGTCCCATGCATACATCCACCTCCACATTCACACTCACATTCATACATCTACATCTACATGCAACATCCACATCTCCATGCATAATAAAATTCTTTTAATTAATCTAGGATGATAGTTCCTAGAATATGGTAGGAATTCCTCTTTTTATACTTTGAATGAATTTATTTTATGCGTAATTTCTATAAAAATTTTGCCATAGTTCCGCTACTATGACTGATAAATCTCAATTTTTTTTCTAAGGGATAAAGCTCATTATTAAAGAAATAATTAGAATGGTCTCTAATTGGATCATCAATCCATAATGGTTTCTAATTGGATCATTAAGAAAACAATTAGAATGGTCTCTAATTGGATCATCAATCCATAATGGTCTCTAATTGGATCATTAAGAAAACAATTAGAATGGTCTCTAATTGGATCATCAATCCATAATGGTCTCTAATTGGATCATCAATCCATAATGGTCTCTAATTGGATCATTAAGAAAACAATTAGAATGGTCTCTAATTGGGTCATCAATCCATAATGGATTGAATCATCAATGTGCATAAACTAAAAGCATAGCAAAAAGCCATTAATTTGGCCTCAAGCATAGCTTAATCTTGGATTAAGGAAAGGCTTTATGAAAAGCTTCATTTGGATTGAGAATGGTTCATGAGTATGACCATTTCTTGAGTGAGAGAGAGAATTTACATAAAAACCATTAGAATTTAAACATAAATGGAATTTAACTTCTATAGCATTTATTAAATTATGTAACTCTTCACTACTATTCACCAATTAACTTCAATAGCATTTAAAAAACCATACCAATTAAACTTCTCAAGCTTGAGAGGGGTTGAGAAGAGAGAATCATTGAGAAATTATAGAAAGATCAAAATTCAATATACTTACCTTATAATTTGCTTGATTCTTTATTCACGGTAGAGGCCCCCAACCAATCAATTGGTTTAGTATGTTGATGGAGCCACCAATGGGGATTGAAGAAAGAGAGAAGTATCAGACTAGTGAATTATTAAAGAATTCACAACTCTTGGCTTAGGTAGAGTAGAGTAACAATGCATAAGACACTCTATATTTTGGCTTAGGTGGAGTAGAGTAACAAGCATAAGACTCTATCTAATTTGGCTTAGGTGGAGTAGAGTAACAAGGCATAAGACTCTATCTAATTTGACTTAGGTGGAGTAGAGTAACAAAGCATAAGACTCTATCTAATTTGGCTTAGGTGGAGTAGAGTGACAAAGCATAAGACACTATCTAATTTGACTTAGGTGGAGTAGAGTAACAAAGCATAAGACTCTATCTAATTTGGCTTAGGTGGAGTAGAGTGACAAAGCATAAGACACTATCTAATTTGGCTTAGGTGGGGTAGAGTGACAAAGCATAAGACACTATATAATTTGGCTTAGGTGGAGTAGAGTGACAAAGCATAAGACACTATATTTTTTTCAACAAGGGGAGGCTTCTATTTATAGGAAAATTTGAGCTCCTAACCAAACAAACTGATTCTAGAATTTTCCAAGTCAGTTTGGTTGAATTTGGACTAGATTTGGACCTAGTTTGGTTACTTTTTTATTCGGTTTGGTTCCATTTTGATTTGGTTTGGTTCAAGAGAGATGAGAGATAAAAATATCACATTATTTTTGAGTTTAAAACTCATTTAAGCATGTGAAATATGCACCTCCTTTAAAGAATTCCCCTTCCTTACATATGTGTCAAAATTTTATTGCTCATAGTTTTTTACTAATAAACCTTGTACATTTTCAACTCTTCATCTTATGTGAAATATGCACCTCCTTTAAAGAACTCCTCTTCCTTACATATGTGTCATAGTTTTTTTACTAATAAGCCTTGTACATTTTCAACTCTTCATCTTATGTGAAATATGCACCTCCTTTAAAGAACTCCCCTTTCTTACATATGTGTTTATTTACTAATAAACCTTGTACATTTTCAACTCTTCATCTTATGTGAAATATGCACCTCCTTTAAAGAACTCCCCTTCCTTACATATGTGTTTATTTACTAATAAACCTTGTACATTTTCAACTCTTCATCTTATGTGAGCATTTACTCATTTTTGGGTATCTTCTTTTACAAATTGGATTTATCTCCTCCCTACACATGGATTGATGCTATTGGCCCATAGGAACCTTAATTGGACCATAATCTAAAAATTTCTGAAAATCTAGACCCTTAGACTAAGGTTCTTTATACTTATTTCCATTTAATTCCAATTGCACATTGGAAAATTCTTTTTGAATTTCTATTTCAGGGGAACTTATTTTAATAAGATGAGTTAATTTTCTATCCAAAAATATTCATAATCTGAATATTCTCTCTCTAGCATATTTTCTCTCTCTAGGTTAAAACAGCCACAAACAAGATCTCTTATATTTCAGAAAAGGAATTGATTACAGGGGAATATACTAGACATCAAAAAGGGGTTGGGGGAGGAATCTTACATAGCCGAGGGGAAAAGCCCAGTGGGAGAATAGTGCCCTGGCTTGTTGATCTTATTGTGGAGTGAAAAGATGTAGGGGGAAAGAGAGCTTGAGCTCTTGCAAGCACACACACACACTCACAAAACCCTAATAGAGAACACACAAGGTGAGAGGCTGAAAATCTTCTTCTTCTCTACTCAACACTCAACACACCATATACAAGACTAAGAGTACACATAATATGAAAGGTACTCAACCAATACATACACGGGTTCTCTATAGTGTGAACCCGACTAAATGAGCTGGCGCTATAACTATGCCAGTCTCTAGACTGGCTGTCACACAGCTTGTCATCCCACTGGCTGCATATCACCCAAGATCTCACCAACCATGCCAGTGGTGTAAGTGTGGGGCCTATCCCCCAGGCGGGTCATCAGTGTCCACCGCCTCACTAGACGAGCTCGATATCTCAACACTCCCCCTCGAGCTCAACTCCATCTCATGTACACCAAGCGAAGCTCTGAATCTGCGGAGCTTCTCTGTACCCAATGCTTTGGTGAAGATGTCAGCTACCTGATCCTCTGTGCTGACATAAACAAGGTCAAGGTCTCCTGCTAAGACCTTCTCTCTGACGAAGTGGTAGTGAACCTCTATGTGCTTCGTACGAGCATGAAAGACTGGGTTCCTGGCCAACTGTATACTGCTAATGTTGTCACAGAAAATGACAACTTGTCTATCCATTGATAGACCCAAATCTGCAAGTAGCTTTCTCAACCAAGCTACCTCACATGCTGCCATAGCAGCTCCTCTGTACTCGGCCTATGTACTGGATAGAGCAATCGTAGGCTGCTTCTTGCTGCTCCAAGTCACAGCAACACTCCCCAAAGAAAACATGAATCCAGTAGTAGATCTTCTATCTGAGATACTACCAGCCCAATCAGCATCTGTGTACCCATGTACACATATCTCTGTCCCAGTCTCATAGAATAGTCCACAATGCAAAGTAGACCTCACATACCTCAGTATGTGTCTCACTGCATCCAAATGCGGTTTTCGTGGAACCTGCATAAACTAACTCACCAACCCAACAGCATAGCTCAAATCTGGTCTGGTGATCGTCATGTAGAACAAACTTCCTACTATGCGCCTGTACATAGTAGGATCCTCCAAGGTCTCTCCTGAATCTACACTCAACTTGCCATTCTGATCCAATGGCACAGAAATAGGCTTATAGCCTGTCATACCATACTTGGACAACATGTCCAAGCTATACTGTCTCTGCAGTAATCCAATACCATGTGGTGACCTAATCACCTCAATGCCCAAGAAATATCTGAGCTCCCCCAGATCCTTCATCTTGAACTTCTGTCTAAGCAAGATCTTTACATCAAAGATCTCTGCATCATGGTCCCCCATAATGATCAAGTCATCTACATAGATGACAACAAGCACAACCCCTCTATCACCATGTCTCACATACAATGAGAAATCTGCATTGGCTACATGAAAGCCAATGGTGACAAGATATTCAAAAATCTTGTCAGACCATGCCCTTGGTGCTTGTTTTAAGCCATACAAGGCTTTCTTCAACCTGCAAACATGCTTGGGGTGACTCACATCCTCATAACCAGGTGGCTGCAACATATACACCTCTTCTTGCAAATCCCCATGCAAGAATGCATTCTTTACATCCATTTGATGTAAAGACCATTTCTTTGACGTAGCCACTGCTATCACAACTCTCACCGTTGCCATCTTGGCAACTGGGCTGAAAGTTTCCTCATAATCAATGCCATATGTCTGCGCATATCCTTTGGCTACCAATCTAGCCTTGTACCTGTTTATGCTTCCATCACTGTTATGTTTTACTTTGTACACCCACTTGCATCCAATGGCTTTCTTGCCTTCAGGCAATTGCACTAAATCCCAAGTCTCATTTCCATATAGTGCATCCATCTCCTCATCCATAGCTTTCTCCCAACACACATTTCCAATAGCCTCATCAATGCATGTGGGCTCAACAACCTGCACAACCTTTGCCATATATGCATAGTGATGTGCCACCTAACCATCATAAGTAAACCTCTGCACAGGGTTCTTCACTCTCCCAGATCTTCGCAGTTTTTCATTCATGGCTTCCATAGCCTTCTTTACACCAGGTGTTCTCATAGCTGGGATCCCAAGCTCCTCATCAAGGCTAATATCTGAGCCACTAGACTCTCCATCAACATGAGAATGCCCTGCAGAAATGTCAGGCATACCAAGGGGCTCAACCACTTTCTCTTTTCCTTTACGTGATGTAGTAATCACTAGACTCTCCATCAACATGAGAATGCCCTGCAGAAATGTCAGGCATACCAAGGGGCTCAACCACTTTCTCTTTTCCTTTACGTGATGTAGTAATCACATTTGCAGGGCTGGTATTATGACGCAACCTGTCACTCCATGGTCTATCAACAGACCCACTAGATGAGGACTCTCCTGGTCCACTCAAAGACTGTGATTCCTGACCTGCATTTTGTGCAACCACACTTCCACTCACATCAGCCCCAATAGCTTCTTTTTCAGCAACATACAATATAAACAAGAATATTTTCATGTTTTAAACCCCTTGAAAAAAGTCTAAACAAGAATAATTCATGTTTTAAACCCCTGGAAAGAAACATAGACACTTTAATAAATACTGAAACAACAACAACAACAACAACAACAACAACAACAACAACAACAACAACAACGGAGTACTATTACAATTAAAAAAAAGGACTTTAAGAGACGGGAGAGATTAGAGCAATTTAAAAAAAAGGATTTTAATAGACGGGAGAGATCCATGTCCCTTCTTCCGCTTGGCGGGGGTTGGCCTCTTGAAAGAAACAAGAATAATTCATGTTTTAAACCCCTTGAAAGAAACATAGGCACGTTAATAGTAAATTTATAAATTATACAGAAATAACAGCAACAGTAACAGCAACAGCACAACAGCAACAGCAACATCAACATCAACAGCAACAGCAAAAGGACTTTAATAGACGGGAGGCAACAGGACTTTAATAGATGACGGGAGGATATTAAACAGGACTTTAATAGACGGGAGGATAGGACTTTTTTTTTTCAAAAAAAGGCTGGTATATTAGAGAAGAAAGGAGGAATCCAAGAAACAAATGCCACGTGTCCAACATGTAGTGGACAAGTGGCTAGCTACACGTGTCATCACATGCTAATTGACTATCTACTGGCTATCTATCACTTCCACTCGCTTGAGGCAGCTCCACCCTGCATGCAAATTCTCTCGTTCGATTCTGCGCTTGGGGGTGGCTTGATGAGGCTCATCTCTTCACCCTTTCTGGCGTACAGCTTCCTCAGCTTGCAGGGATCTGTCTTCATCACGAATTTCCTCCCGGCGAGAACATGGTGTGCTTTGAGAAGGTGCTCCTGGTGAGGTGGAGGAGGCAAGCTCTCAGGTGATTTTCTTGGTTGTTCTGCTTTATTCATTATGCTGTCGCTTCGAGGAATGGGAGGCGTCCAATGAGCGTCTCCTTTGAATGGCGATCTCCCCGGTCAGCCTGGAACCTCTGGTTCTTCTGCAGAGAATTGCTGGTGGGGTGCTGAGATGTCCGCTGAGGTGGACCGCTTCTCCTCCTCCTTCCTAGTGACGATCGATCTCCTCTCTCATCTTCCCCTAGCAAAGGGTCTGCCTATCCGGAGGGTCCTTCTTGCTCACCATTCTGAGCGTCGGATGAGGCATGCTGGGGAGCATCTTCTTGTTATTGGAATCACTTCCTCTCCCTTTTTAATCTATTTCTATTTCAATCCATGTGTAGGAGCCCTTAAAGGGTTCGAAGGGGGAACGCCCTCGGTATGGTATCTTCTTTCCACTTGGATCGCCAGCATGGCAAAAGGCGGGCAGGCATCCTCTCTCAGGAACAGGTTGAGCAAGTTCAGGGTATCTCTACTCTGATTCTTTTCTTTTCCTTGCAGGTGGATCAACGGAATGTGGGGCTTTACCTGGTTGTTCGAGTTCCTCGCTTTTGCAGGCTCTCTCAAAGCGTCACTGGAGGATTTTTCGTCTGTGTGGTTCCTTCTTCTTTCTTGGTCCACGAGTCCGACTGGAGGAGGAATTGTCCGACTGGAGGAGGAACAGCCTGTCCTCCAGGTCACTTACCTAGGCTTATCCCTCGTTGTCTCTGCCTTCTTGCAGGGATCTGTTTGGCAATTGTATTGAACTTTGATAGCATCCTGAATCAGATGTCTATTGTATCGAGATTGTATCTTACTGTGGGGGTTTGCATTGAATATTCTGATTAGAGGCATGATAGCTGCATGTAGAGCGTCTTTACAGACTACAGATTAATTCAATTAGAGATCTGTCTTTGGTCATGACTAGACTGATTTTTTCTCTGATTGAGTCCAGTTTGAACTTGGTAAAGTCTGAGGCTTTCTTGTTGTATTTGTTTTCTAGCTTTTCCTCAGAGTTGATTAGAGAAGGCAATCTTTTAGACTAGTATCTGCTGCATGATGAGCTTAGGCTAACTGAAAGCGGAGGTCCTTTGATTTCTGGATTGTTGAACGTTGGTGCTATTCTCAGCAACCATGCATGCCATAGATATTCACTTCTAATGATGTTCCAAAGAGTATCTGAACATCCTAAGGCTTCTCCCAGTAAAATCTGTTTCCAGGTTAAAGCTTTGCCAGTATGAGGAGGCCGTGGACGCGGTCAAGGAGGTGGCCGAATAGGTAATCAGAATTATGGCCAGTATAGCAGCAGCAACAACAACAGTCCCAGAATCAACAACAACACCAACACGCAAGTGGAAGAGGCAAATTCAGAGGCAGGGGGAGTCAAAGAGGCCGTGGAAATTGGCAAAGGCAATATAATGATGCACGTGAATGCTATTATTGTGGTAAGCCTGGACATGTGCAGGCAGAATGTTATAAGAAGCAGGCTGACATGCAAAATGGGAAAGTGCAGCAAAACAACTATGCATCCTCAAGCAGAAATAATGAGGATAATGAAAGGTTGTTTGTTATGCAGCATGTCATGAATGCCATGTCTGAAAATGTTGATGCAGCACAAAAAGATAATGTATGGTATGTGGATTCAGGTGCTTCGAACCGCATGACGAGTCATGGGGAGTGGTTTAAGGAGATGAAAAACCCGGAAAGACCAGGTTTTGTGGAAACAGGGGATGACAGTGCTCATCCAATTGCCCACGTTGGAGATGTGCCATTGTCTATGTGGGATGGCAAAGTGAAGTACCTTGCAGATGTACTTTATGTACCGAACATAACAAAGAATCTGGTTTCAGTTGGCCAGATGATTGAGCAGGGTTTGCAGGTTCGGTTTAACCCTGATGGGTGTTATGTTGAAGATTTCAAAGACAAGTGCAGGTTGGTTGCAAAAGGCAACAGAGTGGGCAACAGAGTGGGCAGAATGTTTACGTTGAATGTAGACATACGTGAAATGAGTGCTACGATGTTTGCAAATGGTTCAGGAATTGTTGCAGACACAGACATTTGGCATAAAAGGATTGGACATGTAAATGTGCAGAGATTGAAGTCTATGCAAACAAAAGGAATTGTGACAGGGCTGCCAAAATTTAAAGTGGAAGGTATGCAGAAAATATGTGAAGCATGCCAATTTGGGAAGCAAAAAAAGCATGTGTTTCCACGTAACAAATATGTGAGCAGAAATGCACTAGATGTTGTGCATTCAGATGTATGGGGTCCTACAAAGACAATATCTATGGGAGGCTGCAGGTATTATGTGACTTTCATTGATGACCACACAAGAAAAGTGTGGGTATATTTCATGAAGGAGAAGAGTGAGGTGTTCACTCACTTTCAGAATTTCAGAGTTTTGGTTGAAAAGAAAACAGGGAAATATGTAAAGTGCCTAAGGTCAGATGGAGGGGGAGAATACTTCTCCAATGAGTTCTCTGAATTTTTGAAGAAGAATGGTATTCGGAGACAGTTTACATGCAGATACACTCTGCAGCAAAATGGAGTTGCTGAGCGAAAAAATAGGCACATTGCTGAGATTGCGTGGGCATTGATGGAAGAGAAAAATATGCCGCATAGCTATTGGGCTGAGGCTGTTTCTACAGTAGTATACATCATGAACAGGACTCTGACTATAGCCATACATGATGTAACTCCAGAGGAGAGGTTTACTGGCAAAAAACCAGATTTGTCTCATCTGAAAGTCTTTGGATGCATTGCATATGTGCATGTGCCAGATGAGCTGAGAACTAAGCTGGATCCGAAAGCTGAAAAATGTGTGTTTATTGGATATTCCCTTGAGCAAAAGGGATACAGGTGTTATAACCCTGCTACATGTGAGTTGAGGGTATTCATTTATTGAACAACAGTAATAACATGTATTTAGTATTAGCTAAATGAAGACTATCATCCACATGTGGTGGACCCTATGAAATACTTATGAGCTCCAACATTGATCACCTTTGTCTTGCACTTTTGGGAAAGAGAAAACATAGGTATGATCTCTAACCCATGCTAGTGACTCTCTCATTCATCGTCTATATAGTTTGCAGTCCACTTATATGCTTTGTTGTTCCAGGAATCTTGTAGCATTGATGATTCATGGGATATCAGGACAAAACCACTGGCAGCATCAATTACTACCTCAAAGGGTAGAGAGAAATTTGGCAACTTCAGAACGTGATTGGTTACCAAGGCGCTCTTCAGCTTATCAAAAGCGCTCTGACACCTGGCAGACCATTGAAACGGGGTATTCTTCTTGAAAAGATTAGTCAAGGGGAAGCTATAAGAGCATACTTAGGTATAAAAATTCTGTACCAACCAATTAATCCCAAGAATCCTCTAACTTCTTTCACTGTCTTTGGTTCAGGCCAATCTATGACTACTTGGACTTTTATGGAATTTGGAGAAATTTCGTCTTTGGATACCAGAAAGCCCAAGTATTCAACATGGTCGTCGATAGAGAAAGTGCATTTGCTCTATTTTACAAAGAGTTGGTGCTTTCTTAGAATCTCAAGAACTTTACGGACGTGAGCTTCATGGTCAGCTGCATTCTTTGAGTAAATCAGAATATCATCAAAGAAAACAAGAACAAAATCATCCAAGTATTCTCTGAGAATGTCCTGCATTAGGCGATTGAATGTAGCTGGGGAATTTGTCAATCCAAACGGCATGACAGTAAATTCATAGTGCCCATCATAGCGAGTATTGATCTTTGGGATATCTTGATCATTAATCCTGATCTGATAATACCCTGATTTGAGATCTATCTTTGTGAAGATCTGGGCTCCATTTAGCCTGTCTAGAAGCTCATCAATCTGGGGATATGATACTTATTCTTACATGTCAGCTGATTGAGACCTCTGTAATCCACACAGAGTCTTAACGTTCCATCCTTCTTTTTCTAAAAGAAGACTGGCGCTCCCCAAGGTGAAACACTAGGTCTTACAAACCCTTGTTCTAACAGCTGCCTAAGCTGTTCCTTGAGTTCAATGGCTTCAAGGACTGGCATTTTGTATGTGCACTGGGCTATTTGTTCTATCTTATGATCTACTTCCCAAATCAGAGGCATCTCAGTTAGCTCTGCTGGGAATAAATCATCATACTCACTTAACCATTCTGGTTCTTTAGCCTTTAACTTTGTGTCTACCGGATTCATTTTGACAACATAAATGAGCTGCTTCTTTCTAAGTCCTTTCAATAACCTAGAAGCTTTTACTAATTGCAAAGCTGGGGATCCAAAAATTCTAGTTCCTTGAACTTTGTTCCCATGAAGGTCACAGAAGGAAATGGTTCCATTGTGACACTGAATGTCAGCTTGATTTTTGTGGAGCCAATCCATTCCAAGGATTCCGTCGAAAACTCCCAAAGGTAAGACTCTGAACTGGCAATTACATTCCCATCTAGATTAAACTAAATACGATCTATCTCATGGTGAGTGAAAAGAATCTTCCCACTGGCCAATTCAACTTGCATAGGTTTCCCTGATTTCTGTTCTAAGACTAGCTTATGCAAGCATCCTGTGGAAATAAATGAATGAGTACTGCCTGAATCAATCAAAATCTTGAATGGCTTCCCCTTATACTACTCAGCTAGAGACAGATGATAGAGAATTGACAATTTGGCCCTTGGTTTTCAATCGCGGCATAAATCTGACCTCTTTTCTCTTCCACTACTTCTGCTATCGTAACTGCTCTGGCTGCTGTAGATTGGAGTGGAACTCTTTCTCTTTGGCTACCCCAGTTCTAGGAGGCAGTTCTAAGACTACTCTGAACAGAGGTAGATGGTTGATGAGCTGGAGTCCTCCTGGGATTGCCCTAATTTTGGCGAGACGGCCCTGATTTGACTAATACGAAGGGGCTAGTCTCTGCACTCTGGGTCCTTGACTTCCCTGTCCTCTTGACATGGCAGGAGTCGAGCAATCTTTAAGCTGGTGACCGAAACCCTAACACCCAAAACACCTGTTCTCACTTCTAAGCTTATCCCTCTAAATCCTTGAAAGAGGTGGAGCTCCTGAGAAAGTGTTTGGAGGGAAGGGTCTTCCTTCACTTCTGAATTTCCCAGCATCTTGATTCTGATTAGGGCCTTGCTGCCTCTTTGGGGGTGGAAAGTTTGAAGCACTTCCCGGGGTTTGGAATCTTTTAAAGTTTGAGGGTGCAGGCCTCGACGGGACCTTAACAACAAATGCTTTAGCAAAGTCATGATTCTAACAAAACAATATTTTTGTCAACTTAACTTTGTAAACAAATTTATGACGATTTAATTTTTGAGATTTATTTCTTAAACAAATAAATATTCCATCATAATTCTTGAAAACAAGATTCACTCTGATAATTTTATTAACCAATATTCACAACCACGAAAACAATTTGGAATCTTTTGCAAAACATCATTTACTATCAAAAGTTTTTGATATATACATAGAGCGTCTCGGCTCTAAAAGTCACCGCCTCAATCGCGTGTGCATAAAAAGGCGATACTGCAATGGAGACATGCTATGATATACACGATTCATCACTGATAATGGTGCTGTAATTCTTCTCCTAGGAATAAAGTAGCTAAGAAGTCTAAAAATACGGCAAGAATTTCAAAAATTCTGGGGTGAATGATTATAGAGTTGTACATAATGAATAACTCCTAGCCTTATCAAGATCATGGTTAGCAAGATATTCTGTCTGAGTCTGTGTCGTTGATTGGTATTGACGTGAATACTTTGCCCTCTAGAGAACCACATATGCTGACGTCGCTCTACTGGATCACGAAAGTATAGATCCTCAAAGTGACGAGCGAGTCTCACTCTGCTTTCTCAGGTTGTAGCAGAGTTGATGAGATTTTCGAAGGCAAAGGTGATCATATCGTGACTCTGGGAGAGTCCAGGAATGCTAGACAAATTTGGGGTATCCATCTAAAAATCCAGTTCAATTTATGAAGTTCATTTCAAACATAATCTTAGCAAGTCAAAACATTATTTCCCATATTTACTTTAAAATTTTAGGCGATTTCTGTTGTTGTTTTGTAAGTTTACTACAGTGCTTTGATACCAGCTGTGAGACCCCTCTACCCCCTCCGCGTACCTGATTCTTGATTGTTGCTAGCAGCGGAAGTAGCTTCCTCATATGCGGGGCAGGGTTTCCCACACTCGGAGCCTCGCCCTCGAATGTCCGGACATGAGACTAATTTGGTGGTCATTCCGAAATTGAAACTGAAAAAATTTCCCTTGCTCGGAAAACGGGGACGATTCCACCTTTTTTATTTTTTATGAGTTTTCTAACGGGTTCAAGCGATTAAACTATCACTGACTTATTTGAAGAAATCAACGCTTATTCCTAACCAAAATCAGGCACAACCGTTGATCTAATCATCTAAGGAAATCAACGCTTTTTTCCTAACCGAAATCAGGCACAGCTGTTGATCTACTCATTTGAGAAATTCTTCAGGGTTTTATTTAACTACTCGAATTATAAGCGTATTCCTATTATTTTAATTTAAATATTAAAACTCCAATGATTCCAGCCTAACCCCATCCCGCCCATGGGTTAGCCACCACCCAACCACTGGAATCGATAGAACCAGCCAAGTACTCACCTACCCATAATTGAATGCCTTTCTTTACTTTTGCTTTCTCGAGAATACAGATATGCACACACTCCTCTTTAAAACTTTAACATATAAAATAATCCATTGACAAATAGTTATTGGTTACAGATATCATAACTCAAAATTTCCATCTAGTCCCTTGTTTCTCAAAAAATAGTATCACTTTGGACTCTTCGTTGAGACCCATTGGTCAGCAAACGAGATCCAGTAACAGATTATAATAATCATTTCATCCATCATACATATCTTCCATGACATACGCATGGGTGTCCTAGGCACCGCGAGCCCGTGCATCACCTGGTCAGAACCCTCCAAGATCCTCCTTTACATGTCATGGCACTTCACTCAGAGACCACTTCCTTAGCCCTCGCCTATCATATTGGAAGCACACCATTTTTCAACCATACCAAGGAGGCTGGTCAAGACCTGGGCAGGCTTTGCCACGTGAGCCATCCTTTGAACACTCCCCGCCGCCAAACTTTCCTTAAAAAAACATATACCAAATGCTTCCTCCACTCCAGGATCCTCCTTACGTGTCATGGCACTTCACTCAGGGACCACTTCGTCGGCCCTCGCCCATCATACCGGAAGCACACCATTTTTCAACCATACCAAGGAGGCTGGTCAAGACCTGGGCAGGCTTTGCCACGTGAGCCATCCTTTGAACACTCCCTGCCGCCAAACTTCCCTTAAAAAAACATATACCAAATGCTTCCTCCACTCCAGGATCCTCCTTACGTGTCAGGGAACTTCACTCAGGGACCACTTCGTCGGCCCTCGCCCATCATACCGGAAGCACACCATTTTTCAACCATACCAAGGAGGCTGGTCAAGACCTGGGCAGGCTTTGCCACGTGAGCCATCCTTTGAACACTCCCCGCCGCCAAACTTCCCTTAAAAAAACATATACCAAATGCTTCCTCCACTCCAGGATCCTCCTTACGTGTCATGGCACTTCACTCAGGGACCACTTCGTCGGCCCTCGCCCATCATACCGGAAGCACACCATTTTTCAACCATACCAAGGAGGCTGGTCAAGACCTGGGCAGGCTTTGCCACGTGAGCCATCCTTTGAACACTCCCTGCCCCGCCAGTTGTTTACAACCGAACTTTCCTTAAAAAAACATATACCAAATGCTCCCTCTCCAGCATTCTGGCGTAAGACAGTCCTTTAAGAAAACAGGGTTTCTATGCAAGTTTTCAGTTTAATTTTCTTTTGAATACAAGGAGTATTTCTTGAATCAGTATCCCCAAAAATTCTTGATCGAAATTCTGAATTTCATACCAAAATTCCTCGAATTCTATAACCTTGATCCATAGATCAATTCGAAGGGTCTCAAACTTAGTTTCAGATTTGGCGAGAGTTTTGAGAGTATTTTTCTAAACTGGTCACACCTTCTTTCCTCGAAACTGACAAAAAAGTTTGGTCTTAGTCATAGTCTGATTTAAGGTTCGAGTCGGATAAGATTTTTCCTGAACTATCTTTCTCGAAAAGGTTTGATAATTCAGTTACTATTTTACTGAATTTCTTTCTTTGAATATTCACTTAACTGATTTCTAAATTAGTTATGAATTCCAATGAGAAATAAATTAATCATTTATCTGAATATTTCGATCTCGATAGATTTCTTAAATTTTCTTTTTATAATCCGTGTGAATATAAAACGATAAAAATTTCTCTCAGAGTATTTAATTATTCATTTATCAAATATTCATAGAATTTAAGCATAGAATTTAAGAGAATTCTAATTTTGATATAAAAATTCCTTATGCATCTATTTATGCATAAAAATCAACTTCAATGGGAATAACACTTTTATAAAAAAATGCTTTTATGCATAAAATCAAATTTACTAGGACTAACACTTTTAAAATAAAAAGAATTTCTTTATGCATCTATTTATGCATAAAAATCAATTTTTATAAGAATAACACTTTTATAATTAAAAAATTCCTTTATGCATATTTCTATGTATAAAAATTTAAATTTAATAAGAATAACACTTTTATAATAACAAAATATCCTTTATGAATCTTTCTATGCATAAAAATTAATTTTAATAAGAATAACACTTTTGTAATAAAAAATTCCTTTATGCATCTTTCTATGCATAAAAATCAAATTTAATAAGAATAACACTTTTATTAAAAAAATTCCCCGGCTTGTATATATGCCCATCATTCTAGGGGTAACTCATCTTTGTACATTGACACAATCTAATACATTGTGTGTTGTGTGCATTCTTGCTTCTTCTTCTCCAAGCTTTGTGTGCTTTCCTGCAACCCTAATTCCAACAATTGGTATTAGAGCAGGCATCGGTTCCCAGGGCTACGCCGCCAGCACCCTTCGACTCATGTTCTCCGATTGAGGTGAGCTTTCACGAGCGCTTACAGTTCCCTATACTCTGCAAATCAGCCCCTAGGGCTATGCCTTCTCAGAAATTGCATTACAAGTTCAGATGTATCTGAAGTCGTTTCGGGCTCCGTTTTTGCATTACAAGTTCTGCACATGTGTTTTCATCATTTTGTGCAGAAATTTCGACAGTGCAGCTCTCTACAAAACAGGCATACATATTCTATTGTGGGCCATGCTACATAGCACGAGTTATTTTCTATTCAGTATTTGCTTCATTACAGGGAGCTTTTGCATCAGTTTCAGTCAGTGGCCATGGCTGATAATAGCAATGATCTATTTCGTATGTTGTCTACTGCTGATGACAAACTAGATGGAGACAGCAACTACCCACTTTGGGCATACATGATGCAACATGTTTTGGTTGCAAAAGGAGTGTGGAACATTGTGCAGGGTATGGATGTACGTCCAGGTTCTATGGATGTACGTCCAGGTTCTATGGATGTAGGATCTATTGAGGATGTTGCAGGCTCTAGTAGCTCTACTGTTGCTGCTATTTTACCCCCACTGCTGATGAACAAGCTCGTTGGGATGGTAAAGATGCGCAGGCTCATGCCTTGATTGCACTTTCTGTCAAACGTAACATCACTCCACATATTCGTTCAGCTAAAACAGCAAAACAGGCTTGGATATTCTAACTGGTTTGTATGCAGGTCGTAACGAGGCAAAAATCTCTTACCTGCGTAAAGAGCTAGAATTGAAGATTATGCAGGAAGATGATGACATGAATGTTTTTCTTATTGCTGAGATTAAAGATCTCAAGGAACAATTGATTTCTATAGGTGAGATTATTCTTGATCATTCTCTTGTGCAGACTATTCTTGATGCTTTACTTGAGTCATATCAGACTTTTGCTTCCACGTGGAGACTTGTTACTGAGGACACCCATGCATGCCTTGAGTAATCATCAATGAAAGTCACGAAGTACAAGTGTTTACCAAATGATGGAGTTTGCATAGGCCCACATACATCACTATGTACAAGTTGCAATTTGCGAGTGGCCCGCATAGAACCATCCTTTGGAAATGCAGAACGCTGCATTTTGCCCAAAATACAGCCTTCACAAACATGTTTCAATGGTGCCTCAAGAGGGGGAAATGAAGCAACCATATCAAATTTTTGCAAACGCAGCAAACTAGCAAAGTTTAGATGACCAAAACGAGCATGCCACAATTTTGCATCTGAAACTGCCTTTTCATCAAAAACTGCATTTGCTGAATCTTCCACACACTTGTCATAAGAATTGAGCCTCTAGAGCCCACGAAACAAGGTGCCAGATACAATAATCGTATCACCAGAAGTCAAATCATGAACAGTACATCTATCATCCACAAATTTGACTACAAGTCCAAGTCTAGCAAGCGCAGAGACAGACAATAGATTCTTCTTTGTCCCTGGCACATACAAAGCATCTGAAAGTGTGAAAGCGCTGCCATTTGCAGTAGTAAGCATAATTTTACCAATGCCCTTCACTAGGTAAGAAGCATTATTGGCACATGTGATAGTATTCCCATTAGGGACAGCCTCAAGATAAGTGAACATATCACGATGCGAGGTAATGTGCTTTGTAGCACCACTATCAAAATACCATACAACATTAGAGTCAACAGAAACTGCCAAACATGCATCATGTAGTACAGATGGGTCAAACTGGCAATACACACTAAACGCCCATTCTATATCCTACACAACATTTGCAGAATCTGCATTTGTAGAAGCATCCGCTATTGTGGTTGCATTTGACTCTTTCTTCTTTGCCTCTTTAGCCTTTAGCTTAGGGCGATTCTTAATGACATGATCAGTTGCTTTACAATAGTTGCACCTGATCTTTTTCTTGTCGCCTTTATCAAGAGCCTTCTCAGACCTATTATTGCTACTTGTGGAAGGAGAAGAAGTTGCGGACCTATTAATAGGAGAAGAAACAGTGGAAGGGGCTGCCTTTCCACTTCTTCTCTGCTGGGCAGCAACAAATGCCTGATCAACTACACGCTGCCTAGCCCTGTTCTGCCTGGACTGTGCTTCTTGCAAGAGCTTGTTGACTAAAGTATCATACTTGACAACATGTTCTTAAGAACTCCCATCACCTTGAAGGGGAGAATGGCACCACTGCCATTCTCAATGAATAATGGTAGTGGTGCCATTCTCAAGGCCTCCCATCACCTTGAATGAATGGAAGAATAGTAGTGGTGCCAATCTCAGGGCCTCCCACATCACCTTCATGGGGGAGAATGGCACCGCTGCCATTCTCCCCCATGGCGTTAGGGAGAATGGCAGTAGTGTCATTCTCCCCCATTTTAGATTCACAAATTTTTAATGTGACTTTAAATTTTCATTCTCATCCCCATTATCCTCACTCTCCCTCTTTATTTTGAATATGAGTATGGCACCAGAGAATTTTGAATTTTCCTCCTTGGATTCCAAAACCCTAGTTTCAAAATTTCCCTCCCAGACTTAAACATTGTGTATCCAATATCCTTAACAATTTCCTCTTAGTATTTTTATCATTTTTGGCGTGTAAAGTCGAGTGTTCATATGCAATCCCCACTCACATGTTCACTTTCTTGTGGATTATTTTTTTAATGTATGTACATACGTATGTACATACACATAAACATAAATAAAGTTCCATAAGATTAGGATTAATTGGTATCCATATACTAATTTTAAACTAGATAACTCTAATCTAAACTAATTAAGCTAAACTAATCAAATACTAATTATATTATAAATACTAATTAAATATGAAGTATGCACTAATTAAACTAAACTAATCAGATACTAATTAGATTATAAATACTAATTAAATAAAAACTATAATCTAAACACTAATTGGATTTTAAACTAATTAAAGTAATTAGAGAGTGAGAGAGAGAGAGCATTATTTGTGTGTGTGTGTGTGTGTGTGTGTGTGTGTAAGAGAGAGAGAGAGAGAGAGAATGGCACCACTGCCATTCTCCCTTACATTCAAGGAGAATGGCAGTGGTGCCATTCTTAAGAACTCCCATCACCTTAAAGGGGAGAATGGCACTACTAACATTCTAAAGGAAGAATGGCAGTGGTGCCATTCTCAAGGCCTCCCATCACCTTAAAGGGGAGAATGGCACCACTGCCAGTCTCCCTTACATTCAAGGAAGAATGGTAGTGGTGCCATTCTCCCTTACATTCAAGAAAAATTGGTAGTGGTGCCATTCTCAAGGCCTCACATCACCTTCATATGGTAGGTAGAATGGCAACAATACCATTCTCCCCCATGGCATTATGGAGAATGATAGTAGTGTCATTCTCCCCCATTTTTTATTCTCAATTTTGAATGTGATTTTGAATTTAAATTTTAACCCCCATTATCCTCACTCTCCCTGCTTATTTTGAATATGAGTATGGCACCAATTTCTATCCATTGAATTTTGAATTTTCCCCCTTGGATTCCAAAACCCTAGTTTCAAAATTTCCCTCCGAAATTCGAGCATAGGCATCTAATATCCCAAAAAATTTATCTCCCGATATTTTGATCATTTTGGGCATGTAAAGATGAGTGTGCATACGCAATCAACAATAGTAAAGCTACAATCAAAGGTGCACTTTCTTGTAGTTTGTTTTTTTATGTATGTATGTATGGGTCCATCGCTCTAAATTAGACTAATTAAGCATAAATTAAATTAAACTAACCAACACTTATTAGGTTATAAATAGTAATTAGAAACAAATCATATTCTAAACACTAATTAGATTTTAAACTAATTAGTGTAATTAGAGAGAGAGAGAGAGAGAGAGAGAGAGAGAGAGAGAGAGAGAGAGAGGGTTTGTGTGTGTGTGTGTGTGAGAGAGAGAGAGAGAGAGAAAGAGAGAGAGAGAGAAAGAGAGGGTGAGAGAGAGAGAGAGAGAGAGAGAGAGAAAGAGAGAGAGAGAGAGAGAGAGAGAGAGAGAGAGAGAGAGAGAGGGGTGTGTGTAGGTTTTTGAGAGAGAGAAAGAGAGGGGTGTGTGGAGAGAATAGTGAGAGAGAGAGAGAGAGAGAGAGAGAGAGAGAGAGAGGGTTTGTGTGTGTGTGTGAGAGAGAGAGAGAGAGGGGTGTGTGTAGGTTTTTGAGAGAGAGAGAGGGGGGTGTGGAGAGAATAGTGTGTGTGTGTGTGTGTGTGTGTGTGTGTGTGTGTGTGTGACGACTCAGGAAAACAAAGTTGTAGTACTCCAAAAATACTACAACTTCCTCATATAGAGTTTTACAAAATTCCTTTTGGAACACCCTCAAAAACGTGCTGCAAAACAAGAAAAAAATTCTCAGGAAATTTTTTTGTCTTGAGACAGTGATGATGGAAAATAGGTTTTAGGACCTCCTCTTCCATCTGGGAAGTTCCTAGCATACGCTTTTTCCGAAAAAATATCTCTAAGAAGTCGTTCACATGCGTATAGCGCCTAAGCTAATTAGGATAAATGGACACCCATTTGATCCAACGAAGAGTACGCCAAGCCTCTTAAGGCTATAGATAGGTTGTGGGAAAGTATAAAAGGTTTTTAAAAAAAACTGTAATTGCTCATTAAGGAGCATTTAGGCACTCCGACATGGCCATGATAGAGGGAGTGCCAGGGATCACACAAGGACTAAACCCAATGGCTATCATCTTCAAGCCAATGAGATCTATGCCACCAATTCACCTCCCCATGCCATTGGCCATGCCTATAACAAGCGTGTGATCAGGTTTTACACCCCCCTTGACTTCGATCCCACCGGGCTTTGGTCCCTTGCCTAACATTCCTGCAAATCCTATAAGTAACAACCCTTTCCTAGATGCCCACACCTTGGACATACTGACTAGTCTAGGAAGGGGGTGGCCCAAGGACTCACTAAGTCTCTTCCAACAAGAGCACTCACATACGGCCTCAATGATTCGTACAGAAATACAGCCATACAAATTTCCAAAATTATGGGCAAATATGACGGAACAACCGACCCTGTTCAATTCATTCAAATGTTTGAACAGAGATGTGAAGCCTTTGCCCAATTGCCCTACTAAGGTACATCGTCGAACTTATGCTTAGAGGGAAAAGCTAGTCGATGGTTCATCACATTGATGCCAACGATCAAGACCAACTTCAAAACCTTAAAATCAACCTTTATACATGGCTTTTCTAGACAAGGTGCGATGGAGTGCAATAACAGAACTCTATTCAATTGAGCATCAACCAAATGAATCCATTAGAGATTTTATCCTTTGGATAAAACTCTTGGACTCACGTTGTGAGTCATGGGAAAAATTAAACGATATTCAATTGAAAAGATGTTTCGTGATGGGCTTGAAAAATAACAGCTTCAACTTGATCATTGTATTCAATCCGGAAACATTCGATCAATGTTGCAAAGAAGCAATACGATTAGATGACAACATGGTAGAAGATAATTATGCTATGAGGTGTTCCTCATCTAAACCAAGTGAAGCAATGGCAAAAGAAAGATCGATCTTGGAATTGAGATTCCTAGAATTTTATGCAGCCTTGCTTAAAACCTTATAGCAAACATCTCTCTGAGAGGATTTACATTATTTATATGTAACTTGTACATTTTTATTCCTTTGTCTAGTTGTTTATGGTTTTGCAGTGAAACAATCTCGAAAAATAAAATAAAAAATCCATAAAAACGCTAAAAATCACAAAATACTCATACAAAGGACCTCAGTAACAAAAAATTCTAGTGTGCTAGATTAGGTGCTTATGCATTTGCGATCATGAAAAATTATCTCTTAATTTTATTCTAACCTGACCTTCGAATATAAGTTTTCATCTCACGCACTGATGTTAGGGAGTGGTACTAAACATGTACACTCTTGTCAATCTAACTGTTAGGGATCCTCATTTGTGACCTTTTTGGGTGCACAATTGTTGAAGTACAAGGAACAAGACTCAATTAGACACATTATAGAACAGGTAATGAGGAGACACAATAATAGATAACATAAACATAGAACACAAACACAAGCATGAGTCACTTCGTATATATATGTAGACAATCTTGTTGAATTAGAATATCACCATCAAGACACAAGGAAACTAGAATTCCATTACTAACACACATCAAGTGGTAAAGAAATAAGCAACATGATTAATGAGGGTAACTCTAACATCTAGGAAAACTCTATAGCTCAATATGCTAATATGTGACTCAATATGCTAATATGCTACTATATGTCACAACATATCCAATGTATCTCTCAATATACCCCTCAATATTTCTAATATGCCTTACAAGTGAGCAAGAGGGCTTCTTGTATCAAATATTTCTCACCTCTTCTCAAGAATTACATTAAGAGATAGAAGAAGCATTCAACTTTGGATTGTCTAAGCACATATGTCACTATTACATGTTCTTTTTGGCTACTTTTGACATGTGTCTCCTTATATAAAATATTTCTCATCCTTTTCTTAAGAATTACATTAAGAGATAGAAGAATCATTCAACTTTGGATTGCCTCAGCACATATGTCACTATTACATGTCCTTCTTGGCTACTTTTGACATGTGTCTCCTTGAATTATTTCATCAAATATTTGTTAACTTGGAAGATAGGATCAACCCCACCTTTGCAATAAAAGGATCATAACCAAGCCAAGATATAGGAATGGACATAATCCATATCCATGAGAAGCCATACATTAACCCACACATGAAAGGTTATGAGCTAGCTCTCATGAAAGCCCAAGGGTGGAAGTACCATGTACTCCAAGAAGACAAGATGCCTATCACATAAAATGAACAAGAAGATATCAAAAAGGGTATAATAGTCATAGGGCTGGTGCCTTTTATAGTCCCAAGGCCCACATTCCCTAACACTACATGTGTAAATGTCCCTAAGCCCCATTTTCCTAGGCCGATCTCCCATGTGCCTATGCATCATAAGATCCCTTTGTTTACAACCTTGATCCCATATAAAGGCCCCTCAATTACACATGCCCAAAGTCTCCTTAGTCCACATAGGACTTCTAGAAGGATTATTCTTTATTATGAATACTTCCACACACCTCCACAAGTTTGGCATGTGTTATGCATCTTCTTTTACTAGAATTGCTAGCCTATGTAGACATAAGGTCCACTCCTATTTTATGACTCATCACCCATTCTATATTTAGCAATGTAACCTTTACTAATGTATTTATAAATCATACACTCATGGTATTAAAAATTTCACTCATTCAATACATAATTTTACTTAGGAATCCTTCATGTGAAACTAAACATTTAGAGTCAGATCATCATAAAGCTATTGACAATGATTCACCATAATGTTGCCACTTCTCATACAAGCTTCCCAATTTGCCATCAAAATCTCATGAGAAACTTAGCTCCAACCTCCTTCTTGGTGAACATTATATTGGCATACTAAATCTCTTTAAATCTTGGGTCCCACATGGATAATCCACCACACATATATATTATACATTACAACAATAAAGAAACCTTGGCAAAAGGAAACTTTTGGTGTTGCATCTCCCTCAAACAAAAATGGAACTTTGTCCTCATGATTTTGGTGGCAAGACCATGCATTGAATTCTTTTTCAATTCACGTTAGGATCCCCCATGTAAGCCATTACCTTTTTAAAGTATCCCCTGGATCCTTTGAAGTAAATTATTGAAATAAGAATCTTTAAAACACATGGATAAATCATAAGCTCCCTTTGAATTACATTATTGAAATAAGAATCTCCAAAACATAGGGAAAAAGAATAAATTATTGAAGTAAATTATTGAAATAAGAATCTTTAAAACACATGGATAAATCATAAGCTCCCTTTGAATTACATTATTGAAATAAGAATCTCCAAAACATAGGGAAAAAGAATAATCTCCCTTTGAAGTATATTATTGAAACACGAATTTCCAAAACACATGGATAAATCATAATCTACCTTTGAAGTACATTATTGAAGTAAGAATCTCCAAAACACATGGATAAAGCATAAGCTCCCTTTGAAAGCTTCCACACATTGGTAGAACATATAGCCATTTTTATCATCTCTAAGCCTCCATTCTTAAACAAACCTTGAAAGGTTATCACACATGTAAACAAATTTATAAGAACATCCATGTGATCTTCATCAATATACATACCATCCCAAGAGCATTCATCATCAATGCTAGACATGTCTTCATGGGAGAATGCATCATCTGTAGATATTTCATCACAACTTTCATTGTGAGTTCTCATCACAAAATCATAAAAAACATACATTATCTTGGTCCTTACCTTTGTCAAAATCTTCACAAGCATGTATGTCTATCTGTTCTTTCACAATACGGTCCATAAGTTCCCCCCCCCCCCCATAGCATTATCACAAGTACAATCATCAATACCATCATCCTCATGAACACCTTTTCCATTTGTAAAATCCACTTGTTGAAAGGTAAGAGGCAAAAAAACCAATCATATCATTTATAAAGCTAGTATCACCTTCAAAACCTTTATCACTTGCAACATGATTAAGGGTACCACATTTATCATTACTACCATAGAGTAGCCTTTCCACATTACCCCATTGATATCAAAGAGATAACAAGAAGAAAAATTCTCATCATCATCACTTGAAGCCAATTATCATTCCAAGCATGTCCTTTGAAGAAATTCCACCAAAGATAGTTATATTCAAGCGTTCATCACCATGTGTCAAAAGTGCTTGCAATGGAATCCTATCATTATGATCTCCATGTAACGCAACATCTAAAGTAGCTCCACTTGTTACTTCAACATCCAAAGTAGCTTAATACTTTAACATCATGTACTTGATATTCTTCTTGAACCACCTACGGGAGGCCTTATTTCACAAGCCTGGTGGGAGCATTAGAAGAAGGCGTAACCATTGGTGTTGGGCAAAACTGGAAATACCTAAGGTTTTGGTTGATCTGTATACTCCTGAAATGGGATCCTTTAATCTTCTTGAAGAGAATAATAAAAAAAAACTCATAAATTATATCAAATATCAAAACAACTACTTGAATTAAATTGAAAATTAAAGCACATAACAAAACATAAGGCAAGAGAAAGAAAAACATCACCATCAATCTTCCCCCCCCCTTATGCGTGGCCTTCCCCCACACAAGAGTATTTTTTTATTAGCTTTCTTTCCACCAAAAATAGGCCATAGCCCCAAAATATACAAAATGTGCTTTTAGAGAGCACGGCACTCTTCTTTTACAAAAATAGAGTGACAAATATTGGGACTAGGGTAAAGCCATAGGCTTTAATAAATTCCACATTATAAATGTATCTTTCCTAAAGTTCAAAATAGAAAAATCATTTGCTAAGGTTACAAACTACGCTTGTAAAAATAAATATGATGCACATAAGAAACATTCTCCTCGACATTATTTATCAATCCTCGTAATCTTCATTACCTAAAAATATAAGCCCAATTAATGATTAAATTAATCCCACAAATATTAAACAGGCACAAACCATAACCAACTCATGACTACCAGGCGTAAGTACTTCTAGGGATCACCCTGCCAATACAAACCTAACTGAAATAATCATAGACGGCCCCAAGCATACGTCATATACCGCACGTATTAATATTTATAGTGGTGTCACCCACGATATTAACCTAGCCGGCATGACACAAGAGTAACCTAGGCATCCCCAAATTACTCAAGAGGGAAGAATAATATTCTTAAAGAGGACTTAAAATATATTCTCATAACATCCCTCTTGCTTGAGTTTACAATTGTCCTCAATTGCAGGTTTGCTGGGTTTGAAAAGAACAAAGGATCTCAGGATAAGCTCGAAAAAATTTCTCGGCATCCATTTTGCATCTTATTTGAGGATGGTTTTTGAATGCCAAAAGATATTTAATTAACATAGATCATAACAGTCCCCCCCCCGCCGTTGGGAATCAACTGGCGCAATCAATGAGTTGAAAATAAAACCAAACAAGTGAACGTATGTGAAATGTATCTAAGTGTCCCATACCACAGAGGTACCTTCCACATACAAACACTTGCTGGTGAAAGATAGAAGACATAGATACGTCTGGTGTAGCTAATTCCCTCTGAAACTTTCATTCTGACAACACTTTTCTCTATCCTCAAAATTAGACTACAAGTCTTATGCCAAAAAATAAATTAGGTCGAAATGGAAATTCTTGTCAACTTAAGATTGAAAAAATAATCACTTACATTATTGTCAATAACTTGATGAATTCTGGGAATTTGTTCTTGATCTTAATCTTGTAATTGTCTAACTAAATTCTCAGGATTTGTTTTTTATCTTAATCGTGATGAATTCTCGAGATTGGTTTTTGATCTTAATCTTAATCTTGTAATTGTCTAACTAAATTCTCGAGATTTATTTTTTATCTTAATCTTAATCTTGTAATCGTCTAACTAAATTCAAAAATTATAGTCTTTGAATAGGTTTATAATTCTTAAATTTGTGAATCTTACTTGTAAACAATGAAATCTAAAGGGGATCTTGATCTTAAGCTTAATCTTAAACTTGAAATCAGAACTTGAATAATGATAGACATCTTGCGCCCTAGTTGATAGCAAGAACTTGATATACTAGTAATGAATCTTGGCTTAGATTAAAAATACTTGAATGGACGATTGAGAGATTAGTCTTTAATTAATCATAATTGCAATTTTTGAATAAATCTTGCTCTTAAGGGGTTTAAATCTTGTGGTTGAATATATCTTTAACTTAGAGCAATTCTTGGTCTAGAAAGAATCTTGTACTTGGATAGATCTTAAACTAGAACACTTGAAAATTTAGACAACTTTACTTGAATTGGTATAAACTTCGTAATTGTGATTGGTATACAACTTAAGCTTGGTTTCTAGTCACTTGAGAGCTATTTCTTTACTTTTCTCATCATCACTAAATTCGATGGTGAAGCAATTGATAACTTGAATCAAAGACTGGAGAAACTTGCTTGGTTCTTGAATCTTCAAATTGGTCTTAATCTTCTATGAAATGTCTAGCAATAATTTTTACTTGAATTTGGGCAACTAGATCTTGAAGATAATTTTTGCTAATCTTGTCTCGATCTTTCTAGTTAGGTCACGGTATCTAAAATTCTTTTCAGGAGCTAAAGTTTTCTAACTAGGTCTAGAAGGAAAAAATATTTAGAAAACAGATACAAAAGCAAACAAGAAATTGTATACAATAAATAATTTTTTTACACATACCTCCACCTTTGGTTAATGTGTCGAGTGCGTTAACCTCTTCGGTGTCAAACATGTCCTTTTGTGCAATTTGGTTCTTCTTTCTAGTTGGGCAAGATTTAGCATAATGTCCCATCTGCTTACACCTGAAACACTTGACAATAGGCAGCTTGGATACGATGTCATTGGTCGGGCTATGCATGTCAGATGCTTCCATAGTTTTAACTTTCTTCTTAATATATTTGTTCATTCTAGACAGATGTCGTTCAATCTTTCTTTGAAAGTTGTCCCAATGCTCTCGTTCTTGATTCCTAAGAGAATATAGAGAGAATTAAGCTGTTCCTGAATAGTACGACAGTGCTGCGGATATTCACCCATTTATTGACAATTAAAAGGAATAGGAAAAATTAAAACAAGAGAAAAGATAGGGTTTCTTATCTCATATGGAACGTCGAGCTAGATGTGAGTCCTGCCAAGTTAGCTCAATACACAAATGCATAAATTTTCAAGAAGTAATCCATGTACTCTTTAAAATTAGAAAACTAGCCGTAGATTAAAGCAACATTTTAATGATATCTTCACTAACAAGCTATTTATATTATTCGTACTTCATGAGGATTTAGAAAACAACATTATTCACAAGAATTTGACAACTCTCAAAATTTCTCTTGAGGTAAATTCTAAAAATCTGTAGAAAAAATCCAAACTAACTATATGTACATGGGATCCTTTTCCATAAAATATGATGGAAATAGTCAAAACAATTATTTTCTTTGTAAAACATTTTATTGATCTCATTTAAGCTTATTTGAAAACTTTTAAAGCTTAGGTAAAAGCTTATATATATATAAAGCTTTTATGCTGGTTAATAAACTTTTAATTAAGCTTATTAAAGCTTTTATAAGCTTTACAATTTCTTTTTTCTCCCATGGCTATTCACACAGAGCAGCGCGTTATTAAAGCCTATGGCTTTACACTAGTCCCAATATTTGACACTCTATTTTTGTAAAAGAAGAGTGCCGTGCTCTCTAAAAGCACATTTTGTATATTTTGGGGCTATGGCCTATTTTTGGTGGAAAGAAAGCTAATAAAGAAATACTCTTGTGTGGGGGAAGGCCACGCATAAGGGGGGGGGAGATTGCACCCAGCATTTGATGGTGATGTTTTTCTTTCTCTTGCCTTATGTTTTGTTATGTGCTTTAATTTTGAATTTAATTCAAGTAGTTGTTTTGATATTTGATATAATTTATGAGTTTTTTTATTATTCTCTTCAAGAAGATTAAAGGATCCCGTTTCAGTGGTATCAGAGCTTTGGTGTAATTTAATTTTCTTGAAGGCGATCAAAAGAGGTGAAAGAGACAAAAATAGAGGTGATTTTGGTAATTTTCTTGAATTTAAATTGAAGAAGAACACGTTTAGGGATTTTTGTTTATGTATGGATGAAATAAAGCTTGTTTTTGACCATTGGGTAATCAATCTCCCATCAATCTATTGTCCAAAGGGTAAAACTAGGTGGAAAACCATTAGTGGTTTTCCAAAACCATAAAACCACCTTCTTCTTCACTAATCCTCTTCTTAATCTATCTGTACGGATTGAAAGAGCAAGCAGAGGAGCATGGAGAGCCATAATCAGAATTGCTATACCTTCCCTTTGCTCAGTTTCTATAATCAAGGGTGGGAGGTGATGGATTTTTCTTAATTTCTCTCAATTAGTAAAAGCGCATCTCTCTCTGTGAGAAATGAGTAAAAGCCATCTATATATATATATATATATATAAAATTTCCAATCTCTCTCTCTCTCCCTCCTTCATACCCTGGCGGCTACCGCTCTGCGAATTCAAGGAGGGGAGGAATTTTCAGGGAGCGCAAAAACCCAAGAGGCGTTGAGTTTTTTTTCTCTTCTCTCCATCCTATGGCCGACGACGCCGAGCGCTGCGAAATTCAGAGGGGTGAAGTAATTTTCAGACCCTGATTTAATTATCTGCGCTTATTTGCGCTTATTGACGCAAGAGTAACCTAGCCGGCATGACACAAGAGTAACCTAGGCGTCCCCAAATTTCTCAAGAGGGAAAAATAATATTCTTAAAGAGGACTTAAAATATATTCTCATAACAACTCCTCCTCAAAACTTGATTCTAAACAGAGGGCTAACTTTAAGGACCCATCTAAGTATTTTACACCTTTATACTTGACCATTTTCCATATCCTTGGCTTCAATCTAGAGATCAATCCCTGCCATGATTGATAAGGCTTCCTTCACCCCACCTCTATGCAAATAATGTTTGATGCACTCTCTCAACTTAGTGGTCGGATCTGCCCCATAACCCTTCATACTCATTGCTTTGAGAAAGATGTGAGATCTCAATTAGTAGTTGATCATACTTATTCTTAGAGGTAAGAATTTATCCAATAAGGCTACACTAAAGTTATCCCAATCATTCAACCCTTCTTCCTCTTGATCTTCTATCCACTTAGAGCCCTTCCCTCTAAAAATAATGATAATTATTTTGCCCATTCTGTAGACTTCTTATCCCCATTACCAATGCAAACCCTTTTAAACTTTTTTTTGGATCCTCCCATGAATTCCATGAAAGACATGTATTTTTTCCATTATGATTTATATGGTATAGAATAATAAAAAAATAAAAGGAAAAGATAAGCAAAAAGATCCCCAAAATTAATTATATCCTTTTAGATATATTTGGTAAGGACATAACACACCCCTTACTTGCAAGTCTACTTGGCATCCTAGGCATAACACAGTCTACTTGGCATCCCAAGAATACTATATGTTGTATCCATGGGTCATACCCACAAGGACGAATCCTCACTCCTCTTAGGCAAAGGGTTCCCATGCATATTGGGCATAATAGGTAATTGATGCGTAGAAGAGCACAACAACACATATCTTCCTTTCTTCTTTATATTCAAGAATAGGAAGGATAAGGGGTTGAGGTGATTGCAAAATTTTCCTTAACCTCTCTTAACCAAAAAGAAGGATAATGTGATGTTTATGGGAAAAAAATGACTCATGTGATAAGATTCATAGACAAGCTAGGGGAGGGTTGGAAGGGTTAATTGGGTTAAATGGAAAAATTTGGATGAAGATCTGACATGAACCTCCAATAAGATGATAGTACCATTAAGGTGAACCTAAAAAACCATTCTTATAGAGATGTGACCAAGATTCCTATTGATAAATTAATATTTGACATGATAATAGGTTTAAAAATTATAAACATGTATCACATAAATGGACATAGCTGTAAAAGGTGCAAGCATCTGCTTTCAGACCCCCCCAGCTCTCTACCTTGGATCACACCCCTACTTATAGTTTTTTCCAGTGTTATACAGCCATGAAGGTGACGTGTTCTTCCTTTCTATTTTTGTTCTACTATCGACGACGATGCTGCTACTGCACATGCTTGCCATTGCTTCATCAGACGATGGCCTTGCCCTCCCACATGCTTGCCATTCTCCTTCTATGTTTGGATTTGGCTTGCGTCTTCTCGGCATTCCACAACGACCATCTCTTTTGTGAATTCTGCTCATGATCACCTTTGATAATATCTTTGTACTAAGGTATTTATTACCTTAATATAGGCTTTAACAAAACCTTTTGTTTAACCTTTATATACAAGTTCTAAAAAACCCATCACAACCTTTGCCCATCCCAATGTGTCAACATATAAGATCCAGCATCCACTTTGATCAAAGACCATGGGTCTTTGTAATGCTTGAAACTCCATCCTCTTGCCTTATTCAAAAGGCCACTTGATCACTTTAGCACACATCATCATTCCACATCCTACCTTGGGCACCTGCAACCACATTTGATGCCCTATCAAAGGCACCATGCCATATTACATCTACACCTGGGATTGCATACCACCATGGCCAAAATGGTTCAATACTATCCATCTCCTCTTGCATAAAGGAGTCCCACGTATCTTCCACATCATGTTGCCTAGTCAAGTCCAAGCTCACATAAACACACATAACATCAAATGACACATCTCTCTAGAAACCATCATCTCTTTGTGCTGGCTTTTGAGTTGCATACAAAGACTTTACTATAGCATTATGACATAGGGAATCATCATGTCTCAAAGGGAGATATGAAAGGATAGAAAGAGAAGAAAAATGGCTTCTGCATCAAACACATCATCACATGCTAAAAAGGCTTCATTGCCACTTCAATGGGTGGAGTATTGGGCATCCCAGTGCTATATGAACATGCATCTATATGTACATATGCTAGAAAACCACACTCAAAAAAATCCTAACAACGTGAATTGAGGAGGGTAAGTAGGGATGTTGTATTTGATGAGATAAGTAGCTAGTATGCTGCAGAAAAAGATGTTGTTGGGGCTATTGTAAGTGGAAACGTGGTTGCAAAGAATACAAGTCAGCAATCATAGTAATTGAGTAGGCCAGGAGAGTCCTCATCCAGCAGTTCTGTTGATAGTCCATGGAGTGGCAGGTTGCGTCATAATACCAGTCCTGGAAATGTAGTTCGTACATCACATAAAGGCAAAGAGAAAGTGGTTGAGCCCCTTGGTATGCCTGATATTTCTGCAGGGCATTCTCTTATTGATGGAGAGTCTAGTGGCTTGGAGGATGAGCTTTGATGAGGAGTTTGGGATTCCAGCAATGAGAACACCTAGTGTGAAGAAGGCTATGGAAGCCATGAATACAAAGTTATAAAGATCTCGAAGAGTAAAAAACCCTATGCAGAGGTTGAATTATGATGGTTATGTGGCACATCATTATGCTTATATGGCAAAAGTTATGTAGGTTGTAGAACCCACATGTTTTGATGAGGCTATTGGAAATGTGTGTTGGGAGAAAGCTATGGATGAGGAGATGGATGCATTGTATGGAAATGAGACTTGGGATTCGGTGTCATTACCTGAAAGCAAGAAAGCTATGGGCTACAAGTGGGTGTATAAGGTGAAACATAATAGTGATGGGTAGCATAAGTAGGTACAAGGCTAGATTGGTAGCCAAAGGATATGCGCAAACACATGGGATTGATTATGAGGAAACATTTACCCTGGTTACAAAGATGGCAACTATGAGAGTTGTTATTGTAGTGGCTACAGCTAAAGGCTGGTTTTTACATCAGATGGATGTAAAAAATGCATTCTTGTATGGTGACTTGCAAGAAGAAGTGCATATGGATCAGCCACCTAGTTTTAAGTATACATGTCACCCGGAGTATGTATGCAAGCTTCGTAAGGCTTTATATGGGCTGAAGCAAGCTCCACGAGCATGGAATGACAAGATTGTTGAGTATCATGTCACTATTGGTTTTCATATGGCAGATGTAGATCACTTTTTATATGTGCACAAGAATGATAAGGGTATTGTGATCATCACCATCTATGTAGATGATCTTATTGTTGGGCGTGACAACTTAGATGAGATTGAGCATGTGAAAAGTATTCTCAAAGGGAAGTTTGAGATGAAGGATTTGGGAGATTTGCACTACTTTTTGGGAATTGAGGTCATTCACACGTGATGGTATTTGGCTATCATAGAGACAGTATGTATTGGACATGTTGTCCAAGTATGGGATGGCTGATTGTAAGTCAATATCGGTGCCATTAGATCAAAATGGCAAGCTTTGTTGGAGGATCCCACTATATACAAGAAGATTGTGGGGAGTTTGATTTATGTCATGATCATCAGGCCAGATTTGAGTTACACTATTGGCTTAGAGAGCCAGTTTATGTAGGTTTCGTGCAAACCACATTTTGATAGTGTGCGACGCACGCTTTGGTATTTGAGGGTCACTATTGATTATGCATTGTTTTATGCAGTAGGTGTACCATTGGAGCTATATGGGTACATAGATGTAGATTGGGCAGGTAGCATCTCAGACAGGAGATCTACCAACGGATTTATCTTTTCATTGGGGATTGTTGCTGTGATATGGAGCAGCAAGAAGCAATCCATAGTTGCCTTGTTGAGTACAGAGGAGCTGCAGTGGCAGCATGTGAGGTAGCTTGGTTATGCAAGCTACTTGATGATTTGGGGTTGCATGTGGAGAGAAAGGTTATCATATATTGTGACAATCTCAGTAGTATACAGTTGGCTAGGAACTTAGTTTCCCATGCATGGACGAAACACATTGAGGTACATTACCATTTTATCAGGGAGAGAGTCTTGGCAGGCGACATCCTACGTCGTCTCAACACACAGGATCAAGTTGCTGACATCTTCATCACGAAGGCCTTGGGAGTTGAGAAGCTCTGTAGATCTCGAGATATAGAGTTCATGAGCTGGAGTTGAGCTTAAGGGGGAGTGTTGAGATGTCAAGCTCAACATGAGCTGATACTCACGAGACGCCTGCATGATCGTTTGATATTTATATCACTAGCAGGTTTGGTAGCTGGCAACCAACATATCTTTGCTAGAGATTCTATAGCTGGACTACACCGACTAGTCCACACCTACCCACTCCACTTAGTGTGTTCACATTATGGACCGCTTGTATATACTCTAGTATGTGTGTTAGTCCCTTTATCTGCTTTGTAGACCTCTTTTGTTGTGTGAAGAAGAAGAAGAATTTCAGCCTCTCACCTTGTGTGTTATCTTCTAGGGTTTGTGTGAGTGTGTGTGTGCTTGCAAGAGCTCAAGCTCTCTTCTCCCCTACATCTTTTCACGCCCGTGTGTGGGTAGCAGCCCTGTCCGTGCTATTGTGGTAGATAAAATGCACAGCAAGGAAAAGTTGGCCTTGCTGTTGTTGAGAAGGAGATGGAGAACGGGCTTATTCGATAGCTTCTTTCTTTTTTTTTAAATATCTGACAGCTACTGTATACGATGGTTGTTGGGTTGCTCAACGGCTGTAGACTATGGCTATTGTCATATGGCGCACGAAGGCTCATGAGGTAAAATCGATAGCTGATGTTGCCTTGGCCTTAATACTCTCCGTGCTGTTTGAGAGAAGGTGTTCGTTCGCAGCTGTGCACTTTCGCGCCTTCTTTTTGTATATATATCTTGGTCGAAGGAATCATAATAACTATATCATCTTCAATGACGTGAGGGTCATCATCAAGTTGACCATGTGCATCATCAGCCATGGCTTCATCTACATCAAAGAATACATCATCATTATCCTCAACTATATGAGAGATACCATCAAGTAGCCCATGTGCATCATCGGCCATGGCTTCATCTACATCAAAGAATACATTATCGGACATGGCTACATTAAGTAAAATATCTACATCCTCAGTTAGGTGAGGGAACCCATCTAGTAGACCATGTGCATCATCTGTGTATGGTTGTGCCGATGTCCAATCGAGCGAACAAATGTGATCTCATGAACATGGAGCAAATGGGCGATCAGCTCACCAGCATGGAAGGTAAGCGTGAGGCCTTGCAAGGACCGAGGTTCTTCTCTATAGTATTTGCTCTCTCTCTTTCTTTCCCTATGGATGGAGGGTGGGACTGAAGGCAAGGAAGGGTGAAGGCCAGGGTGAAATTTGTTGTGGACAGGATGGTGAACGGTAAGGATGACTCATTCAGCAAGGCGAGGTCTCTTCTTGCCATTATGTAGAAGCAAGGGTAGCATGCTATCTTCGAGGACAGCAAGCAAGTTGCAGAGGCCCTGGGTTGCACCATCACTCTACTCCACAGCTTGCAAAGCTCCTTGAAGGGAGCGAGCCCATTGGACCCTTCATCTTCAGACCGAAAGGTAGGATTTTAGGTAGATTTCGGGGTGCCTCAATACGTGGTACCCCATTTGACCGGGTCCATAACCGGTAGGTGGCCCCTTCCCGTGGGTGTAGGTGCCTATGTATAGACGTCGAGCTATATACATGTGCAAACATGGGTTTGTCATGGTTGTGCTATAGTGGAGTAGTTAAGGCATGTGCTTGGGATGAGAAAGGTACTAGGTTTGAATCCCACCTCCTACATGTCTATACACGTGACGTCTAGACATGTGTCTGTACATCTGTTCGCACTATTTTGCACGGACCAATCTTTGGACATGGCACTGGGACTTAGAAAATTTTCTAAGTCCCGAAGCCGGATGAGTGGCTACCAGGGTCCATGGGATGCCACGTATTGAGGCACCCCGAAATCTACCTAAAGCCGCAAGGTAGTGAAGGCCCTCCTCGAGCTTCTCACTAGGCGGGGAATCCACCCTCACCTTAGCCCGGGTGTGGGCATTGCTAGAGACAAGCAGATAGGAAGCACTAGCAGCGTCGTTGTAGTTGCTTTTGCCATCGCTGATCACTTGTCTAGCCTCTCTATATCTGTTCCTCTGTTGCAGACCTCTAATAAGGTATCAGATTCCATAAACTTTGCTGTCTTGGGAGAGGATTATTTAGGTGTGGGAATAGAGAAGAAAAACCAAAACATAAGGACTACCTCAACAAGAACTACACAAGAGATTGGTAGTGTAAGCTTGGTTAAGTGGCCAATCAAGCAAATTACCATGCTAGATGGAAGCCCATTACAAAGATATGTGCCCATGGAACATGATATCTATGGCTTTGCATCATGACATGCATGGAAAGACAAGATACAAATTTAGGGTGAATGGTGTGGAGGTATGTTACAGAGCATGGTATGAGATACATGGATTTCCAAAAACATCATTTTACACATATAGGAAGCAGTTTGAGAATGGTGCAGAACAATATGTGCATGGAAATACATGAATTGTGAGGAGGTGGCATGTTATCTATGGCTTTGCATCATGACATGCATGGAAAGACAAGCTACAAATTTAGGATGAATGGTGTGGAGGTATGTTGCAAAGCATGGTATGAGATACATGGAGTACCAAAAATATCATTTTACACATATAGGAAGCAGTTTGAGAATAGTGCAGAACAATATGTGCATGGAAATATAGGAATTGTGAGGAGGACTAGGGAGCACACGTGTATGCAAGAGTTTGTGGAAAATAACTCAGAGCATATGCCTCACAAAATTAGAACCATGTTGGATGGTTCTAGAGAGACTCAATTGGTAATACCTGAAGTATATAAAAAGGTAGATATCCAATGTGAGATAAACAAAGGCCTATTTCATTTGGGTTTAGAAAATATGTCCAAATCTTCTTTTGGTAGGAATTGGAATGAGGACTTCAAGAAAGTTTCCTTGGTCTCAAGAGTAGCAAGTTCTCCAAATGCAGTTTGTGTAGTGGGATAAAGGCACAGCTGGCAGCCACTAAGTGTCAAGAGGAGCATAATATACTAATGGAGGAAAGAAATAAGCATGTGATACAACAACAGAGTTGTAGGAACATTTATTATACATGGCACAGGTACTCTAAGATGGATCCTACTAAATACTTATGCATAATTCATGACAAGATGGACCAAAAGAAAACAGCAATCCCAAGACTTCGGATGAAGTCAAAGGACATTGATTCTGCTTGGCAATTACAAGTGTCTCTAATTGGAATGGGCATGGTCATTATGGATGCTTCACTTAAATGGTTTGTGGCCCTCAGATCCAAATCTCATAGTTGGCTCCCTTGCATTGTGTTTGCGCAACTTGGAGAGGATGGACATGCATGCAATTGGGAACCTAATGGGGTCTAAGAAAGCAACAATGTTTCATTACTAAATGCTCTAAACTCAAGAAGTGCCTTGGATTATCATAATGCTTCAGAAGGTAAGGAACCTCTCCAGAGTGGTGGGTCTGTAGATTTATTACAAGAAAGTGTCACTAATGCAAACTCAAGGGATATAAATGCCACAACTTCTACTACAGATACTATAACAAGCACTGCCTCCTCGTTTCATAAATTTCCAGAGAACTTGCTGCTATGACTAGGTAATTGTGCATCAGAGAACCAGAATCGATACTTATTTGCATACATTTCTATACTTGTTACAAGAGGTGTCTTCAAGATAGTTCAATTAGGCTTCTTGACGGTAGGGCACACACATGAGGACAGTGATGCAATGTTTAGCAAGTTATCTGAGAAACTGAGAGTGGGTCAACAAACATTCACTTTTCCACATCTAATGGATACATTTAGATTCTCTTCCAAATCCAAACTAGCACCATTTATTCTCAAAAGGATCCCCAACTTCAAGAGTTTTGTTCAGGGTTATCTTAATGATGTGCAGGATATGTTTGTGGGTCGTTCTAAACCATTACAATTTCATTTCTTCATGCTTAAATAAAAACCAATGATGCAATACAAAGTGCATCCCAATTCACCTGACTAGATTCCTAGAGAAGGAGGCATTGAGTTGTGGAAGAAAGATTCTGATGAGACAGCCACTTCTTCCACTAGGGTTTCCAGACATGCTACCAATGGTGGCTGAATTTGTAAGGGATCACTTGCAACAAGTAATGGTAGGTATAAAGGACTACATTAGGTTTTGGGAGAAGTGTGCAAATAGAAGGGGTGAGACAACATCATATGAAACCTATATTAGACCAATCAGAAAAATGTGCTAAAGGAACTTGAGCATCCAATTTTATCAGACACAAGTGTGTACTCGGATTTTTGGCCAAAGACGCAATTGCAAGATCATGTGGATAACTTTTATAGGCACAATAATGAATTCATAGGCTATGAGGAATGGGACAATCACTATTGTGTTCCTCTAAGTGGTAAGGCAAGGGAAGAGTTTAGCCCAATGATAAATGTTAAGAAAGGAAACTTTGTTTTGGTGAGGCCATCAGATCCAATTTATCCGATATGGCTTGGTGTTGCCCAATCAGAAATTGAGATAGATGCGACATCACCTAATTTCAATAAGGTACTAGTAATTCAATATTGGGAACCTTGTACTAAGAAAAAAAGACTAAGTGATGGAGAAGTTTATGAGGATTGTTGGAGCATGTTTTGGGTAGTCATCATTATTAGGTAAATAGTTAAAAATCTCACATTTTGGGAATCAATCACTCCACTTAATTTTGGATATATCTCTACTCTTCAAGATCTTTCCAAGGATATGTCACATGGGGGGGGTTTCGACAAAATCATGAACAAGTTCACCGTGATCCCATTTTTCAAATGGGAATGGGATTTTTCCCAAATTATCTAATATAGAATTTTAATTTTAGAATAAGAAGGATCCCCAAGTTTGGGAATGTGTTGATACAGTTGTATGGTCATGGATGTCAAAAGTCACAAATACTAAGAGGATTAAGATTCTACAGAATGTGCATACAAAAGAACAAGAAGGCTTGCTTAAGCAATGGAGACTTGCAAAAATCAAAAGACTTATCTCCTTCTGCTGGTAATGTGTTCTTACGTTTACATTTCTCAAATTCTACATAATTTCTTGTACACATTTTTGGTTTTAAAAAAAGGTATTTCATTGATTTTATTGTTGGTGCAGGAAAGCATTGTAAACCTCTAGAAGAACATACATTAAATGGTGTTTATAAACACCACCCATTTATGTGATTATCCAACAATTACTTGTATTAAAATCCATTGTACCCCTAAATGGTGTGAAGAAAATGATCCTTTGTTTGATCATTCAATCTCCCAAAGTTGTAGAATTTCACCCAAATTTAATGAAATTCATCTAATCTCAAATTCCCAAAAGGCTTGGTTATCAATGGAGACTTACAAATTGAACGACTTATCTGGTAATGTGTTCTTCCATTTACATTTCTCAAATTCTACATAATTTCTAGTACAAATTTTGATAAAAAGATCTTTCATTGATTTTATTGTTGGTGGAGGAAAGCATTGTAAAACCTTGGGAGAACATATATTAAAAGGTGTTTATAAACACCACCCATTTATGTGATTATCAACTTGTATTAAAATCCATTGTAACCCTCAATGATGTGAAGAAAACCATCCACTGTTTGATCATTCAATCTCTCAAAGTTGTATAAAATTACCCAAATTTAATAAAATTCATCCAATTTAAAATTCCCAAAATGTCTCCATTCACCCAAATTATCTAATACGGCCTTTAAGGGTTTGTTAGGAAATAACTATCAAAGAATGTTTAACAATGAAGGCAAGAAGATTGGAGATTGCTAATCAAGTAGGTGAAGAATTGTGTAGTTTCTTCCATTTTTGGAATAGGGACGAATCATATCAATAGGTCATATAAACAACTAGAAGAAGCTATTAGTAGGAGTGATAAGTCATAAGGACTTTTCAGACTTTTGATATTCTTGAGATTGTTGAAGTCATACATCTAAATTATTATAATCTAAGTGTGCTTTGTAATTCACAAAATTATAACTCTAATAAACATCCTTTCCTTCCTAATCAAATGGTAGTTCTGTTAGTATTGTTGTGTGCATATGCAATGAAATCAATGTTATGTGCATACATAATGAAATCAATGTTGTTGTGTGCATATGTAATGAAATCAATGTTATGTGCATACATAATGAAATCAATGTTGTTGTGTTCATACGTAATGGAATCATTATTGTTGTGTGCATACATAATGAAATCAATGTTTGTTACTTTTTAAGAGGGTGTATGTGTGTACTTGTTTACTTTCCATTAAATCAATAAAAATATAAGAATTAAAATTTTATGAGTAGTGTAATGGTAGATTATGTAGTTATGCAACATAGACACGGTCACACCGCCCTCAAAACGTAGCCAATCGACCACTGCCACTAATCATTTCTAATCCCATTTTGGATTAACAAATATGCTGCTCCATTTGAGGACATTAATAAGTGTTATGCAAAGGCACCATAAAAGTTGTACATTATGAGATACTGGCCACCCAAGGCCTTAGTTAGTAAGTTTTGGGCACCCAAGTGTGAATAAGGGCCAGTTGTATATAAGGTAATTTCTCATAATGGAAAAACACAATCCCCCTTTGTGCTATGAGAGCTCTTATACTTTGTAGAGAGAGAGAGTGTGTGTGCTCTAGTACAGTGCCTCTTTCATGCATGCATTTGTATGAGGGAGTGAGAGGTTGGTTGCCTTACGTACGTGGTGTGAGCGACTTCGGTGATAGCATGGAGGTGGTGTTCAAAGGAGTGGAGCTTCTAAAGCGAGCTTAGGGAGCCTCAAGGGACACGAGCTCAAAGCATTGGTAAGTACCCAATGATTGTTGTGTCTATTGCTTCCTATTGATGGTTGTGTGGAGTTCCTTCTTGGGAGGTGTAGTAGCTCATAACATTTTTGGCACTGCTGCTGCCGGGGAAACACCATTGTTTCTTCCAAAAAATGGTTCATGGCATGAACCATTTCCTACTACTTCACGACATGAACCACCTTCCGCAATCAACGCCAGAAATTTTGGGATTACCTTGCCAAAAATAGGTTACCTATCCTGACACATATGACACAACAAAACTAAAGGAATCTTATCCTGTGAAATACCAGTGAGGTGTTTCACGACGTGAAACACAACCTATTTCACAGCGTGAAACATTGACGACTTCATGACATGAACCACTCAGCACTTCACGATGTGAACCATTCCTTGTTTCAACGTGAACCCTTATTTATTACTTCATAGCATGAACTGTCCTCTCCGGTTTCATGCCGTGAACTATCCTCTCCGGTTTCATGTGGCGTGAACTGTCAGTTGTGGATCTAGTTCACGAACTAAGGGCTATTAGACTAAAGTTAGGTGAGTACCTTACTTGCACAATTGGAGTCTATTTGACTCAGATTAAGGCAACTTTAACCTGAAAATCCGAAGTGTCTAAACACGTGAAAGTGCAGGAAACAGTTCATGACATGAACGATTTATGTTTTTTGCTACTTCAAGATGTGAGTTGCATCTTATGTTTCACAGCGTGAACCACAATCTGCAGTTTCACGACCCAAAAACTCAATTTGGCAGAAGCCTATGAAAAACAAATTGGAGTAGTGATTTAGCCTGTCAAATCACATTCTCATGCACTTGAGGTTTGGTAAACTCATTGGAGATGACCTTACTCCTGACAATAGTGTATCAAATCACCCAGGATCTTCATATCAAAAGAGTGTTAGTTCAGGCCATTCGACGAGCACTCAATTGAGTGTTTCAACTTAGAGGAATCTGACCACCATTGATACAAGTAGTGAAGAATCCATGGAAGAAGGGCTATGACTCTCTGTCCTTGGAGAGGAAGAAAAACCATCTTTCTCGACAAGATCTAGTGGAATCTTTGATATAACCATGGGATTTTTTGGTCTCCAACAAAGCACGAAAGATGACGCACAATCTGTGGGCACGGGTCTGTCAACCAGATGCGGTTTAAGACCAAAATCTGTGGATAGTGGATGAGCTCAATAATGCTATATTCGATAAATTAAAGGTCAAGGATGGGAGAGAAGCATTAGGGCATGCTTGTCTCTATGCCCGAGAGAGATCTCATTTGGTATTCCAATTGTAGACAAAATCACACCACTACCGAATGCCCTCAATTAAGACTAAGGCAGTTACTTTATTGTGATGATTGTGTGAGATTGGGGAACCAAGACACTTCCATTTGCAGGTATTTGAGGCTCTAGCCTGTAGCCCAACTTTTGGCACCTAGAGTGCCGATAGCCTTACCAGCACCACCAATGCAAACCAGTGTGGCTGCAGGATAGCTAAACCCATTCCACTTACCAAGAGGGATGTTTTGGATAATACAAGACACGTCGTCTTTGCTGCCACCTGTTCTACCACCACAACCTCCACAAGCTAAAATCAACCAGGTATTGATTGGGGAGCCCTCAAAAGAGGGGAAAGTCATGTGTGAGGTAGAAATCAATAATGATTACTACAAGGAGTTGGCAGAGATCACACTAGAGTACTATGTCTTACAGAACAATACGCCAAGGCGAACCACAGTAAAATGGAAAGGCAAGGACATAAATTCAACCATGAGAAGGGGACCAATACAATGTTTTGGCTATGGTGGACCTCATTGAATAGCAGACTATCCTAATAAGAATGTGGTTCATGCGGGCCAAGCTCAGCCCCAATGGCAGCACAACCTAACAACATGCCAACACTTACTTGTATTAAGTGTGGGGTGGTTGATCATTTGATCAAAGAATGCCCATATTGCACCAGTGGTTCTGCTTCCACTTCCAAATCATGCCACTATCAGGACCATAAGTGTGAAATCTGGAAATATCATGCCACTAAATGTCCTGACATGAGCACAAGCAAAACACGTGGACAAAGAGAAAAACCCAGTAGATGTCACAACTTCTAAAGTTGGGAGAAGGAGAAGAGTGAAAAAAGTGGGCAAAGGTGACACCATGGTCACAATCCAGAATGGATCCGAAGAAGATACCATTGACACCAAATCCACCAAATCCAGAATGGATCCGAAGAAGATACCATTGACACCAAATCCACCCAATCAAAGGAAGGGAGTGACCAAGCACCAAAAACCAGATGGTCATGCTGCCCAAGAAACCCAAAGAGAGAGACCAGCAAACCGTGAGGGGATTGGTGAATATCCAAATGCTGAAGAGGAGATAAGGAATCTTGAAGAAGCTAAGGCCTTGGTTTCGGAGTGCCAATAAAATCACGAAGCCAAATTAAGGGCTAACGGGGCTAGGGATACAATGTATCCAAGAAATGAGTTGATAAAGGAAACGAAATTAGATTTGCCTACTCCAATTCTAGAAGAGTCTAAGGGAGGGATTCACAGTGAACTCATGGAAAGAATGTTTGAGGAAGAAGAGCAAGACTTGTCCATCCATTCATTCCCTAGGGGTGAGTATGTGACAAACACATGAAAGGAGCCCTAACTTGCTAGGGAGCCAAGAGACATAGGCAGTCTTGCAGGCCATACTATCCACCACCGTTAAAATGCCACAGGGACCATTGTTACACAATACTCCGGCATTGTGGGTAGACATAAAGGATTGGGTAGAGGAAAGAATAAACCCAATTTCCATTGTAGAGGATACCCAGTCACCTTTAGCAGAGAAAAACCTAGAGCATACGGAGGTGAGAACTCCCAGATGTGTCAAAATACTGTCAAAATCAACTGGGCCCGTATTATGAAGTGATGTCACAAATGCTATAATCCTAATCCATCATAATGGGTACCAAACATTGGCTATCCTGGATGGAGGAACGGGGTTGAGTATCATTACAAAACGATGTTAAAAAAACTGGGATAAACTAGATTTTGAAAGAGCAGATCTAATTGTCAAAATGGTAGATGAAACATCTTCAAGACCTATGGGGCTATTGCAAAACGTAAGACTTAAGGTCTTTTCATTCCGATACCATCATACATTTGTTGTTATGGAATTTCTGCCCCAACCAGATTCATATGAAATCATCTGTGGGGCAGACCTTTCATGAGGGAAGCCAAACTGGTGCATGATTGAGCATTAGATCAAGTGTATGTTCGAAAAAGGATTCGCAGAATGAGGATGAAGATAAACCAGACCTATTCTCAGTGCCGGACCATTTCAAAACATACACCATTGAGGAATGAAAAGTGGTTCAATTGGCAGCTAAAAGAGTAAAGGAAGATGCTCTATCCAGGCCATATGATGATCTAGCAGAAGTTAAGGAAATTGATATTGCAGAGCCAAGGGAGGAAACCAAACCTGTCTATATTGCTCAAGACTTAACTGTAGCTCACAGGAAGAAGAAGAACTCATAGCTCTCCTCAAGGAATTCAAGGATTTCTTTGCCTAGAATTACACAGAGATGAAGGGTGTACCACTTGAAGTGGTACAACACACGATTCTGATCATGGAAGGATCCATACCATCCAGGCAGAAGCCGTACAGTAGATGAATCCGAAATATGCAGTGATTGTAAAGAAGGAAATTGACAAACTCATCACACTTAGAATTTCATCTATGAGATCGAGCACACAGATTGGCTCTCACCAATCATGATTGTGTCAAAGAATAATGGGAAATTGAGGGTCTGTGTTGATCTCAAAAGGGTCAATGCAACCACCAAGAAAGACCACTACCCACTTCTATATACCGAACATGTGTTGGAACGAGTAGCAGGTGGTGAAGAAGCTTAAAGCTTCTTAAACAGGTTTTCATGCTATAATCAGGTGTCCATAGCACCAGAAGACCAGCACAAAATAGCCTTCAATACGATGTGGGAAACATGTGCTTATAAGGTTATGCCTTTTAGCCTCACCAATGCCCCAGCAACCTTCCAACAACGATTGATGTGCATCGCCTTCAAGGACTACTTGCAAAAGTGGTTAGAGGTATTCATTGATGATATATGTGCACACTCAAGCTGGACAGAACATTTGGCTTGCTTGAGAAAGGTATTCATTGATGATCTGTGTGCACACTCAAGCTGGACAGAACATTTAGCTTGCTTGAGAAAGGTATTTGAGCGATGTCGATTATATCGTATATCCTTAAACCCTTTGAAATGTCAATTTTGGGTAAAATATGGTGTAATCTTAGGGCACATTGTGTTTGAAAATGGTATTTCCCCACGGATGAGAGCAAGTTAAAATTGATCTTAGAATTACCCCCACCCACCAATTACAAAGGTGTACATAGGTTTATGGGCCACATTGTGTATTATCGTCGCTTCATCGTTTTCTATGCTAAAATTGCCAAACCATTATATAGACTACTCATTGTCTTTGAATGGACTGAGGAATGCCAAGAAGCATATGACAAGTTAAAGAAAGCACTTTGTCCAGTGCAACTATCCTGAGACCACCACTGGGATCTTATATTCTACATGTATATCAATGCATCAAACTTTGCAATAGATTGTGTATTGGCATAGCTTGGGGAATTCAAATTGGATTACCTAGTTTTCTTTGCCGGTCGTCAACTAAACAATGCAGAGATAAATTACACCACCATGGAGCGTAAAGGGTTGGCCATGGTTTATGATGTAAAAAATATCGATATTACTTATTGGCCAACAAATTTATATTTTTTGTGGACCATCAGGCCCTATTATATTTGGTGAACAAACCTTGCACCACGGGGAGAATCACATGTTGGTTACTTTTACTCTTGGAATTCGACTTTACAGTCATGGTAAGAAAAGGGACACATGTGTTGGACAGCTTTATGTCTTGAATCTCGAATGGAGAACTTGCAAGGTATTGATGGATGCAAATGCTTGTCTCTTCAAACTTGACATGGTGCCTGAATGTAGTGAGGAAATATCTGACTATCTAGCTCACAATTTTCTGCAAGAACGACCCTTGAACAAGGATAAAATGTGTCGGCTTATTAAGCTGGCCACACTGTATCAATTAATTGCTAGAAAATTATATAAGCTAGGCAAGGATGATATCCTAAGAAGATGTGTGCGAGAAGATGAATTTGTCACAATACTAGAAGAAGCACACTCAAGAATAATTGGACACTTCACTAGAGAAATCACAGCTTGCAGAGTGCTTCAAGCAGGACTATGGTGGCGTACGTTATTCGAGGATGCCATAGAGTTTGTGAAAATATGCGAGGAGTGTCAAAGATTTGTTATTCCATAACAAAGAGACATGATGCCACTCACCCCTGTGATTATAAGACAACCCTTTGAGAAGTGGGGGATTACTTTTGTTGGACCCATTAGTCTAGCGGTGCATCCGTCACTCACAAGCCCGATATGTAATCGTGGCCATAGATTATTTCACAAAGTGGGCAGAGGCAAGAGCCTCTAAGCAAGCTGATGCACGAACCATGACCAAGTTCTTATATGAACAGATCATTTCCAAATTTGGCTACCCGCTTGAATTAGTCAGTGTGACCGGGGTTCACATTTCATTAATGAGGTGATTGAACACTTACTTTTCGGATTCCTTGTAGTCCATCGAAAGTCATCACCTTATTATCCAAAAGCAAAGAGGCACAAACAAAATTTTATGTACCATCTTGACTAAAACATTAGAAGCCAGTAGCATGAATTGGGAACATAAGCTGACTGTAACTCTATGGGTATATCGTACATGAATTGGGAACATAAGCTGACTGTAACTCTATGGGTATATCGTACATTGTATAAGGTAGCAAAACAAGATTTTATGTACCATCTTGACTAAAACATTAGAAGCCAGTCGCATGAATTGGGAACATAAGCTAGCTGTAACTCTATGGGTATATCGTACATTGTATAAGGTAGCATAACGGGATATAATCCATTCTGTCTAGCTTATGGCACTGATGCGATAATGCCTATGGAGTACTTAATTCCAAGCCTGCGAATTGTAGTACAGGAGAGGCTTACCAAAAATGTATGGGCTAAGAGATTGGTTGATTTAGAAAAACTTGATGAAACCCAACTAATTGCATCACATGGGCTTATGGTCGAGAAATTGCAGAGAAAACATTGGTTTGACCATAACCTGAAACAAAAGGAAATGGAAACAGGGGACCTCTTCCTCATGTATGGTGTCGAAAGCACCAAGAAAAAGAAACTCAAATATATAGGATTAGGACCTTTTAGAGTGTCTGAAATCACCACTCAAGGGTCGGTCCAAATTGAAACCATCGAGGGAGTACAAATGGAAGGATACATCAATGGGAGCAAACTCAAGAAGTATTATGGACCACTGACCAGGAGATGCTCACACAAGAGCATCTACTAAACAAAAGAAAGAGCTGGCCAAAGAAAAAATCAAACAAGCTCAAGAGAAGAAGCCAAGGCAAGGGAAGCTAAGGCCAAACAGAGACTCTAGGGAGCATGTAAACATGGCTTCACTCACACTTCTTGATGAGAATGACTTGGACATTGAGCCAGCACGTCTCAGAGAGTCACGTCAAGAGCATTGAATTAATTGATACGGGATCAAGTCATAACTTGATGTCCTATGAAACATGGGCAGCTCTAGAAAAAACCTCACCTCAAAGCCACAAATGCACAAGTCCGAAGTGTGCAGTTATCAACTACAAAATTTGTGGAAATTTTAAACTTTAATATTTCTATTAAAAATAATCCCTTGGTGGGACAGGTATTTCTCATGCCTGTAAGATCCATGGAAGAAGAGATTATTCTTGGAAGATCCTGGATCTACGCCAATAATTATCATATCCAATGGGAAGAGAGGGTAACACAACTCAATGATAGCAAGGATACCATCATTGTGCCATTATGGAGCCCCTTAAATAAAGAAAAACAAGGTGACATGGAACCACCAACGCCACAGAAAGCAAATGTCATACTAGAGAAAGCATCCACCTCACAACCTTACCTTCATATGAGAAAACCACAAGGATACAATGATACAAACAAGGTCTCATGGGGATTAAATAAAAAAAGTCAGGCTACAGGTATGGAACCAAGAAAGCTAGCCAAAGACAAGAAGCAGTATTCCAACCAGACCCACAATCCTTGAAGTATTCAAAAGCAATGGGTTCAAAAGGATTTACTAGCTGCACAAGGCTATTAACAAGGCAATACAGTAGTATGGGTACCCAAGTTCAACTCAAGATTCAATACTGCATGCACCTTTAGGAGAATAGGAAAGGATCATAAACACAAATAGGACCAATTCCCAGTTAAATCAAGTGATAAGAGGGCACAAAATTTGGTCTGGAGAAAGAAGCCCGTTCAATCTAGTGAATAGAAGAGTGAGACATTTCCAATGTCATCCACCAAGGAGAAAAAGCTAAACAAAGTTATGGATAAGGGAAAGGAAGACATGCACTCACATGCACAAGAAATAAAACAGGTTCAACAGGATTCAGTGGGGATGCACTCTTCCATTGGATGGAGGGAAAAATCAGAAGCTCCCACTTTGAACTGAAGTGGTTGAAACAACAAATTCCCACAACTTCCAAAGTACCACATTGGTTTCTATGGCAATAAACAGAGAAGAATTACAAGAGGTATCCATTCCCTAGCAAGTGGGTACAAGGTAAATGAGTATGATCTTTATGCCGTGAAACATGTTCATTCGTTTCCTGTGTATTCAATCCTACTCTGAATGCATATCATGCGCCTTTGAGTGTTTGAGTATACATGCAAACATAAGGTATCAAAACTTGCATGCATAAGGGATTAGATAGTTTCACGCCGTGAACTGATCCAGGATACTTCACACCATGAAGCACACAGAAATGGTTCACGTCGTGAACTGCCTTAGCACTTCACGTCATAAAACAATTCAAAATGGTTCACGTCATAAACCGCCTTTACCACTTCACGTCGTGGAATAGTCATACAAGCCTTCCACGAATCGTATGCTAACAAGTGCCATGCCTATTTAAGCTAGCCGCCGTGACCGACGACTAAATCATAGAAGCTTCTTTTTTCCCTTTTTTGTGCATTTTTCTTTGTCATCCAACTTGTGTTTGTGTTGCATTTATTCGTCATTGCCTTGCATTCGTGTTCATTGCCTGTGGGATTGCATTCAAGGGGTCTTCCACATCTCTCTTTGCTTGCGACCTTTGATCTCAAGTAGGAGCTTGTCTTCCAATTCTGATTATTTTCTTTCTTTTGAATAAAAGAATTATGGAACATGCAAACAATTGAACAATCGCCTCCCAAAAGGACAAGATCCTTCTTAACCCCTGAAATAGAAGTTTGCTATTTCACAGAATCCACACCAACCCTTCGTAATAATAAGGACTAACACTATACTTAATCGCATTCCAATGCTTGGGACATGCCATAGCTACACACTAACATTGCTAATTCACAAAAACATCACAAACAAAACTCTACTATTTCACGGATTTATAACCTACTCTTTCACGGGTTAAGCCTTTCACGGCTTAAGCCCTTCATGGGTTAAGCCTTTCACAGCTTAACCTCTTCATGGATTAAGCCTTTCACGTTTTAAGCCCTTCACAGGTTAATCCTTAATGAGCTAACTCTTCACAAACTAACACTTCATGACCTAAACCTTTCACGATTTAAGCCTTCACACCTACACCTTCACGATTTAAGCTCTCGCGTCTGCAACTTCACGTCTTAAAAACTGCTTCCGAACCAACACATTCTGTTATTGCTCACCCCACTAACACACTTCTCATCAAGCATCACATACACACACACACACACACACACACACAAACATTCTGTTATTGCTCACCCCACTAACACACTTCTCATCAAGCATCACATACACACACACACACACACCCCCACACAAACATAAAAAACAAAAAAAAACAAAAAAACAAAAAAACAAAAGAAACAAGAAAGAAGGAGTGGACCATGATCTCCTACTAGTCATTATGATGGTTGATGCTCTTTCCAATGTTTTATAGATGGCCTCATCCACTGCACCATAACCAGAAGTCGAAGAGACTCCGGCCGTAACCCAAACCAGTACCATAGGGTTACCCGTGGAACGAAGGAAGAGAGTGATGTTCCAAGGATCTATGATCAGCAAAGACATACAAAAATTACATGGGAAAATCATGCTCTAGTACCACAACCCTGAGTGTTTACAAATATTGGAGGATACAAAGGTCAAGGCTAAGCTGGAGAAAGTTGGTCTTGGTAGAATGGTCGACAACCTTCCCCATGCAATCAACACAGATTTATGTGCGGAGTACATCAAATCATATGGCAAAGCCACCAAGAGAGGTACAGTAACAAAGGCCGATGGCACCATAGAAAAGGTCCTCCTCTCAGAAGAACTGATATGCGATGTCTGAAATTGCCCCCACCAATCCAAACACATATTCACAATATTGAGAAGATGCCCATGGAAGATATGCTAAAAAGGATTTCCTATAACTATAATGGGGCAGAGTATGACAATATACGTGTTGAAGTAAATAAGAAAGCTTGCACAGCAATGTCTATGATGATGCAAGTGAAGCCATTTGACTAGTATAACAGGGTCCCACTAAACCATGTAGCCAAGGTACATGAAGAAAAAGAGGAAGACTAGGCAAGGTGCATCCATAGAATGAAGAATTACCTAAAGTCACACCAATCAAAGGTGTGCAATCCCTATCTACTTACTAAGGTTCTCAATCATGCAGCTAACAAGCATGCCAGAAGCACAGGTACAACAAGCTGCAGTGTCTCTAGGGCCACCACCCATCATTCCTGAAGAGTTGTAAGAAGGACAAGCCCTATTAAAGGAGACAAAGCAGATAGTGTAGGAACTGAAGAAGGGAAAGCGAAAACAGAAAGACAAAAAGATGAGGGGCATAATTTTGGAAGTTGCCGAGGAATCCCAATGCTTAGAAGCAGAAACACCCCAAAATATTGCATCATATCATCAGGTGCTCTAAAGCAGCAACAACAAGCATGATGAGGAATGAAACTTCCCGATATACCAGTCAGCACAGCTTCAAAGTTACCTCTTCACACGCCCCCTCCTAGCCCAGCAAAAATGGCATTCAAGTACCTCTCACCACTCTGCAACTCTGTTCTCTCAGATCAACCAACTTCAACAAAGATTGGTGTAGAGAAGGCCCTAGAGGTAGTAGTACTGCAAAAAGATGTTAGCAAAAGAAATGAAGAGGCTACATCTACACATCCAGAGGCCATAGTGGAAGGCAAAGAAGCTGAGAAAAGAAAGAGATCAGAATAACCTACAAGCCCAAGCAAGCGACAACGACTGGAAGATGAAGGCCCAGTAGATGACCATTCTTTCTTGCATAACTTAGAGGCCGATCGCTTCTACCGAAACACACAATTCCCCTTTGTGCTATGAAAGCTCTTATACTTTGTATTGAGAGAGAGAGACAGAGTAAGAGTGTGCTCTAGTACATGTGCCTCTTTCATGCATGCATTTGTATGAGGGAGTGAGAGGTTGGTTGCCTTACATACGTGGTATGAGCGACTTCGTGACGGCGATGACAACGTGGAGGTGGTGTTCATAGGAGTGGAGCTTCTAAAGCGAGCTTGGGGATCCTCAAGGGACACGAGCTCAAAGCATTGGTAAGTACCCAACGATTTTTGTGTCTATTACTTCTCCCATTGTGATGGTTGTGTGGAGTTTCTTCTTGGGAGGTGCGGTAGCTCATAACAATAGTGAACCCATACCATCGGGCTGGGGGCTCTCTTCCCCCGAACTCCAGCCAGTGGGGCTAGCCTCCTTGGGACCCTCCATCTGAGGCTTTACCCTAGACCCCAACTAATGCTTTCACCCCTAACCATCTCGTAACCATCGATGAATACAATAATGACCCCATCAACATCGTCTAAGCTGAGGTTCCCAACAAAGACACATACACAAAATGCTTCTCCTAATAATGGGAGCCTTTACAAATGTGCACCCAACATAGATGTGAGATACATACTGAGAAGCAAGCATTGAGTGTATACTAACACCCCCCCTCAATGTCTACCCCTGAAGACACATTATGTTCTTGGCCCAATGCCAAGTCGATGAAGATGCCAAGTGAGCAAGAGCCTTGGTGAAGATGTCAGCATAGTTCTAATCCGTAGAACAATAAGCCAACTCCATTATCTCATCCTCAATCAACTCTCACACATAATGATACTGAATCTCAATGTGCTTCGTTTGAGTATGAAACACAGGGTTCTTAGTAATAGCCCCATGAAACTCTCATTTTGTCGCATTGCAAGGTTGTAGCCCCACTAATCTCAACTCCCATGTCCACTAAAATCCTCCTCAATCATATTGCTTCACAAGCAACAAAACAACCTGCTTTTTATACTCAGCTTTTGTAGAAGAAAATACCACACTAGCTTCTTATTAGTCCAAGAGAAAGCACCAGAACCAAGCAAAAAACAATATTCGAAAATTGATTTCCTAGTGTCACAATCTCTTGCCCAATCTAAATTTAAGTAACCCATAAGAGTATCACCCACATTGTAAGTGATACCATACTCAAGAGTACCTTTGATGTACCTAAGTATTCACATGCCTTGCTTCTAATGACTCTCATGTGGCTTGTTGGAAAACTTGCTCAAAACACCAATTGTGAAGCTGATATCAAGTCTAATGTTAGTGAGAAAAATTAAACTCCCCACCACCAGCTTTCTATACTTCTTGATGTCTACTAGTGTGGTGAAGAATCTTATGTAGAAAGCTTCACGTCCATAGGCGTTAACATAGGTATGCAGTTGGTCATCTCAAATGCTATGAGAATCTCCCAAGCATACTTCTACTGTGATACAAAGATCTTGCCTGCTCCTACCAGACCTCAATCCCCAAACAGAAATACATAAGATCCAAGTCTATCATCTCAAACTCAAGGCTCAACATATCCATTGTCTGCTGGATCATTTCTTCATTGTCACCTATAATGCTTAAGTCATCTACATACAAGACAACCAAACCAATCTTGCTATGTCCTTTTAAAACATATAAATTAGCATCAGAAGCACTTCTAGTAAACCTAAAAATTGGTCTATCATACCATGCCTATGGGCCTATTTTTTCAACTATAATGCCTTCTTCAACCTGCAAACTTTGTTTTTACAGGCATCTCAAAACCTAGTGGTTGAGCTACATATACCTAGGACCTTCGTGGGATGTCCATTTAGAATTGTTGATTTGACATCCATGTGAAAGACTGCCCATTGTTTATGAGCAGCCCAGGCAAGTACCACCCCGATAGTTGTCATGCTAGTTGTGGGAGCCAAGGTTTCAGTAAAGTTGAAACTCTCCACCTGTGAAAATCCCTTTGTAACCAACCTAGCTTTGTATTTTTCAAGTGAGCCATCAGCCTTATACTTAGCTTTCCAAACCCATTCGATACCAATTACCTTTCCATTTGGTGGTCGGTCAACCAGCTCCTATAGGTGTTATTCTTTATGATGCTATCATACTTAAACTTCATCACGGCTTTCCACTTTGGATGTGCTAAGGCTTCATCCAAGGTAGCTAGCTCCTTCACTATTCCCATTATCTCGGACATCAAGTCCATGTTGATAATGAGATTAGATGCTCTTCTCAGCTCCTTTATTCTCCTTGATCTGCATGGTCCATTTGCTAAAGATTATGGCATCTCATGTGCTAGTTGCACTAAGAGCTATTGTGCCCACTTTGTAAGTGGCTTTCCGTGTGGTGCAGTAGGCTAGTGTGATGTGTGAGAGTCTTTGTCCTCTGAAAATTCCTCCTCCTTAAGAGGAAATCTGGTTGGTGGGTTTGGCTCATGGAGGATTATTTCTTCCGCTGATGATAGAGCGGATGGACTTGTCTCCTCCACTAAAAGTGTGGCTGCTCCACAAACACCACATCTCGACTAGTGATTATCTTCTTCACCTCTGGATCATAGGGTCGATAAGCCTTTGACTCTTCATTGCATCCAATAAAGATACACTTCTTACTTTTGGTGTCAAGCTTCTTCTTGGATGCATTTGGTATATGTAACATTCACAGCCAAATGTTCTAAAATGAGACATTGTTACCAGAATAGGCCTCTTGTGGTGTGATTGAGTGCCTTTGTGTAGCTCCGATTGAGGATGTAAAGTGTTATGCTCACTGCTTCAACCTAAAAAGTATCTTGTAACCCTTTCCCTTTTAGCATGCATCGAGCCATCTCCAACGGTTCGATTACTGCGTTGTTCTACAACATCGTTTTGCTAAGGTGTGTGAACAGTGGCGCTTGATGACATTCTCATTGCAGTAACTATCAAATTCTGTTTAAAGGAATTCTCTTCCTCGATCTATACATAACTTTTTCACCTTCTTTCGTGTCTCATTCTCCACAAGCTTATGCCACTGTTTAGACTTGCCAAAAGCTTCAGCCTTATCTCAAAGGAAATAAACCGACAAATTCTAGGATATTCAACCTGACAGTGCTGGCATTAGCATGAGGAAACATTTGTGAGATTAAGGGAGCGAGGCGACAACTCCGGCACGGTTGTCTCTTCTTGCACCTGCATGAGGGATGCCGAGCATGAGGGATGCCGAGCTTGGATCCATCACTAGGTACATTTATGATGTTCTCTACGGATGGTCTCTATAGACAGAGATATAAATAAATCTGTTGAAAAAAAGCAAACTTGAGTGTTTGATCCCGTGCGCAGGGAACGACAACTATTTTAAGGTCCGGGAGCCTTTTTAGGTTTGGGTATTCTATTGGCTCCTAATCCTTCAAAAAATCATATCTCTTGATCCGCTAAATCTATTGACAATTTGTCTCCATAGGTATTTTTTTCTCAATGCAAAAAAAAAACCTATGGGAGGCAGAATGCCAATGCTTTGTACAGATAACTAAACATAACAAATCCTCAAAAAAAAAAAACGGTGCACGAATATGGAACACAACAACACAACAGTCGCCCACATCCCCACATGCCATCGTCTTGCCAAGCTACTGCTTAGCGTTAGCAATACCATTGCCATGGTGATTACCTCACCATTATCACCTTTGACCCGCTGGCCATCCTCTCCTCTTGTTTCTTCTTGCCTTGAGCCTCACGGTTTATATATGAGAAAAGCAAAATTTAATGGACCAAGCTTGGCTCCAAGAGCGAGCGATGTGCGTGAGAGAGAGAGAGAGAGAGAGAGAGAGAGAGAGAGAGAACGTTTTGGCTCCAAGAGCGAGCGATGTGCGTGAGAGAGAGAGAGAGAGAACAATGCGTATTGCAGTCGTTGTCGCCTGCATCTGATGAAAAGGAAGGGATTGCCATGTAGGGTAGTTTCCAAAAAAGCAAACGTAGACGTTTTGGTTCTCAAAGGTTTTAAAAAAGCCATCGACTAATTAATCAAATATCTTTTTTCACTCATTGTAGTCCCTATTCAATCTACTGGACATATCAATTAATTAGTGCCCCTTTGAGGGGCACCCTTCTCTCCCTCTCTCCACGTTTCTGTCTACTTTGCCCCACACTCTCCCTTGCTCTCTGCTTAGCCCCACACCCTCCCTTGCTCTCTTAGCCCCACACCCTCCCTCGCTCTCTGCACACAGCCCCACGCCTTCCCTCGCTCCCCCCCATGGCCCCCATTCTCTCTCTCCGTGTTCGCGCAAGCTATCTAGTAGACAGAGAGGAACAAAAGAAAAATAAAATAAAATCATTTGCGTGAATCCTCTAGAAGCTTCTTTATATCTAAGGTCCCATCAAATTTTAGGTCCAATCAAAAAAATTTAAATCTTTTATCTAAGCTCCTTTGCCTAAGGGACCATCACTTTCCTTCTTTGTAATTAATTAATTAATAGCAAACCGGCATTTTAGTGCCAATGATTTTATGCCACATGGCTCCGTGAAGGAATTTTTGTTTTGGTACCCCCGTTAAAAAAGTTATTCGGGTCTCGACGCTCTTCACTTCTCCAAAATATTCCAATTTCTGGACTCTTTTGGCCTGCTACGCTCGCGTCCCTCGCGGGGCATCACAGAGTCCTACACGTACGCGCCAGGTATATTTAAGCTTTCCTCATGCCTTCATACAGTATGATTCTTTGAGTGGCGTGCTCATCTGGTTTATCGCTACAAAACAGGTAGGGTTAGGAAGTTTCCCCAGAGCTTTGCAGAGCAGATCTGTGAATCAGTGTGTGTGTGTGTGTGTGTGTGTGTGTGTGTGTGTGTGTGTGAGTGAGAGAGAGAGAGAGAGAGAGAGAGAGAGAGAGAGCTTTTCTTGTCTAACTATTGATGCACGGCTAGGGTTTTGCAGTGCGATCTGCTCCCAAACAAATACTCATGGAAGGTTCTGTTGCGTTTAGAGCTTCCACGCACTTCAGCGTCCGAAGTTTGGCCACACCTCAACATGACAACACGACAAGAACTGTCTCCTGTGCTTTTCTTTCTCCCACTGCACCCTCGCACTCTGCAGTCGTCAAGGTATGCACACTTTTAACAGTTTTTGGGAAAAATTCTACACCTAAGATTGGGAAATAACGTTGATTTTTCATTGGTATATTTTTTTGTTGTTTTATTCATCTTGCAGAATTCTTTTGAACTTTTCTACCACAGCTGATTTATTTAAACTTTTTCTATCCAAAGCAGTGCAATTTTCTGCCGCTGTGTGTGTGTGTGTGTCGGTGTGTGTGTGTGTGTGTGTGTGTGTGTGTGTGTGTGTGTGTCTTGTGCTAGCTATAATCATTGGTGAGTCTGCCCTTTAGGAGGAGGAGTCGAAGCGTTTCGATCATAGACTATAATTTTTTTTTTTAAAATGAAGTTAAGAAATTAACACATCAATCCCAAAGGCCTTACTTTTGTGGTAATCAAACCAAAAGCCCTCTCTTCTTGCCCTTAATAAGAGCAACAGTCGCCCTTAGTAAGGGCAACGCCCTTGTTGAGTAAAGGCAACGAGGTAACGAAAGGGGATGTCGAGAAGGGGACAATGCACAATGCCCAGGTATGGAGGTGGTGAAGAGGTCGACTATAGACGGGGGTGACAGTGGGGCAGGTTGTTTGGGTCTAGGCTAGAATTAGCGAGTTTGCATGGCCAGTTGACGACGAGAAATTGTATTCACATTCCAAAGAGCTCTCCATTTGTGCTCTGTGCTTGCCTTAAGGACTTCTTAGTGAATTGCATCCATATGCATTCTGAGAATGTTTATTTTGTTCATGGGAATCATACTGTATGACAATCATATGTCCATCCCTCTTCCAATTTTGATGGTGTATTGAACGGTTCAGTCTTAAAGTTGTGGATGTTGAGTGAAAGGTTTGTCAGCGTATGTTGATAGTCTAATTTCTTTATTACGTTCACTGCCATATTAGGGAGCATTCAGTCTGTATGTAGGAAAACCTCTAAACTAGTTTTCCTTATGCAACTTGTGTGCTACTGTTGTGTCCATGTCCAGCTGGACTTGCAGAGGAATCAGAGACTAGGGTTCCCACAACCTAGAAGAGGTACCAGATTCTCTCTCACCAGAGCAAGTATGGGCAGTGGTGAAGAGAGTATTGCTCCCATTGCCCCCTTCCAACCTGAGTCTCCAACTGGGAAATTTTTGACACAGCTTCTTCAGAGCCATCCTCATCTTGTTCCTGCTGCTGTTGAGCATGAACTGGAGAGATTGGTGGAGAATCGACAAGCTGAAGACAGTCAGGCTCAGCCCAATCCATCCGGCACAGAGCTGGTGCTTTACAGGTCAGTGAAGACAATTCTCAGAAAAAGCAGGATGGCCAATTTATACAAGTTTTTTTTTTCTTCAATTTGTGATTAGCTACTTGGTATGTCTTTGTGTTTGACTCTTTCCTGGTGAACAAATTGATATCTGTAGGAGGATTGCTGAGTTAAAAGTTCAAGAACGGCGCAAGGCGCTAGAAGAAATCATCTACACTCTTATTGTTCAGAAGTTTGTGGAAGCTGGAATATCCATGGTTCCTAACCTCTCCTGTCTCACCTCAGCAGAGAAGCCTTGGCCTGTGCAAGCTAAGGAGCTCGAGGCTGTGCATTCTAACGAAGTCGTGGAGTTGATACAACAGCATCTATTGGTCGTGTTAGGCGGACCTAGGGTTACAGAGCATCTTAATGAGAATACAGTTGCACAAATAAGCAAGCTCCGTGTTGGTCAAGTTTATGCAGCCTCTATAATATATGGGTACTTTTTAAGGAGGATCTATCAACGTTTCCAGTTAGAAAAAAACATGAGATTACTTTCATCTGGCTTGGAAGGATTGTCAAATGAAGAACAAGTGCAAGAGGTAAGTGTTAGTGATCAAGATAATCTGAGTGGAGAACTAGCTGCAGCTATGGCTGTCTTCAAAGCACTTGGAACATCAGGTTCATCGCAATCTTCTGGTGTAAAGAAGCTACAGTCCTATGTCATGTCATTTGACATGAGAACCCTGCAAGGGTTTGCCACAGTCAGATCAAATGAAAGTCTGAGGGTTTTGGAGAAACATACAGAGGCTCTGTTTGGGAGAGCACAGATTCAAATCTCCTCTGATGGGTCGATGAGAGTGGATAAAGATGAGGCTGTCAGGATCAGTTTCGGAGGATTGAAAGGATTGGTTTTGGAAGCCATTGCCTTTGGCAGCTTCATGTGGGATGTGGAGACCTCTGTTGATTCTCATTACAGTTTTGTGACAAATTAAGGCTGACAATCTAGCTACTAGGCAGTGGCTTCAGGGAACAAACCTGCGGATAGTTCTTGTGATTGCATGGGCTGTAGCTCATACTTAGTGTGCCTGGTGAGTGTTTGAAGCTCAGCCAATGGTCACACAGTGGTTGTCAATGGCAACAGCAATGACAGTGGCACGGACAAATTGATCAGATTTCTGTCGTGCTTTTGCCTTGCCATGTGCTGCACCCAGTTTACCCTTTTATACAGCTAGACAAGTCTCTTGTATTTCTTTTCTTGGTATTTTGTTGCATATTTTACATCATGTGTTTTTATGTTGCCTGGTTATACATGCATCATCAAGATCAAGGTCTTATTTGTTGGTACAGTTCTACTGCTCATTCCATTATACAGTCTAATGCCAGGGAGTGCAGTATAAGAGTTAACTGAATCATAGGAATGTATGTGTAGGCATCTTAAAGGCTTGGAAGATCTTTGCTCTGGTGGCGTAAATAGTTTTGGTATGCATGGTAGTTTGTGGGAGGCGCAGAGATCACACAGCAACCAATCCAAATTATAATGTTAATCACATAGAGTTGTACAATTTTGCCTTGAGTGTACTGCAAGCAACAACAGCCTTTCTTCTTAGCATATCATTATCATAAGGGTTCATGATCTTGGAGGGTGGCCTTGAATTCGAACCGGAGAAGAGCTTAACTCAAAATGTTAGCCCTTTATATCAAGCTGTAATGTTGCTGACAGCTGGCCAATATATGACTGACCTATAGCCCTTTATATCCACCTTTGTGCTAAGGAGCTAATCTCGGCCCCCCAACATTGCCCCATTAATCTTGGCCAAAGTGTGTGGCCAATCACATGAAATGCCATGGACATTCTCAGAAACTAATCCAGAAGGGGCAGCCAAGAAAAAGATCATTAGAGCTAGGATTAGTTATTGGGATATGAGGCACCTCTTGTTTTGCAAATAGGAACCTTGCTCTGTAAATAGGGACAATAGTGTTGGTGGTTCAAGAAGGGGGAGGTGCTTACGGCATGCCCTATGACTTTGCATGCCTGTGGAGCGCAAATATATAAAAACGGCTCGTCCATCTTTGTATGCTGCCCACTTTTGTAGTTTTGGCTTCCCAGAACTAGATTTTTGTGTTCCACCTAGAGTGGAGTAAGATCCTCTCCAATGTAGATCTTTGTATCCTAGAGTGGAGCAAGATCCTCTCCAATGTAGATCTTTGTATCTTGGAGCTTCGTGTGCTTCTTCAAGAATTCAACAATGTCCTCAACTATCCTTCTTGAACTTTAGGAGAAGAAGGGGATGGTCTCTAGTCATGTACTTCTATGTCACCTATGCATCCAATGAGAAGACGATCTTCTTTGGGGGAGGTCCCTTCATTGACACTCATAGAATTGCGCTATTAACCATTCTGTAGATTAACATGGTTGCACTTGTTCGACCTACCACAAGAACGAGCACTTGTCTTCAATAAGATAGCATTGAACATATATAGCGGCCTTCCCTTGTGCTTGATATCAAATAGGAAAGTCTGACTTGGTGAACATACTTGTTTTAAGATTAGTGGTAGAGGTTGTACCATTTTTAAGTTTAGCCGGCCTAGTGTCAAAACTAGTGACTTGTATATAATTCAATTTTGACTAAGCAATAAACAATCATTCCCTTGCAATAGAGAATACTTGCTCTCCTCTTCTCTCTTCTTGCTTGCATGTATCCTATTGAATCTTGCATGTTTAATGGATGCTTGTTAGATAGGATTGGTTGTAGGTTTTTTTACTTGCATTAGTTTCTTCTTTATCCTCGATCTTTTGTGATTATGAAGGACCATGTCTTTTTGTTTCTATCTAGGTGTAGAGAGCTCTACTTTCATCCTACTGACAAGGTACACAATGGAGTGAGGACACGACAGACGAGCTAACGCACCCACATAGGGAAGTTGTAGTTGCGGCTCTTAAGCAAGGCCCAATGAACAAGGCTAAGGTAAGATCTTGACTTAAATATATTGCCGCCATTGTCGGGGACTAGTCTAGGACTTAGCTTTGTTCATCCGTCCACTCCAAGCTATTAGGATAACCTAATATTACTCCGTGTTGATTACGAGGTCACACTCTAAGAAATCAGCTTTGGAGACTTAGATGTGTTAGTTTTGTTTCTTTTGACTTTGATTTAAAGTTTATTTGCATTAGAGTATTCTATAATCATATCTTGGAAAGAGAGAACCTTAGTTTCTTAGTGATTTGCATGATTTTGGAGCCCACAAGGCTTAGATTTCATTGCATTGAGCCAAGGAATAGCTTATCAATTGTTAGCAATTGTGATCAAGAGTAAAATCCAATCCAAAATTATAAGGATTAAGCTTCATTTAGGTGTAGATTAGAGTGATGTAAATTTTTTGCATGCATTATTTGAATTAGCAGCTTAAAAACATGTAAATTCAACAAAACAACAAAAAAAACACTTAATTACTTACATGATAATCATTAATTAAGATTAGGATCTCTAATCCCTTTGTAACTAACCTGGCTTTGTATTTTTCAAGTGAGCCATCAGCCTTATACTTAGCTTTCCAAACCCATTCGGTACCAATTACCTTTCTATTTGGTGGTTGGTCAACCAGCTCCTAGGTGTTATTCTTTATAAATGCTATCATACTCAAACTACATCACGGCTTTCCACTTTGGATGTGCTAAGGCTTCATCCAAGGTTGCTAGCTCCTTCACTATTTCCAATCTCGGACATCAAGTCCATGTTGATAATGAGATCAGATGCTCTTCTTTGCTCCTTTATTCTCCTTGATCTGCATGGTCCATTTCCTAAAGGTTATGGCATCTCATGTGCTGGTTGTACTAAGAGCTATTGTGCCCACTTTGTAAATGGCTTTCCGTGTGGTGCAGTAGGCTAGTGTCATGTGAAAGTCTTTGTCCTCTGAAAATTCCTTCTCCTTAAGAGGAAATCCGGTTGGTGGGTTGGGCTCATAGCGGATTATTTCTTCGGCTGATGATAGAGTGGATGGACTTGCCTCCTCCACTAAGTGTGGCTGCTCCACAAACACCACATCTCGATTGGTGATTATCTTCTTCGCCTCTGGATCATAGGGTCGATAAGCCTTTGGCTCTTGATTGTATCCAATAAAGATACACTTCTTACTTTTGGTCTCAAGCTTCTTCTTGAATGCATCTGGTATATGCACATAACATTCACAGCCAAATGTTCTAAAATGAGACATTGTTACCAGAATAGGCCTCTTGTGGTGTGATTGAGTGCCTTTGTGTAGCTCTGATTGAGGATGTAAAGTGTTATGCTTACTGCTTCAACCTAGAGAGTATCTTGTAACCCTTTCCCTTTTAGCATGCATCGAGCCATCTCCAACGGTTCGATTACTGCATTCTACAACATCGTTTTGCTGAGGTGTGTGAACAGTGGTGCTTGATGCCATTCTCATTGTAGTAACTATTTGTTTAATGGAATTCTCGTCCTCGATCTATACATAACTTTTTCACCTTCTTTCGTATCTCATTCTCCACAAGCTTATGCCGCTGTTTAGACTTGCCAAAAGCTTCAGCCTTATCTCGAAGGAAATAAACCGACAAATTCTAGGATATTCAACCTGACAATGTTGGCATCAGCATGAGGCAACATTTGTGAGATTAAGGGAGCGAGGCGACAACTCCAGCACGGTTGTCTCTTCTTGCACCTGCATGAGGGATGCTGAGCTTGGATCTCATCACTAGGTACATTTATGATGTTCTCTACAGATGGTCTCTATAGACAGAGATATAAATATGTTGCAAAAAAAAAATCAAAGAGTGTTTGATCTCGTGCAGAGGGAAAGACAACTATTTTAAGGTCAGGGAGCCTTTTTAGGTTTGGGTATTCTATTGGCTCCTAATCCTTCCAAAAATCATATCTCTTGATCCGCTAAATCTATTGACAATTTGTCTCCATAGGTATTTTTTTCTCAATGCAAAAAAAGAACCTATGGAGGCAGAATGCCAATGCTTTGTACAGATAACTAAACATAACAGTTTTTTTTTAAAAACAGTTCACAAATATGGAACACAACACAACAGTCGCCCACATCCCCACATGCCATCGTCTTGGCCACCAAGCTACTGCTTAGCATTAGCAGTAACATTGCCATGGTGATTACCTCACCATTATCACCTTTGACCCGCCGCCCATCTTCTCCTCTTGTTTCTTCTTGCCTTGAGCCTCACGGTTTATATATGAGAAAAGGAAAAGCTAATCAACCAAGCTTGGCTCCAAGAGTGAGCGATGTGCGTCAGGGGGAGAGAGAGAGAGAGAGAGAGAGAGAGAGAGAGAGAGAGAGAGAGAGAGAGAGAGAGAGAGAGAGCAATGCGTATTGGAGTCGTTGTCACTTGCATCTGATGAAAAGGAAGGAATTGCCATGTAGAGTAGTTTCCAAAAAAGCAAACGTAGATGTTTTGGTTCTCAAAGGGGCACTAACGAGTTGATATGTCCAGTATACTACTGAATAGGGCCTACAATTAGTGAAAAACGATATTTGATTAACTAGTCGATGGCTTTTCTCACTCATTGTAGGCCCTATTCATTCTAGTGGACATATCAATTCCGCGTTTCTATCTACTTTGCCCCACACTCTCCCTCGCTCTCTGCTTAGCCCCACACCCTCCCTCGCTCTCTTAGCCCCAGACCCTCCCTCGCTCTCTATTCAGCCCCACACCCTCCCTCGCTCTCAACTCAGCCCCACACCCTCCCTCGCTCTCTGCACACAGCCCCACGCCTTCCCTCGCTCCCCCCCCATGGCCCCTCTATTCTCTCTCTCCCCATTCGTGCAAGCTATTTAGTAGACAAATAAGAACAAAAGAAAAACAAAATAAAATCATTTGCATGAATCCTCTAGAAGCGTCTTTTTGTCTAAGGTCCCATCAAATTTTAGGTCCAATCAAAATTTTTTAAATCTTTTATCTAAGCTCCTTTGCCTAAGGGGCCATCACTTTCCTCCTTTGTAGTTTTTTAAATCTTTTATCTAAGCTCCTTTGCCTAAAGGGCCATCACTTTCCTCCTTTGTAATTGATTAATTAATAGCAAACTATCCTTCTTGGACTTTAGGAGAGAAGAAGGGGATGGTCTCTAGTCATGTACTTCTATGTTACCTCCTATGCATCCAATCAGAATACGATCTTCTTTGGGGGAGGTCCCTTTATTGACACTCATAGAATTGCCCTATTAACCATTCTCTAGATTAACATGGTTTCACTTGTTCGACCTACCACTAGAGAGCTCTAGTTTCATCCTACTGACAAGGTACATTTCAGTGTGACAATGGACGTAGGAAATTTTCTCCAAGATAAGACTTAGTGGACCATCTTAAGCGTTTCCCCTATTTGTAGAAGGGGGGGAACCTTACACCCATGGCATTGGGGACGCTAAGTACAGTGGGTACATTTGGTCACCCTCCATCATGTAGTGGCTTAGAATTTGGGAGGGTGGATTGGTTGGCTCTAGAGGCTCATAGGTAGGACCTTCAAGAATTTCACCCTCGTCCCCTTCTTCAAAGATTTCTATTAGGGTTAGCTGATGACGAACATGTGTCACTTGTGGCAATGGGGGTTGATGTGGGAGAACTAGGGGTGGTAAGGGCATTTCAAGTACCCTAAGATCTCCCCTTTTGGCCACTTCTTGGCTTGGTTGAGGTACGTTGTGAAGAGAAGGTGTTGGTGGCAAAGCCAACAATTGCCTTGGGTTTGTAGGCAGGGCTTGCGGTAGAGCGCGGGCTTGAGCATCCCTTTGCTGATAGTCATTCGCGACTTTGTGATTGCCACATCTAGAAATATGTGCAATAGAGGGTGGGACGGGTTCACAAATGTGAAAACTTCATGATGGTATGGTTAGCGCGATAGATTGGGCACCATACTAGCTCCCTCTTTGGATAGAGATCGGGTTGGCCAACCGGCCGATTATCCAATGTTGGGTCATTTGCTACATTAATGTAGCAAACCCCCTGTGAACTTGTTGTCCAGAAGTGGACTCTTTGCCTCTTTTCTTTAGATTTAGTGCTGGTGGCCTTGAATGAGGCTTCTGATATATCCTCATGGAGTTCTTGGGAATGTGTTTCCTTGAAGTTATCCTCAAAGCCCATAGCACTTCTAGCATTGCTTGAAGGAGGTATGTGCCAAGGCATACAAGGAACTGTGTAGGGGTATGTCATCCAAACCTTTCGAAAATCTCCCTATCAACCTTTCATTAGAGAACTTGTCTCTGGCGCTATAGAGTAGGAGTGGAGATATCTGACTGTGTTGATATAATTCTCAGATTATTTCACCATCCTTTTGTCTAACGTTGTGCAGCTCCTCAATAGGACTCCACCTAGTCCCTTGATGAGAATATCCTACCTTGAAGGCCTCTTTAAAGGCTTCGAAGGTGGCCTTGTCCTTAGTTTTTCAAGGACCTAAACCATTTGGCCATCTTTACCATCTTGGATGAGGCTAAAGGCACTCACCTTAACTTGATCTTCCACATGACCAAAGGCTTCATAGATTTGGTTGAACATCTCTACCATTTGGCCATCTTTACCATCTTGGGTGAGGCTAAAGGCACTCACCTTAACTTGATCTTCCACATGGCCAAAGGCTTTATAGATTTGGTTGAACATCTCTAAGTGTGGGATGGGGTCCTTAGTCCCATCGAATTACGTGATTAACTTTGAGATGTTTGCGGGTTTGTTCCAGTCTAATCTGGGTCCTGGTGCTAGTTGAGAGCTGGGGCTGGGGGCGTGATGCTCGCGGCCACCCCCTCCCTATTTCCATGGTTGATCTTAACATTTCTAGTGTTAGCCTTGCAATGGCTAGAGTGGGTGCTGGTTGGGGAATGACTGGTGGAGGAGTGGGGCCAGGCTAGTAATAGACCATTGGAGGCCCTTGTCTCATCGCGGTGGGTTGGGTTATGCCCCGTGTGGCCCCATGTGGTATCTAGGGTATGCTCCTTATGGTGTGGGTGCTATTGATATACAGGTGGACTGGGCTGATGTGAAGGGGCTGGGTAGGCACTTTCTCTCTAGTATGATGTTTTTAGCCCTTAGGAAGATGCATCTGGCCCTGGTTTTACTATGGGTCTTTGGGTGCTAAATGAATCGACCACACCTGAGATAGGCATGGCTCACCAGATTGGTGGGTGAATTTGGGTCTCATGGCTCTCACTTTGCCCATTTTTTGCTCTAGGATCTAGAGACGTTGTGAGCTCTCTTGTTGGTGTTCCATACCTCTTGCCCTAGGTCATGGCTCTTCAAACTGTGTGTTTTCCAAAATAAAGTTGTGAAGCCTCGAAGAAAGGCTTCTCTATAAATGTGTGGGAGAGGTAGGGTCTTGCTCCTGGATTGGTGGTCTATCCATACACTGAGCTTTAGCTTCTCTTGTTTTGAAGTCAAGAGTTTCTAGTCTTGTGTGGGATGGTCTTTGCTCTCACTGGTGCTATCAACAAAGACGAGCATCGTTTGGCTCCAAGTGGTATTGAATGATGGGGCTGACCTTATGATGGGCGAGGGAGCGTCGGGAGAGTTTATGTCATCAAACAGAGGGTTGTTTCGCACCAATTTACCCAAATGTAGGTGCATGAATGTGAGGAACTACTGTGCATAACCTAAATTTTTTAAATTTATATATATATATATTTTGGGAAATGGTATAGCTGTACGCTTTGAAGGGAATGGACGTACGCTTTTGAAGGGAATGAACGTACGCTTCTCAAGAAGAAGATTGCACGGGCATATGCTTTCGGAAAGACACATGCATGGCTTTAGAATGTTACAAGCATGCGCTTTTGGATGGAGAAGTTACGAGTGTGGCAAGTAGATGGTACGGGTGTGGCACAAATGGCACGGACATACGCTTGTTGGAGTCAGGGCAAAAGAGAATGACATAGGCAACACAAAAATGACACGTGCATGGAAGTTGAAGGGAATACATTGGAATGGGTGTACTCTTTGGGAAGGAACAACCGTGGCACAAATGGAAAGGCCATGGCACTATCAGTTTTCAAAGAATTTAATGTTGTAGGTTTGACTACCACCTATAATATTCTCTGATAGAGCAGCTATACCCCTTGGTTAAATGCAATTTATGCCTAATTAATGTAAATATTCTCTTTTTAATGCTAATTACCAAATTAATGATGGTTGAAAATTTCGCAAGATTTTCCCAAGAGAAATGGTACAGGCATGGCACATTTGCCACCCACGGCCGCAACTCGTGAATGAGCATCCAGAATGGGATTTTTTCCTTATTTCCTCCTCTGATTTTTGCAAATTCAGGTATCTTCCCAATGCTATTTTTGTTTTGATAGGGATCTAGAGCTAGTCTCTAGGTACCTTATTGATGCCTAGAATGTGTAAAGAAGCCTAACAAATTAAGATTAATTTGATAATTAAACTATGATGCAAGCTTAATGAAAGATGAACAAAAATTGTATGAATGTCGAGGGAAAAGATTGAACACTTACTTGTGTCTCCTACACTTGGGTGAAGACCTCAATGCTCCAATGCTCCGGTTGATCTCCATAGCTCTATTCAACAATATCAAAGAATAAACAAATTCAAACACAAGAAAACAACCGGTGGATTTACACTCCAACCAGGCCAAATGAGGACTCTAGCAAATGAAATAAGTGGAGGATCCTAAGCTAAGGGCTATCTCTGGCAGTGGCACCAAAGATGTTAATCCTAACATACAACCTTGCACATAAGAGAGGGAAAGAAGAAGAGAAACAACCATGCAAGAGTCGAGTCGGAGATGTGAACTTAGCCAGCCCTAATGAGGGTAAGCTCCCCTTTGTGAAGCCACTAGGGGCTCACTTCGCCGCCGCCACTTGTGTCAACTAAGTGGAGATTCAAGAGCTAGGTGAACAGCGAGAAGGAGGGAGCTATGGAAAGCTCAACCTTCGCTCCTTGCCACATGCATGTAAGAGGGACCTTGGTAGACAGACAAGAGAGGGGAGAGGAGAGGAGAAGCTAGATCATCACCATCCCAACATGCACACACAACAACAATCAAGCATGCAAGCATCAACAATACAAGCATGCATCCACGAACTCAAAAGAGTGAGAGAGAGAGAGAGAGAGAGAGAGAGAGGAAAAACTCAAATGAGACTAATGGGATTGTCCCTTTTCATATTTCATAAAATGTCTTATATAAAGAGCTCTCGGTCGACTGCCCATTTACAATTTGGGGGCCCAAAACTAGCTTCCTAGCTCTATGTGCATCTCTTTCCTATGATTGGCATTACACAAGCCATAAGGTCAGTCATCCCATATCTCTTTTATCATTCAATGCTTTGTGCAACTACAAAAAGGTAAGTTACAATGAGCGTAGCCATGCTTGAAAAATAATGTTAAAACTAGAGTGGTTAACAGAAGCACATCAAAATGTGTAACCAATCCTTTAGGTTACCAACAATAAAGCCACAAAGATAGCTTTGGAATTGGGTAAATCTGAAGTTGTGCATATGTTTGGGCCAGCTTCCTTCAAATGAGCACTTTTTCTTGCATAAAAATTGTCAAGATGTACAACGGTCCCAGCTTTCAACTCCTAAGGTAGCACCATCATGGGGAAAATGCTAGAACGAGATAGGGTCTTCCTAGGACGACAGAGCATGGGAGCCTCTAGCTCCAAGAACTTAACCAATGCAGCCAAGCTTACTCTAGACATGAAAGCATACTAGGCATGTAAGATGGGTGGTAAGCTCATTTAAGAAGAGAAAAACCAGTATAAGAAGAAGGGTAGGTGCTGAAATTGTCATACAAAGGGGCATACTTTTATGGCTTCACAAAGAAAAATACTCCTCCCTACCACCCTAGCCTTCATAGCTTCTGTGGTGAACCAATAAAAGAAGAAGGGTAGGTGATAAAATTTTCATACAAAGGGGCATACTTTTATGGCTTTCATGAAGAAAAATACTCCTCCCTAGACTACTACCCTAGCCTCCATAGCTTCTATGTGGTGAGTGAGGCTCCCAGAGAGACCCTAGCAGCATCACTAGTTCTTCAACTCCAATTTTTTGGGTTAGTGCTATTGTCAGGTGGGAGCTTAAAGATAAGCATAAGGGAACCCATGACTAGGGGTATGAGCATAATGAATATCTCAAGCAATTTGGCTCTACATAGGTTGCTAGAGAGTCATTTCCTATCTCATTTGACATGAGTAGAGGAGCACTGAAGATGTGGTTACAAAAAAGGTTGTTTACCGAGCCCGTTCTTTGAAGAATTTGGTAGACAAGACAATGGAAGGGTTTAGCAGAGGGATGACCACTAGAATACTGTTTGAATCATGTAGTGCTAAATTAGTCATCGAAGGCACATATCATGATTTCACCCCCCTTATGTAGACATCATTCTTGGAATCCAATGGTTTCACAAGCTTTAGAAAAATAAACATGAACTAGGAGAGGCACACTTTTTGGATTGCCCAAAACGTTTCCAAGTCCTCAACGGGACCATCAAGTGTGAACCACATATTCCAAACTTTGCTTTATTAGAGATAAGAGAAGAACAACTTCTGATTCTGAAGTAATGGCTAACTTTCTTCAAGAGACTCATCATCGAATCTTACAAGACATCATTTAGATGTTTTGATATGTTAATTTTTTATGTCAAATGGTTACAAGTAATATACAATGGTCCATATGAATTAATGAGAAGAGATAAAAGTGGATTATTTGTTATATTCTTATAGACTTAACCAAATTGTCAATAGTCCTTTGTGATACGTTTGTGCTAGCACAACAATGTGAACAAGTAATATTTTTTAAAAAATACACCAAAAGTTTACTTATATTTATAGTTGACTAGAAATAACAATACTACTTCTATGATATGATAATAAATATTCAAAGGTAAAGATGTTCAAGAATAAAAGGATGAATAAGAAAATGCTGTCCTCAAACAATGACTTGGAGAAAAATCAAAGAGATACTCATGATGCCATTATTGGAAGTACAATGTCTTCTAGACATTGGTATCTATCACATCCTCAAAAGTAGTATGCATGTAGGATGGCATGTAGGATGGAAGACACTTGAGCCTGTGGTAATAATACATGATACCTGAGCCTATGGGTAATAATACACCTGATCTTGTGGTAATAATACATGATACCATTGTCAGAAGGCCCTGTATTGGGCATGAGGTCAAACCACATGCCCTTACAGTTGTACCTTTGTACATAGTCATCCTAGATATCACTTTATAAGAATTATGCTTAAAAAACTACACAATGGCTATAGTTGGATCCGGGATGGTGTTCCATACATGCACTGTTATGAGCATAAACTGTCATTTCTTATTGAGATTCACAAAAATTAAGAAAAAATTGGACTAAAAAGGGCCCTCTAAGCAATGGCATGTCAAATTGTTTAAAAAAAAGGGTTGCTGGTTATATTTTTACAAATCAAACCAAACTTTTTTAAGATTGTAGATTGAGAATCTATTCTTTGAGATATTTCCAATGATATATAGGATGATGGGAAAATTTCATATTTAAGAAGTTCCTAAATTGGTGATAATGCCACATCATCACCAATTTCAATGTCACAAAACTCAAGGCTCACAAAGCCATGGCTTGCTGATTTGCTCAAGATCTGCATTATCACATTCATGATTATCCATGATTATCCATGATTACAAAAGATGGAAGTGAGAGCATCATTCAATAGAGTCAAGGGGAGGCTATGAAGAAATCTAGGTGGATGATGCTGATGGCCAAGTTCTAGCCAACAACTTTGGTATATCCGGCCAGGAGGGTGCCATGCCTTGCTCTAAAAGGTTATATGTTGATGGCACCTTCACATTGATCCATTGTACGTGCTAGTTAAAAGAAGTTTCGCTGACAAATAATTCAAGAAAAGGTGGGCTCAAGGTTCACATTTACTTTACAACTTTCCTCACTTTGATCATAAAAAGCATTAGACAAAATTTGGACTTAAAAAGGGGCCTCTAAGAAATGCCATGTCACCTTTTTCTAAAAAATGGGATGATGGATATCCATTTCCTTTGGCCTATCCCCAACTTAGGGATATGGTAAACCTACGGCTTGGGGGGGTATTGTATATACTTCTTCTTGTATAGGGGTTATAAGATCAAAAGGTGTAATATGTAATAGATCATGATGCATGAGATGAGGCATAAGAAATGGGTTCCCTATGAGAATATAAGATAGGTTCTTTTGTATGTGCAATGGTCAGCTCTTTAGAAAGCTACTAAGTAGTAGGTCTAACCTCTAGCTGATCATTGAGGGGTTTCTCGGGGTTGAGAGGGTTAGTGTTGAAATCAAAAGAAGAAGAAGGGAAGTATCTCTCTATTAGTGGTGCATTAGTTTTCCCCTTATTTTTAGTATCATATATATGAGATAAATAGGAGGTAATGGGACTAAAAACTGGATAGGTGTTGTCCACGTCTTCATCAAAAGGTGGTAGTGGCTTTTTAGTGTGGAAGTAATCATGGAGGGCATCTAGATTCTCTTCCTCATGGAATGAAGGGTAATCTGTACTTGCACAAAATCATATAATAATGATGCTAGTAGAGTATGCAGGTATGCACATATGATATAAGAGCTTAAGACTGCCATAAGGGGGGAGTGTGATTTTTGAGGGAGCTTTGTGGAGGGAGATTTGGAGGGAGATTTTCTATGCTGCCATCTCTCTACTTAAACAATCTCTCTCTAACTACTGCCACCATGATCTCTGCCCAGCCCAGCCCCCCTCCTCCACCACCAACCTTGCTCGTTCCTTTCTCTCTCTATCTATTACCATTGTCCCTTCCTCTCCTCTCCTCTCTCCAACCAACATTCATGTCTTTTTGTTGCTCTTTTCTCTCTATATCTATCTCTTTTCTCACTCTCTCTATCTACCATCCCTCTCTCTATCCTCCCTCTCCATCCTTCTCTTACCTCTTATCCTCTCTATCCTGCTCTTACCTCTTATCCTCCTTCTCTCTATCACTCTCTCTATCTACCATCCTCTCTCTCTCTCTCTCTCTCTCTCTCTCTCTCTCTCTCTCTCTCTCTCTCTCTCTCTCTCTCTCTCTCTCTCTCTCCTTCTCTTACCTCTTATCCTCCTTCTCTCTATCACTCTCTATTTCCTCCTCTCTCTCTCTATCCATCTCTTTTCTCACTCTCTATCGTCCCTATCCCACTCTATCTATCCTTCTCTTTACTTACTCTTTCTATCCTCTCTCTCTCACTCTCTCTATCCTTCTCTCTATTTACTAACTCTCTCTATTGTCCCCCTCTCACTCTCTCTATTCTTCTCTTTTCTCACTCTCTGTATCCTCCCTATCTCACTCTCTCTATCCTTCTCTTTTTTCACTCTCTCTATCTTTCTCTCTCTCTCTCTATCCTCCTTATGTCACTCTCTGTATCCTTCTATTTACTCACTCTCTCTATCCTTCCCCCCCTCTCTCTCTATCCTTCTCTCTCTCTCTCTCTCTCTCTCTCTCTCTCTCTCTCTCTCTCTCTCTCTCCTTCTCTTTGTTCACTCTCTCTATATTTCTCTCTCTTTTGTAGTTCTCTCTCTCCTCTCCTTGTGTCTCACTCTATCATTCTCTTTACTCACTCTCATTATCCTCTCCCTGTCTCTCACTCTACCCTGCTCTTTGCTCTCTGCTGACTCTCTCTATCCTCCCTCTCTCTCTCTCTCTCTGTACCCTTCTCTTTGCTCTCTCTCTCTCTCTCTCTCTCTCTCTCTCTCTCTCTCTCTCTCTCTCACTCTTTCTGTCCTTTTGTTTACTCACTCTCTCTATATTTCCTTCTCATTTCTTAACACAGTATACTTAACTCATGTTTTGCATATAGATCCTCGAGTCTACAAACTCTTCACTACCTTATTCATCCACACAATATAGAAAATATAGATTCTTTATTGCTTTTTATGAACATCATTGTAATTGTTAATGAAATCTTATTGCAAAACCCCAACATGCATTGCTCTTGCCCTCTTTCTCTCTTTTTTAATATGAAAAATAATATCATGATACAATCATAAACAATTGATAAACCCAGTCACTTAAATCTCCACATCCAACATAAAGCTCTATTATCAAGCATTGGTGGCCTCCCTAGCGATACATGTAGCAACAACTTCAATGCTAATTTTTGATGAGGCCATCACAAACAATATGAAGGAGGGTTGTGGGTGGTGTGCTCTACTAATAATGCTATGCTAAATGGTGGTTAACAAAGTTGTATGGAGGTTATCTATATATTTATAGTAGTGGGAGAGGTGTGCTCTTCTTTTGAACCAAACAAAAAAAGATACCTTTCTTCTTTTTTAATGTCAATAATAAAGGCATCTTCCCTCAAAATTCTACACTCCAATAAATGAAGGTATCTTTTCTTTCTTTTTTGGGGAAGAGTGAGTATGTTATGAAGAACAATGAATAATACAAAATTGAATAGGCTAGAAGAGCGAGTATGTCTTAAATTCTAGGATACTTGACTCTGTTCCGTGCACTGAACCATTGATCCTAGAAATAAGCTAGAGAGCCATATTCATCCATTGTTAAGCCTAGAGGAAATCTTCTGTGTGAGCTTGCCTATTATTTGGAAAAATGCAAAATTCATAATAAATACTCTTATTAATCACGATTTACTGAAATTGAGTCCATAATGATACTAAAAGGAATTATTGCCACTTTAAGAGCATGCAACAATAAGCTAGGATAAATTCCCTGATAATGGATGTATTATAAATTAAATTAATGTGATTAAGAATTATGCAATCAATTGGCTACATGGATACTTGGCTATCCACACTTGAATTGTGTGTAAACACTTAGGCCTTACTCGACAACATTTTTAATGCATATCTTCTTTTTGGACAAGCATGTGTTGGGAGCATTCTTTGTCATTGTGTGATTAGAGTGATAGAGGATACACCTCTTATTACGTGAGTATCACCACACGAGCATCCATATTTTATTGGTTGGTACAACTTTGAAACAATGTTCAATCAAACTTTTCAATACTTTGAGATAAATGATAGTAGCATAGCATGCATTGTCCACATTACACTATATTGTAGTGTTTATATTGTAATGTTTATTTTAAAAATCAATGCATCCACTTGTCTAGTAGAACAAAGTGGTTTTGTCATCACATTTTAATATTTATATTTTTGTAAAGATGAAAATAAAATTAAAGAAAAAGAACAAGAAAATATGTGTAGAATGGCTCAAGCATGAGAGCCCCCAATGTGAAGTCAAACTAAACACTTATGTAAATGTCCACATTACACTATGTGATAGTGCTTATACTATAGTGCTTATACTATAGTGTAAGGTTTGTTTTAAAAATCAATGCATGAGAGTGTTCGGTTTGTTTCAAAAATCAATCCATTCATCATCACATTTTATTATTTATATTATAGCATTGTGACATCGTAGGCATTAAATATTTAGATATTTAGACATCCACATCCAAAATAAAAATTAAAGACGTACTTGGAGTTGGCAAATTCGAAGATATTTTTGGGGGGGCAGAGAAGATGATGAGGGGGAGTTTGGCATCACAAAGGATGGAGAGCTTGTAGGCCTTCTCTTGGAGGCCCTTATGATGCCTGAAAAATATAACCCATGTGCTACTGGCATTATCAAATCTGGACCTTTTCACGTGCCTTCTTTTCCACTACATGCCCATGATGATGCTCTCTGTCATCACTATCAGTCTGATCCATGTGAGGCTACTTCTCATGATCATAATCATCTGCATCATGATGGCTTCTCATATCATCAAGATGCCTACTTTGGAACACCGCGCATAGTTTGTGCATCTTGGGTCCTATCTCAATACAGTTGGCCATTGCAGAATAGAATGAATGGAAGGTGGAGGGCAACGACTCCCCTTGAAGCAAGATTTTGAGAAAAAGAACGTAAAATCATAAGATAGGTGAGACAACTCTTGAATACCAGAGAGATAAACTAGTAAGATGTGTGTGTGTGTGTGTGTGTGTGTGTGTGTGTGTGAGAGAGAGAGAGAGAGAGAGAGAGAGAGAGAGAGAGAGAGAGAAATGTACATGCCATTTCCTCTTGCGTAAATGTGGGCTGCCCAACTGTCGGCTCTTGATTGGCTAGTCTCTATAAAGACTTATCTCGGTATACGTGAAAGGTCCCCCCACTAAGGGTGTCATTGCCCTTAGTGAGGGTATACATGAGGGGGCCCCCTCACTGAGGGAGACATCACCCATAGTGAGCTGGTTACCCTCACTACCGGTGACATCGCCCTTAGAGAGGGTAATCTTAGTGAGGGGGTTACCCTCACTAAGGGCCCCTAGTGAGGGTAACCCCCTCACTAAGGGTGATGTTGCTCCTAGTGGGGGGAACCCTCCCCTCACTTAAGGCCACTGCCCCCCCCCCCCTCTCTCTCTCTCTCTCTCTCTCTCTCTCTCTCTCTCTCTCTCTGTGGATCGCGACTGCCTCCTTATCTATCTCTCCCTCTCTATGTGGATCGCGACTGCCTCCTTATCTATCTCTCCCTCCCTTCCTATCTCTCTCTCTCTTTTAATTATTTTTTCCTCTCTTATATATATATATATATATATATATATATATATATATATATATATATATATCTTAATTCTTTCTTCCTCTCTTTTAATTTTCTCTCTCTTTTAATTATTTCTTCTGTCTCTCTCTTTTTTTAAAATTATTTCTTCCTCTCTTTTAAATATTTCTTCTCTCTCCCTCTCCCTCTCCCTCTCATATGGTGCTCGGGCTCTGGGTCGCCGAAGATACCCACATGTGCGTCGTGGAAGATATTTAGAACAAGGAGTAAGAGTTGTTTTCTGAAACCGGGCATGGATCTGGTTGATTGACCTTGCTGGTCCTCAACGGATGAGTCCATGGCTCTTTTATTTGGATCTGTTGGTTGATCTTGCTGATCTTCAACGAAGATTCCATCTTAATTTTTATAAGTGATTATATTGCCGGGTACTATGAGCTAGGAACTATGGAAAAGACCCCTGAGTGAACAGGTGGTGAGCGTTCTGGTTGCCAATGATGCCATAAGTACACTGATGAAGGAATTGTTGAAAGAACGATAGAGGGTGAGGAGACACACACACAGGAGCAAACCCTAATGTATATTGCAAACCCTAACCATAGAGGGAAGCCATGTCCACACTCACACACAGCATAATGCACTAATCCATAATCCACACCACACACAATGAGTTGTGTCCACACTCTACTAACCCTAGCTAATGTCCACACACTATGACCAGCTGGACACGCGGTCATTTATGTCTCGCACATGTTCCTACCTAATCTGCCAGCACATAGCATAACTGGCTCACACTGACATCGAGCTTGAATCTCAATAGCCCCTCTCAAGCTCATGATGTACTGCCGATGAAGATGTAGATGAGCTTGGGATATCAAGACTCTCAACACTCCCCCTCAAGCTCATCCCATGTACTCCCAACATAGTCCGGAAGTACTCAAACTTCTCCCTGCTAAGTGGCTTTGTGAAGATATCTGCCACCTGCTCATCAGTCTTCACATACTTAAGATCAACTATACCATGCACCTTCTCTCTGACAAAGTGATAATGGACCTCTATGTGTTTGGTCCTCGCATGAAACACTGGATTCTTTGCCAACTGTATACTGCTCATGTTGTCACAATGAATGACAACTTTACCATCAACAGGCTCACATAAATCTGTTAAGAGACTCTTTAACCATACAGCCTCACAAAGTAGCAATGGCTGCACCCCTGTACTCAGCCTCTGTACTGGATAAAGCAATTGTAGGTTGCTTTTTTCTACTCCAACTCACCACACCACTTCCAAGTGTAAAAGCATATCCACTAGTAGACCTCCTGTCATATGCGCTACCTGCCCAATCAGCATCTGTGTAGCCATGTATGTCCAAGCTTTTACCACTCTCATAAAATAAACCATAATGTGCTGTGGTCTTCACATATCTCATGATGCGTCTCACTGCATCCAAATGTGGTTTCCTGGGGCTTTGCATAAACTGGCTTACTAGCCCCACAGCATAACTCAAATCCGGGCGTGTGATAGTCATGTATATGAGACTACCAACCATCTTCCTGTACATATAAGGATCATCCAATTCCTCGCCATAATCAGCCTGCAACTTCACATTTTGCTCCAATGGTGTACTCATAGGCTTACACCCTGTCATGCCATACTTTGCCAACATATCCAATGCATATTGGCGCTGTACTAACCAAGTACCTGCATGATCTTTTACCACTTCAATTCCAAGGAAGTATCGCAACTCACCAAGATCTTTCATGTCAAATTACCCACTCAAGCTTTCTTGACATGCATCACATCTGCACCATGATCACCTGTGATAATCAAGTCATCCACATAGATGACTAGTAAAACAATCCCATGCTGTGTCTTCTTCACATAGAGTGAAGAATCTGCTGTAGAAATCTGAAAACCAATTGAGATAAGATATCTGCTCATCCTATCACTCCAAGCACGAGGTGCTTGCTTTAGACCATACAATGCCTTTTTCAATCTGCATACGTGAGTGGGATATCTAGGGTGTACATACCCTTCTGGCTGTACCATGTACACTTCCTCTTGTAGATCTCCATTCAGAAATGCATTCTTGACATCCATCTGATGCATTTCCCAGCCATTAGCTGCAGCCATAGTAATGACTGCTCTCACTGTGCCCATCTTAGCCACTGGACTAAACGTCTCATCATAATCCAATCCTTGGGTCTGTGCATAACCCTTTACTACCAATCTTGCTTTATGTCTCTCAATAGAACCATCAGATTTGCACTTCACTTTGTAAACCCATTTACATCCAATAACATTCTTGTCCTTTGGTAATGCAACCAATGTTACCATATTATAGTAGTGATGTGTGTGAACACACTTAGGACCGCCGGGGCACTTTTTCCCTCACTAGGAGGTTTTTTCCCCCGTGCATTGTATATACGCCCATAATCTTCTAGGGCTTATCATCTTTCTATTTTGGCACTCATAATACACTACTGTGTTGTGCTCAAGCTTCCTCATCTTCTTGAAGTTGTGTGTGCATTCCTGCAACCCTAATTCCAACAATTGGTATCAGAGCAGGCTTCCTCCTCCCGGGCAGCATCACCGGCACCTGCCGCTTCATCTCCTCCGATTGCGACGAGGTTTCACGAGCGACTGCAGGTTAGTATATGCCGTGGGAGAGGTCATTTCGCCCTCCGTTTGATCTGAGGTCATTTCGCCCTCCGTTTTTGCATTCCAAGTACTGCGCAGGCAAAATCGTCCTACTGTGCAGATTTTCTGTCAAGATTAAAATCTGCAGGACAGGTGCCCATTCGTCTGTTTTGGGCTGTGCTACATAGCACAGGTCAATTTTATACAGGTTTTCCTCTTACAGACAGCATTTACATCTAGTAGTACAGTCATTGGCCATGGCTGACAACAATGATGTATTCCGCATGTTGGCTGCTGAGGATAAGTTGGATGGCACCAACTATCCATTGTGGGCATATATGATGCGACATGTATTGGTAGCAAAGGGGTTATGGAACATTGTGCAGGGTATTGATGCACATCCTATTGTGGCTGGGAATGCTGCAAACACATCAGAAACAGGTACTGTTGATGATGGTGCAGGCACAAGTGCTGTAGCAGCTGTTCGAGAACCACCACTTTCAGCAGAGCAGATTCGTTGGGATGGTAGAGATGCGCAGGCTCATGCCTTGATTGCGTTGTCTGTCAAACGTACCATTATCCCACATATTCGCTCCTGCAGGACTTCTAAGGATGCTTGGGATGTACTTGCCACATTGTATCAGGCAAGAAATGAGGCTCGTGTTGCTTATCTCCGAAAACAGTTGGAGAGTGAGCATATGAACGAAGGTGATTCTATGGATAGCTTTTTGACAAAGATCAAGGATTTCAAAGAGCAGCTCATTTCTGCAGATGAAATCCTGTCAGACAGTTCACTTGTGCAGACTGTTTTGAATGGTCTACCAGATTCTTATCAGGGTTTTGCTTCCACTCTTCGCTTGATGATGAAAGGCAATCCCAATGCCTTATCATTTGAGGAGTTAGTTTCTGTTTTGCTGCAAGAAGACCAGTCAAGGCAAAACAGGAATATTATGCGTGTCGCAGATCAAGCTTTCGTTGCTAGTCAGAGAAGCGGGAAAGGTAAAGCTGGCTTTTCTTCTAGTAAGCAGAAATCTGCAAATGCTGCGCAACCAAAGAAGGAAGACAAAGATGAGAAGAAGGGTGACAAACAGAAGACATTTTGCAAGTACTGTAAGGGAAATGATCATGTCATCAAAGCGTGTCCTAAGCTGGCTGCGAAAGAGGCTAAGAAGAAAGAGGCTGGTATGGCTGTTGCAGATGCCTCTCCTTCTAACAATGAATCTGCTAATGTTGTGCTAGATACAGAATGGGCATTCAATGCGCAGTGCAGTTATGACCCATCTTTGCATGACACATGTATGTCTGCAGTAGATTCAGATGTATGGTACTTTGACAGTGGTGCCACTAAGCATATCACCTCGCAGCGCAGTTTATTCACTTTCCTTGAGTCTGCTCCCACAGGGAATACTGTCACTTGTGCCAATAACTCCTCTTATCCCGTTGAAGGAGTTGGACAGATTGTGCTGAATGTTGCAAATGGCAACACCTTTACACTTTTTGATGCATTGTATGTGCCAGGGATCAAAAAGAATCTACTGTCAGTCTCCGCATTTGCCAAAACAGGTTTGGTTGTAAAATTTGTGGATGACAGATGTACTGTTCATGATCTCTCTTGTGGTGACATCATTGTAGCATCTGGTTCACTATGTCGAGGGCTGTATAAGCTCAATATGGATGGCAAATGTGTAAAGGATTCAGCATGTGCTATTATGGATACGCAGGCTATTTCAAATGCAAAACTGTGGCATGCACGTTTTGGTCATCTGAATTTTGCAAGTTTGCTGCGCCTGCAGAAATCTGAAATGGTGTCTTCTTTGCCTAAGCTTGAGGCACCTGTCAAGCATGTTTGTGAGGGCTGCATATTGGGTAAAATGCAGCGTGCTTCTTTTCCCAAAGATGGATCAGTGAGAGCTGAACGCAGATTGCAGCTTGTTCACAGTGATGTTTGTGGTCCCATGCAAACTCCATCATTTGGAAACTACCTTTACTTCGTGACTTTCATTGATGATTTTACCAGGCATGCATGGGTATATCCTTTGAAGGCAAAGTCCGAAGTGTTTTTGTGCTTCAAACGGTTTTTGGTTATGGCTGAAAATGTGTCAGAAAGTAAGATGGGCACCCTCCGTTCAGATCGAGGGGGGGAGTATATGTCTTCAGAATTTAATGCATTTCTGGCTGAGCGTGGGATAAAACACCAATGTACAGTGCCGTATACACCACAGCAAAATGGTGTGGCTGAGAGAAAAAACAGGTCTCTCATGGAAATGGCAAGATGTATGGTTAAGAGTCAAAGTCTACCACATGGTTTTTGGCTTGAGGCTGTCATGTGTGCCACTTATGTACTAAACAGGTGTCCCACCAAAGCATTACAGGTTGTCACTCCATATGAGGCTTGGCATGGCCGCAAGCCATCTGTTGGCCATTTACGTGTTTTTGGTTGCCTGGCATATGCATTAGTGCCTGTGCAACATCGCAGAAAATTGGATGACAAAGCTGTCAAATGTATTTTTGTTGGATATAGTGCTGAGAGCAAAGGCTATCGTTTGTATCATCCACAGACAAAGCGCATTTTGGTTAGCCGTGATGTTGTATTTGTGGAAGATGCAGTTCAGCCCTTGGTTTCATGTACTAAGGAGACAGATATCAGCTCACGTGATGTCTATGATACATTGTTGCCTCTTTTCAGTGGTGCACAGTCAAGTGCAATACCTCATGAGGCAGTTTTTCAGCCTATGCAGGTTTTAAATGATGGCACAGATCAGCCTATATCTGATGCAGATGTGCATGATGCACTTGAGGATGAGAGACAAGAGATTGAGGGCTCTAGGAATATGCCTAGATGGCTGGTGCAGACTTTGCGTGACAGCAAGTTGGATGCCCCTTTGTCTAGTCGCACTCGTTCTGGCTCTCATGGTGCCTCTTATGCGTCAGATTGTTATGCATTGGCTGTTTCTAGTATGTGCGATGAAAGTGAGCCTGTTTCATTTGATGAGGCACAAAGTTCAGAAAATTGGATGGCTGCTATGCAAGCAGAATACGATGCTATTATGAAGAATGGTACATGGTCTTTATGTGACTTGCCCCCTGGCAAGAAGGCCATTGGCACTAAGTGGGTATACAAATTGAAGCGTAAGCCTGATGGCACAGTGGATCGCCATAAGGCTAGGCTTGTTGCAAAAGGTTATGCTCAAGAGAAGGGCATTGATTTTGATGAGACTTTTGCTCCCACATGTCGTATGACCACTGTTCGTAGCATCTGTGCATTAGCAGCTCATAATGGTTGGAATGTACATCAGCTGGACATAAAGACTGCGTTCTTAAATGGAGATTTGCATGAGGAGGTGTATGTATCGCAGCCTCGTGGTTTTGTTCAAAGAGGGCAGGAAAACAAAGTGTGCAGGTTAAAAAAGGCTTTATATGGTTTAAAGCAAGCTCCACGAGCTTGGTATGAAAAAATACATGCATATTTGACTGCACATGGGTTTCAGAATAGTCCAACAGAAAGCACTTTGTATGCTAAACGTGTGGATGGTGTACATCTAATCATTGCTCTCTATGTCGATGACATGCTGCTCACAGGACCAAATGAGAGTCATATTGCTGATTTTAAGGCTGATTTGAATGCCTCTTTTGAGATGTCAGATTTGGGGCATTTGCATCATTATTTGGGGATACAATTTAAGCAGTGTGATGGAGGTATTGCTTTGTGTCAGACAAAGTATATTGAAACATTGTTGCGGAGATTTGGCCTTGAAGACTGCAAGCCTATTGCTACTCCAATGGAGACAGGTTTGAAGTTGAGTCTTCATGATGCTGGAGATCACTTTGATGTCACACTCTATCAGACAGCTGTTGGTTGCCTCATTTATGTATGCATTACGAGGCCAGACATTCAGTTTGCAGTCTCACAGGTGAGCAGATTTATGCATAGCCCAGGCATTAAGCATTGGCAGGCAGTGAAGCGTATCTTTCGCTATTTGAGTGGTACTCGGCATCTTGGGTTGTTTTATCCCAAGGGGGGATCATTGCCGCCAGATTTACATGCTTTTTCAGATTCTGACTGGGCTGGTTGTTATGACACACGCGTGTCCACGAGTGGTTTTTGCTTCATGCTTGGAAGCTCATGCATATCATGGTTGAGCAAGAAGCAGCCTACTGTGGCCACTTCTAGTTGTGAAGCTGAGTACAGGGCAGCTTTCACAGCTACGGTTGAGTGTGTGTGGCTCAGACGCCTTATGGCTGATTTGGGTGTTGGGCAGCCATCTGCCACCACCATCTTCACTGACAGTCAGAGCGCATTGGCAGTTGCGCGGAACCCAGTGTTCCATGCTCGTACGAAGCACATTGAGGTGCACTACCATTATGTCAGGGAGAGACTCTCTGCAGGAGAGATCAGTTTGGCTTATGTGCCAACACAGGATAACCTTGCAGACCTTTTCACAAAGGCTCTGCCTCGTGAGAAGTTCGAAGCTTTTCGCAAAGCTTTGGGCTTACTCCCTTTTGTGGATTCGTCCACATAGCTAGACACTTCCCTATACATGAGTGCTAGCTCTTGTTCACCGCATCACTCCAGGGGGGATTTGTTACCATATTATAGTAGTGATGTGTGTGAACACACTTAGGACCGCCGGGGCACTTTTTCCCTCACTAGGAGGTTTTTTCCCCCGTGCATTGTATATACGCCCATAATCTTCTAGGGCTTATCATCTTTCTATTTTGGCACTCATAATACACTACTGTGTTGTGCTCAAGCTTCCTCATCTTCTTGAAGTTGTGTGTGCATTCCTGCAACCCTAATTCCAACAACCAAATCCCATGTATCATTATGGACCAATGCGTCCATCTCAACATCCATTGCTTTCTCCCATACATGCTCTCCAATAGCCTCTGTATAGCATGTAGGCTCCACATGCTTCACCATAGATGTCATATATGCATAGTGCATAGCAAAATCTCTATATGTCAATCTGTCAACTGGATATCTGACTCTCTGGGATCTCTGCAATGCATGCGGGTCACTTTGAACACCTGTAACTCTCAGCATGCATCTTTGGGATTCTCAGCATCTTGACCAAAGTATCCCATGCATCTTTGGGATTCTCAGCATCCTGTATGTGTATGAGCATAGCATGAGATATACATATAGACAAATAATGCAGCACTTTGAATGCTCTCTTTGACCATTGCTTATGAGCAATAAACTGTTGCTGTGTGTAGGTTGTCGAGGTAGCTCAGGCTCTGGCTCAGCACCTGTAATGAGATTCCAAAATCCTTTTCCTTTCAAGAAACTCTTTATCCTGTACTTCCATGCCTGGAAGTTCTTCCTATCCAGCTTTTCACCAACAATCTGAACTGGATTATCCGACATGTTTGCTCAATGCATACACCTTCCTCACACTTCAAATCTATAAATGAGCCTTCCTCAGCTCAACCACACTCTAATGAATGTTCCAGATACTCCAAGGTACCCAACAAACTCCAAATTTGATGTAGAAAATCAACCTGTAATCATCCAAGATGAACTGACTCACGCAGTGCGGGATACCCTGAATTGACACGCCTTCCAAGACTCCAAATCACAATGTAATGGTGCAATCAAGTATGGGCAACTTGCATTGACACCTAATCAACCTCAATGTTGAGTATCAACACCATCTGACATGTGTACATATCAATTTTTGAAAACCCCTTTCTCTGTTTTTGGAAAAACCAGAAAAACCAAAAAAACCAGTAGAAAATTTGCTCTAATTCCTTCAATATTTGTCCAAATTGAGCAACCAGGCATTCATTAGCTTAGCAATAGTGTCCATCAACTCCATGTAAGAGGAATTTATCCAATTGTATAAGACCAAGGATTAATTGCTCAATTAAAATGACCCTGTTTTTTTGCAACCAGTGGATAGCCTGTTTTAATCAGCTCATTCCTAGCTCAATTAGGCATAATTGACCAAACAAATCACATAGCCCTCTTCTCAAAAGTGTATAGCATCCAATTTCTAAAGCAATTGTGGAAGGGACCAAGCAACCAATGAGAATTTGATCTCCTTGTAGGCAAAAAATCAAAAAATTGCTCTGTTTCCTCTGTTCTGGCTGCGTCGCCTGCAAATGAGGCCTTTGGGAGTGATTAGATTGCTAATTGATGAGCTAAACAAGTCCCCAACACACTTGGGTATGTGTGCAATCCACCAATGGTTGAATTTTTACCAAAAACACACTCCAAATGCTTCAATTTTTGACTCCTTTTCTCTATTTTGTGAGAGCTCAAAAACCAGAGTTTTTCACACTTTGAAATGCATTCAAATTGCTCCAAAATTTGTTCAAGGCTTGCACATGGGTTGCCAATACATTCCTCTTTGTCAAATACATATGTCTTTTGCCAGTTTTACATGTATTTCCACCATACATCAATGTTCCTAAGCTTTAATGGAAAGCTTCAAAAACCAAAATTTCTCTTTGCTTTGATTTGCTCTATTTTGCTTTGTTTTTGCTTGTATCACCTGCAATCCGCTCAAGGATGTTTAGAAGACCTTACCCGGTAGGCCAAGCTCTCAGATCTGATAGTATTTAGCTTCACAGCTCCAATGGCAAGCTTCACAGCTTCTCTTCATAGCTTCTTCTCCCTCTTCTCTTCACTCACTCATAAACCCTAATAAACAGCACAAGGCTCTGATACCATGTTGAAAGAACGGTAGAGGGGGAGGAGACACACAACCACACTTGGCGGCTAAACAAACAATTAAAAAAACTCCCCTCTGTGTTCCAGCTCACAGCACTTCCCTGTCTCCATGCCTGTCGACGCCACCCCTTCGTGACTTCATTGCAGTCAACGCCAACCTTTCCTCTTCGCTTTTTTGCTATAGTGGACGCCTTATTCCCTCCACTACTGTCGATGTGCTTTCCTTGGCGACTCTCTTTCTCTGCTTCGCTGTAGCTGTCGCGCCAACTAGAAATACCTCCAAGACTCTCTGCTACGAGAGGCGGCTCCCCAACAAAAAACTCCCTCTCTAACATCATCACCAGCCGACCTTCACTTCTGCTTTGATGCCTTATCTCTTCGCTGCTTACAGTCGACGTCTTCTTCTCTTACATCGCTATGCTCTCCCTTGGCTTCATTGCTGTCGACACCAACCTCCCTTTTTTTGGTTTTGTTATGGACGCCTTTGTTCTGGAAGAACTCGCCACCTGGTCCAGATTGGCATCTTTTCTCTTCATCGAATTCTCCCTACGCCACCTTTCTTCTGACATGAACACGTCCATTATCACCTTCCTTTTATGCTTCCTTTTTAGTCTTGGATATTCTTCACCCCACACATATTATATTGGGCCCCTAACAACTAATTGCCCCCATGGCCATGCACACATTCGAATACAACCTACAAGTGCCCATTTTATTTTTTTTGGGACACACACACATACAAAGCGACCGAATGATTGATACTATCTCCAGCAAACCACGCTCTGGACAAACCTGTGCTTCTAAGATCTGATCATTTCCCTTGCACATACACTTCCATCAAAACCTAAAGTTTGATTGCTGCATACAACCACACATCCATGATGCCCACACTGAGTCAATGGGTGCTCCCATGACTTTACCACAATACGAACATCACTCATGTACACATGTACAGGTTGAGTTTGGGGTTTTCAAAAATCTTCACACATATTTAGCAACCCCCTGTTTTTGCTGAGACATTCATGTCTAGCAGCTATACAAATAGAGAACATTTATCCTCCTGGATCAAACAAAAACCTCGGTGCATATACCTTCCAATCCTTCAAACATTTTCCTCTGTCAAATAACCATCGATACATCCTGTCATGGACTTCCACTTTTAGCAACCCCCTAGGTTCTTTATATATGGCACTTACACCCTTGGTTTCCAACTCTTCCTCTGGGTAAACTGCCCAACTAAGACTATAGCCAAACCACTCATCCATATGTTGAGCATCATCATGAGGTGTATCCATCATAAACCCATTTCCCTTCAGCCCATCAACATCAAACATAGCAACTTCATGCACTGTAGACTCATCATTGCCACTTCCCTGTAGTTTCTCCAGCTTCAAGATCATTGGTGATCCTTCAAGATTCTGCACATCTTGCATAGGCATCCCTACCAAGTCTAAGCTTCCCAAACTGCCAAGCAAAGCATCTTGGTCCCCTTGACCAACAATATTATCCTCACATGCATTCTCACTACTACTGACAACCGACTCATTCTCTTGGGCATGACAAGGAACACACACCTTTGATCAGCAACCGCACATGCAAAATCTATCACGTCATTATCCAAAATAGCATCTAACTCATCATCAGTCACACCATCACTCCTTTCCTGCACAACTGGTATGCAAGTATTTGTTATCTTCTCCAAGGAAGCCAATTCCAATAGATCATCCAATGCATTATCAAGAATACAGTCCAGCTCATCATCCACATTCTCACGAGCTGCAGTATCCAACTCATCACCCGGATCATCAACTTGTACGTCATCCATAGTATCTTCATCAGTAACACTTTAATCATCACACTCCACCTTGACTGGTTGAAGTACTGGCACATGCAAGTCATTACTCATTTCTGAATCAAAGAGATCATCCAAGTCATATCCATACTCAAACACTTCAGGTTCTTCAGCGTTAACATCACTTTCACAATCTACAACATCATCAATAATCTCCTTAAACAACATATCGGGATTGTGAGATCCCTGTTCCCACCGTGCAACGGATTCGGGGTACTAGCAAAGCGGAAGTAGCACTTCTTGCGCGAGGCAGGGTCCCACACTCGGGGCCTCGCCCCCACGGATATCTAGACAAGAGACTCATTCGTCGGTTTGACGAACCCGGAAAAAACTTCCCTTATCCGGAAAGCACGGGCGATTCCTCCAGGATAACTTTTTTACTCCAACGTAGTCAAGACCATTACTGATGAAACTGATCCAACTGCACCTATGAAGATACTCGGTCAGATCAAGGAAGAAACTTGCACTTGGATCATTGGGATCAATGCTTTTTTCCCTATCGAGGCACAGTCGTTGATTCCTATCCATATTCGGGCTTTACTTTATCTATCGTAATAACAGAAATTGAGTCTCGATTTACGGATCCATCAGTCCAGCCTAACTCCATCCAGTCCCATGGGTTAGCCAACCGCCCAACCACTGTAGTGATGGGATCCAATTAGGAATTTGGTTAGGTTTGTCCCGAGTACCAAGGAAAAGAGTTCCCAGGTCCCCTAGCCGAAAATTCATGCAACATAAAATTAGTCACACCACTTACACACCCAATATGAAATTGCCTTTTTCTCAGCATCAACTAACTTTAAAACAATCCTTTAATGAAACCATTATGTCACTGATGACAATCCTCAAAATTTTAGGTTGAATCCATATTTCCAATCGTTCATTCAACGGTGTACTTATGACATCATTGGCAACCAAAACGCTCACCACCTGTTCACTCAGGGGCCTTTTCCATAGTTCCTAGCTCATAGTAACCGGTAATATATTCATATAACAAAATGGAATCTCCGTGGAAGATCAGCAAGATCAACCCACAGATCCATATAAAAGAGCCATGGACTCATCCGTTGTTGAGGACCAGCAAGGTCAATCAACCAAATCCATGCCCAGTTTCAGAAAACAACTCTTATTCCTTGTTCCAATATCTTCCACGACGCACGTGTGGGTATTTTCGGCGACCCAGAGCCCGAGCACCGTATGGTCAGCACCCTCTAGGATACTTCGCAGGTGACCTAGCGCTTCACTCATAGGCCACTTCCTTGGTCCCTAATCCACTGTACTGGAAGCTCACCATTTAAATCGAACCGAGGCTGGTCAAGACCTCGGCTGACCTTGCTACGCGAGACGTCCTCCATTGACTCTCCGTCAGCAGTTGCAACTTTATCAGTTAGGTTTCCATGACCTTAATCCACAAGACGGTCATAATGCTTCCCTAGCATTCTTGACATAAAACAGTCATTTACAAACAGTTCACAAAATACAGTTTCTATATCGAACTCTCGTCTTTTCATTTTATCCTCCTTAGTGCACATTACTTATTCCACATTCCATTCATATGTATTCATCATCATCCATTCACTCATATCGAACGACACATTATTTCCCATACACATTCACATTCATTATTCTACATACACATCCATGCATACATCCATTTTCACATCCTCATTCATACATCCACATCCACATACATACATCCACATTCGTATCTATATCCATACATCCACATCCACATCCACATTCATATCCATATATCCACATCCACATCCACATCCACATTCATATCCATACATCCACATTCACATTCATACATACACATCCACATCCACATTCACATTCATACATACATATCCGTATCTACATCCATACATCCATACATCCATATTACATCCATTCTCGCCCTAACACATTCCATATACATCTTATTATATCCTATCACATCTCATACACATCTTATCACATCTTATCACATCTCATACACCTCTTATCACATCCTATCACTTTCCATTCGCATCTTATCACATATTATCACATCTCATACACCTCTTATCACGTCTTATCACATTTCATATCTTTTTATAGAATACAAGAGAATTCTTATATTTGATATAAGATTTCTCTACATTTTTATTTATGCATAAATTCTATTTAAGGAGACTAACACTTTCGAATTAAAAATCAATCTTTTATGCATCTTCCTATGCATAATTTCATTTTAAATGAAAATGACACTTTTGAATTAAAATTTAATCTTTTATGCATCTTCCTATGCATAAATTCAATTTGGATGAGAATTGACATTTTTGAATTAAAAATCCATCTTTTATGCATCTTCTTATGCATAAATTCAATTTGGATGAGAATAATGCTTTTGAATTGAAATTTTATTCTTTTATGCATCTTCCTATGCATAAATTCAATTTAGATGAGAATGACACTTTGAATTAAAAATCAAACTTTTATGCATCTTCTTACGCATAAATTCAATTTGGTAGGAATTACACTTTTAGAATAAAAGAATTTCTCTTATGCATCTAAGTTATGCATAAAATCCATTTATGATGAAAATCACACTTTTAGTATAAAAAGAATATCTTTTATACATACCTCTATGCATGAAATCCAATATGATAAAAGTAACACTTTTACAATAAAATAATCAACTTTTATGCATACCTCTATGCATGAAATTCAATTATGATAAAAGTCACGCTTTTATAATAAAATAATCAACTTTTATGCATACCTCTATGCATGAAATTCAATATAATAAAAGACACACTTTTATAATAAAATAATCAACTTTTATGCATACCTTTATGCATGAAATTCAATTATGATAAAAGTCACACTTTTATAATAAAATAATCAACTTTTATGCATACCTTTATGCATGAAATTCAATTTATGATAAAATTCACACTTTTATAATAAAATAATCAACTTTTATGCATACCTTTATGCATGAAATTCAAATATGATAAAAGCCACACTTTTGTAATAAAATAATCAACTTTTATGCATACCTCTATGCATGAAATTCAATATAATAAAAGACACACTTTTATAATAAAATAATCAACTTTTATGCATACCTCTATGCATGAAATTCAATATAATAAAAGACACACTTTTCTAATAAAGTAATCAACTGTTATGCATACCTTTATGCATGAAATTCAATTATGATAAAAGTAACACTTTTATAATAAAATAATCAACTTTTATGAATATCTTTATGCATGAAATTTAATTATGTTAAAAGTCACACTTTTATAATAAAATAATAAACTTTTATGCATACCTTTATGCATGAAATTCAATTATAATAAAAGTCACACTTTTATAATAAAATAATAAACTTTTATGCATACCTTTATGCATGAAATTCAAATATGATAAAAGTAACACTTTTGATATAAAAATTTATCCATTATGCATACTTCTATGCATGAAAATAAAAATGATAAAAGTAACACTTTTGATATAAAAATTTATCCTTTATGCATACTTCTATGCATGAAAATAAAAATGATAAAAGTAACACTTTTGATATAAAAATTTATCCTTTATGCATACTTCTATGCATGAAAATAAAAATGATAAAAGTAACACTTTTGATATAAAAATTTATCCTTTATGCATACTTCTATGCATGAAAATAAAAATTGATAAAAGTAACAAAAAACTTATCCTTTATGCATAATATAAAAATTCAATTTCTCCATGATTACAATGAAATTCTTTCAATTAATCTAGGATGATAATTCCTAGAATATGGTAGGAAGTCCTCTTTTCATGCTTTGAATGAAATTATTTTATGTGTAATTTTTATAAAAATTTTGCCATAGCTCCGCTGCTATGACTGATAAATCTCAATTTATTTTGAAGGATAAAGCTTATCATTAAGGGAATGATTAGAATGATCCCTAATTGGATCATTAACCCAATAATGGATTGAATCATCAATATTCATGAAATACATAAACTGAAAGCATAGAAAAAAGCCATTAATTTGGCCTCAAGCATAGATTAATCTTGGATTAAGGAAAAGCTTCATTTGGATTGAGAATGGGTCATGAGTATGACCATTTCTTGAGTGAGAGAGAGAAATTACATAAAAACCATTAGAATTAAGCATAAATGGAAATTTATGTAATTCTTTACTATCATTAATCAATTAACTTCAATAGCATTCATCAAATTATGTAACTCTTCACTACCATTCATCAATTAACTTCAATAGCATTCAAAGACCATTCCAATTAAGCTTCTCAAGCTTGAGAGGGGTTGAGAAGAGAGAAGCATTGAGAAATTATAGAAAAGATCAAAATTCACCATTTACCTTACAAATTGCTTGATTCTTTGTTCACGGTAGAGGCCCCCAACCAATCAATTGGTTAAGTATGTTGATGGAGCCGCCAATGGGGATTGAAGAAAGAGGGAAGATCCAATTTCTTCAATTTGGAGAGAATTTTAGAGAATAGTAGAAATTAGCATTATTTCAGCATAACTCTAGTATAGTAAAATTCTTTTTTTTTTTTCAAAGGACTCATGTTCTATTTATAGGTGAGGGAAGCTCTAACCAAAGCTAATTGAATTCTAGAATTTTCCAAATTTAATTTGGTTAAATTTGGACTAGATTTAGAACTAGTTTGGTTACTTTTTGATTCGGTTTGGTTGAATTTGGACTAGATTTAGATCTAGTTTGGTTTTATTTTGATTCGGTTTGGTTGAATTTGGACTAGATTTAGACCTAGTTTGGTTCCATTTTGATTTGGTTTGGTTCAAGAGAGAGGAGAGATAAAAATATCACATTTTTTTTTAGTTTAAAACTCATTCAAGCATGTGAATTAGGCGCCTCATTGAAGGCCCTCCTTTTCCTTACAGATGTGTCAAAAATAGAATCATTATACCCAAAATATCTCATATTTTGATATTACTCATAGTTTCTTACTAATAAACCTTGTACATTTTCAACTCTTCATCTTATGTGAGCATTGAAGGGACTCCCTTCCTTACATAGGTGTCAAAATGGAATCCTTATACCCAAAATATCTTATATTTTTAATATTGCTCATAGTTTCTTATTAATAAACCTTGTACATAGTCAACTCTTCATCTTATGTGAGCATTTACTCATTTTTGGTTATCTTCTTTTACAAAATTGGATTTATCTCCTCCCCACACATGGATTGATCTTATTGGCCCAAAGAAACCTTAATTGGACCATAATCCAAAAATTTCTGAAAATCTAGATCCTTAGGCTAAGGTCCTTTATACCTATTTCCAATTAATTTCAATTGCACATTGGAAAGTTCTTTTTGAATTTTTGTTTCAGGGGAACTTATTTTAATAAGATGAGATAATTTTCTATCCAAAAATATTAAAAATCTGAATATTCTCTTTCTAAAATATTTTCTCTCTCTAGGTTAAAACAATTAGAAACAAGATCTTTTATATTTCTGAAGAGGGGATTGATTACAGGGGAAGATGCTGGACATTTTGAGAGGCTGGGGAGGAATCTTACAGGGATTTCTCTGTTCACATGGTAGATAGCACACTGGAGTCTTCATCACTTCCCTAATCATAGGCTGAATCATAACTGGCTGCACATTATCAATACTTCCATCCTCCTCCTCTTCATCTTCTGAAAACTCTTCAGGGCTGATCCCAAAAACCTCACCCTTCTCCATTTCCAACAGGTTAATCTATCCCATATCTTGCTCTGTAAATGTGACCTTACGGACTTCATGAACATTGGGCTAAATTGCATCCTTTATCTGCATACTAGAGTCAATCACCCTATCATTAATTCCCATAGACAATTGATATATACCACCATTAGCTTTGGGGCTAGTTTCTCACATTGCGGACTGATATGACTCCACTCACCACAATTCCGGCATTGCACATCACTCGGATACCCTCTCCCTCTTCCAATATTTGCTGAACTCCCTTTCGAACCAGATGATGCATCAGTTTTCCTTCCCATAATACATATGCCTCTTCCTCTTCCTGCAGACTCTATCCAATTCAAACTTAAAGACTTCATGAGCTCCACTGCTTCATGGACCTCTTTCTTCAATGAATCCTCCTGTTTATGAACAATAGCAGCTTCTCTTTTAGGATGCATACTCTTAATCTCTGGCATCTTCACAAACTTCTTTGGCTCTTCTTGTATTCCCATCTGCCTCAGACGTTTATCCTTCCACTCCTTCTCTCGAGCAACTCTGACAGCCTCCTCAAAGCTATCCAGATTCTTCAGCTCCACCTTCACACGAAGGGTTGGCTCCAGACCAGTCACAAATCGGTCTCTCTTTATCATCTGTGCGGTGGTACTTGAGGAATGAAAGCCTCAAACCATAGACTCCACAATCTACCGAACTTTATCAGATACTGATCCACATCTTGACCATCCTTTTGCTGAATTTTACACAACTTTTTCCACACATTATTCGGACTCCTTACACACAAAAACTGTACCAAAAATGCAGCTCTGGCTATACAATACTCAGGATCCTGTTGATGAGCATTCCTGTGTGTAGTCACAAACATCTGTAGCCATGCTTTTGCATCACCCTATAAGAAATAAGTCAAAATCTGAGAGAGGATCTCCGGGTTTGCCCTATCTTTCATCAAAGCTATAAATTCCATCTTTTCCACCAGAAACCTGATCGCACTCTCCTGTGGAAATCCCCAATACTCTGGAAAATCCTGAGCCATCTCCCCAATCTTTCTTCACACAAACCCATGTCTTCTCTCATAAACCGAAGGAAATTTCTTCCTCTGTGGAGGCACCAAAAAGTGATGACATGGAAGCAGTATAGCTGTATATGCCTTTATAGAGTCTCACACTTTCATACTCAGATACAAACACACCCAGAACACTAGACCCAAGAGCATAAACAAAACTTTATTTCAGCACAAGTCTTCATCTTTACAAAGTTGGACATCCATTACATCCTCAGAACCATCCTCATCTAGCAACTAAGATACCAACACACAACCATGACTAGATACATCACCAGTATCATTCATCTATGAATTCCTAGACAACACTTCCATACAGCTTCTTCTGACACACAGAAGCTTTAGCTTCACACCATCTCACATACACGACACTTTCAAATCAACACACAAGGTGTATACTCACAAGGCTATCACCCATTCATCTTGGCTAATCCCTCTCTCATCTCTTCTTAGAACATCGTCACCTCAGCCCATGAGCTGGCCTCAATCACCACCAACAGCAAACCAACAAAAAAACACACGAGCTCTGTGCTCAAAGTCGGCACCCTCAACAAGGAACATCTCTCTCTGGTGCATCTGGTTCAGCACCATCAAGCAATTGTCACCATCCTGTATTCGACTCTACCATGAGAAGCAGCCCATGCCTCAGCTCACATCATCTACACTCTATCCATGGCGGGTTACCCCTCTGTATCACTTGGCTGGCTGCACATCACCACTTGGTGGCTAAATAAACAATTAAAAAAACTCCCCTTTGTGTTCCAGCTCATAGCACTTCCCTGTCTCCACGCCTGTTAGTCGACGCCACCCCTTCATGACTTCACTGCAATCAATGCCAACCTTTCCTCTTTGCTTTTTTGCTACAGTGGACGCCTTCTCCCCTCCACTACTGTCGACGTACTTTCCTTGGTGACTCTCTTTCTCTGCTTCTCTGTAGCTGTCGCGCCAAATAGCAATACCTCCAAGACTCTCCGCTACCAGAGGCGGCTCCCCAATGAAAAACTCCCTCTCTGACGTCGTCACTAGCTGACCTTCACTTCTCCTTCGATGGCTTCTCTCTTACATTGCTGTGCTCTCGCTTGGCTTCATTGCCGTCGACACGAGCCTCCCTTTTTTTGGCTTTACTTGCGAATGCCTTTGTTCTGGAAGAACCCGCCACCTGGTTGGCATCTTTCCTCTTCATCGAATTCTCCCTACGCCACCTTTCTTCTGACACGCACACTTCCATCATCACCTTCCTTTTATGCTTCCTTTTTAGTCTTGGATATTCTTCACCCCACACATATTATATTGGCCCCCTAACAACTAATTGCCCCCATGGCGATGCACACATTCGAATACAACCGACAAGTGTCCATTTTATTTTTTTTGGGACACACACACATACAGAGCGACCGAATGACTGATACTATCTCCAGCAGACCATGCTCCGGACAAACCTGTGCTTCTAAGATCTGATCATTTCCCTTGCACATACGCTTCCATCAAAACCTAAAGTTGATTGCCGCATACAACCACACATCCATGATGCCCACACTGAGTCAATGGGTGCTCCCATGACTTTACCACAATACGAACATCACTCATGTACACATGTACAGGTTGAGTTTGGGGTTTTCAAAAATCTTCACACAACGCCGCCTGGCTACACATGCACGAAACGGAGTTAGCCTTGAAGCCAGGAAAAACTTGCACTCTTTAAGGATAACAATTTCAATGCAATTTATTGAATACTGCATCACACAATTCGTAACCTTATACAATTTTGTCATTATTTTAAAAGGAAAAGATACACATTTATTAACACTAATATAAAAAAAACTCTTCTTTAAAAGCTAACCAAGCTAACCTGGCCACCATTTCCTTGAGGATCTTGTAAAGGGAGGGTTGGAGCCACATTTGGAGCATCTTCTCTAATCTCGTTGTTTCGCGCTCCTCCCGAGGTAATATTTTGACATTTTCGGAAAGAGGCCATCTTGGATGTCGTCTTGTAGGGCTTGCTCTTGCAGTTGAAATGCTCGAGTCAGATCTCAATTCTGAGATCGTTTGCTCACCGTATGAGCAAAAGACCACAGTGCATGAACCCTCTCTAAAGGCTAAAACCTCTTACTAAAGTCCACGCAAATGGGAGGGATTGTGAGATGTCCTTAACACAAAAACGTTTTGCTAAAGGGGAGAAGGGCTGAGGGCTGCTGTAAGTCTCTTCACACGGGGGGAGGAGAAGGGTTAAGGACACTGCCTCCTAAGCAAGAGGGGGATAGAGAAAAATTGCCTTATCTGAAAAGTGGCAAATGAGGGGGTGTGAGAGGGGTGGTTGCAAGGGGCGGTTGTACTACAGCAAGTACACTACATAGGGACGATGGCGGTACGGACGACGGCACAGCAGAGCATAGGTTATGCAAAAATGCGTGCTACCCATGGAGCACCCAGAGGATTTATATAACTGTGGGGTACGGGTACGGGCGCTGCACAAAGCAAGGAAAGGACGGTGTACCAGCAAAGGTTGTAGATCAGTGGCCTGCATGGGGCTAGGGGAAAGGTACGATGTCGGTTAACAAAGGAAAGGAGTGGTACGCATTTACCTTATTTGGTAAGGGGCAGCATGGGTGTCCATGTACCGGTACGTGTGGACCACACAGTGGGGGGCGGTTGTCCTTTGGTTCTTGTGCGGCGATCGTACGGGCACCCTGGTAAGTGTGTACGGTCCAAAATTTGGGACGAGGTCCCCAAATTTGGGCCGTCGCTCGGGCCTCGATTTGCATGTCGGACCGCCCCGGGGGTGATTTTTATTTTGTCCGGGAGGTTCTCCTAGTCGTTGGGGTGCAGACCGTTTGTCAATCGGACGCCCAGTTGTGCATTTATTACGGTTTAAAGGTCGTCACTTTTTAACTAAAAATGACTGAAATTTACGTATAAGCTTGATTCGGTGTCCGTTTTGGATGCTGTAAAATCCTATATTGGGGTAAAATCATGTGGAGATTCCAAATTTGGGCTCAAAATTTTAAAGATTCTGAGTAAAAATGACTCATTTAATAAAAACATTGATTTTTATACCATAAAAACTCATAAATTTATCTATTACATGGACATTTCTTTATTAGTGAAGATAGGTATGTTTCTTAAAGAAATCGAGATATCCTCATCTCGTCATGAATTGGGGATAATCCTTTAAGAGCATAGCTTCATCTTTCCAAGTTGCATCCTCTTCAGTGTAATCTTTCCACTGTACTAGATGTTCTACAAGAGTTCTATTTCGGAGTTGCCTTTCCCTAGAATCTATGATGCTAGTGGGTTGTAATTCAAGGACTTCTTGAGTAGGAATTACAACTTGTTCATCATCAAGAATATGATTGAGACTGGGTACATAAGGTTTTAACAAACTTACATGAAATACATTGTGGACTTTGATATGGGCTGGGAGTTGGAGTTTATAGGCACTTCTACCTAGACACTTGATAACTGTATAGGGGCCACAATACCTAGGGCTAAGCTTCTTATATTTCCCAAGTGATAGAGAACTTCATTTGGGTCACACTCGTAGAAGAACTTTGTCTCCTTCCTTGAAGATCCTTTCAGACCTCTTAGTGTCAGCATAATGTTTTTGTCGATCTTGGGCAGCTTTAATATCCTTTTGGATTGCCTTGGCTTGTTCCTCCATCTCTTCGAGCATTTTCCTGGATGCCTCAACTCTTATGGTCGGATCAGAGAAATTTAGAGGAGACAAGCATTCTTGCCCATAGAGTGCTTTGAATGGTGACATTCCTATGCTCTGATGATAAGATGCATTGTAGGTAAATTCTACCAGAGGAAGGTATTGAATCCACCTTCTTGGTTCCCGTCCACAATATGCTCTGAGAATGTCTTCAATTACTTGATTGACTCTCTCAGTCTGGCCATCGGTCTTTGGATGATAGGCTGTGCTAAAGCAAAGTTGAGTTCCCAAGGCTTGAAATAAGGACTACCAGAACTTTGAACTCAAGTCAGAATCCCGATCACTTACTATCCTTTTTGGGAGACCATGAAGTTTGAGGACTTCCTTGATGAATATTCGAGCAACATTTGAAGGTCTTCTTTGCTGATATAAGGTAAGCTACTTTGGTAAGTAAGTCTACTACTACCAGAATGGAATCATGTCCTCCTTGAACAGTGGGGAGACTTGTGACAAAATCCATACTAATGCACTCCCACTTCATTTGGGAAATATCCAAGGGTGGTTGAAGTTTCCTAGGCATCTTGACCCTTTCAGCTTTGATCCTTTGGCATGAGAGACATTGCTTCAAGTATCGACGAAGGACGTCATTTTTCAAGCCTGCCCAATGAAAGCTCCTTCTTACCACATTTAATGTTTTTGCATAGCCTGGGTGTCGTGCAGGTAGGACTATCATGATCTTCATGGAGGATTAGTTTCTTTAAAGCAGCCTGTGATTGAAGTAGAGGCTTCTTTCATGAGTGGAGTATCCCTTGATTAGATTCTTCTCTTTCTTTGAATTTCCCCCTTCTTCTACTAACTTCATCATCGTCTGATAATCTGGATCATGAGATGAGACTTCTTCCACCTTGACCAGTATGGGATTATTTGGCATTGAAATTGCACTCAAGAAAGATTTGCGGCTAAGTGCATCTGCTACCACATTATCTTTCCTAGGGTAGAATTTGATGTCGAAGTCATATTCTTGTAGAATTTCAATCCATCTCCTTTGCTGCATGTTGAGGCTAGGCTGGGTGAAGATCCACTTTAGACTTTTGTGGTCATCAGTTTACAAGCTGGAATCTGCCCCCCAAGAGATAATGTCTCCATAATTTGAGGCAATGAACAATTGCTAAGAGCTCCAAATAATGGGTAGCATAATTTGCTTCATATTTCTTGAGCTTTTTCCTTGGAGAGAATTCTCCTCACATAAAAATAATTTGGATGTGCTTCTAACCTTCCTCCTCTGATTTTTGCGTTAAACTATCACGGCATTGGATGCATCTACAAATACATGAGTTGGTTTATTCTAGATAGTGCGAGGAGAGATCAGTTACAAGTGCAACAAATAGAATTTTCTTTAGCCATCCACATCTACAAGGCTTATTGAGATGAAAAAGTAGGGGTCCGACTGCAAACAAGTAAATAGCATCTGATGGTGTCATGAAACTTTGGAAGAGTGTGGGAGTGGTCCATATATACACACCCTTACAAAGTCTCATCACCATCATCACCATCGGACCATGTTTGTGTCTTTAGCAAACTCAAATCCACTTAGGTCTCTTGTTAGAAATAATGCCCAAACATGTGCTAAATTTCCTAAGGTTTTTTTATAAATTATCGGAGTCATTTAGTAAAACACTTTCACCAAGCATAAAAGGGGAAGCTCATGAGCATCTAGTTTGATTGGAGAGAATCAAGGAGTTAAGTTCGTGGAGAAGATTTTGGAGGAGAATACGCAACTTGAAGATCTAATCGATGATGTACACCTGCTTGAACCTTTTTTCTATATAAAGGCGCATCTAATATTCAAAGCAAATATGCGTGTTTTCATTTACTATTATTTTGCCTCATTATTTATTATGTTATGCTCATATCCTTAATCATATTTACATTATCACCACCATGAAATATTTAGAGCTTTATCCACCATATTTTTCAATAAATTGTATCAAAGAAAGACACCGCTTCTACTATGCTTCTCTCTCCTATCACCTTGTTGACCAATAAACAATAGAAGAATTGTTACCTTCAACTACTGTAATTACTATAGCTTGCTTCTTTGTGCCATTGTTGTTTTGATCAACTGTTCAACTTTCTTCTTCAGATGTGCTTCTCTTCATTAGCCCTTGCCATCAATGATCAACAACATCCTCTGAGGCAGTGCCTCCTCTAGCCATTGACGTCCAACACACGTCAAAGTTCAGCATCCGACATTAGCTTGCCACTTTTGCATAGTTGCAACGCATAGCCGATGTCATCACATTTTTCATCTCCTCACGCTGCGCTCAAGCGGCAAAAATATTGGGCAAGGAGTTTTCATTAAGGATTTTCTTCAAGTCTTCCTCAAAAATATGATTCTGGCTGCCTTGCTGATTCAGACTGATCAGTTGATTTCAACTGCTCAGCTAAATCCTATTGTCGAGTTGATCCCGTCTTGCTGATTCTATCCACTTGATTTTGTCTAGTTGATTTTGACTAGCTGATTCACTCCAGTTGATTCCAACCAGCTGATTTTGTCCCGCTTATTTCACTCTAGTTGATTCCAACCAGTTGATTCCAACCAGCTGATTTCGTTCTGCTTATTTCATCTTGTTGATTCCGAAGTGTTGATTCCAAACTTGCTGATACCGACTTGATTCCAAATAGTCCACTTGATTCCAAATAGTCCAACTAATTCCAAACTCACCTTGTCTTTCTTCATTACTTATAAGTAATGTCTACGTGTCACTAAAATCATTAACATTCTGTCTTCTAAGAGTAAAAACGAATCATTATCTTCAGTTTACCAACCCTCCAAATCTCCATTGAGCACCTCTAGGAGAGAGAAGCTGCCCATTAGAAGAAGAATTAATAGAGCTTCTAGAAAATTGTTGAATCCAAAGAAACCTTGGTATTATAAAGAAGGCATTAAAATGGGCATCAAACCTTAATTTGTATGGGATAGGGGATATGAAAGAAGATATGGGTTATTAACTTTCTTGTGGAGATTACTCTAAGTGGTCATAATTATTTGGTTTAAACACTTGTATTTTTTGAACCAAACTTGTAAAGCATTAGACACTACCCTTGCTCTTGTAGGAGGTAATATCTTGCTATGGCTCCTAGTGAGGTGAGAAAGTTTAGAGGGGAGAACTTTCACACTTGGCAAACAGGTTACTTTGTAAGTATCAACATTTATTTCGTATGTTTCTTTTGATGTTATGTCTAATTTGTAAGTATCAATGCTTATCTTGTTAAGTTTAATCTCACATGAAAAAGGTCTTGTGGAACATTGTTCAAGGGAAAAAGGAAAGACTTACTACTAGAGAGAGTAGTGCACAGTGGGATTTAAAAGAATGATAAGGCACTACGAATTATAGGGGAACTCTTGGATTACACTTTTGTACATCACATTTACACTTAGGATACATCTCAAAATGCATGTAAAACCCTAGATAAAGTATTTGGCGCTACTTGTAAACACTCTAGGATTAGTCTCCTAGTGAAGTTCTTTGGGCTTCAAAAGGACTCCACAATTACTATGCCTGTCCCACATTAATGATTTTAAAAGCTTCTTAACACAACTCATAGGAATCAAGAAGGAGATACAAGATGATGATAAAATTGTTGTGTTGATTAAGAGTGTGTCACATCTTGATGAATATTCACACAACTCTTTTAAATATTACTACTCCATCGCTCATATACATTGAAGCTTCTCTCTTGGAAGAAGAGAAGAGGATTCTAAAGAAGAGTGAGTATCATGTTGATGGTGCTTATTTGGTCAAAGGGAAATCCTCATCCTCAAAAGCCACTCCCAAAACCAAGAAGACCTTCAAGTGTACTTTTTGTCACGGCAAACAAGGACATCTTGAGGAGTTTTGTTTTGCAAAGAAAAAGGCCCAAAAAGCCTATCTTGCTGAATAGAAGCAAGAAGAGGACTCTCCATCAAAGGCCACTATTCCATGGGAACACTCACGGGAACACGGATTATGGAAGGAGGCCGGAAGCAATTAATGCGAGAGAGCGGGATTATTGTGTGCGAAAGAGAGAGGCCTGATTTGCATTTCTGTCATTCTGTTTGAGGATAATTTTTAAAGTTTTTATTTTCTGCATGTTTGTTTTATTTTTTGTTCTTAGCTTAGTTTTCTGCATCTTTAATTTTGAGCATTTTAGTTCTTTGTTAAACCTGTACCTGTAGAGAAACTAAAATCTGTACACACACATGAAGATTGAACATTTCGAATTCCCTGTAAATCTCACAACTGCACACGCATTGAGTTCCCTGTCACACGCATTGAATTTGCTACACTGTAATAAAGTAGGAACTTTATTCAATAGGGTTAATAATGGGACAAGTCCATGTATAAAAGAGGGGACTTGGACCATGGTTGTAACTTTTGATGATCATTTTTAGAAATGGAAACTCATGTTTCTTGGAGCTCATGGCTTCTTGGCTTGTGGAAGGCTATTTCCATTCTCTTGGTGTGAGAGACTAAACACACTTAGGCATCATGTTTACATGGTGATTACTCATATTTTCATGCATTACATCCCTTCATTCCAATTGGTATCAGAGCTCTTGATTTTGATCATGGGCATGCATGGGTTGTTGGGAAAATTTGCTTGAAAATTTGAGTTTCTTTTAATTTTTTTTTTTTTTTTTTCATTTTCTTGTAATCCTTGAGTGATTCTTGACAAATCTTCTCTAATCTTGCTTAATCTCATGGAGATGGTGAGCATTTCATGGAAATTGCTTGAATTTTGAGTGATTTTGGCCAATTTTGCCATTTTTGGACCAAATTTTGGGCCTCTGGACCAAAAATTTGGGGCAGTCGGGCCAAAACTTAGGGCAAGTGACTAATTGCAATTAACTTTTTTGTTAATCATGATTAGTAATCATCTTCTTCTTCCTCAAGCTTTCCATAGCCATGGGATGCTCTTCCTTTACCCGTTTTGATGCCAAACCTTAGGGTTTTTGTAGAGCTTTCCGAGATCTTTCATTTGAGCCTCTTCTTGCTAATTTTTTTCTCAAGATTTGGGAGCTTTTGTTCATTTCTCCATGGCTGAAAATTGAGCTTAACCTACCTTCCATTGAACCATATCTTGCATTGCTAAGCTTCTAAACATTTCATATGCATGATTGGCACTCTAATCATCTCATGGAGGGAGTAAAGAAGCAAACGGCGGGCTGCTGCAGCCTCAAATCTGCGCTGAAAATTGGTGAGGGAAGAGCTAGGTGAAGCCTAGCTCTACTACCTCAAGACATGGAAGCTTTGCAATAGGGTTTTTAGCTATTATTTGGAGCATATTTTCAAGCCTTATTCAAGCACATGGGAGGTGTATTGTGGCTGCAAATTTCAGGGCAAAAGAGAGCTACGTTTTTCTTCAACAAGAGGCTTCTTCAACATTTTCTACCACTGAAGCTTTCCGGGTGACATTGGTGAGTGGTATGATCAATTTCTTGCAAGTTTGAAGCATTTGGTGGAGCTTTGGGAGTTGATTGGGGTTGGTTACATTCAGAAACCCTAAATTTCAGACATTAACCATTTGGCTTGACCATTCACATGCCAATGATGCTTGTCTATGCATTATTGCTTGCATTTGTGCAATGGATTGCTTCCACATGAGCCTTGGCCAAACAATGGATCATATTTTTGGAGATTCTCTTCACTTTGATTCAATTGGCATGCCATTGATGGAGTATCAAGTTTACTCAATGCTTTTGGGAGCCATTCATGCTTATCTTTATGCCACAAAGATGCCTTGAATCATCTACATAGCCATTCAATGCTATGACTTGCATTTTGGCATAAGAAAGCATAGCTCTTGGATCAATTTTGGGGGATTGAACTCATATTTCACAAGTGTCAATGTGTTGTTGGATGTTGTTGATGTTGGGATTTGTTTGATGGATGGTGAACACTTGGAGTGAGGAGAATGAGCATGAGTTCATGCGTATTGATTCATGAGAATATTGTAAATGGCATGAGTCATGCCACACACATGTAAGTGATTTTACCTTCATCCCATTTGTAAATTCCAAACACATACACTCACCATTGCATTCACCTTCATTTCCTAGTGAATCTAGCAATGTGTGAGGGTACCTTGGCGTTGGTTGGAGAGGCCAAGGGGAGCATGTTTTGAATCTACCATGTCGTGATTGCTTTGGGAAAGCGATACGGTGGAGGATTAGGTACATGGTGGTGAAGACATGGCCTCAACCTTCACCTTGGAGGAAAACTTGGTGAAGGGGTGAGAAGGGCTTGGCCGGGAGATCGGCAAGCTTCAACGCGCGTCCTCAACAATCCTCACATCGACTTTATGGATGCATTTGGGCAATGGGGCCCCTATTCCATCATATTGTGTGGATGTGCTAATGCCTTGATGGACAAAGATTGCATAAGAGCTTTCATGGCATTGTGGGATGCAAAGAGCATTGTATTTTGATTTCAGAAATTGCATTTTCAGTTGAGATTTGGCTCCATTTACAAAGGAGACTATGACGAAATTTTTCCAAAATCTTGGCTATGCATGGCAATTGAGGTTGGTGAAACATTAATTGCAGACCTTGGGATGCAAAGGAAGTGCAAAAGGTGCTAACAAAGGTGTGGGAACAAGCAAGGATCATTGGGGGCACAAAAGGGTCACTTGGGCAAGAAAATTGTAGATTTACAAAACCCTAATTCAGTCCCAAACCTTTTGGACTGAATTAAAGGTGATCATACGAGCTCTTAGTGCTTCCTTAGAGCTACCCAACGAGCCCTTAACCTTTCCGTTTCGATATCTCTTTGGGGTAGAAATTAGGGTTTTTGCAGAAACAATAAACCCTAATTCAGTCATAGGGGTTTTAAGGTCTTCAAGATCTAATCACATAGGCTCGTAGTACTCATCGAGGGCTTCGATTTGAGCTAAGAAGTTTTGCATTCGGATATTTCTAGCTCAAGTTATGCTCAAAATACTATTTCAGCCTATAACCCTATAAACCCTAAAACAGAGAATAGTAGCACTTCTCACCTCTTAAGGGTCTTTGTATAGTGGTCTAGTACACCTCATTAGCTCTCCAACAAGCTCTAGACCACTTCAATCGGACATCCCTACCTCAAGTTAGAGCCAAATCTTTGAAACCGATACTTTCCATGGGAACGAGGACAAGAGGGCGACCAAAGCATAACACCTTGACTCCCGACGAGGTAGAGGGAGAAGAAGCAATTATGGAGCAAGGAATCTTAGATGCTCCGAAAGATACTTGTGGGCATACTTCAAGGGAAGTGCATGAAGAAGTGAATGTTGGAAGTGCCCACAAGCCCACCCCACAAGCGTCACATACCATCCCCATCGATTCGATCATGCAAATGCTGATGCAAATGAATGCGAAGATGGACACGATGGCTACAAGGGTGGAGGTCAATGATAGACTTGATACTATGGCCACAAGGATGGAAGTCTTGGAAGAGAGGGTGGCTCGGCCAATGAGCCAACCTTCATTTGATAGTGGTCATGGTGTTTCACATGCAGGCAAGCAATATGGGACAGCTTTTGAAGGCCGTAGGGAAGGCAAGCTACCTATGGCACAAGAGGTTTCTCCCAAAGTAATGCATGAGCATGCCACCAAGAATGCTACTTTTGGATTCATGGCGGATGCACGGAGGCCCCTTGTCAAGGACATGTTTCATTCTTCTTTTCACTCGGGTCCATCTAATTCCAATATGCACATGATTGATGAAGAGGTGGTACTCGATTGGAACCAATTGTCCTTTGCCCAAAGACAAAGGGATGCTCATGAGAAGTGGATGGAGTTACCAAATGACATCAAGAGGGACTACAAAGACTTTGCGCAATTCATGGAATCGTATATGAAGATGCAAAGATTCAAACCCTCTACCCAACATGACAACCCATCCTACACAGCTTCTAAGGATGTCAAAGACAAAGTCTCACTATCAAAGTTCAAAGGTGATGGATCATCTCCGCAAGAGTTGGAGGAGTGGGCTACTAAGCTTGACACTTATTTCCAACTTTACCCAAAAAGTGAGCGTGATATGGTACAATTTGCTTCCTTACACCTTGAAGATTATGCACATCAATGGTGGAGGCACTTGGTCAAACAAGGGAACACGCCATCAACTTGGGAAGGATTGAAGCGGGAGATGAACTTGGCCTTCATTTCACCCCTAGTGCTTGACCGTTACCATGAAGAATGGTATGAACTTTCTCAAAAGGGGATGATGGTGAGAGATTATATCAAGAAATTTTTGAAGCTTTCAATGTACGTGGAAGGCTTGAGTGAAGACATGAAGATGAAAAAGTTTGTGCATGGGCTTGAACACTTCATCAAGGCGGATGTGTCGGCTCAAAGGCCTAGCTCTCTCAAAGAAGCTATGAGGTTAGCCAAACTCTATGAGCCAAAGTACAAGAGATCTCAGCCCATGACCTTCACCAAAGACACACTCAAACCAACCACTACTTCTTACAATTTTGGGAAAGGTCCTACCTCTACATTACCATCCTCTAATCCAAGAACTCCTACATCATTTGGGGGTGGACAGCCAAAGAATGGGATACATCAATTTGATGCCAAAAGGAGTAGTGACTTCATGAAGAAGAAGCCCTTTCAACCCTTCAAGAAGACTCAAAGAATGGATGATCCAAAGATTGAGGAGTTGAGAAGCAAAGGGCTATGTTTCAAGTGCAAAGAGAGGTGGTCACCCGGGCATGTGTGCAAATCAAAGAAGATTGTGGCCACTATGATCCTCATGGATGAGGAAGAGAACAAGGATGACTCTCATGACATTGAAGAATGGAAGGATTGCAATGAAGAAGCACATGAGGAGTCACTTAAAGACCATTCTTTCATCACGGAGGATGGTGAGTTTCCGTTTGATTCGGGAGGTAGAGTTAAGGAAAGCCTTGTGGATGGAGACATGCCTACAAATGCAGAAATTTCAGCTTGCATATGCTCTATCTCGCAAGAGTTGTTGGCGGGTTGCAAGAACCCAAGCACACTAAGGTTGGTGGGGACCATCAATGGGAGGGTTGCACATATTCTTGTGGATTCCGGGAGCACTCATAGCTTCATCAACTCTAAATCCATCAACTCTCTCAAACTCAACACAAAGAAGACACCTACAACGTTCCAAGTGCAAGTGGCAAATGGGGAAAGTGAGAAGACTAGCTTGGTTTGCCCTTCTACAAAAGTGGTTTTATCCTCTTCATACACTTGGGAAGGTGATTTGGTGGTTTTGGATATGGGTCCCATCGACATTATCATGGGGTGTGATTGGTTGGCTTCACTTGGTGACATTCACATGAACCTTCAACAAGGTTTCATGAGCTTTCTACATCATGGGCAACAAGTGGTACTTGCTGCAAATGCACCTAAGAAGCTCTCTTTGATCACTCCAAGGCGACTCAAGAAAGAGATTAAGGCTTTTGGCACTATCTATGTGTTACATGTTACCCAAGAGGGGATGGAAGGCAGTGGACAGCACATAGATGAGGAAATGGCAACTCTTCTTAAGGAGTATGAAGATATTTTGCAAGTGCCAAAGAGTCTACCACCTAAGAGGGAGATTGACCATGCCATAGTACTTGAACCAAATGCAAAGGTTGTCAACAAGCCTCCTTACCGTTTGTCTAAGGTAGAAAGAGAGGAAGTGGCTAAGCAAGTGCAAGATTTGCTTGCTATGGGTCTTATTCAACCTTCACAATCTCCATTTGCATCTCCCGTTCTCTTGGTGAAGAAGAAGGATGGATCCTTTCGCATGTGCATTGATTATCGTGACTTGAACAAGGTCACAATCAAGAATAGGTATCCCATACCTCGCATTGATGATCTTCTTGATGAGCTCAAAGGGGCAAAGTTCTTCACCAAGATTGATTTGAGATCGGGATATCATCAAATAAGGATGAAGGAAGGTGATGAAGAGAAGACAGCATTTAGGACGGAAAGGGGATTGTTTCACTTCATGGTGATGCCCTTTGGTCTTACAAATGCTCCGGCCACTTTTCAAGCATTGATGAATCGGATATTGGCTCCCCTTCTTTTCAAGTTTGTGCTAGTGTTCTTCGATGACATCTTGATCTATAGCAAGAGAAAAGGGGAACATTTATGTCATGTGAAGCAAGTGTTTGAAGTGTTGAGGAAGCACAAGCTTTATGCAAAGGAGAGCAAATGCACATTCATGGTCAATGAAGTGGAATATCTTGGACACTTGGTGGGTGAGAATGGCATAAGGGCTGATCCTAAGAAAGTGGCATGTGTCAAAGAGTGGCCAACACCAAGCAATACAACTCAATTGAGAGGATTTTTGGGATTATCTTCTTTCTATAGAAGATTCATGCAACATTATGCATCCATTGCGGCACCTCTTACCGACTTGCTCAAGAGGGAGGCTTTCTTTTGGGATTCCATTGCCAACAAGAGCTTCAATGAGCTCAAGGAGTTGCTCACTTCAGCCCCTATACTTGTATGTCCGGATTTTGCAAAGACATTTTATGTGAGGGCGGATGCAAGTGGTAGAGGAATTGGGGCAGTTTTGTATCAAGAGCATGGAGTCATTGCATTTGAAAGTAGGAAGCTTACCGAAAAGGAGATGGGGCTTCATGTTTATGAGCAAGAGATGCTAGCCATACTTCATGCCATCAAGAAGTGGCATCACTATCTTTATGGTGCTCATTTCAAGGTGAGAAGTGATCATAGGGTGCTGAAATTTTTCCTCTCCCAACCAAATCTTTCTCCAAAGCAAAAGAGATGGCTGGCCACACTTCAAGGATATGATTTTGAGATATCCTACACACCCGGGAAGGACAATGTAGTGGCGGATGCATTGTCTAGAATGTGGGCATGCGCTACAACTTCAATCATGGAGGTATATAGTGAATGGATCAAGGGGATTCAAGAGGAATACCTCATCAATGAAGGTGCTGCTCATATTTATACCAAATTACAGCAAGGTGATGGTGGAGAGTTTCCTCATTACAAGCTTCACAATGGTCTCTTGTGGTACAAGGATAAGGTGTATTTGGTTCCTACCTCATTCTACATACCAAAGGTGCTTCATGAGATGCATTCTTCACCACTTTCGGGCCATCTTGGTGTACTCAAAACCTATGATAAAGTGAGCAAGAGTTTTTATTGGAAAGGTATATGGGGAGATGTGAAGAAGTTTGTGATGGAATGTGCTTCTTGTCAAAAGAATAAGGATAGCCATCAACTCCCAAGTGGTTTACTTCATCCATTACCTATTCCGGATGGTAAATGGACTCACATTTCTATGGACTTCATCACGGGTCTACCAAAGACAAAGCATGGATGGGATCAAATATTTGTGGTGATTGATAGGCTTACAAAATCAGCCCATTTCATTGCTTCAAAGACCACTTATGGAGCATCTCATATTGCCAAGCAATTTTTGGAACATGTATTCAAGATACATGGCTTGCCACTTAACATAGTTTGTGATCGAGATACCAAGTTCATGGGGACTTTTTGGAGGTCATTATATGAGAGCTTGGGTACTCAAATCACTCCATCTACAGCCTATCACCCTCAAACGGATGGGCAAACGGAGTGCACAAACAAATGGCTTGAGGTGTACTTGAGGCACTATTGTCATGACATGCAAACATCTTGGGATGAGTGGCTTTATCTTGCTGAATTTTGCCATAATTCAAGCAAGCATTTGAGTATTGGCATGTCACCATTTGAGGCTCTCTATGGATATCAAGTACATGTGCCATCGATAGCCTTCCGTGAAGACAAAGTGGTCAATCCATTGGCAAAAGAAGAGTTGGAAAGAATGAGACAGCTTCTTCAACTTTGCAAGGACAATATGAAGAAGGCTCAAGATGTCATGAAGGCTAAGGCGGATGTTCATAGAAGGGATGTGGAGTTTGAAGAGGGTGATTATGTGCTATTGAAGCTTCCCAAGAGTCGGCATAACACTCTCAAAGGTGTAACCAACTCAAAATTGGCTCATAGGTATTATGGACCATACTTGATTATCAAGAGGGTTGGTGATTTGGCCTACAAGTTGGATTTGCCTTCTTCGACAAGGATCCATAATGTGTTTCATGTATCTAACCTTAAGAGGTTTATGGGATCTTTGCCTCAAGAGATGGAAGAGCTTCCACCCATGAATGAAGAAGGTGAGATCATTTATGAGCCGGAGAGGGTTATTGGTAAGAGGACAAGAGAGTTGAGGAATCGAAATATTGATGAATACCTTGTCAAATGGAAGCAATTACCCATGGATGAGGCTACTTGGCAATCATTGGAGTATGTCCAACAACATGGCTTACTTGTGGATGACTTTCCGTGACCAAGTGGTATGGTTTACTTGAGCAAATTGGGTAATATGAGGAGAAGTATACATGCTGTAATTTCTGGACAGCTTTGGGAAGGTCTACTATTGGGCCTATTTTTCTACTCCAACAAGCTTCATGGCGTATCTTAATGAAGGATTATGATGTGGGCTACATATGGCTGAGTGTACATATCATTTTCAGCCCAATATATGGAGTCTAAATGAAGGATTTTCAAGGGTCTTCATCGACTAGAAGGGCTGTCATAACAGTCCCACTCATACACTTTGGGCTTGAAGCTTTGTGGACTTGTACGCATCCAAATTTTCATTGTATATGTGCTTTGGATGTACTTGAGAACTCTTAACCACTTCCCATCGATTACATTAGAGTCTCATACTTTGAGATTGTACATGTTATTGATTTTGAGGACAAAATCTTTGGGAAGGGATGGTTTGTAATAAAGTAGGAACTTTATTCAATAGGGTTAATAATGGGACAAGTCCATGTATAAAAGAGGGGACTTGGACCATGGTTGTAACTTTTGATGATCATTTTTAGAAATGGAAACTCATGTTTCTTGGAGCTCATGGCTTCTTGGCTTGTGGAAGGCTATTTCCATTCTCTTGGTGTGAGAGACTAAACACACTTAGGCATCATGTTTACATGGTGATTACTCATATTTTCATGCATTACATCCCTTCATTCCATACACACACATTGAGTACACACTTCAAAAAAGGAAAAAATAATAATAAAAGAAGGTGGCTGTGCGTGAACAGCGCACCGCGTGGAGAGACTCACACACCGCACCATAAAGACTGCCAGTGCACCGGATAAAGGGGTGCAAAAAAAAAGAGTGGAAAATTTTTCATTTTTTGGCGCAAAAAATTGGGAGGTTTTCTAACTTTTTGAGAGGAGTTAGAAAACACCCATCGTCAAAATTTTGGTCCCGAAACCATTTTCCCATAGTGAGTTTAGTATGGGAAACTGATAAATTTTAGGTGATTTTTGATCCTGAAAAATACGCTATTTTTTGGCCTAACGTGTTGGAGGGGGTTCATAATGGGTTCTGGCAAAGTTTGAGCCAACTTGAAAATGTTTAGATTTTTTTGAAAAAAAAAACCTTAAGATTTGACCTTATGCACTTGCGGTCGGGACGCCATATAGACACTGCCATAGGGTCTAGGGCACCTTCTAGAGTACCTACGCAGGAAAGTGGAACCCAATCGGTAGGAAATTTGGCAGATATTGCCGAAACATTTTTCGAATCCCAATCTGATACCCTTTCCAGGACAACTAGCTCATTGTCTATGGACAATCTAGGGCCGTCAAATAGTCATCCCTTAGCCCCAAATAGGACACCCACAAGATCTTTTAATCCATTTAATGCCGACATCATGGGGTTACCACTCAATGTGAGACTTCAATATGTTTACACGAATGCTCAAGGAGCTGAGATCTTTAGGGATCCACAACAACGGTATCTCATTATTTAAGATTGCAGACTTCTTCTCAGAGCTTGATAGAGCACCTCTAGTCAATGACCAGGGTAACATGTACATGGGTGGAGATGGTGTTCGCTACGAGGTCACCTATCATCCAGAGAATGTAGACAAACTAGGAGAGCTCTCTAAGAGTGAGTTTCTAGATTTATCAAAGCCTTTCGGAGCAAGGGAGTCTAGAGATGATTGGCTCATTGAGCCGGACATGCATGGACCATCCAATGCCCAGTCCTCAAAGCCATCCATAGATGATTTACTTTTTGTAGATCTAAATTTGGAAAGGGATAGGAAAGGTAAGAGCAAAATGGATCAGGGGGCTGAGAAACCAATGGGAGTTTGTACGACAAATTCCAGTGACAAAGGTCTTTCAGGATGACCCACTTCAAGAGGTCTATAAGGAACACTCTTTAGATTCCATTTTTCAAGCACTTTCCAACGATAGGTCATATGATAGGGTTTTGAGAAACTTACAAACATGTTATCCATGTCCCCTTTTTTAAGTATTCAAAAATGGGAATTGGAAAATTCCCAAATTCACTAATATGGTGTTAAGGACTTTTTAGAAGGATATTATGCCACAACTAAATTGCCAGAGCTAGATCTTCCTCTAGCACTTGTGGTGGTAGTCGAGAAGCTTGCAGGATACAAGAACTGAATCATTGATAAATGGGCCAATGAATACCGAACCTTAGATTGGAAGAAGGAGATTCATGAGCTCACGTGGAGAGGACAACCATTATTCATGGAAGTGCTCTCAACTAATAGAGCTAAACTAGGAGAGACAGCCTTTCTTGGAGAAACTGTTGCTCCTCCCCTACGAGAGTTCATGAGAGAGGGATCCTCAACATCAAAGTGGACCACTACTGCAAGTAGCCCAACTCTAGCACCAAGATATTATCCTAAACCAAAAGTTCCACCATAGATCACACCACAACAACGTTTCTCTCACTATGACAATCGGAGGGTAGGGGAGCCAACTTGGCATCCCATAAATGCACCTCCTAAAATGCGGGTAACAAGATCTTTGGAGAGGGTTGGTGAGGCAGGTAATAGGGGACCCACACCTATTTGGGATGCATATGGACCATCTTACCAAAGAAAGGAACCACTGAGAGTGAGAGGTCGTAGGCCTGATGATGAGTATTCAAGACGAGTAGGGCCATCAACTCTTCAGAAACTGGTAAAGAAGTAAGCATTTAGGCAAGCAGTTCGAGCTGAGCAAGTGACTAACAACCATACGCAAATTGAAGGATTTGGGCTCACTCTTGAGGGAAAGGCCCTTGCTTGGTTTCAGGCACTAGAGGTTTCAGACAAATCTTCTCTACGAGTTTTGGAAGAGAGATTCATTTGTTGCTTTTTCCTTGATGGGGATTCAATATGACACAGTAGCAAACATCTACTCTTTCAAGCAAGGCGAGACTGAGAGTGTTAGGATGAAGCAATACATTAATCGTTGCCCAAAAGATAAGAAGCCCACCCAGAGTCGATTAATTTCTCTCTTCTTAAAAGGACTCAAAAATTCAACACTGCACACACATCTCTATGCAAAGAAGCATACAAATTTCAATGAGTGTTGCCATGATGCTATGGATTTCACAGATAACTTCAAATTCCAAGATGGTACTAGCCCTGAGGTGTAACCTAGAGATCAGTGGGGTGATGACCAAAGTTCAGGGTCTAGCGCACTAGTAAATCCAGACCAGATAGCTAACCTAGTACTAAGGAGATTGGGACAAACCTATCGCCCACCCATGCAGCCACAACAACAACAACAACAAGAACGAATGAGGAGTGTACTACCTAGAGGTCCTCATCTTTGTGGAGCATGTGGCGGTAACCATAAAACCGAAGAATGTAATACCTTTTCTCCTCTAGTCACAAACCAACCCACAAAGAAGTGGTGCCAGGCTTGTGCTTGGAATTATACCCACACCACACAGGAATGCATTTGCATTGCAAGAATGAGACAAGAGCATGAGCAGCAAAGGGATGCAGTGGCTCCACAAATGCATCAACAGTATAGTAATTTTGAACATAAGCCACCGATGGCACAAGAGCAAGCACGACCTGTACTTGGAGCTCAACCTCCTGCTCCTGGGAATGCTCCTATGAGGTTTGTTGACTACAACAATTCAAATATGTGTAGAGACTTGGTAAACCCAAGCTATGTGGAGGAGGAATATGCATCATATTCATCCAAGGAAAATCTCTTTGCAAGTCCTGCATATCCAAGCCAAGCACAGGAGCCTCAACCGGGGGAACAAAATTCTTTGATGTTGCTAGGCGGCTACCAACCTAGAACTTCAGGCCCTTTAGGTCAATGGCAGCAAAGGAAAGTAGAAGCCAAACTAATGGGCCCCTGTTTTATGAGTGCGGAGAACCCCATTGGGCTCATGATTGTCCACATAGCCAAAGGCAAGCAGCTCGATCCAATACAACAGTACCACAGTTTCCACCAATTGAAAGATATTGTCTAGGGTGTTGTGTAGAACACTTTTCAAAGGATTGTTTTGCTGAAACCACATGAGGAAGGCACCTCTAAACCAAAGGTCTCACTCAACTTTGTAGAGGCAGTTCCATTGCCACCTTCATCAAAGAATGAGGATGTTGTGCCACTTAGAGTCATGACTAGATCACAGACACGAAATGCCGAAATGCAGACTGATGAGACACCTCAAACTAGGGATGCAAAGGCAAATCTAGTGGACAAGACCCTACATTCCAATAGAAAAAGGACCACTAGGAGGAAAAAGAACCGCAACAAGCAAACTAAGAGTGCATCCACTAGTTCTCAAGATGTCTCTAAACAAAACATGAAGGATCAAGCTTTTACATCCCAAGAAGTGCATGAGGAGCATCAACCTCAACCTGGGCCTAGTGCTAAACAAGATGAGGCTAGTACAATCGAGGATCAGGGGGTTCTGTTTTTGTGGATAAGGTGAACGAGATTCTAGGTGCCATCATTGATGCTTATACAAGTCACATTGCAGCTTTATCTGAGCTACCCAAGAAGCTTCAAGAATACCCAAACCCTCGTCAGTGAGGAGAAGATCAATCTAGCTGTACATCAGCAACTCATTAGGGAAGCTCAATCAATACTTGAGGGCCCACCTCCACCTATCCCTCGGGGCCCCACCTCTCTTAAGCCAACGTTAGAAACCATACCAGAAGTGTCATCAAGTTGGGAAATGAAAAGTGAGCTGATCTCACAAGCTCATAGCGAGAAGTCTGCACCAATTGACACCCCATTGAAAGAAGGCATTCTGCTACCACCTAGTCTTGCCTTCCCATGCAATGATGAAGTTATTGATGCTAACGAGGACATGGCAAATGAGATGTGGGTAGCAGTTCATGAGAAAGTTAATGAGAATATGTCCTATATTATTTTACCTCCATTCTCTGAAGTGGATTTTACCAGGGGCACAAAAAATAACTTTAGACGCCCAAGCATCCAGGAGGAAGTTCAAACAATTGTTTCTCCTAGAAGTAAGCATACAATGAAAACCTTACTATCTTATTTGGACCATCTTATTTGGAAGAATATGAGAACTGTTCTCAAACCTTGAGGATACTCTCCATGCATAGAAGGTTGACAAAGGAGATGGATATGGGTATTGTGCAAGCTATTTTGTCAGCACCAGTGGCTTGTACCTTACCTTTACTTGATTTGATAAAGCTTTGACCAGAGTTGTGGAATGATATTGCCATATGTTTGTCAGAGCAGGTATTGCTACAAAAGGGTCACCACATCAATGTACCATACACCCTAAGACAAAGCATGTTATGCCATTTCCTATGATAAAAGTAACACTTTTATAATAAAATAATCAACTTTTATGCATACTTTTATGCATGAAATTCAATTATGTTAAAAGTCACACTTTTATAATAAAATAATCAACTTTTATGCATACCTTTATGCATGAAATTCAATTATAATAAAAGTCACACTTTTATAATAAAATAATAAACTTTTATGCATACCTTTATGCATGAAATTCAAATATGATAAAAGTAACACTTTTGATATAAAAATTTATCCATTATGCGTACTTCTTTGCATGAAAATAAAAATGATAAAAGTAACACTTTTGATATAAAAATTTATCCTTTATGCATACTTCTATGCATGAAAATAAAAATGATAAAAGTAACACTTTTGATATAAAAATTTATCCTTTATGCATACTTCTATGCATGAAAATAAAAATTGATAAAAGTAACAAAAAACTTATCCTTTATGCATAATATAAAAATTCAATTTCTCCATGATTACAATGAAATTATTTCAATTAATCTAGGATGATAATTCCTAGAATATGGTAGGAAGTCCTCTTTTCATGCTTTGAATGAAATTATTTTATGTGTAATTTTTATAAAAATTTTGCCATAGCTCCGCTGCTATGACTGATAAATCTCAATTTATTTTGAAGGATAAAGCTTATCATTAAGGGAATGATTAGAATGATCCCTAATTGGATCATTAACCCAATAATGGATTGAATCATCAATATTCATGAAATATATAAACTAAAAGCATAGAAAAAAGCCATTAATTTGGCCTCAAGCATAGATTAATCTTGGATTAAGGAAAAGCTTCATTTGGATTGAGAATGGGTCATGAGTATGACCATTTCTTGAGTGAGAGAGAGAAATTACATAAAAACCATTAGAATTAAGCATAAATGGAAATTTATGTAATTCTTTACTATCATTAATCAATTAACTTCAATAGCATTCATCAAATTATGTAACTCTTCACTACCATTCATCAATTTACTTCAATAGCATTCAAAGACCATTCCAATTAAGCTTCTCAAGCTTGAGAGGGGTTGAGAAGAGAGAAGCATTGAGAAATTATAGAAAAGATCAAAATTCACCATTTACCATACAAATTGCTTGATTCTTTGTTCACGGTAGAGGCCCCCAACCAATCAATTGGTTAAGTATGTTGATGGAGCCACCAATGGGGATTGAAGAAAGAGGGAAGATCCAATTTCTTCAATTTGGAGAGAATTTTAGAGAATAGTAGAAATTAGCATTATTTCAGCATAACTCTAGTATAGTAAAATTCTTTTTTTTTTTCAAAAGACTCATGTTCTATTTATAGGTGAGGGAAGCTCTAACCAAAGCTAATTGAATTCTAGAATTTTCTAAATTTAATTTGGTTGAATTTGGACTAGATTTAGACCTAGTTTGGTTACTTTTTGATCCGGTTTGGTTGAATTTGGACTAGATTTAGACCTAGTTTGGTTCCATTTTGATTCGGTTTGGTTGAATTTGGACTAGATTTAGACCTAGTTTGGTTCCATTTTGATTTGGTTTGGTTCAAGAGAGATGAGAGATAAAAATATCACATTATTTTTTAGTTTAAAACTTAATCAAGCATGTGAATTAGGCGCCTCATTGAAGGCCCTCCTTTTCCTTACAGATGTGTCAAAAATGGAATCATTATACCCAAAATATCTTCATATTTTGATATTACTCATAGTTTCTTACTAATAAACCTTGTACATTTTCAACTCTTCATCTTATGTGAGCATTGAAGGGACTCCCTTCCTTACATAGGTGTCAAAATGGAATCCTTATACCCAAAATATCTTATATTTTTAATATTGCTCATAGTTTCTTACTAATAAACCTTGTACATAGTCAACTCTTCATCTTATGTGAGCATTTACTCATTTTTGGTTATCTTCTTTTACAAAATTGGATTTATCTCCTCCCCACACATGGATTGATTTTATTGGCCCAAAGGAACCTTAATTGGACCATAATCCAAAAATTTCTGAAAATCTAGACCCTTAGGCTAAGGTCCTTTATACCCATTTCCAATTAATTCCATAAAACCGAAGAATGTAATACCTTTTCTCCTCTAGTCACAAACCAACCCACAAAGAAGTGGTGCCAGGCTTGTGCTTGGAATTATACCCACACCACACAGGAATGTATTTGCATTGCAAGAATGAGACAAGAGCGTGAGCAGCAAAGGGATGCAGTGGCTCCACAAATGCATCAACAGTATAGTAATTTTGAACATAAGCCACCGATGGCACAAGAGCAAGCACGACCTGTACTTGGAGCTCAACCTCCTGCTCCTGGGACTGCTCCTGTGAGGTTTGTTGACTACGACAATTCAAATATGTGTAGAGACGTGGTAAACCCAAGCTATGTGGAGGAGGAATATGCATCATATTCATCCAAGGAAAATCTCTTTGCAAGTCCTGCATATCCAAGCCAAGCACTGGAGCCTCAACCGGGGGAGCAAAATTCTTTGATGTTGCTAGGCGGCTACCAACCTAGAACTTCAGGCCCTTTAGGTCAATGGTAGCAAAGGAAAGTAGAAGCCAAACTAATGGGCCCCTGTTTTATGAGTGCGGAGAACCCCATTGGGCTCATGATTGTCCACATCGCCAAAGGCAAGCAGCTCGATCCAATACAACAGTACCACAGTTTCCACCAATTGAAAGATATTGTCTAGGGTGTTGTGTAGAACACTTTCCAAAGGATTGTTTTGCTGAAACCACATGAGGAAGGCACCTCTAAACCAAAGGTCTCACTCAACTTTGTAGAGGCAGTTCCATTGGCACCTTCATCAAAGAATGAGGATGTTGTGCAATTATGTAACTCTTCACTACCATTCATCAATTTACTTCAATAGCATTCAAAGACCATTCCAATTAAGCTTCTCAAGCTTGAGAGGGGTTGAGAAGAGAGAAGCATTGAGAAATTATAGAAAAGATCAAAATTCACCATTTACCATACAAATTGCTTGATTCTTTGTTCACGGTAGAGGCCCCCAACCAATCAATTGGTTAAGTATGTTGATGGAGCCACCAATGGGGATTGAAGAAAGAGGGAAGATCCAATTTCTTCAATTTGGAGAGAATTTTAGAGAATAGTAGAATTTAGCATTATTTCAGCATAACTCTAGTATAGTAAAATTCTTCTTTTTTTTTCAAAAGACTCATGTTCTATTTATAGGTGAGGGAAGCTCTAACCAAAGCTAATTGAATTCTAGCATTTTCTAAATTTAATTTGGTTGAATTTAGACTAGATTTAGACCTAGTTTGGTTACTTTTTGATTCGGTTTGGTTGAATTTGGACTAGATTTAGACCTAGTTTGGTTCCATTTTGATTCGGTTTGGTTGAATTTGGACTAGATTTAGACCTAGTTTGGTTCCATTTTGATTTGGTTTGGTTCAAGAGAGATGAGAGATAAAAATATCACATTATTTTTTAGTTTAAAACTCAATCAAGCATGTGAATTAGGCGCCTCATTGAAGGCCCTCCTTTTCCTTACAGATGTGTCAAAAATGGAATCATTATACCCAAAATATCTCATATTTTGATATTACTTATAGTTTCTTACTAATAAACCTTGTACATTTTCAACTCTTCATCTTATGTGAGCATTGAAGGGACTCCCTTCCTTACATAGGTGTCAAAATGGAATCCTTATACCCAAAATATCTTATATTTTTAATATTGCTCATAGTTTCTTACTAATAAACCTTGTACATAGTCAACTCTTCATCTTATGTGAGCATTTACTCATTTTTGGTTATCTTCTTTTACAAAATTGGATTTATCTCCTCCCCACACATGGATTGATCTTATTGGCCCAAAGGAACCTTAATTGGACCATAATCCAAAAATTTCTGAAAATCTAGACCCTTAGGCTAAGGTCCTTTATACCCATTTCCAAATAATTCCATAAAACTGAAGAATGTAACACCTTTTCTCCTCTAGTCACAAACCAACCCACAAAGAAGTGGTCCCAGGCTTGTGCTTGGAATTACACCCACACCACACAGGAATGTATTTGCATTGCAAGAATGAGACAAGAGCGTGAGCAGCAAAGGAATGCAGTGGCTCCACAAATGCATCAACAGTATAGTAATTTTGAACATAAGCCACCGATGGCACAAGAGCAAGCACGACCTGTACTTGGAGCTCAACCTCCTGCTCCTGGGACTGCTCCTGTGAGGTTTGTTGACTACGACAATTCAAATATGTGTAGAGACTTGGTAAACCCAAGCTATGTGGAGGAGGAATATGCATCATATTCATCCAAGGAAAGTCTCTTTGCAAGTCCTGCATATCCAAGCCAAGCACTGGAGCCTCAACCGGGGGAGCAAAATTCTTTGATGTTGCTAGGCGGCTACCAACCTAGAACTTCAGGCCCTTTAGGTCAATGGTAGCAAAGGAAAGTAGAAGCCAAACTAATGGGCCCTTGTTTTATGAGTGCGGAGAACCCCATTGGGCTCATGATTGTCCACATCGCCAAAGGCAAGCAGCTCGATCCAATACAACAGTACCACATTTTCCACCAATTGAAAGATATTGTCTAGGGTGTTGTGTAGAACACTTTCCAAAGGATTGTTTTGCTGAAACCACATGAGGAAGGCACCTCTAAACCAAAGGTCTCACTCAACTTTGTAGAGTTCCATTGCCACCTTCATCAAAGAATGAGGATGTTGTGCCACTTAGAGTCATGACTAGATCACAGACACGAAATGCCGAAATGCAGACTGATGAGACACCTCAAACTAGGGATGCAAAGGTAAATCTAAGTGGACAAGACCCTACATTCCAATAGAAAACGGACCACTAGGAGGAAAAAGAACTGCAACAAGCAAACTAAGAGTGCATCCACTAGTTCTCAAGACGTCTCTAAACAAAACATGAAGGATCAAGCTTTTACATCCCAAGAAGTGCATGAGGAGCATCAACCTCAACCTGGGCCTAGTGCTAAACAAGATGAGGCTAGTACAATTGAGGATAGTTCAGGGGGTTTTGTTTTTGTGGATAAGGTGAACGAGACTCTAGATGCCATCATTGATGCTTATACAAGTCACATTGCAGCTTTATCTAAGCTACCCAAGAAGCTTCAAGAATACCCAAACCCTCGTGAGTGAGGAGAAGATCAATCTAGCTGTACATCAGCAACTCATTAGGGAAGCTCAATCAATACTTGAGACCACAGTGCATGAACCCTCTCTAAAGGCTAAAACCTCTTACTAAAGTCCACGCAAATGGGAGGGATTGTGAGATGTCCTTAACACAAAAACCTTTTGCTAAAGGGGAGAAGGGCTGAGGGCTGCTGTAAGTCTCTTCACACGGAGGGGAGGAGAAGGGTTAAGGACACTGCCTCCTAAGCAAGAGGGGGATAGAGAAAAATTGCCTTATCTGAAAAGTGGCAAATGAGGGGGTGTGAGAGGGGTGGTTGCAAGGGGCGGTTGTACTACAGCAAGTACACTACATAGGGACGATGGCAGTACGAACGACGGCACAGCAAAGCATAGGTTACGCAAAAATGTGTGCTGCCCATGGAGCACCCTGAGGATTTATATAACTGTGGGGTACGGGTACGGGCGCTGCACAAAGCAAGGAAAGGACGGTGTACCAGCAAAGGTTGTAGATCAGTGGCCTGCATGGGGCTAGGGGAAAGGTACGGTGTCGGTTAACAAAGGAAAGGAGTGGTACGCATTTACCTTATTTGGTAAGGGGCAGCATGGGTGTCCATGTAGCGGTACGTGTGGACCACACAGTGGGCCGTTGTCCTTTGGTTCTTGTGCGGCAATCGTACGGGCACCCTGGTAAGTGTGTACGGTCCAAAATTTGGGGCGAGGTCCCCAAACTTGGGACGTTGGGCCTCGATTTGCGTGTCAGACCGCCCCAGGGGTGATTTTTATTTTGTCCAGGAGGTTCTCCTAGTTGTTGGGGTGCAGACCGTTTGTCAATCGGACGCCCAGTCGTGCATTTATTACGGTTTAAAGGTCGTCACTTTTTAACTAAAAATGACTGAAATTTACGTATAAGCTTGATTCGGTGTCCGTTTTGGATGCTGTAAAATCCTATATTAGGGTAAAATCACGTGGAGATTCCAAATTTGGACTCAAAATTTTAAAGATTCTGAGTAAAAATGACTCATTTAATAAAAACATTGATTTTTATACCATAAAAACTCATAAATTTATCTATTACATGGACATTTCTTTATTAGTGAAGATAGGTATGTTCCTTAAAGAAATCGAGATATCCTCATCTCGTCATGAATTGGGGATAATCCTTTAAGAGTGTAGCTTCATCTTTCCAAGTTGCATCCTCTTCAGTGTAATCTTTCCACTGTACTAGATGTTCTACAAGAGTTCTATTTCGGAGTTGCCTTTCCCTAGAATCTATGATGCTAGTGGGTTGTAATTCAAGGACTTCTTGAGTAGGGATTACAACTTGTTCATCATCAAGAATATGATTGAGACTGGGTACATAAGGTTTTAACAAACTTAAATGAAATACATTGTGGACTTTGATATGGGCTGGGAGTTGGAGTTTATAGGTCACACTCGTAGAAGAACTTTGTCTCCTTCCTTGAAGATCCTTTCAGACCTCTTGGTGTCAGCATAATGTTTTTGTTGATGTTGGGCAGCTTTAATATCCTTTTGGATTGCCCTGGCTTGTTCTTCCATCTCTTCGAGCATTTTCCTGGATGCCTCAACTCTTATGGTCGGATTAGAGAAATTTAGAGGAGACAAGCATTCTTGCCCATAGAGTGCTTTGAATGGTGACATTCCTATGCTCTGATGATAAGATGCATTGTAGGTAAATTCTACCAGAGGAAGGTATTGAATCCACCTTCTTGGTTCCCGTCCACAATATGCTCTGAGAATGTCTTCAATTACTTGATTGACTCTCTCAGTCTAGCCATCGGTCTTTGGATGATAGGCTGTGCTAAAGCAAAGTTGAGTTCCCGAGGCTTGAAGTAAGGACTACCAGAACTTTGAACTGAAGTCAGAATCCCGGTCACTTACTATCCTTTTTGGGAGACCATGAAGTTTGAGGACTTCCTTGATGAATATTCGAGCAACATTTGAAGGTCTTCTTTGCTGATATAAGGTGAGATACTTTGGTAAGTAAGTCCACTACTACCAGAATGGAGTCATATCCTCCTTGAACAGTGGGGAGACTTGTGACAAAATCCATACTAATGCACTCCCACTTCATTTGGGAAATATCCAAGGGTGGTTGAAGTTTCCTAGGCATCTTGACCCTTTCAGCTTTGATCCTTTGGAATGAGAGACATTGCTTCAAGTACCGAAGGACGTCATTTTTCAAGCCTACCCAATGAAAGCTCCTTCTTACCACATTTAATGTTTTTGCATAGCCTGGGTGTCCTGCAGTAGTACTATCATGATCTTCATGGAGGATTAGTTTCTTTAAAGCAAGATCCTTAGGGATGCATAGCCTATGATTGAAGTAGAGGCTTCCTTCATGAGTGGAGTATCCCTTGATTAGATTCTTCTCTTTCTCTGAATTTCCCCCTTCTTCTACTAACTTCATCATCGTCTGATAATCTGGATCATGAGATGAGACTTCTTCCACCTTGACCAGTATGGGATTATTTGGCATTAAAATTGCACTCAAGAAAGATTTGCGGCTAAGTGCATCTGCTACCACATTATCTTTCCTAGGGTAGAATTTGATGTCGAAGTCATATTCTTGTAGAATTTGAATCCATCTCCTTTGCCGCATGTTGAGGCTAGGCTGGGTGAAGATCCACTTTAGACTTTTGTGGTCATCAGTTTACAAGCTGGAATCTGCCCCCCAAGAGATAATGTCTCCATAATTTGAGGCAATGAACAATTGCTAAGAGCTCCAAATAATGGGTGGCATAATTTGCTTCATATTGCTTGAGCTTTTTCCTTGGAGAGAATTCTCCTCACATAAAAATAATTTGGATGTGCTTCTAACCTTCCTCCTCTGATTTTTGCGTTAAACTATCACGGCATTGGATGCATCTACAAATACATGAGTTGGTTTATTCTAGATAGTGCGAGGAGAGATCAGTTACAAGTGCAACAAATAGAATTTTCTTTAGCCATCCACATCTACAAGGCTTATTGAGATGAAAAAGTAGGGGTCCGACTGCAAACAAGTAAATAGCATCCGATGGTGTCATGAAACTTTGGAAGAGTGTGGGAGTGGTCCATATATACACACCCTTGCAAAGTCTCATCACCATCATCACCATCGGACCATGTTTGTGTCTTTAGCAAACTCAAATCCACTTAGGTCTCTTGTTAGAAATAATGCCCAAACATGTGCTAAATTTTCTAAGGTTTTTTTATAAATTATAGGAGTCATTTAGTAAAACACTTTCACCAAGCATAAAAGGGGAAGCTCATGAGCATCTAGTTTGATTGGAGAGAATCAAGGAGTTAAGTTCGTGGAGAAGATTTCGGAGGAGAATACGCAACTTGAAGATCTAATCGATGATGTACACCTGCCTGAACCTTTTTTCTATATAAAGGCGCATCTAATATACAAAGCAAATATGCATGTTTTCATTTACTATCATTTTGCCTCATTATTTATTATGTTATGCTCATATCCTTAATCATATTTACATTATCACCACCATGAAATATTTAGCTTTTTATCCACCATATTTTTCAATAAATTGTATCAAAGAAAGACACCGCTTCTACTATGCTGCTCTCTCCTATCACCTTGTTGACCAATAAACAATAGAAGAATTGTTACCTTCAACTACTGTAATTACTATAGCTTGCTTCTTTGTGCCATTGTTGTTTTGATCAACTGTTCAATTTTCTTGTTCAGATGTGCTTCTCTTCATTAGCCCTTGCCATCAATGATCAACGACATCCTCTGAGGCAATGCCTCCTCTAGCCATTGACGTCCAACACACGTCAAAGTTCAGCATCCGACATTAGCTTGCCACTTTTGCATAGTTGCAACGCATAGCCGATGTCATCACATTTTTCATCTCCTCACGCTGCGCTCAAGCGGCAAAAATATTGGGCAAGGAGTTTTCATTAAGGATTTTCTTCAAGTCTTCCTCAAAAATATGATTCTGGCTGCCTTGTTGATTCAGACTGATCAGTTGATTTCAACTGCTCAGCTAAATCCTATTGTCGAGTTGATCCCGTCTTGCTGATTCTATCCACTTGATTTTGTCTAGTTGATTTTGACTAGCTGATTCACTCCAGTTTATTCCAACCAGCTGATTTTGTCCCGCTTATTTCACTCCAGTCGATTCCAACCAGCTGATTTCGTCTCGCTTATTTCATCTTGTTGATTCCGAAGTGTTGATTCCAAACTTGCTGATACCGACTTGATTCCAAATAGTCCAAGTAATTCCAAACTCACCTTGTCTTTCTTCATGACTTATAAGTAATGTCTACGTGTCACTAAAATCATTAACATTCTGTCTTCTAAGAGTAAAAACGAATCATTATCTTCAGTTTACCAACCCTCCAAATCTCCATTGAGCACCTCTAGGAGAGAGAAGCCGCCCATTAGAAGAAGAATTAATAGAGCTTCTAGAAAATTGTTGAATCCAAAGAAACCTTGGTATTATAAAGAAGGCATTAAAATGGGCATCAAACCTTAATTTGTATGGGATAGGGGATATGAAAGAAGATATGGGTTATTAACTTTATTGTGGAGATTACTCTAAGTGGTCATAATTATTTAGTTTAAACACTTGTATTTTTTGAACCAAACTTGTAAAGCATTAGACACTACCCTTGCTCTTGTAGGAGGTAATATCTTGCTATGGCTCATAGTGAGGTGAGAGAAAGTTTAGAGGGGAGAACTTTCACACTTGGCAAACAGGTTACTTTGTAAGTATCAACATTTATTTCGTATGTTTCATTTGATGTTATGTCTAATTTGTAAGTATCAATGCTTATCTTGTTAAGTTTAATCTCACATGAAAAAGGTCTTGTGGAACATTGTTCAAGGGAAAAAGGAAAGACTTACTACTAGAGAGAGTAGTGCATAGTGGGATTTAAAAGAATGATAAGACACTACAAATTATAGGGGAACTCTTGGATTACACTTTTGTACATCACATTTACACTTAGGATACATCTCAAAATGCATGTAAAACCCTAGATAAAGTATTTGGCGCTACTTGTAAACACTCTAGGATTAGTCTCCTAGTGAAGTTCTTTGGGCTTCAAAAGGACTCCACAATTACTATGCCTGTCCCACATTAATGATTTTAAAAGCTTCTTAGCACAACTCATAGGAATCAAGAAGGAGATACAAGATGATGATAAAATTGTTGTGTTGATTAAGAGTGTGTCACATCTTGATGAATATTCACACAACTCTTTTAAATATTACTACTCCATCCCTCATATACATTGAAGCTTCTCTCTTGGAAGAAGAGAAGAGGATTCTAAATAAGAGTGAGTATCATGTTGATGGTGCTTATTTGGTCAAAGGGAAATCCTCATCCTCAAAAGCCACTCCCAAAACCAAGAAGACCTTCAAGTGTACTTTTTGTGGCAAACAAGGACATCTTGAGGAGTTTTGTTTTGCAAAGAAAAAGGCCCAAAAAGCCTTTCTTGCTGAATAGAAGAAAGAAGAGGACTCTCCATCAAAGGCCACTGTTCCATGGGAACACTCACGGGAACACGGATTATGGAAGGAGGCCGAAATCAATTAATGCGAGAGAGCGGGATTATTGTGTGTGAAAGAGAGAGGCCTGATTTGCATTTCTGTCATTCTGTTTGAGGATAATTTTTATAGTTTTAATTTTCTGCATGTTCGTTTTATTTTTTGTTCTTAGCTTAGTTTTCTGCATCTTTAATTTTGAGCATTTTAGTTCTTTGTTAAACCTGCACCTGTAGAGAAACTAAAATCTGTACACACACATGAAGATTGAACATTTCGAATTCCCTATAAATCTCACAACTGCACACGCATTGAGTTCCCTGCCCCACACGCATTGAATTTGCTACACACACATTGAGTACACACTTCAAAAAAGGAAAAAATAATAATAAAAGAAGGCGGCTGTGCGTGAACAGCGCACCGCGTGGAGAGACCCACACACCGCACCATAAAGACTGCCAGCGCACCGGATAAAGGGGTGCAAAAAAAAGAGTGGAAAATTTTTCATTTTTTGGCGCAAAAAATTGGGAGGTTTTCTAACTTTTTGAGAGGAGTTAGAAAACACCCATCGTCAAAATTTTGGTCCCGGAACCATTTTTCCATAGTGAGTTTAGTATGGGAAACTGATAAATTTTAGGCGATTTTTGATCCTGAAAAATGCGCTATTTTTTGGCCTAACGTGTTGGAGGGGGTTCAAAATGGGTTATGGCAAAGTTTGAGCCAACTTGAAAATTTTTAGATTTTTTTGAAAAAAAAACCTTAAGATTTGACCTTATGCACTTGCGGTCGGGACGCCATATAGACACTGCCATAGGGTCTAGGGCACCTTCTAGAGTACCTAGGGCAGGAAAGTGGAGCCCAATCGGTAGGAAATTTGGCTGATATTGCCGAAACCTTTTTCGAATCCCAATCTGATACCCTTTCCAGGATAACTAGCTCATTGTCTATGGACAATCTAGGGCCGTCAAATAGTCATCCCTTAGCCCCAAATAGGACACCCACAAGATCTTTTAATCCATTTAATACCGACATCATGGGGTTACCACTCAATGTGAGACTTCAATATGTCTACACGAATGCTCAAGGAGCTGAGATCTTTAGGGATCCACAACAACGGTATCTCGTTATTTAAGATTGCATACTTCTTCTCAGAGCTTGATAGAGCACCTCTAGTCAATGACCAGGGTAACATGTACATGGGTGGAGATGGTGTTCGCTACGAGGTCACCTATCATCCAGAGAATGTAGACAAACTAGGAGAGCTCTCTAAGAGTGAGTTCCTAGATTTATCAAAGCCTTTCGGACCAAGCCGGACATGCATGGACCATCCAATGCCCAGTCCTCAAAGCCATCCATAGATGATTTACTTTTTGTAGATCTAAATTTGGAAAGGGACAGGAAAGGCAAGAGCAAAATGGATCAGGGGGCTGAGAAACCAATGGGAGTTTGTACGACAAATTCCAGTGACAAAGGTCTTTCAGGATGACCCACTTCAAGAGGTCTATAAGGACTTTTTAGAAGGATATTATGCCACAACTAAATTGCCAGATCTAGATCTTCCTCTAGCACTTGTGGTGGTAGTCGAGAAGCTTGCAGGATACAAGAACCGAATCGTTGATAAATGGGCCAATGAATACCGAACCTTAGATTGGAAGAAGGAGATTCGTGAGCTCACGTGGAGAGGACAACTATTATTCATGGAAGTGCTCTCAACTAATAGAGCTAAACTAGGAGAGACAGCCTTTCTTGGAGATACTGTTGCTCCTCCTCTATGAGAGTTCACGAGAGAGGGATCCTCAACATCAAAGTGGACCACTACTGCAAGTAGCCCAACTCTAGAACCAAGATATTATCCTACACCAAAAGTGCGACCATAGATCACACCACAACAACGTTTCTCTCACTATGACAATCGGAGGGTAGGGGAGCCAACTTGGCCTCCCATAAATGCACCTCCTGAAATGCGGGTAACAAGATCTTTGGAGAGGGTTGGTGAGGCAGGTAATAGGGGACCCACACCAATTTGGGATGCATATGGACCATCTTACCAAAGAAAGGAACCACTGAGAGTGAGAGGTCGTAGGCCTGATGATGAGTATTCAAGACGAGTAGGGCCATCAACTCTTCAGAAACTGGTAAAGAAGTACGAAGGGTCGGGATGTCCATATGACCATGTAGTAGCATTTAGGCAAGCAGTTCGAACTGAGCCTAACAACCATACGCAAATTGAAGGATTTGGGCTCACTCTTGAGGGAAAGTCCCTTGCTTGGTTTCAGGCACTAGAGGTTTCAGACAAATCTTCTTTACGAGTTTTGGAAGAGAGATTCATTTGCTGCTTTTTCCTTGATGGGGATTCAACATGACACAGTAACAAACATCTACTCTTTCAAGCAAGGCGAGACTGAGAGTGTTAGGATGAAGCAATACATTAATCGTTGCCCAAAAGATGAGAAGCCCACCCAAAGTCAAATAATTTCACTCTTCTTAAAAGGACTCAAAAATTCAACACTGCACACACATCTCTATGCAAAGAAGCATACAAATTTCAATGAGTGTTGCCATGACGCTATGGATTTCACAGATAACTTCAAATTCCAAGATGGTACTAGCCCTGAGGTGTAACCTAGAGATCAGTGGGGTGATGACCAAAGTTCAGGGTCTAGCGCACTAGACCAGATAGCTAACCTAGTACTAAGGAGATTGGGACAAACCTATCGCCCACCCATGCAGCCACAACAACAGCAGCAACAGCGAATGAGGAGTGTACTACCTAGAGGTCCTCATCTTTGTGGAGCATGTGGCGGTAACCATAAAACCGAAGAATGTAATACCTTTTCTCCTCTAGTCACAAACCAAACCACAAAGAAGTGGTGCCAGGCTTGTGCTTGGAATTATACCCACACCACACAGGAATGTACTCGCATTGCAAGAATGAGACAAGAGCGTGAGCAGCAAAGGGATGCAGTGGCTCCACAAATGCATCAACAGTATAGTAATTTTGAACATAAGCCACCGATGGCACAAGAGCAAGCATGACCTGTACTTGGAGCTCAACCTCCTGCTCTTGGGACTGCTCCTGTGAGGTTTGTTGACTACGACAATTCAAATATGTGTAGAGACTTGGTAAACCCAAGCTATGTGGAGGAGGAATATGCATCATATTCATCCAAGGAAAATCTCTTTGAAAGTCCTGCATATCCAAGCCAAGCACTGGCAACCGGGGGAACAAAATTCTTTGATGTTGCTAGGCGGCTACCAACCTAGGACTTCAGGCCCTTCAGGTCAATGGTAGCAAAGGAAAGTAGAAGCCAAACTAATGGGCCCCTATTTTATGAGAGCGGAGAACCCCATTGGGCTCGTGATTGTCCACATCGCCAAAGGCAAGCAGCTCGATCCAATACAACAGTACCACAGTTTTCACCAATTGAAAGATATTGTCTAGGGTGTTGTGTAGAACACTTTCCAAAGGATTGTTTTGCTAAAACCACATGAGGAAGGCACCTCTAAACCAAAGGTCTCACTCAACTTTGTAGAGGCAGTTCCATTGCCACCTTCATCAAAGAATGAGGATGTTGTGCCACTTAGAGTCATGACTAGATCACAGACACAAAATGCCGAAATGCAGACTGATGATACACCTCAAACTAGGGATGCAAAGGCAAATCTAGTGGACAAGACCCTACATTCCAATAGAAAAAGGACCACTAGGAGGAAAAAGAACTGCAACAAGCAAACTAAGAGTGCATCCACTAGTTCTCAAGAAGTCTCTAAACAAAACGTGAAGGATCAAGCTTTTACATCCCAAGAAGTGCATGAGGAGCATCAACCTCAACCTGGGCCTAGTGCTAAACAAGATGAGGCTAGTACAACTCAGGGGGTTCTGTTTTTGTGGATAAGGTGAACGAGACTCTAGATGCCATCATTGATGCTTATACAAGTCACATTGCAGCTTTATCTGAGCTACCCAAGAAGCTTCAAGAATACCCAAACCCTCGTGAGTGAGGAGAAGATCAATCTAGCTGTACATCAGCAACTCATTAGGGAAGCTCAATCAATACTTGAGGGCCCACCTCCCACCTATCCCTCGGGGCCCCACCTCTCTTAAGCCAACGTTAGAAACCATACCAGAAGTGTCATCAAGTTGGGAAATGAAAAGTGAGCTGATCTCACAAGCTCATAGCGAGAAGTCTGCACCAATTGACACCCCATTAAAAGAAGGCATTCTGCTACCACCTAGTCTTGCCTTCCCATGGAATGATGAAGTTATTGATGCTAACAAGGACATGGAAAATGAGATGTGGGTAGCAGTTCATGAGAAAGTTAATGAGAATATGTCCTCTATTATTTTACCTCCATTCTCTGCAGTGGATTTTACCAGGGGCACAGAAAACAACTTTAGACGCCCAAGCATCCAGGAGGAAGTTCAAACAATTGTTTCTCCTAGAAGTAAGCATACAATGAAAACCTTACCATCTTTTTTGGGCCATCTTATTTGGAAGAATATGAGAATTGTTCTCAAACCTTGAGGATACTCTCCATGCATAGAAGGTTGACAAAGGAGATGGATATGGGTATTGTGCAAGCTATTTTGTTAGCACCAATGGCTTGTTCCTTACCTTTACTTGATTTGATAAATCTTTGACCAGAGTTGTGGAATGATATTGCCACATGTTTGTCAGAGCAGGTATTGCTACAAAAGGGTCACCACATCAATGTACTATATTCCGTGAGACAAAGCATGTTATGCCAGTTCCTATCAACAAAGTAAGAATTTGTGAGGACGATCAGGGAAATGCTACCCTCCCATTAGAAGTGCGAAAAGTAGCTTCAACTGCAATACTTGATAGTGGTGTAAGAGTGGGCATTGTGACAAGGTCCATTTGGGAAAAGTGGGGCAAACCAGCTATTAGGAGTACAAGAATGTGCTTGCAGCTAGCAAATGGAAGCTATTAGGAGTACAAGGATGTGCTTGCAGCTAGCAAATGGAAGCTTAGAGCATCCCATTGGGCTGCTAGAGAACATATTGGTCACCACATGTGGGATTGAATATGAGCACACATTTGCAGTAGTGGATTTTGGAAAGCATCCAAACTATGAAGTGATATTGGGTAGACCATTCATGTGACAATTTCAAATGATTCAAGATTGGGGATACAATTATTTGTACCTCCGACATGATTCTATCATCACAAGGGTCAACCTAAAGAATCACTCATATCGTGATGTAACACGGTCTCCAATAGATGAGTTTGATTCTGCTTCATCTGAGGGCTCAAGAGTTACATTGTCAGATGGGCGAGAAGATCTATGGATGTGTGGAGCCTCATGTAAGGATTTCAACACTGAGAGACTTAAGGGTAATCGAAGTGTATCAGATGAGGCATACATTCCACAACCCTTCCCCGAGCACTTAATTGATCCCCTAGAATAGAGTCATGTCCTTGCAACATTATCGACATGTGCTTTACCTAAGCCAATTCAATTTTGTGACTCAGATGGATATGGCATTATTCCTATACGAATGGTACAACCACGTGACCTTCTAGATGATTTATGCTATGGGGATGCATCCACAATAGCACTGCATGTAGAGGAAGTCTCGGTGGAGGATTTAACACTCGAATCTACTAATGATGTTGATAAGGAAGATGGATGGGACTCTGATTTTGATGATGATGTGATAATCCCCGAGGAAGAGTTAGGAAAGGCACGCCTACTCTTGAGAGGAAGGGAGGTTCAAATAGAGATCCGTTGAAGCCAACCCAAACGTAAATGCTCTAAGAGCCATAAGAGAATCCGTAAACAAGATGAGAGGGAACGATGTGAGAGAATACAAAAAAAAGACGAGGAGTTTAAGAATGAACACTCTCGACCACCACCTCACTTCTCACGAAAGAATGGATATCTATACTATGTCCAAGCACAAGATAGTATCAAAGACCAAGTAAAACGATCAGATGGATTCCAACCAGGAGAAAAGCTAAAAACTGTTAGCAAAAATTGTAAAAAAACAAAGAGACCAAAACAAAAACTTAAGTCTTAGATAGATTCAAAAGAGAGTGTTGGAAGTGCAAAGATAAAGGTTGAACAAAAAACTCTGATGCAAGATTGCAAAAGAGAGCTCAAAACTGCATGGTCTTCAATTAGTGATGACTCAAGTGGAGCGGGCAATACCACAGCTAAGTTGATTAGGTGGTCTGGGCTTTGGTGGCCAACCTTACAAATGGATGCCGAAGAATATGTAAAACGTTGTGACGATTGTCAAAGGACCAAACCTCCCATCGTCTCGCAAAGGACAATATGCCATTGCGGCTTATGTTAAGCACACGTGCTTTTGCCAAATGGGGTATTGATTTTGTCGGTCCCATTAAAACTCCAGCTCGTCACACGCATGCCGAATATATTATAGTCGCAACTGACTATTTGACCAAATGAGTAGAGACAAAGGCTATAGTAAAAAATGATGCCAGAACCACAGCCAAGTTCTTGTATGAGTACGTGTTTACATGCTATGGCTTACCTATTGAAATCGTTAGTGATCAAGGTGTGCACTTTGTGAATGAGGTCATAGAATTTTTACTTCAAGAATTTATGGTAATTCACAAGTGTTCTGCACCCTATCATCCCCAGACCAATGGTCAAGCTGAGAGTACTAACAAGATTCTCTGCACAGCACTCACAGAGATTGTTGAGGGACATAGGACTGATTGGGAGCAAAAGTTGCACTCAATTCTTTGGGCATATAGAACAGCCTATAAAACATCTATGGGCACAACCCCATTTGAGCTTACTTTTGGGCTAGATGCAATTCTTCCCATTGAATTTCTTGTACCTACTCTACGAGTTGCTAAACAATTGGACTGGACTGGTCATGAGCTTTCTCAACACATTGATGAATTGGAAAAGCTTGATGAGACCCGCTTATTAGCTGTAATGGGGATGTATGCCGAGAAGAGGAGATAAAAGAAATGGTATGATCGAAATGTAACAACTAGCCGATTCAAAAAATGGGACCTTGTGCTCTTGTACACACTTAAGAAGCATAAGCGAAAACTCAAGAAATGTGGCCTAGGACCATTTGTGATTAATGAGCTTACTCCTAGTGGTGCAGTGTGTTTAGAGACACTAGAAGGTGAGCAAATGCCTAACTTCATTAATGGAAGTCATCTCAAGAAATACAATGAACCATTAACTGAAGCCATGCTTCAACAAATGCATGCTGCCCACACACAGAAAGAAGCACATGATCTACTTAAACGTTAGGCTTAAGAAGAAGCTAAAGCTAGAGTTGCAAAAGCCAAGGAGCGTCGCAAGGCTTCTGTGTTGACCTTATAGTTGGCTACTGATGAACAATATGTTGATCCTTTCAATATTCACGTGTGTCTTCATCTTCATGAGACTACCTACTTTGTCTTTGCCTTAATTGACTCTGGTGCAGATTATAATGTTCTCTCATTTGACACATGGGTAAGCTTGGGACAACCAACACTTGTGCACATTCCTATTGACGTACGAAGCTTCTCAGGTGAAGATAACCCTATAGAGGGAAAATGTGTCATTATGATGTCCATTTAGGATCACCAGATGTCAGTTCCCTTTTATGTGGCTAGTAAGTCCAAGGCAGTGGTAGAGGTTGTTCTTGGTCGATCATGGTTAAGTGCTACCAATTGTTCATTAGATTGGAAGAATAGACAATACAAATTGCAAATTGATGCTGATTGCATCTTGGGATCTGCTGCTCCACGAGTTTTATCATGTCAAAAGGGTGGTAGTACTACCTTATACATCCCACTTTCAACATTTGCACTTCAAGCTCCAAGACAAATGATGTGGATAATCGATGAGTCCTCACGTGAGAGCCATGGCTAGCATGTTCCAATTACTCTAGTCATTGCTCAAAGAAGGCCAGGCAAGAAGGAATAGTAAATTTGGCTACCTAAAGATGTGTACAAACTTGTACCATCTAGCCTAGTTGCTAAACCTCCTAAAAAGCATATCTTTTCCAAGCCTAAGCCTCAGATTGTTACGCATTGGGTCCCAAAGCATATTCTTAAAGCACAAGGCTATTATGAGGGTGCAACAACACTTTGGCTTCCCAAATGCCATGGTTTGCTAGAGCCATAAGAGTGTATCAATAAGATTCCAAAAGCCACTCTTGGGTTTTCATATTAGTGCGTGCAAAGGAAATCAACACAACCTCTTCAACATAGGATAGGTGGTTGTGATAGCACCTACAAATCTCCTTGGGTTGACCTTCCCCAAACATGTATTGAATCACCAGTTGTCCCAACTTCTCCTTGTTACACGCTTCCACCATCAACTTGTGTACCTAAGACAAATCCAACTTTACATGAGTCTCCTTTGAGCATAGATTCTAGCACTTCACTGCCTAAATCCTCTTATCTTGCTCAAATTCCTCGACAATTGCTACCCTTCCCATCTCTTGAGAAGGACAATTGCTACCCTTCCCATCTCTTAAGAAGGACATACCCAAAACCAAAGGTAAGGCATTAACACTACAATTGAAGCTCTTTGGTAGATCAGTGTTTGAATAGTCTCACTTTTACTAATGTGGTTCCTTCTCTGCCATTACAGGATTGTGTTCTTTTTGAGATAATCTTATCTACATTGTTTTTAATAGGGATTGTAATGATGGATATAAGTGTATAAAGTTTAAAGTTTCTGAATTTCATTGTTCTACGCCCAGATACCTCCTAATAGATACTTGGCGAGATATATGTCCACCATGCATTGACCCTGATAGTACTCAACCTGAACATCGCGGGGATTATAGTGCTCCTCCTTTTCAAACTCATTCTAGGTACTTTTATGCTCCTTTAGGTGAAATTTGCTGTGGGCATCACTTTGTCACTTTATTCTATCAACAGCATCATCCATTTCCACATTGTCAAGAGTGTGCACGACTCGTATTAGGAGAAACTTCACACATTTGGTGGCTATGCCGCTCTTACTTTCGACGATATGGCACGGGATTAATGAAACAAATTGTGGGCATTACACCCCAATGCCATAACCTTCTTGATGTGAGAGTACCAGACTGAGGACCAAATCAACGTAGATTACCTGATGAGGTTCAAGCACAACAATGGAGGGATACATGCATAAATGACTTGCAACCACCTATCTTGCAAGCCCTTCTTCCCCCAACCTCAACATGTCAATTTTGGATCACTATGAGCACCTATATTGAGCAATTCCAAAATCGGCATTGTCTACTTAACCTTCCCATAGAACCAATGCCATATTTTAGTGAGGAAGCACTCCTTCCTCTACCACCTTCTCCAGAGGCCGGCTTTTGTACAGGGTTGTCCTTGCATCTTGAAGTGATTGATACAATCTTTCCAGCAAAAGTGGACACGGTTCCACCGCCAGTGCTGCAAGGATAAGCTCATCAACTCCATGTTGAAATATCGAGCTCGTCTAGTGAGGCAGTGGACACTGATGACCCGCCTGGGGGATAGGCCCCACACTTACACCACTGGCATGGTTGGTGAGATATTGAGTGATATGCAGCCAGTGGGATGACAAGCTGTGTGATAGCCAGTGGCATAGTTATAGCGCCAGCTCATTTAGTCGGGTTCACACTATAGAGAACCTGTGTATGTATTGGTTGAGTACCTTTCATATTATGTGTACTCTTATTCTTGTATATGGTGTGTTGAGTGTTGAGTAGAGAAGAAGAAGATTTTCAGCCTCTCACCTTGTGTGTTCTCTATTAGGGTTTTGTGAGTGTGTGTGTGTGCTTGCAAGAGCTCAAGCTCTCTTCCCCCTACATCTTTTCATGGTATCAGAGCCTGGTTCATGCTAAGGGCTGAGCTGCAAGCAAGAGAACCACATGAAGCGGTACGAGGGTAAGAGCTTCAACTACTCTTCCCTATTTGTGTTGGTGACTACACCCTTGTCGGGAGCTCTACGGGAGGCACCGGCAACGATCTCTGATTGAGGAGCTTTCTTCGCGGGAGTAAAGCTATAGGGCAACTATATTGTCCTATTGGACACAATTTTCTAGGCCGAAAACGTGTTTCGGGCGTGTCTGGACCTCCGTTGTTCAGAAAGCAGGCGATTTTGAGCACTACGGGTAAGTCATCGATTCTCTGCAGAACTCTGTTTTAAGAACTGCAAGAAGACAGATTGACTGTGCAGACACTGTGGGTGCTGCAAAGAGGTCTACAGTTGCCATTGGGTGTATGTATGCACATTGAAGTCATTGGTTGTGACCTTTGAGAGTACTACAGTACCGCTATGCAGAAAATACAGCAGTTCATGCAGAAAAACCAGAGTGCTGTTTCTGGTAAAATTATGTGTTTGTCAAGATGTCAAATGATGGGATAACTCAGATTGTGGCTGAGAAGCTTGATAAGAATAAATTCCATGCTTGGAGGTTCAGGCTGATGAATTTCCTGATGGGAAAAGGCTATTGGGACTACATAGAAGGTGAGCATGAAGAGGCACCCGAGATACCGGATATAAATCCGACTGCTACAGATGTGAAAGAGTTTAAAGACTAGAACCAAGGAGCCAGGAAGGTTATGTACATTAGTATATAGGACACCATGATTGGGCACATACAGGATGCCAAGTCCCCCAAAGGAGGCATGGGACACCTTGGTAAAGCTCTATGAAACAAATACCAAGGCACGTAAGATACAGTTGAAGAATGAACTTCATACTGTGGAGAAAAAGAGCATGTCTGTGAATGACTATGCGCTGAAGATAAAGGGTATTGTGGAATCCCTTGCATCTATTGGTGTGTCAGTAGATGATGATGACAAGGTGGAAGTCTGTCTGCATGGTCTCGGGCCACAATACAAGGCATTCAAGATGTCCATTCAAACTCGAGAAAACATTCCCAACTTTACAGTTTTGGTGTCTATGCTGATTATCAAAGAGAAGAGCTTGGGTGAAGACCAACAGTCTTCACAAAGCAAAAACAGTTCAAAGAAACAGGCCTTCTACACGAGTTCAGGAAGAGGACGAGGTAGAGGAGGCCGTGGTGGACGTTGATGGCACGGAAGCGGTAGAGCTGTCTACGCCCTTATAGCATGCCACACTTCCACACACGCATGCAAACACACCAGAACACCAGACCAAAGAGCATGAACAAGACTCATATTTCAGAAAAGACCTTGACCTTTACAGAGAATATCCCAGACACCAGCTACACCAAGCACCGCTCGCAATCAGCCTGCTCCAGCTCCTGGTCGCTCCCAATCCGTTCGCTCCTTGCTTCTCTGCAGCAGCCCTTCTCGTTCTCTGCACTGCACTTCAGCTGAGGTCCCTCTGCTACACTTCCAGCACACTGCCAGTTCCCAAGGCAAAAAACCAGTCACCCTCCTGATTTGTCACTAACCCAACAACCAGCCCAAACCACAAAAAACCCAGTGGCTCCCTCTTTAGCCTCCCTGGTCTTCACAGATGGCAACCATGTAATCAAGAAAACACCCCAGGCGGTTCTCCTGCCAGTCGGAACCACCTGTCACCACAGCAGCTCCTCTGCAACCCACTGTACGCTTGGCTGCAGCTCACCAAAGCCCTCCTCAGCATGCACTTGCGGGTCCACGCGCCCTAGAAAACCCCCACAGAACGCTTCCTCACAGAGTATCACCTTCCACGCCGACCACACGACTACCTTTATTCCTTCGCATCCAACGGTGGTCTTTCACTAATTCGAGCCTTTGTGCCTGCAGCTCTCCAGCAAGCATCTCCTGGCGCCTGTCTTCGCTGCCCTTCACCTGCAAGGCCCCCAACTACTACACGACAGCCATGCCATCCCGCCCGTTGCCTTTGAACGCCAGCAGCCAGTCGCCGCTCACCTTTACTGCACCTCCCCTTACACGGTACTAGCGGCGGGATTCCTTATGTCCAGCTTCTCCTGCCTAGTAGTCTCGGCACCCTCAGTTGCGGACGTACCCAGCACCCTCAATAGCCAGACGGCGAACTCCTCCTGTCCCCCGCCGAAGGCGATTTCCTCTCCCCGCTTGCTTGCGTCAGTCTCACTGCAGGCCACCAAAGCCAAACAATGCCACCCTCCTTCTTCGAGTTGCCAGAGACGGCTCCCCAATGCCTTCCAGTCCACCTGGTTTGCCTGTACACCACACCACAAGGGCAACCACTCCCTCTGCAGCAATCGCCAACCTTGTCTCCAGACGGCTGCAGCCCGGGGTCCTGTACACACGGCGTCCAGGCCACCTCAAAGCTCTCACCTCTTCGCTCTCCTCTTCTCTCTCTCTGTGGCTACTCCCTTCCCGAAGGCGACAACTCCTTTTTCTTCTCTCAGCGGCCACGACTGTTTCCACCACCTTCTCGAAATGTTGCTGGCCTTCTAGATATCAAGTTGGCGGCCACCTACGCCTTCCATGTGGCCCCTTAAAACCACGGCCATGTGGATTATATATACATATATATTCTTTTACAAGCTTAAAAATGGCCATACTATAACATTTATTTATTTTTTTCAAAGGCCTAAAGATGGCCACCCATATTGCTTTCATACCAATACTAAGGCTCATGGCTCCCTTTTCATTATTACCCTCATGCTCCACACACTTCAACACAACCTCCCAAATGCCCACTTGTATTTTGACGTGCCCGCACAAACCAAACGGCCGCACACATACGAGCCATCGAACAACTGATACTGCCTTCAGCAGCTATGTTCCGGATGAGCTTGCTTCCAGAATTTCAACGTTGTCTCTGCATATTCACTTCCATCAAAGCCAGAAGCCTGACTGCCGCATCCACGACGCCCACACCGAGTCAATGGGTGCTCCCATGACTTCACCACAACACAAACAACACTCATGTACACATGTACAAGTTGAGTCTGAGGTTTCCACAAAACTTCACACATATTTAGCAACCCCCTTTCTTCTGCTGAGACATTTATGTCCAGCAGCTGCACAATCAAAAACCACTTATCCCCCTGGATCAAACAAAAACCTCGGTGCATCTTCCTTCCAGTCCTTCAGGCATTCCCCTCCAACAGACAACCATTGAAGCACCCTGCCATAATCTGCTTTCAGCAACCCCCTTGGCTCTTCATGTATGGCCTCAGCACCGTTCACTGTCACACTTCCTCCTCTAGACCAACTCACACAGTTTTGTGACGGGAACATCCATCCCTCACCTCTACTCCCCTCGAACACATCTGACTCCCACTCATAGTCATGTACCGAGATAACACTCATCTCATCATCAACCCCCATCTCATGGTCGCTCAATCTGCTGCCCTCATCACTGGCTTCCAACTCTCCCTCTCGACAACCTGCCAAACTCGAACTATAACCAAAACACTCATCCATTTGCTGAGCATCCACACATGGTGTGTTCACCATACACTCACTTCCCTTCAGCCCATCAACATCACACACAGCAACCTCGTGCACTGTAGACTCATCGTTGTCGCCTTCCTGCAGTTTCTCCAGCTTCAACACCATTGGCGATCCTGCAAGATTCTCCACATCTTGCACAGGCATCCCTACCAAGTCTAAGCTCCCCAAACTCCCAGGCAAAGCATCTTGGTCCCCCTGACCAACAACAATAGCCTCACATGCACCCTCACCACTCACAACCACCAACTCATTCTCCTGGGCATGACAAGGAACACACACCTTTTGATCAGCATCCACACCTGCGAAATCTATCGCACCATCAACCAAAGGAGCATCCAGCTCACCATCAGTCACACCACTACTCTCTTCTTGCTGCACAACTGGCATGCAAGCAATCTTCTCCAAGGAAGCCATCTTCAACAGATCATCCAGTGCACTATCAAGTACACTATCCAACTCACCATCCACACTCTCACCACCACAGGCTGCAATATCCAACTCATCACCTGGATCATCCACATGCACTCCATCCACAACACCTTCATTAGTGACACCTTGATCATCACTCTCCACCTTGACTGGCTGAAGTACTGGCACCTGCTCACAATCCACAACATCATCTATAACCTCATCCTTCTCCTCCTCACCTTCTGAAAGCTCTTCAGGGCTGATTCCAGAAACCTCACCCTTCTCCATTCCCAACAGGCTAACCTGTCCCATACCCTGCTCTCCAAATGTGACCTCACGGACCTCACAAACACTGGGCTGAATTGCATCTTTCACCTGCATATTAGGGCCACTCACCCTATCACTCATTCCCAAGGACAATTGATATATGCCACCATTAGCTTTGGCTGGTCTCTCACATTGTGGACTCATATGACCCCACTCACCACAATTCCGGCATTGCACATCACACAGATACCCTTTCCCTCTTCCAATATCTACTGAATTTCCTCCACATCCAGATGATGCATCAGGCTTCTTTCTCATATCACTCATGCCTCGTCCTCTTCCTGTGGACTCTATCCAATTCACGCTCAAAGACTTCATGAGCTCCACTGCATCATGAACCTCCCTCTTCAAAGAATCCACCTGTTTAGGAACAACAGCAGTTTTTCTTCCAGGATGCATACTCTCAATCTGTGGCACCTTCACAAATCTCCTCGGCTCTTCCTGCATTCCCATCTGCCTCAAACGCTTCACCTTCCACTCCTTCTCACGAGCAACTCTGACAGCCTCCTCAAAGCTATCCAGGTTCTTCAGCTCCACCTTCAAACGAATCGTTGGCTCCAGTCCAGCCACAAATCGCTCCCTCTTTATCATCTGCGGGGGTACTTCAGGAATCAGAGCCTCACACCATAGACTCCACAGTCTACCAAACTCTATCAGATACTGATCCACATCCTGACCATCCTTCTGCTGAATGTTGCACAACTCCTTCCACACTTCATTCGGACTCTTCACACGAACATACTGTGCCAAAAATGCAGCTCTGACTACACGGTACTAAAGATCCTGTCGATGAACATTCCTGTGTGCAGTCACAAACATCTGTAGCCATACTTTTGCATCACCCTGCAAGCAATAAGCCAAAATCCGAGAAAGGATCTCCGGAGATGCCCTGTCTTTCATCAAAGCTGTAAACTCCATCTTCTCCAGAAACCTGGTTGCATTCTCCTGTGGCAATCCCCAATACTCCGGAAAATCCTGAGCCATCTTTCCAAATCTTTCTTCACACAGCCCCTGTCTTCTTTCACAAACCAGAGGAAATCTGCTCCTTTGTGGAGGCACCAAAAAGTGATGGCACGGAAGCGGTAGAGCTGTCTACGCCCTTATAGCATGCCACACTTCCACACACGCATGCAAACACACCAGAACACCAGACCAAAGAGCATGAACAAGACTCATATTTCAGAAAAGACCTTGACCTTTACAGAGAATATCCCAGACACCAGCTACACCAAGCACCGCTCGCAATCAGCCTGCTCCAGCTCCTGGTCGCTCCCAATCCGTTCGCTCCTTGCTTCTCTGCAGCAGCCCTTCTCGTTCTCTGCACTGCACTTCAGCTGAGGTCCCTCTGCTACACTTCCAGCACACTGCCAGTTCCCAAGGCAAAAAACCAGTCACCCTCCTGATTTGTCACTAACCCAACAACCAGCCCAAACCACAAAAAACCCAGTGGCTCCCTCTTTAGCCTCCCTGGTCTTCACAGATGGCAACCATGTAATCAAGAAAACACCCCAGGCGGTTCTCCTGCCAGTCGGAACCACCTGTCACCACAGCAGCTCCTCTGCAACCCACTGTACGCTTGGCTGCAGCTCACCAAAGCCCTCCTCAGCATGCACTTGTGGGTCCACGCGCCCTAGAAAACCCCCACAGAACGCTTCCTCACAGAGTATCACCTTCCACGCTGACCACACGACTACCTTTATTCCTTCGCATCCAACGGTGGTCTTTCACTAATTCGAGCCTTTGTGCCTGCAGCTCTCCAGCAAGCATCTCCTGGCGCCTGTCTTCGCTGCCCTTCACCTGCAAGGCCCCCAACTACTACACGACAGCCATGCCATCCCGCCCGTTGCCTTTGAACGCCAGCAGCCAGTCGCCGCTCACCTTTACTGCACCTCCCCTTACACGGTACTAGCAGCGGGTTTCCTTATGTCCAGCTTCTCCTGCCTAGTAGTCTCGGCACCCTCAGTTGCGGACGTACCCAGCACCCTCAACAGCCAGATGGCGAACTCCTCCTGTCCCCCGCCGAAGGCGATTTCCTCTCCCCGCTTGCTTGCGTCAGTCTCACTGCAGGCCACCAAAGCCAAACAATGCCACCCTCCTTCTTCGAGTTGCCAGAGACGGCTCCCCAATGCCTTCCAGTCCACCTGGTTTGCCTGTACACCACACCACAAGGGCAACCACTCCCTCTGCAGCAATCGCCAACCTTGTCTCCAGACGGCTGCAGCCCGGGGTCCTGTACACACGGCGTCCAGGCCACCTCAAAGCTCTCACCTCTTTGCTCTCCTCTTCTCTCTCTCTGTGGCTACTCCCTTCCCGAAGGCGACAACTCCTTTTTCTTCTCTCAGCGGCCACGACTGTTTCCACCACCTTCTCGAAATGTTGCTGGCCTTCTAGATATCAAGTTGGCGGCCACCTACGCCTTCCATGTGGCCCCTTAAAACCACGGCCATGTGGATTATATATACATATATATTCTTTTACAAGCTTAAAAATGGCCATACTATAACATTTATTTTTTTTTTCAAAGGCCTAAAGATGGCCACCCATATTGCTTTCATACCAATACTAAGGCTCATGGCTCCCTTTTCATTATTACCCTCATGCTCCACACACTTCAACACAACCTCCCAAATGCCCACTTGTATTTTGACGTGCCCGCACAAACCAAACGGCCGCACACATACGAGCCATCGAACAACTGATACTGCCTTCAGCAGCTATGTTCCGGACGAGCTTGCTTCCAGAATTTCAACGTTGTCTCTGCATATTCACTTCCATCAAAGCCAGAAGCCTGACTGCCGCATCCACGACGCCCACACCGAGTCAATGGGTGCTCCCATGACTTCACCACAACACAAACAACACTCATGTACACATGTACAAGTTGAGTCTGAGGTTTCCACAAAACTTCACACAACGTGGTCAAGGAGGTGGCCGAATAGGTAATCAGAATTATGGCCAGTAGCAGCAGCAACAACAACAGTCCTAGAATCAACAACAACAACAACACGCAAGTGGAAGAGGCAAATTCAGAGGCAGGGGGAGTCAAAGAGGCCGTGGAAATTGGCAAAGGCAATATAATGATGCACGTGAATGCTATTATTGTGGTAAGCCTGGACATGTGCAGGCAGAATGTTATAAGAAGCAGACTGACATGCAAAATGGGAAAGTGCAGCAAAACAACTATGCATCCTCAAGCAGAAATAATGAGGATAATGAAAGGTTGTTTGTTATGCATCATGTCATGAATGCCATGTCTGAAAATGTTGATGCAGCACAAAAAGATAATGTATGGTATGTGGATTCAGGTGCTTCGAACCGCATGACGAGTCATGGGGAGTGGTTTAAGGAGATGAAAAACCCGAAAAGACCAGGTTTTGTGGAAACAGGAATTGACACTACTCATCCAATTGCCCACGTTGGAGATGTGCCATTGTCTATGCAGGATGGTGTGAGGTGAAAAAAAGAAGAAAGAACCTGCCTCTATAGCCCTTCCACCTCGCAAACTTGGAAACACTCACCCGAACGGGGCACCACCAGCCATCGGCTGGAACACTCTCTCACCATTCGTCGCCACCCACCCACACCATAATACAGCTCAGAACAGATGATCATTCAGCAAAAAAAATATACAGCATCAACCATGTACAAACTCAGCAAATACACCAAAGACCAAGACTCTGGCCAGGATTTACTGCCAAGGGAATACACCCTTGCGTCTGACGACCAAGCCTCTGTTTCCCGGTACTTGTAATCTCCAGAGGGTGCCCACACCAGCAACCCTTCTTCACTTCCTCTGTAGCCCGGTCTGTCCCCAGCTGCTACCTGCCAATTGTCGTAGGCGAGCCCCACTGTCTCCAGCCCACACATCAGCACCTCTACTGCAACCAATCCACACAAAAACCCAAGGCTCCCTCTTTGGTTAGCATCCATGCACTGCCTGCAATCACCGCCCACACAAGACCAGCTACTCTCTCCAGAAGGCGCCCACCACAGAAGCTAACCTTCACTCAGCAGCTCCCACTCTCTGTATGTCGTGACCAGCAGCTTCGCCAACCACCAGAGCCTCGCACAATCCTCAGCACCACGAACCACTGCCCAACGCAGCATCACCAAATATCTAGCTCAAGCCACATCACCTGTACACTGTTCCCAGTCTCGCCACCACGGCTCTCTTCTCATACGGCCCACATCAGCCCGTGAGTTCACTTGCAGAACCTCCGAGTAAAACACTAGGTGGCCATCCTCTTCAGCACTGCCCCAGCCAGTGTATTTTCCTTTATCCAGCGGCCAATTCACTTTGGCTCTCTTCACACATATGGCTGCGCTCCAGCCCTTCACACCTGGACTATTCCACGCTGGTTTCACCAGCCTAAGCCAACCACTAGGCAGCCACCTTTCAAATTGCTCCACGCTTTCACTTCATCTCTGCAAACCCACTACACGTTGGCCCAAGACGGCCTCCCTCTTGTCGCCTTCGACACCTTCTGTGCTCACTTCATCTGTCGCTAGCCACTTCTTGTCACCGCCAAGGCCAGCAGCAGCAGCTGCATCTACTTTCTCCACCCGGCTCCCTTTCTAAAGACCTTCGGCTGCTCCAGTCCTTGCGCTAGGCGATCCTCTCTACTCTTATCTTCAATTTTGCAGCTACGCCCTGAGCAAAGGCGACCACTCCCAGCTGCTCTCCCTTGCTGCAATCCTTTCCGCTATCTCTACCCCAGTCGGTGTCTTTCAATCGCCGCCAGTAGCCACGCACGCCCAAGCAACAGCACCTCTCAGGCGACTTCCCAGCCCACACGACTTCGTATTGCAGCTTCGCCAGCTCCCACTCTTTGTTCTCCTTCGCCCATTCCTCTTCAGAATGCCGAGGCCCCCAGCTCTTCACACAACAAGGTGGCCACTCCCCAGGCGTCCCCGTTTCAGCAAGGCGACGACCCCACTGTCTTTTTTTCTCTCTCCCGTCTCTCTCTTTTTTTTTTGCAGCGCCCCTTCACTTCGACCCTCATCACCTTCTCGAAGCGGCCATCCACGCACACCTTCTAGACGTTGAGTTGGCAGCCCACCATGCCTTCACGTAGCTTTTTTTAATTGGCCATGTTATATTATTTTTATTTTTTTCAAAAAGCCTCAAAGCCACAAGTAATGGCCACCCACTAATGTTTAAAAACTCTCCTTCTCCTTATACTTTTTCCAGAAGATACGGCGCCCATAATTTCCAAATAAATGCAAGAGTTGCCCGCCATCTTCATCAGCATCATTACCACCAAGCCCATCAATTTCCAGTCGGTGCCCTCCATTTAGTATCCATCTGCACACCATACCGTTGCCATAAAAACTTCCAAACTCCAGCATCTTCTCCCAAAAAAACACGTGCATATTCTAGCTCACTGCAAAACCACTCAGCCTGTACATTTGCCAGGGCATTCAGGGAAAATTTTATTCACACACCACACGCACCATATGTACACTGACCAAAAACCCCTTTCAAATTTTTACCTGACATACTTTGCCCAACCCCTAGCCTGCTGAATCATTTATGATCAGCAGAAAGCATATGCCCACGTTTCCCTCCGTCTATCCTTTGAGCATCATACAGCATCTCTGTTCCAATTGATCCAAGAAACTCTGTCATTCTTCACAGGCATAATTTTCCATCCCGCATCCCACAATATAACACCAGAACCTCTGGAGACAAAGCTCCTGACATACACACCATCCCGTCTCATCTCAAGCCTAAAATCCCTGATACGATCAGCACCAATATCGGAGAACCAGTGCAGCAGCTCCTGCTGAGGGTAAAAATTGATGAAAGCCTCATCAAAAAAACCTGTTGTACCATAACATTTTCCTGTCCATCCACATAAGAAACATCACCATCAAAACCAGCCACCACAGGCAAAACAAACTCCTCTCGAAAGGCACCATTCCCAAAACATCCACCTCAGTTCCTGTAATCTCATCTTCATCAAAATCATCAAGAAATTCATCCATTACAGCATCCCTCTCATCCATTACAGCATCCCTCTCATCCATAATAGCAGCATCATTCAAAGTCTTCTGGTGTTTCTCTTCCTTCATAGCCTCAATTCTGGTCATGGCTTTTTTAACATTTATGCACATCTGGTCATCCAGCTCCAACTCAGGCTCATCATCCTGTAGACTATCTATTTCCCATTCATCCCACACAGGTTCATTATCCAAAGACTTAAAAGCAAGTTCTTTCACATCACATGCATACCTTTGCTCATGATCCACTTGTACCCCCTCGCATTCCTCATGTATGGCTTCTTCTTGTTCAGCAACCTCATCACCAAGCACTTCCTCATCAATAACCAGGGCATCCATCTCTGCATCCTCCTCACTAGATGAAGTATCCTCTGTTCCCTCACTAGTAGTGGTGCTACTGGTCGTGTCATCACTCGAATCAGCTTCACTCTCCTCTTCATCATTGACAGGCTTCTGGTTATCTATGTTAAATTGCTTCTTATCCCCTCTCCTATCATACAGAGTAATGACCCCTTTCCTCCAATCCTGAACAGCCTTCACTGCTCTCAGCCATGGTCTTCCCAAAATAATGGGGAATGCACCCATTCTTGCAGGCATAACATGACAATCCACAAGCACCTTCACATCAAAAGCTTCCAATTCTAACTGCTTGATCATACCTAAGCATTTGACCTTCTGATGATTAGCCAGCCGAATTCGAAATCCAGATGCTTCAGTGAAATCAAGACCAAGCCTCTCCACAGCTGCTAATGTGATCACAAAAATCTGTGCTCCACCGTCTATGTATGCTTCCCCCAGATTCTTCCCTTTGTACCACACATTCACCACCCACAGGACATATGTCAGGTAACTCCTGAACAGATAGAATAGTCACTATCCCTTTGGCAGGCTCCTTCTCTTTCGGGTTCACAAGTCTTTTCCACTGACGCTTCAAATTGGGAGCTAACTCTATCAATTGCCCAAAAGTAATGTTAGCCTTCCTTCCAGCCATGTCCTCCTGCAAACTGTAGCTATCCTGCCCACCCTCTAGTGGAAAATCAGTTACCTGAAACTTCCTACGAGACCTCCTCTTCTGCTTGACTTTCACATCCTCTCCTTCCTTCACTTTACCTTTATTCTTGCTGGGCCCTGCAGCATCCTTGCTTTCCCTTTCTTGTGGCATCCGTTTCCCCAAAGGCATCACATCAGCTTCTGCCTCCTTCGTCTTCTCAAGGGTGACCACATCTATCACCTTAGTTTTACCTTTCTCCTCAGCTGTAATTCCACTGGGGCCTGCTTGATCCCTAATATCAATACCATAATCATTTGACCTATCAGGTAGCTGTGAAGGTAGTGGGTACATGTCACCACCCATACGTTTAGGCTTATCACAATCTGTACTCAGATGACCAATCTCACCATAGTTCCAGCATGTAGGGATGAAATGACAGCCCCTACCGCGACCACGTCCATATCCTGCTTGTCCATCTCCCCCTTCAGGATTATTGCCTCTGCCTCTACCACGTCCACCACCTGTACTTCCCATTAAGTTTAAGCTCAAATTCTTCATAAGATCAACCATCTGCTTCATATCCTGCTGCAATCCCTCATCAGAACCTGCAGGAACCATAGGTACTCCTTGACTAGCTTGTGGCACCATCTGCATAGCTTGGGCTTCAGTGGGCTTCATTCTCTCAATCACTGCATTCATGGGTGTAGCCTCCACTCTACGAATCTCCGGTTGTGCTACAACTGGAATCATCCCCAGCTGATTCATTCGTTGTAGCTTCCAATCTTTTGACTTAGCAATTTCTACCGCATCCTCAAAAGACCTGGGCTTTTTTAATTCCACTTTCCAGCGAATACTCCTCTTAAGTCTGGCTACAAACTTGTTTTTCTTCATCATATCAGGCGGTACCTGGTCTTCTCCCAAAGCCCTGCATAGAGTCTCCCATAGCAAAGAAAATTTCTTCATATAATCATCTATTGATTCAAACTCACCTTGCATTAGGGCCAATTTGGACAAGAAAAGGGCTGTCTAAGGATCTAAAAAGGGGCAACTTAAAAAAGACCATGAAGATCTTACCAAAACTATTCAACATGGGTACTCATTGGATAGAGCTCATCAAGCGCCACCTGTGGACCATTTGAGCGCTAAATTTGGAGTTCATATGTAAAAGTTATGGCTAAAATAGTGCAAAATGTTCCAAAAGTAAGTGAAGGAGATCTTGACATGTGTACAAAAATGCCATACTTCTTGACACGTGGCTCCTCTTTGACCCTTAGATCAAGAATAGAGAAACCCTAAACAGCCCTTTTTTCATCCAAATTGGCCCTAATGTGTCAGAGCTTGCACCTCATGCCAAACCTTGTCGGGGTCTTCTACCTTCTTGAACCTGTTGTGCTGTCTTTAATCCATCCTCAATCATCTCAATGCGTGGAAAAGCATCCCTTAACGACTCCTCATAAGCCCTGTACCAGATCCTTGCATCTCCCTTCAAACAGATGCTCAGCAGCCGCAACACCTGTACTACCGACTCATTAATATGGTTGCTTATGCATGCAACCTCCATCCTTTCCAAGAAGTCTGCCACATCCTCATTCGGACCACCATAAAACTCTGGATAAGACATCATCTTGATCCCAAAACTTCACTTCCAATCCCAAGAAAAAACCCAAAAACACCTTCCTTCAATCTCTCACTCTGGGGCATACACCCTCGTAAGAGAAATCCCTGTGGGGGCACCAGAAGGATGTGAGGTGAAAAAAAGAAGAAAGAACCTGCCTCTATAGCCCTTCCACCTCGCAAACTTGGAAACACTCACCCGAACGGGGCACCACCAGCCACCGGCTGGAACACTCTCTCACCATTCGTCGCCACCCACCCACACCATAATACAGCTCAGAACAGATGATCATTCAGCAAAAAAAATATACAGCATCAACCATGTACAAACTCAGCAAATACACCAAAGACCAAGACTCTGGCCAGGATTTACTGCCAAGGGAATACACCCTTGCGTCTGACGACCAAGCCTCTGTTTCCCGGTACTTGTAATCTCCAGAGGGTGCCCACACCAGCAACCCTTCTTCACTTCCTCTGTAGCCCGCCAGCTGCTACCTGCCAATTGTCGTAGGCGAGCCCCACTGTCTCCAGCCCACACATCAGCACCTCTACTGCAACCAATCCACACAAAAACCCAAGGCTCCCTCTTTGGTTAGCATCCATGCACTGCCTGCAATCACCGCCCACACAAGACCAGCTACTCTCTCCAGAAGGCGCCCACCACAGAAGCTAACCTTCACTCAGCAGCTCCCACTCTCTGTATGTCGTGACCAGCAGCTTCGCCAACCACCAGAGCCTCGCACAATCCTCAGCACCACGAACCACTGCCCAACGCAGCATCACCAAATATCTAGCTCAAGCCACATCACCTGTACACTGTTCCCAGTCTCGCCACCACGGCTCTCTTCTCATACGGCCCACATCAGCCCGTGAGTTCACTTGCAGAACCTCCGAGTAAAACACTAGGTGGCCATCCTCTTCAGCACTGCCCCAGCCAGTGTATTTTCCTTTATCCAGCGGCCAATTCACTTTGGCTCTCTTCACACATATGGCTGCGCTCCAGCCCTTCACACCTGGACTATTCCATGCTGGTTTCACCAGCCTAAGCCAACCACTAGGCGGCCACCTTTCAAATTGCTCCACGCTTTCACTTCATCTCTGCAAACCCACTACACGTTGGCCCAAGACGGCCTCCCTCTTGTCGCCTTCAACACCTTCTGTGCTCACTTCATCTGTCGCCAGCCACTTCTTGTCGCCGCCAAGGCCAGCAGCAGCAGCTGCATCTACTTTCTCCACCCGGCTCCCTTTCTAAAGACCTTCGGCTGCTCCAGTCCTTGCGCTAGGCGATCCTCTCTCCTCTTATCTTCAGTTTTGCAGCTACGCCCTGAGCAAAGGCGACCACTCCCAGCTGGCTCTCCCTTGCTGCAATCCTTTCCGCTATCTCTACCCCAGTCGGTGTCTTTCAATCGCCACCAGTAGCCACGCACGCCCAGGCAACAGCACCTCTCAGGCGACTTCCCAGCCCACACGACTTTGTATTGCAGCTTCGCCAGCTCCCACTCTCTGTTCTCCTTCGCCCATCCCTCTTCAGAATGCCGAGGCCCCCAGCTCTTCACACAACAAGGCGGCCACTCCCCAGGCGTCCCCGTTTCAGCAAGGCGACGACCCCACTGTCTTTTTTTCTCTCTCCCGTCTCTCTTTTTTTTTTTGCAGCGCCCCTTCACTTCGACCCTCATCACCTTCTCGAAGCGGCCATCCACGCACACCTTCTAGACGTTGAGTTGGCAGCCCACCATGCCTTCACGTAGCTTTTTTTAATTGGCCATGTTATATTATTTTTTATTTTTTTCAAAAAGCCTCAAAGCCACAAGTAATGGCCACCCACTAATGTTTAAAAACTCTCCTTCTCCTTATACTTTTTCCAGAAGATACGGCACCCATAATTTTCGAATAAATGCAAGAGTTGCCCGCCATCTTCATCAGCATCATTACCACCAAGCCCATCAATTTCCAGTCGGTGCCCTCCATTTAGTATCCATCTGCACACCATACCGTTGCCATAAAAACTTCCAAACTCCAGCATCTTCTCCCAAAAAAACACGTGGATATTCCAGCTCACTGCAAAACCACTCAGCCTGTACATTTGCCAGGGCATTCAGGGCAAATTTTACTCACACACCACATGCACCATATGTACACTGACCAAAAACCCCTTTCAAATTTTTACCTGACAGATGGTAAAGTGAAGTACCTTGTAGATGTACTTTATGTACCGAACATAACAAAGAATCTGGTTTCAGTTGGCCAGATGATTGAGCAGGGTTTGCGGGTTCCGTTTAACCCTGATGGGTGTTATGTTGAAGATTTCAAAGACAAGTGCGTGTTGGTTGCAAAAGGCAATAGAGTGGGCAACAGAGTGGGCAGAATGTTTACGTTGAATGTAGACATACGTGAAATGAGTGCTGCGATGTTTGCAAATGGTTCAGGAATTGTTGCAGACACAGACATTTGGCATAAAAGGATTGGACATGTAAATGTGCAGAGATTGAAGTCTATGCAAACAAAAGGAATTGTGACAGGGCTGCCAAAATTTAAAGTGGAAGGTATGCAGAAAATATGTGAAGCATGCCAATTTGGGAAGCAAAAAAAGCATGTGTTTCCAGGTAACAAATATGTGAGCAGAAATGCACTAGATGTTGTGCATTCAGATGTATGGGGTCCTACGAAGACAATATCTATGGGAGGCTGCAGGTATTATGTGACTTTCATTGATGACCACACAAGAAAAGTGTGGGTATATTTCATGAAGGAGAAGAGTGAGGTGTTCACTCACTTTCAGAATTTCAGAGTTTTGGTTGAAAAGAAAACACGGAAATATGTAAAGTGCCTAAGGTCAGATGGAGGGGGAGAATACTTCTCCAATGAGTTCTCTGAATTTTTGAAGAAGAATGGTATTCGGAGATAGCTTACATGCAGATACACTCCGCAGCAAAATGGAGTTGCTGAGTGGAAAAACAGGCACATTGCTGAGATTGCGTGGGCATTGATGGAAGAGAAAAATATGCCGCATAGCTATTGGGCTGAGGCTGTTTCTACAGCAGTATACATCATGAACAGGACTCCGACTACAGCCATACATGATGTAACTCCAGAGGAGAGGTTTACTGGCAGAAAACCAGATTTGTCTCATCTGAAAGTCTTTGGATGCATTGCATATGTGCATGTGCCAGATGAGCTGAGAACTAAGCTGGATCCGAAAGCTGAAAAATGTGTGTTTATTGGATACTCCCTTGAGCAAAAGGGATACAGGTGTTATAACCTTGCTACACGTGAGTTGAGGGTAAGTAGGGATGTTGTTTTTGATGAGATGAGCAGCTGGTATGTTGCTGAAAAAGAAGCTGTTGGGGCTGATGTGAGTGGAAGTGTGGTTGCACAAAATGCAGGTCAGGAATCACAGTCTTTGAGTGGACCAGGAGAGTCCTCATCTAGTGGGTCTATTGATAGACCATGGAGTGGCAGGTTGCATCATAATACCAGCCCTGCAAATGTGATTACTACATCATGTAAAGGAAAAGAGAAAGTGGTTGAGCCCCTTGGTATGCCTGACATTTCTGTAGGGCATTCTCATGTTGATGGAGAGTCTAGTGGCTCAGATACGAGCCTTGATGAGGAACTTGGGATCCCAGCTATGAGAACACCTGGTGTAAAGAAGGCTATGGAAGCCATGAATGAAAAACTGCGAAGATCTGGGAGAGTGAAGAACCCTGTGCAGAGGTTTACTTATGATGGTTAGGTGGCACATCACTATGCATATATGGCAAAGGTTGTGCAGGTTGTTGAGCCCACATGCATTGATGAGGCTGTTGGAAATGTGTGTTGGGAGAAAGATATGGATGAGGAGATGGATGCACTATATGGAAATGAGACTTGGGATTTAGTGCAATTGCCTGAAGGCAAGAAAGCCATTGGATGCAAGTGGGTGTACAAAGTAAAACATAACAGTGATGGAAGCATAAACAGGTACAAGGCTAGATTGGTAGCCAAAGGATATGCGTAGACATATGGCATTGATTATGAGGAAACTTTCAGCCCAGTTGCCAAGATGGCAACGGTGAGAGTTGTGATAGCAGTGGCTACGTCAAAGCAATGGTCTTTACATCAGATGGATGTAAAGAATGCATTCTTGCATGGGGATTTGCAAGAAGAGGTGTATATGTTGCAGCCACCTGGTTATGAGGATGTGAGTCACCCCGAGCATGTTTGCAGGTTGAAGAAAGCCTTGTATGGCTTAAAACAAGCACCAAGAGCATGGTCTGACAAGATTTTTGAATATCTTGTCACTATTGGCTTTCATGTAGCCAATGCAGATTTCTCATTGTACGTGAGACATGGTGATAGAGGGGTTGTGCTTGTTGTCATAAAAATACAAATAACCATACAAAACTCATAATATCAAGATGGTGCAACCAATACTCCCATGCATGTATGGATTCACCTGTGTATGTGTAAAGTAAGCTATGATCGCCCGAATTTAGAAATGTGCCCCAATCTAAACCCATCTAAGAAAATTCATAAATAATGAGAAACATGGGAATAAAAATATTCCATGAATTAACTCCTCATAACACATGTCGAGGAACGCCATCATAGTGGGGGGGTCTCATCTCAACTTTGGACAATGAAATGCTTCCCACAAAGAAGATGGACAACTACATCAATTGAGTGTCAACCTATAAATCAAAGCTAACCATACAATGCTTCATATTGATTGATTAAAATGTGCATGCTCCACAAATGCATCACTTTTCTTAAATAAAATAACACTTTATTCATTGGAATCCTAGAGGAATCCACATGTCCCTCCTATAGAATCACCTTGAACAAAATACCTATGAACTCATCGGACTAGCCATAGCTTTTTAGCTTCATATTTCATGCTACTACCCTCCCTTGAGTTTATCTCTATCCCCTTTCTCTTTCTTGTCTCAATATTTTGGAGGATTCCCCCATGAGCCTTGAGTGAGGCTCTTATTCCGTAAAGATACATTGTATCAACTCTTCTTATTGGGGCCTATATTTGGCATTATTTTGGCCTATTTTCATGGATAAATATGATGCTTAAGCATTAATTTGATGGCATTTATGTGCCTTGGTTTCTTTAGTGTTTTCCCTTATTCAAAATCTCATTATTAACCAATTTTTATAACTAAAAACTTATAAATTTTATCGATTTTTATAAAGAAGAGTAAATTCAATTAGTTTTTTTTTGAATTTTAACCGATGTAAAATACACTAAAGGATGATTTTTTAATAGTCCCAAAGAATATTGTATGTGCCTACATGCCACCTTTGCTTGCACTTCGTGGAAGAAAGTGTCATTAATAACCTATGCCATTCATCACACACGTCACCTGTACATATACCTTATGCAGTTGCAAGGACAAGGTTTTGAAAAAACTCCATAAGGAAATTGGGCATATATAGTCAAAATTGACACTTTCACATAGAGTGCTTGGTTGTTGCGAAGAATTAACACTTTCATAGAGTGCTTGCAAAAAGATTACAGAACCAAATAGGAGCTTGCAAAAAGTACCCAAATCACATTGAGATATGCAAAAACATACTTAACATAGTTAATTGCACATAATATGGTCTTCTTCCTTCACCCAAGAGGATGCCTAAATCTGAGACAGTGACTTCCCTCTCTACCTATAGCTCTCATAACTACCAAAGGTGTTACTCTAAAATCAAAGAGGGAAAGAGGTGGAAATATCCTTACCCGTGTATTGCTTCCTTGATTACCTTGTTCTTGCCTCTTGCTTGCCTCCTTAGCTCTCACACAAATTGGGGCTCTAATATCATAAAAAGAGAATGCGAGGGGAGAGAGAGAGAGCTTGGGATCCTTGTAGGTAATACACATATACACAAGAGAGAGAAAGATACAAGAGAGAGACATATGGCTGAATTTTCTTCTATCTTCTTCTCTTCTCTATAACCATTAATATAAACAGATATGAGTACATAATATAAGGAAAAATACTCTCCTACTATAAATACAATGGTCAGTCCTCCGTAGTGTGAACCCGACTATATAAGCTAGCACTATAACTATGCTATATTCTAGTAATGCAAGTATGGCTATGACACAATATCTTCTCCACTGGTGGCATATCTGGTGGCATATCAATTATAATCTCATCAACCATACCAATGGCACAAGTTCACAAGCTATCACCTAGTAGGCAGGTAATCAATGTCTGCAACACTAATTGAGCTCAATATCTCAACATATCTCCCCCATAAAAAGATAGGAAAAAAACTAGTAGGATATGAGAATCATATGCACCAAATGAGAGGGGTTTTGAGCTAATGACAATGAATTGAAAATTGAATTCTTGGATCTCTGATGGTTTGCTTCAAGGTTTGGGTTGTAGACTCCTTATACATTCAATTGCTTCAAATCTTGGGTTGTAGACTTCTTGTACATCTAATTGATGATGACTAAGAGAATCTAGATTATCTCCACTTGTAGGCATCGATTCTCATATTTTGTTATTGCATTTTTACACTGTAAATTCGACACCACCATTTGATGTGGAGGAAGTCTTATGAGTTACACCTTATAACTCTCAAACTTGTAGGAACCTCTAAGATCTTCAAAGAATATAACTCCTTGCTCTCTTTATTATCCTCTTCGTTGATTCTAACTATAATGATAATAACTTGACCATGATCCTCAAAGAATACAGCTCCTTGCCCTCTATGTTATGCTCTTATTCGACTCTAATACCATAACTTCACCACAGAAGATGCATTAGGAAGAAATGAAGAAGACCAATATATCATCACAAGATGTGGGAACCCTATAATGCTGAAAATTTTTGGACCACCATTGATACTAGCCAATTAAATGTAGGTAGTCCTCGTGTAAGAACCCCCAAAGTAAAGGCACAAGCCCCTTCTACTCTTTCCTTTTGTTTATGGGCCTAAACCACTTCTAACCCTAGAGATGAGGCCTCACCACATCAAGAATTGCACTATCACATGTAGCCCTCGACAAGCTTCTTACCTCAAGGAATAATAAAAATAGATCTCCAATAGGCCATGAAGCACATGTGGATTGGTCTCTTACCGACCACTAAACCTCACATGACAACTTCACTATAACTGCATCTTCAACCATCCACACCTACCTAGAACTGACATAGCATCTTCCACCTGAGCTTGGTGATGGGAGGCACAATAATTGCCATTAGGAAGGGGCTATGTTAACCACTTTGGGTATCATGGTTTCACCCGCTTGACTTTGGATGACACATGCGAACACACTGATAAACTGGGAGATTACATTTTGCGGCTCTCTAAGGTAGATTTGCCAATGACACATGTTTAGATAAAGGCAAGGTAAAATCTTGACATGAACATTAACACTATATTCGTGAGTTTGGGAATATCCCAACTCCCATTTTTTGAATACTAAAAAGGTGGGACCTGGATAACATGCCTATAAGTTTTTCAAAACCATATCATGTGACCTATTGTTGGAAAGCGCTTGGAAAATGGAATCTAGTGAGCTATAGAGCGCTCAATTTGGAGTAACGGTGTTCAAGTTATGATTAATCCAAAGATTTCACCACGTGTCCCAAACTTATGGAAAATTCTCATATTCCCCAATATGCTGTTCATTGGAAAAAAGAAAGGAAAAAAGAAAAGCCTCCAAATGATGGTCATGGAAAAGACTATGTTTTTAAAACTTTTGTGGCACTTAGTAGTCTTTTTTTAAGTAATACGTTGTGTTGAGTTCAAAAATAAGAAATTATTTGTGGTACTCGGTATCCTTTTTTAACGAATATCTTATGTTGAGGGTATTTCCCTCGTAGGAAATTCTTTGGAACAACATACTTAAAAAGAGAGATGATTGTTTTACAAAAGTCTCTGAGCCACAAAAGTTGAAATTTTTCCTTGTGTAAAAAGGGTGTAAATGATTTTTAGGGAAGGGAGGTACATATCTTGCAAGGGTAGGTCATGCCTAAAGCCATTATTTAACTAGGTGACCTAGACAAGTAGACAATGTGCACAAGATATATTGAAGAGGGTGTAAGGCCCAATTAATGAAGAAAGATCTATGGGGCTTAAACCACGTAAGGTTTTAAACAAGGTGCACTTGAATGGTTGAATGCCAAATGGTTCAACAAGAGCTTGAAGGTAAGCTATTACTTCCTAAATGAGACAATTGAGGATAATGGTGTAAAAGAAGGCTTGTAACCATTCTATGGCTGGGTGGAAGAATCATCAAAGTAAGCACTATTTATTTTCACTTGCAAACTCTCTCTCTCTCTCTCTCGTCTTATTATAACTTTTTCTGCATAGGATTTGAGATTAGAGAACATGGCTTGTAGAACCTAGACAAGTCGTAGTGTAGGCAAACTAAATAGCTTCAAAGGAAGGCATTTTTGTCGACTCATAAAACCATAGCCATTAAAATAGGGAATATGAAACTCCTCCTACCCCTTCTATTGGCTCCTATACATGCTCTGTTGTTGAGGATTTCAGGGCTAGGAAAAAAGTTCATGTGAAATCAGACTCTTTGATAAGAGTAAGAGTGCTATGCGTTTATAAATGCTTATGGAAGAAGCAAAGAAAACAAGAGGATGGGTGAGAAGAGCTTAGGAGATGAGGTGTCTAAGATTAAACATAGCTATTAAGCTCAAGACATATGGTGTGTCCAAGATGAGATATAGCAATTAAGACTTCTTCTCCTCCATGCAAGAACTAAGTTAACTACACTTAATTTTTGAAAGTACATTATCTGAATACGAAGCGCACAATAGCGTCCTCTAGTGAGAAAGGGGCACTGCCAACTATGATATTGGACTCTGAATTGCGAAGGGGGGGTATCCTCTAGAAGAAGTGTTGGACAAAAATATAAACAAGAATATTTTCATGTTTTAAACCCCTTGAAAAAAGTCTAAACAAGAATAATTCATGTTTTAAACCCCTGGAAAGAAACATAGACACTTTAATAAATACTGAAACAACAACAACAACAACAACAACAACGGAGTACTATTACAATTAAAAAAAAAGGACTTTAAGAGACGGGAGAGATTAGAGCAATTTAAAAAAAAGGATTTTAATAGACGGGAGAGATCCATGTCCCTTCTTCCGCTTGGCGGGGGTTGGCCTCTTGAAAGAAACAAGAATAATTCATGTTTTAAACCCCTTGAAAGAAACATAGGCACGTTAATAGTAAATTTATAAATTATACAGAAATAACAGCAACAGCAACAGTAACAGTAACAGCACAATAGCAACAGCAACAGCAACAGGACTTTTTTTTTTCAAAAAAAAGGGCTGTTATATTAAGAAAAAGGGAGGGGCGGATTTACAAGGGCCATTTTCGCATGGCTGACGCGTGGACTCGCTTGAGGGACATTCCAAAAAGGATCCGAGGATGCAAGGCCAATTGGCAAGCGCGGCGCACGTGAAGGCATGTGTGCCGCGTGTGAGGGGGGTGGGATCTTTGCATGGCGAGCCGAGCCTGAACGTTCATCGGTGGCTTTCTCTCGCTATTCCTCCTTCCACTTGATGATCAATCCTTGCCCCGCCGCTGGCTCCAACTGTCTGGTCGACGGGTGGGGTTAGCATGGGCACTACATCTTCCTCCTTTGCCTCTTCCATCACGGGCTGAGCTGGCTCCGCCCACTCTTCTCCGAACTGTGGGAGGATGCTGGTGCTTTAGCCTGGTTTGTAGATTCACTGCCGTCGTCGCCAAGCTGTTCTACAGGATCCCCTTCACATGAGCCGTCTGCAGATTCTGGGAATCGGAAGAGGGGCTCGACCTGTCAAACAATCTTTTGGTTGCGATTCAGAGAGGGTGGACTCCTCCTTCCTCCGACCTTGGTAATCTCTTAAGGTGTTCTCTTTTGTGAGGGCTCGAATCAGGTCTGATTACTTGCAGCTTCTTCAGGTTTGATGCCATGCATCATCTTGTGGACCTTGATTTTGGCTTTTGAGGCCCCTTGTTTTTATCTTACTCGTCATCTGTGTTGATGGGCCTTGTATTGCCTGCAGAAGGTGTCGGTGCCAGCTACACCCCGCTGCAGAGATGATTGGCTTGAAACTCGGCTATTCTGTTCTGATGTATTCCACCATTCTTGCAGGGGGCAAAGGGGCCTTCGCGGGTATCTGCCCTTCTTGATGTGGTGGGCCTTGAGGACGATGCTTGGGCTGGTACTGACAAGTTGGTCTTGCAGGTCACTTTCCGGGACCTGTCCTTCCTTGTTTCTGTCGGCTTGCAGGAGACTGGTTATCATTTGTACTGTGTATTGAATGAGTCCTGAATCATTCATCCGTTGGTTCCGATTTTGGGTTTGTAGAGAACCTGTTGATGTCTGTTGACTGTATGAAGATCAGCTTTATTGCCTGCAGATTATGTCAATCAGAGTTCTGTCTTTGGTCATGACTAACCTGATTTTTTCCTTGATTGTTTCCAATTTATGTTTGATGAAGTCTGATGCTTTCCTGTTACATTTAATTTCTAGCTTTTCCTCTAAGCTGATTAGGTAAGGTAATCTTTGAGACCAGTACCTGCTGCATGTTGTACTTAAACTGATAGACAGCGGGGGACCTTTGATATCTGAATTGTTGAAGGTTGCTGCTATTCTAAGCATCCATGCATGCCACAGATATTCGGTTCTAATGACATTCCATAGCATGTCAGAACATCCTATGGTTTCTCCCAGTAATATCTGTTTCCATGATAGATCTGTGCCCCATTTAGATGCTGTGTTTTGCAGTTCTTTGAGAGATTGTGAAATGTGATGACACTGTATGAAAATATGAATATCGTCTTCTGGGAGTCCACATCTGGCGCATTGGTTAGAGGCCACATTAAATTTGGCTGCCTTGCTTTGGGTCCATAGAGCTCTATAAGCAATGAGCCATGCTAGGCATGACTTCTTGGGATCAGTGTGGGGGTTCCAGAGGTTCCTGAGGCTGTTGTACCATTTTTTGCGGTCCCACTGCAGGTGCCATCTACGGTTGAGGGGTAGGTGGATGGGAGGGGATTTTGAAAACTTAGGGATGGGGAGGAGAGGTTTACTGCCTGTCCATTGGTAAGCAGAGATGTTGAAAGTAGAAGGGAAGTTCAGCTTCCAGGTCTCTTGCAGGTCCCACTTCGAGGTTCTGCTTTGTACGAGGTCCGGCTCCGGGGTCCTGCAGTCGTACTTTGCCACTAAATAAGCTCTTGAAAGCCAGGTTCCTAGTTGTTGATCTCTGAGATCTGCCCATGTTACTATGCCTCTCTTGTGAAGGTTAAGCGCTATTTGGGCTTCCTCAGGTTGAAGGGGGGGGGAAGGGAGACTGGACCACCAGCAGGAATCCCCGGCCAGAGCACCATTAGAAATGCGAAGGTTTGGGGCTGGGTTAAGGAACATTTTGACATTGTTCCAAGCTTTCCATATTGAGGACACTAGTTGACTGCCCTTGGGGGAGATGGAGAACTTGGATATGACTATGGTTGCGAGGGGTAGGCTATTCCATTTATTGAATCCCGTGATAACAAATCTGGGGGTATCCTTTAGGAGAAGCTGGGCCCAATCTTCAGAGGGGTTTTCACAAGCTCTTATGATCCATTTAGATGCCATTCTATTGGCAGTGATCCTGATGTCCTGGATACCTAGTCCTCCCTTTGCTTTAGGGGTGGTGCATATGTCCCACTTGACTTTGGGTATGCTCTTGTTCCAGGGATCACCGCCCCAGAGAAAGTTCCTACACAGCTTGGTAAAGTTGTTTAGGTCAGAATCTGGTGGCCGCCAGCAGCTGATAAAAAAGATGGTGTATGGCAAAATGAAGTGTTGGAGAATCATGATCCTCCCTGCCAAGGTGAGCTGTCTTCTTTTCCATCTCAGAAGCTTATTGTCTATCTTTTCCATGACCCACTGCCATCTTTGTTTTAGAGTGACCTTAAAGCCCATGGGTATTCCTAGCAGCCTGAAAATCTCCCCGTCATGGAGTAGGTTGCATCCTGCTTCCATAAGCCAATTAGGTGGTGGATCTATGAGAGATTTGATGCCTGTTTTGCAATGGTTGATCGAGGAGCCTGAGGCCATGCAATAGACTTGTAAGCATTCCCAGAGAGCCTTTATACTTTCTTCCTCATTGGCTATCAGACAGTTGGTATCATCGGCAAACATCTGTGTACACATCTGATCTCCATTAGGGAGCTTTATTCCAGCTATCTCTCCTTTTTTCATTTTGTCCTTAATGAGCCAGTTGAGGCCATCTGAGGCTATGGCATATAAGAGGGGGGCTAGAGGGTAGCCTTGTCTGATGCTCTTTTGGAGAGGGAAGGGGGCAGAAAGCTCTCCATTGTAGATAATCTTGGCTTTGGCATTCCCGAAGAGGGTTTTGACCATGTGGGTGAACTGAGGTCCCAAACCCATATCCCTTAGAGATTGGAGGATGAAATCCCAGTGTATTCTGTCATAAGCTTTTTCAAAGTCTATCTTCATGAAGAGAAAATCCTGATTAGATTTTTCAGCATATTCAAAGCCTTCCCAAAGTGCTATGATGGCATCTAGTATATATCTACCCTTGATGAAACCTTTCTGCTCTTTATTTATCCATCTATCCATGTGCTCGGACAGACGGTTGGCAAGGGCTTTGGCGATGATCTTGTAGACACTGTTAAGCATTGTAAGAGGTCTCCAGTTTCCAACTTCCTCCTTGGGGCCTTTTTTGTGAATGAGCTTGATAAGACCTTGATTAGCTTGGGAGGGCAGTGCTCCATATTTGATCGCTTCTTGCCAAACCTGGAGGATGGGGTCCACTACAACCTCGCTGAAGGTTTGGTAGAATTCAGCAGCCAATCCGTCTTCCCCTGGGCTTTTGTTAGGCTTGAGAGATGCTATTACCTTTTTTATTTCCTCTTGAGAGATGTCCCGCTCCAGCACTTTAGCAAGATTAGGAGGAACAGTGGCTTCCCTTACCTCTTTAATGATCTGCATGGCTTTTAGCTTGCTTTGAGAGGGGGGCCCAGTTTCGAGGAAGATGTCCCTGTAGTATTCAGTTAGGAGCTGCTTGTTCTCATCATGATTGCTGGCCTTGACACCATTCTTGAAGCAGAGGAGGGGAAGATGTTCTTGTCTTTGTTTCACTTTAAGCATCTTGAACATTTCTTTGCTCGGTCTATCAGCTTTACCTGCCCACCAGTCTCTGGTGAAGAGCTTTGCTTGCAAAAGGGCTATTTCCTCCTCCCTTTTGATTTGAGCTCTGATTTGGTTTAGATTTTCAGGGTTGGGAGAAGGCTCCTGTATCCTAAGCTGATATTGCAGATTCTTGAGCCTACTGGATCGGTGGGCTGAAACTTCCTTTCTTACTTGCTTGAGGAGGTTTTGAGTGGACTTGATGGCGAGGTTCCAAGCTTTAGCAAGGGGAAGGCTTAGAGAGAAGAAATATTTCCAGATTTGGGCTATCTCTTCCTTGACCATGGGTAATTTAAAAAGGGTAGGATCAGTGTGGAACCATCCAGCTTTGTGCCTGGTGTCCTGATTATCCATAGTGGTGATAATGGGATAGTGATCAGAAATGCAGGTCGAAGAGTCAACCTGACACTCACATCTGTTATGATTTGCTACAATTTCGTTGCTGGCATAAGCTCTGTCCAGCCTGGCTTTCCTTTTGAGCTCCCCTGTTGAGCAGTTCTGCCATGAGAAAATTCCTTCCTGGCCTAGGTCTTGCAGCTTGAGTTTACGTTTGACTTTCTCCCAAGCAAGCTTCTCTCTTCCAAATAGGACCTGCCCCTTGGCTTGGAACCTGTCTTGAAGGGATTCTACCATGTTGAAGTCTCCCAGGATGAGGGTGGGGGCCTGCAGGCTGAGGAGGGAATTCCATGTTTCAGTCCTTTGTTTTTGAGGTCCGTGGGCATAGATTCCCACGAGAGTAAAGTTGTTGAGATACATTGCAATCCATTGGTTGTTGTGTCCTATGTGGAAGCCCTTCAGCTCGGAACTAAGGTCGAGGTGAATACCCACAGCCAAGCCTCCACTTCCGTGGGTATGCAGGGTGTGAATCCAGAAGTGCTCGGGAGAGACAGAGTTGAGTCTTCTGGTCAGCTCTTCTCCTGTAGTCTTGATTTCAACTAGAACAATGATGTCCAAGAGGCCTTTGGTTTTCAGCCACTGTCTGACTAGTTGCGCTTTGTTCAAGTCAGTTAGGCCTTTTACATTGAAGCTGGTTATTTTCATTATCTTTTGTTGGGGGGTTTGCTAGATCCTCCCTTGGTGGCTGATTGGGGGGTGGCTCCAAGTTGAGCTCTCCCTCTCTTAAGCTCTTTACTGATCTCCATGTCATTCGGTACATCTGGCTGTGCACCAGTTCTGTTCCCCTTTGTTGGGCTGGATACAGTACCCATTTCTGTATCGTCAAGGTTGTCCACCTCCTTTTCTAGTCTTAGCTTGTTTAGTGGAGTACTTTCCACGCAGTCCTGTTCCTCTTCAGTAGCCCCTGGTTCTGGAATGGCAGCCAGGACTGAATACCTGTTAGGCTTTATTATAGGCACAGCGGATTTGGGTTTGACAGTTGGCTTTCGTCTGCTGCCTATTGGCATATCAAGCTCTTTGGATGGCGGGTTGGATGAGGAGGGGGGGGATTGGACCAAGGGCTGAGGGGGGGGAGCTTTGTTGGCTAGGTGAGGAAGAATGATTTGAGGATTCTTTATGGGACAATTCCTGATGAGGTGACCCTGTTTTCCACAGTGAAAACAGGAGTTAGGAAGATGCTTGTAGAGAATTGGTTGGGAAATGGAAAACTCCCCGCACCCAATGGATATCTCTTCCGGAAGGGGGAGAGACAGGTCTAGTTCAACGAGGACTTGGGGGTGCCAAGCGGGATTGTAATCAGTGAAGGCTTTGGTGCCTAGAACTTGACCCAAAGGAGCTAGGATGGTTTTGATCCAAGGAGTAAGGTGAATGGGTAGGTTGGGGAGCTCTACCCACACGGGGTAAACTGAAGATTTTGGGCCATCCGGGTTGAAGTCTTTAGTCCACCTCATAAAGCAAAATGGGAGGTGTCTAAACATCCATTGTCCCGAGCTGATGACTTTCATAGCCATGCTAGCCTCTTTGAACATAAAGATGTAGTATCCTTTGGCCAGTGCTTGCGTGAGCATTACCTCAACTCCTATGGAGGACCAGCTGTCTCGGATCCAGGCTTTCATTGCTTCCTTCGATGGGCGCGGGCCAAAAAGCAGGCCGACCAGACATCTTTCAGAGTAATCTTCAACTTTGTTTCTGACTTGTTCAATCGGAAGATTTACATGGACTGTTAAGGGCTGTGGGTTACCTCTTTCAGCTGCGTTGCTAGGTTCTTTCTGTTGGCCTCCATTATTGTTCTGGCTGATTTCCTTTGGGGGAATGGGGGCTTCTTTAGGTTGATCCTTGCTTTTTGAAGATAGCAGCTGCTCTTTAGCTTCCTTGAGTTCTTGCATCAGGCGGGTGTTTTCTTCCATTACTGCTTCTATTACTGATTCATCTCCCCAGGGCTTGTCTGGGAGTTGGTTCCACTGGTTTGTTCTAGGAGCTTGCAGAGATGAAGAGGGAGAGGCACCGGAAGAGTGACTGCTGAGCATCTGGTTGGATTTTGCAGGTGATGGGAGCTGGGGACGAACAAGGGAGGGGCTCCTCCTCTCAGTGCCCATGCACTTGGGAGGGCATCCGCCCGCAGAGAAAGAAAGACGGCGATGCAGCTTGGCGGGAGGCAGAGTTCAGAGCTTGGCGGGAGGCAGAGTTCATTGGGTACTATGTTCTTCTGAAGACATCAGACCCCTACCTTTTCACAGCAACAGGACTTTAATAGACGGGAGGCAACAGGACTTTAATAGACGACGGGAGGATATTAAACAGGACTTTAATAGACGGGAGATAGGACTTTAATAGACGGGAGGCAACAGGACTTTAATAGACGGGAGGATATTAAACAGGACTTTAATAGACGGGAGGATATTAGAGCAATTAATAAATAAAAAAAGACTTTAATAGACGGGAGTGGGGGTGGGAGGAATGCTGAATTGCCTTTCGGATAGACTCTCCAAGTGCCTCCTCATGGGCGTCGTCGTCTGCGGCCTCAGCATAGCAGGCGACGAGCGAGGGCCGGGCGGCACTTTGTTTGGTGATTCATAATCAGCGGCAGCTGTACTCGATCTGTAACCAGAGGGATCAAAGCTTTCGGAGTGACGTCTCCTTGGAGGCGGCGTGATCGGAGATGGAGACAATTTGTATGCTGCAGCTTCAATATGGTATGGTGTGCCACAGTCTTGTTTATTATGAGAGCGGAAGCTCTCTGCACTAGAGCTGTGTCTCCTTACGCGTGGGATTGTCATAAATTCTTCTTCTTCATCATCAGCATGTCGATGTTGCACTACTCTGGCCCCCGGCAGTTTAATGTTATCTGCAGAAAACCTCTCTGAGTTGTACTGTCTTGTGGAAAGCTGTGCAGGTGGTCGAGCGACTCTTGCAGGTCCCCCAATTCGTTCTTTTGGATCATCGAATGATCCTCTCATGGATTTAATTGAGTGGGTAGAAAATGTCTCCGAATGCCTTCTTCTACGTGGAGAGGCTTTGATTGGCTCCTCTTCATCTGCTGCTTCTGCTTCCCACAGGCCTAGGCTGGCGCGTCGATAATCACTACTCTCGGAATGCCGCCTCCTGCGAATCATATTGTCGAAGCTTTCTTGATCTGGGCTGCATCCGTAGTGATAGTGGTGGTGGTGGTGGTGGATGTAGTGATGGTAATGATACTGCATCTCATCATCAGCTGGATCAGCCAGCGCCCCATGATTAGCACTAATTGGGGGAGAATTAGTAGTACTAGGCGAGCTCTTCTTGGCTGCAGCCCGGGAGATCTTGCGGAAGAGCTCGTGGATGGCAGAGAGAGGTCGTTGGAAGCTAGAGATGGGGATTAAGGTAGCTCTTGAGGGAGGCGTGTGCTTAAGCTTAATCTCATCTTTAGCAGCAGCTGATGCGCCCCGGCCTTCTTGTTGTTTCTGCAGACGTTTAACGAACTCTGCCAGGTGGGATTTGAGGCCAGAGAGCTCGAAGTCATCGTAGAGGTCCGGTGAGGGGGCTGTACCTTGTGATGGATCATGGAGGTTTCTCGCGGCGCAGCTAGCCTCGGCTTTGAAGCGGGACGTGGCTCTCTGCATGTTGTTTAGAAGTCCGTTGTTGCTGTCGGCAGTCGACGAGGAATTAGCAGCTGCTGCATCAGCCGGAACTCTCTTTGTCGGAACGACCACGTCCGCAAGCCCACGCATGTACCACTGCCAAGCGGCTGCCTTTCTGACGCGTGCAATCTCATCGACAGCATCTGCCTCCGGCCGCCGCTCTCCTACTGATTTTCTAAAGCTCGGGCGATTAAAGTGCAGGCTAAATCTCTTCTTCTTCGGCCCAGGCAAGCTGTTAGTGCTCATATTTTGTGTGTGTGTGTGTGTGAGAGGGGTGCGGGGAAAGAAAGCTCCAGGCTACCTACTTAACAGAATGAAGACGGTGATTGAGCTAAGTTCCAGCAAATGCGTTTTACACGTTCTCGAGTGTCATGAGATATTTCCGAAGGAGGCCACGCTTTCTAAGGCCACATGCAAGAATTGCCAACACGTACCATCATTTGGCATTTAATAAGATCCACTCAAAAAATCAAGAGACCTTTTAGAAATGTAGAGCATGGGGCCTGCTTACACACAACAAGACGGCTAGTCACAAACCCAAGAGACTTTTTCGAGCATAGGTAAAGTAAAAAAAACCTCGAAAGACATTTTAGATCATGTGCCTTTGGTGGCCTATCTAAAGTAAAGTAATATAGAGTAAACACAAGAGACCATCAATCGCTAGATCACATTATGTTGATGGGTATGGTTAAACACAAAAGTAATACACAGAGTAAACACAAGAGACCACCAATCACGTTTATATTGCTAGATTAGATTATGTTGATGGATATGGTAGAACACAAAAGTGTTTGAAAGGGAAATGCCACCCCACTTGCGCTAACACATACCCATCCACTACAAGACACTACTGCCATACACGCGTTCGATACACGCGATAAGTTACGGACGCGTGTATGGTCGCGCATGTATATGAGTAGTATCGAGCGCGTGTGTATTGGCATCTGAATTCGCGTGTATACTGGTTTCAAAAATGCGTCTAACAGCGCGTGTATATTGGCGTCTAACAACGCGTGTATATTGGCATCTAAATTCGCGTGTATACTAGTTTCAGAAACGAGTGTATCAGCGCATGTATATACGTGCAATTATACACGCGTTATTACATGCGATAACAGAGAACTTTATTAAAAAAAACTCCATTCCTTTACAAAATTAAAAACCATTTTCTTTAAACCATCTCATAGTACATTAGAGTATATATCATTACACAATCCCACTACATGCATTTACAACAATGTAATATATTCAAAAATAAATCATGAGATGATAATTAAAAGAAAACATATACAATAGAAATGTCATCAATTTAGAACGATACAGTGATGGATTGGTTAGGGTTTGATCTCATCTTTAATAAGATCCATCGTTGCCAAACGATCAACATCAATATCCATTTGATCAATTTGTAAGGCTACGATTAAATTTATTCCACTATCGATATTCTATCCATTGATAATGGTATCGATGCCCTAATCATCCTCATCAACATCACCATCATCCTCAATGGTAGGGTCATCCTCATGATCATGAGAAATGGCACGCTCATCCTCATTATCATGATCATCTCTTATTTCTTGATCATCGATCACAACATCTTCATTGGCATGTTTGACATCATCTTGATTGCGGCTTGCTACATCCTCCATATGCTCCATATCAGTGAATGTATTATACATCACTTAAACGCACGTTCTCGAGTGTTGAGATATTTTCGAAGGAGGCCACGCTTTCTAAGGCCACATGCAAGAATTGCCAACACGTACCATCATTTGGCATTTAATAAGATCCACTCAAAAAATCAAGGAACCTTTTAGTAATGTAGAGCATGGGCCCTGCTTACACATAACAAGACGGCTAGTCACAAACCCAAGAGACCTTTTCGACCATCATTGGCATAGGTAAAGTAAAAAAGAACTCGAAAGACATTTTAGATCATGTGCCTTTGGTGGCCTATCTAAAGTAAAGTAATATAGAGTAAACACAAGAGACCATCAATCGCTAGATCACATTATGTTGATGGGTATGGTTAAACACAAAAGTAATACACAGAGTAAACACAAGAGACCACCAATCACGTTTACATTGCTAGATTAGATTATGTTGATGGGTATGGTTAAACACAAAAGTAATACACAGAGTAAACACAAGAGACCACCAATCACGTTTACATTGCTAGATTAGATTATGTTGATGGATATGGTAAAACACAAAAGTGTTTGAAAGGGAAATGCCACCTCACTTGCGCTAACACACACCCATCCTACACCTTTTGATGGCATTGACAAGCCAACTTGCAACAAATGAGAGATGAATCTATGGATGCCCAACCATGCAAAAAGAAGACCGACAAAAAAGTAGCTATGCTAGCCTTTTCAAAGCTACACATGCTCAACAATGGTGAAGACTACATTGAAAAGATATGTTAGGATTTTTATTAAAAGATCTTATGCTCAACTATGGACAAGTGAGCCCCCATGCATATGGCACTTTGTGAGATACACTTGGACCATAAACCCCACTCTCAACATTCTCATATTCATGGATGCTTCTTTATGTCGGCTTTTTCACCCTCATATCTTGGCACAACATCCAATCATCTTTGCTCCCTTTTTATGTAGCTTGCTTGTTTAGAGCAAGATAGTGCAAAAACCTCTGTGTTAGAAGAATATGATGCCCCAATTATTGATAAATGACTATTTCTTGTTGCATCTTACAACCTTCCTATTGTATTTATGAGCTTCTTTGAGATTGTCCTCATCAGCCTCAAGGCTCAATTTCTCGATATCTCTTCTTCTCAATCCTTCCAAGAACAATGAAATAAGACAAGTTTTACTTAATGTTTTCTCAACATAGGGCACCAATAGAGGACACCTGCTTTAACTTCTTGAGATAATTGTATTATATGTAGATATACAAGGAAACATGTATGTCCCACAAATTCTATGTAGATAAAGAAGGAACCATGTATATCCCTAGAAATTCTATGTAGATATAGAAGGAAGCATGTATATCCCCATGAATTCTATGTAGATACAAAAGGAAACATGTATATCCCCACAACTTCTATGTAGATATCCCCACACAAACATTCATATCCCCATACATTCTATGTAGATATCCCCACACAAACATTTATATCCCCTTAAATTCTACATAGATACAAAAGGAAACATGTGTATCCCCATGAATTCTAAGGAAACATGTGTATCCCCATTAATTCTATGTAGATACAAAAGAAAACATGTATATCCCCCTCCGATATGAAAGGGAACATGTATATCCCACAAATTCTATGTACATATGAAAGCCAACTTGAGCAGAGGGACCTTATAGAGTCCATGAAACTTCAAGAGCTCATAAGAAGCCTATTGAGGATCAATCTCCAAATAGATATATTCTTTATGAAAAGAGTTAGAGCTAATCAAAGCAATATAGGTCTATATTAGGATGCCTAGGGTAAGCTCTTTACCATCATCATTACAAAGGGATATAGGTCTATATGAGGATACATAGGGTAACCTCTTTACCATATCATCGTTGTACAAAGGGATATGGATAGAAAAACCAAAAGTTTCAAGTTTCTTGATGCACCCTTAGTCATAATGCAACAAGTGATCAAACTATGTATGCAGATGAGAAGGGTAACACATACATCCCAAGAACGGCCAAGAAATGAGGAGTACAAAGAGTCTTGACAAGGGGAAGTCTTCCCATCCAATACAAACCTAGAAAATAGAACTTTAAGAACTTTGAGGCCAAGAGAAGTGAGGACTTCTTCTCAGGATATCTCACCTCAAGACTACGAAGCTATCACGTAAAGACTAGGAAACTATGTGGGGGTGAGATGAGAACTTTCATTCCACTAAGCAACTGAGTAGAAAGTCATTTTTAGACAGTCGAGTTACTTACAGCCCTAGTTAGTCCTTTCTATACATTCTAAAAAGCAAATACACCATCCTTGGTAGGGGGCTTTTAGAGGGTTTTTGGGACCCAATATCGTGTATTTCTCTCTCTCTCTCTCTCTCTCTCTCTCTCTATCTATCTATCTATCTATCTCTACGCTCTCTCTCTTCCACAATCTTGTGCATGATATTGTCAAGACAAAGGTGTTGAAATCTGATTACTAAAGTATAATCCTTTCCAACAAGCTTCCGCATGTTACAATGGTATCACAACTTTACCTTAAGTGAGAAGATTTAGCCAAGAAAACAAGAAGATTAAATTTTATTTTCCTATGTGGTTTGCTTATAGACATGGTTACACTCCCATTCTAGCGCAACTTCTATCCTAGGGGTAGTAAGTCTCCTCTAGAAGTAATTGGAATGTCTCCCACACACATAGTGGATGATTTTATTACGACCAAGATAAATCTTGACCACACTCACTATGCACAAGACCTCCAACAATGAAAGAGACCAACAGAACCCAAAAGAAGATCAAGAAGCCCTTCTTAAATGGAAGATTTAAATGTGTATGATATGTTCCAGACCTTAATGAAAGAAATTATAATAACCAATAGCCCCTAAGTGGTAGAGATACAATGTCACGTAGGCTGTAATGCCTGTGACCGACGGCAGACCGGATGGCCATGTCCGGGGTTCAGTGGGAGAGGACGCCCATGCGGAGTCATGGGCGGCCAGGCTAGTGTGGACGGCAGGCCACACACTATATAGCCTGGGGGATGAGGGGCAATCCTGATTCTTCCTCTATGGCTGGGTGGTGAGCCAGAGGCCGTCCCCTCTTGTGGTAATGCCCGTAGCGGCGTTACGGGAATGTAACATACAAGCTTAGATCTGGGGTGCCAAAAATCTCCTACAACCCATCACCACCCTTCTTCTTTGTTCTCCTCTCATCTCACACAAAACCTCGACCTTGAACCTCTTTCGATGAACCCTTAAAAAGGGTTACTTCATTAGCCCAGTACTACACTCGAGTTGTAGATATGTAGACACTAGACATTTAAATGATGGTAGACCATGGGCAACAAATGACCAAAGACACATGGAATACAAGCTATTTCTTCTGGCCTTCGACATAAGAGTGACATAGTGGCATCTTCCTCAAGTCATCCTCCCGAGAGAATGAATTTTAGTAAGTATAATGATAATCTTGACCCCACTTCTCTTTATTCTTGGATGCATTAATTTGAGGCTTACTTTGTTGCAAGTTAAAAAACTCACAATGAAAAAGTGATTTGAGCGAGGTGGTATATAGAATATGAAGCCATCCCATATGGCAGACCCAATGGGTCTGCATCATGTGAAGCCATCCCATATAGAAAATCCATCGGGCTCATTCCCATTATCCCTTTGGTGTGGTAGCATATGTCTAGGACTAGTTCATTATAGAGGTAAAGCGGCAGTTCCTACCACCCCACTACCTTGAAGGACTCAAAGACGAGTTCAGGGAATCTATTAATCCTAAAAAACAACCTTGCACACAAGGTAGGGAAAGAAGAAGAGAAAAAACCATGCAAGGGTTGAGACGGAGATGTGCACTTAGCCAACCCTAATGAGGGTTAACTTCCCTTTGTGAGGCCGCTAGGGGCTCACTCCACCACCACTTGTGTCACCCAAGTGGAGATTCAAGAGCTAGGTGAAGTTAAAGGAGGAGGGAGCTATGGAAAGCTCAACCTTCACTCCATGCCACATGCATGTAAGAGGGACCTTGGTAGAGAGACAAGAGAGGAGAGAGGAGAGGAGAAGCAAGATCATCATCATCATCCCAACATGCATACACGAAAACAATCAAGCATGCAAGCATCAACAATACAAGCATGCATCCATAAGATCGAGATCGAGAGAGAGAGAGAGAGAGAGAGAGAGAGAGAGAGAGAGAGAGAGAGAGAGAGAGAGGAAAAACTCAAATGAGACTAATGGGATTATACCTTTTCATATTTCATAAATTGTACTATATACAAGAGCTCTCATTTTACAATGGTCGGCCACCCATTTAAAATTTGGGGGCCCAAAACTAGGCTCCTAGCTCTATGTACATCTCTTTCCTATGACTGGAAGTACACAAGCTGTAAGCTCGGTCATCCCATATCTCTAGTGGGATGATAGGCTGTGTGACAGCCATTCTAGAGACTGGCATAGTTATAGCGCCAGCTCATTTAGTTGGGTTCACACTATAGAGAACCCGTGTATGTATTGGTTGAGTACCTTTCATATTATGTGTACTCTTATCTTTGTATATGGTGTGTTGATTGTTGAGTGAAGAAGAAGAAGATTTTCAGCCTCTCACCTTGTGTGTTCTCTATTAGGGTTTTGTGAGTGTGTGTGTGCTTGCAAGAGCTCAAGCTCTCTTCCCCCCTGTATCTTTTCATGGTATTAGAGCTTGGTTCATGCTAAGGGCTGAGCTGCAAGCAAGAGAACCACAGGAAGCGGTACGAGGGTAAGAGCTTCAACTACTCTTCCTATTTGTGTTGGTGACTACTCCCTTGTCGGGAGCTCTACGGGAGGCACCGGTAAATGATCTCTGATTGAGGAGCTTTCTTCGCGGGAGTAAAGCTATAGGGCAACTATACTATCCTATCGAATGAAATTTGTAGGTAAAAATAGCATTTTGGGCGCATCTGGACCTCCGTTTTTCAGAAAGCAGGCGATTTCGAGCACTGCGGGTAAGTCATCGATTCTCTGCAGAACTCTGTTTTAAGAACTGCAGGAAGACAGATTAACTGTGCAGACACTATGGGTACTGCAAAGAGGTCAACAGTTGCCACTGGGTGTATGTATGCACATTGAAGTCACTGGTTGTGACATTTGAGAGTACTACAGTACTGCTTACCGCTGCAGAAAATACAGCAGTTTGTGCAGGACAAACCAGAGTGCTGTTTCTGGTAAAATTGTGTGTTTACCAAGATGTCAAATGATGGGATAACCCAGATTGTGGCTGAGAAGCTTGATAAGAATAACTTCCATGGTTGGAGGTTTAGGTTGACAAATTTCCTGATGGGAAAGGGCTATTGGGACTACAAAGAAGGTGAGCATGAAGAGGCACCTGAGATACCAGACATAAATCCAACTGCTGCAGATGTGAAAGAGTTTAAAGACGGGAACCAAGGAGCCAGGAAAGTTATGTATTGGCTCTCCACCATTAGTATACAGGATACCATGATTGGGCACATTCAGGATGCCAAGTCTCCCAAGGAGGCGTGGGACACCTTGGTAAAGCTTTATGAAAGAAATACCAAGGCACATAAGATACAGTTGAAGAATGAACTTCATACTGTGGAGAAAAAGAGCATGTCTGTGAATGACTATGCGTTGAAGATAAAGGGTATTGTGGAATCCCTTGCATCTATTGGTGTGTCAGTAAATGATGATGATAAGGTGGAGGTTTGTCTACGTGGTCTCGCGCCACAATACAAGGCGTTCAAGACGTCTATTCAGACTTGGGAAAACATTCGCAGCTTTACAGATTTGGTGTCTATGTTGATTATAGAAGAGAAGAGCTTGGGTGAAGACCAACAGTCTTCACAAAACAAAAACAGTTCAGAGCAACAGGCCTTCTACACAAGTTCAGGAAGAGGACAAGGTAGAGGAGGTCGTGGACACGGTCAAAGAGGTGGCCGAACAGGTAATCACAATTATGGCTAGTAGCAGCAACAACAACAGTCCCAGAATACACAACAACATTAACAACAACACGCAGGTGGAAGAGGCAAATTCAGAGGCAGGGGGAGTCAAAGAGGCAATGGAAATTGGCGAAGGCAGTATAATGATGCACGTGAATGCTATTATTATGGTAAGCCTGGACATGTGCAGGCAGAATGTTATAAGAAGTCGGCTGACATGCAAAATGGGAAAGTGCAGCAAAACAACTATGCATCCTCAAGCAGAAATAATGAGGATAATGAAAGGTTGTTTGTTATGCAGCATGTCGTGAATGCCATGTCTGAAAATGTTGATGCAGCACAAAAAGATGATGTATGGTATGTGGATTCAGGTGCTTCGAACCACATGACAAGTCATGCGGAGTGGTTCAAGGAGATGAAAAACCCGAAAAGACCAGGTTTTGTGGAAACAGGGGATGACACTGCTCATCCAATTGCCCATGTTGGAGATGTGCCATTGGCAAGATGGCAAAGTGAAGTACTTTGCAGATAACACCATATTGGGGAATATGGGAATTTCCAAGTAGTTTGGGACACGTGGTCAAATCTTTGGATTAATCATAACTTGAACACCGTTACTCCAAATTGAGCGTTCTATAGCTCACTGGATTCCATTTTCCAAGCGCTTTCCAACAATAGGTCACATGATATGGTTTTGAGAAACTTATAGGCATGTTATCCAGGTCCCACCTTTTTAGTATTCAAAAAATGGGAGTTGGGAAATTCCCAAACTCACGAATATAGTGTTAGATGTACTTCACGTTCCGAACATAACAAAGAATCTGGTTTCAGTTGGCTAGATGATTGAGCAGTGTTTGCAGGTTCGATTTAACCCTTATGGTTGTTATGTTGAAGACTTTAAAGACAAGTGCAGGTTGGTTGCAAAAGGCAACAGAGTGGGCAGAATTTTTACGTTGAATGTAGACATGTCTAAAATGAGTGTTGCGATGTTTGCAAATGGTTTAGGGATTGTTTCAGACACAGACATTTGGCATAAAAGAATTGGACATGTGAATGTGCAGCGAATGAAGTCTATGCAGACTAAAGGAATTGTGACAGGGCTGCCAAAGTTTAAAGTGGAAGGTATGCAGAGAATATGTGAAGCATGCCAATTTGGAAATCAAACAAAGCATGTATTTCCACGTAACAGATATGTGAGCAGAAATGCACTAGATGTTGTGCATTCAGATGTATGGGGTCCTACGAAGACCATGTCTATGGGAGGCTGCAGATATTATGTGACATTTATTGATGACCACACAAGGAAAGTGTGGGTATAGTTCATGAAGGAGAAGAGTGAGGTGTTCACTCACTTTCAGAATTTTAGAGTTTTAATTGAAAAGCAAACAGGGAAATATGTAAAGTGCCTAAGGTCAGATGGAGGGGGAGAGTACTTCTCCAATGAGTTCTCTGAATTTTTAAAGAAGAATGGTATTCAGAGACAGTTTATATGCAGATACACTCCGCAGCAAAATGGAGTTGCTGAGCGGACAAACAGGCACATTGCTGAGATTGCGCGAGCATTGATGGAAAAGAAGAATATGCCGCATAGCTATTGGGCTGAGGCTAGAGGAGAGGTTTACTGGCAGAAAACCTGATTTGTCTCATCTGAAAGTTTTTGGATGCATTGCATATGTGCATGTGCCAGATGAGTTGAGAACTAAGCTAGATCCAAAAGCTAAAAAATGTGTGTTTATTGGATATTCCCTTGAGCAAAAGGGATACAAGTGTTATAACCCTGCTACACGTGAGTTGAGGGTAAGCAGGGATGTTGTCTTTGATGAGATGAGCAGCTGGTATGCTGCTGAAAAAGAAGATGTTGGGGCTGATATGAGTGGAAGTGTGGTTGCACAGAATGCAGGTCAGCAATCATAATCTTTGAGTGGACCAAGAGAGTCCGCATCTAGTGGGTCTGTTGATAGACCATGGAGTGGCAGGCTGCATCATAATACCGGTCCTTCAAATGTGATTAGTACATCATGTAAAGGAAAAGAGAAAGTGGTTGAGCCCCTTGGTATGCCTGACATTTCTGTAGGGCATTCTCATGTTGATGGAGAGTCTAGTGGCTCAGATATGAGCCTTGATGAGGAGCTTGGGATCCCAGCTATGAGAACACCTGGTGTAAAGAAGGCTATGGAAGCCATGAATGAAAAGTTGCGAAGATCTGGGAGAGTGAAAAATCCTGTGCAGAGGTTTACCTATGATGGTTATGTGGCACATCACTATGCATATATGGCAAAGGTTGTGCAGGTTGTAGAGCCCACATGCATTGATGAGGCTGTTGGGAAATGTGTGTTGGGAGAAAGCTATGGATGAGGAGATGGATGCACTATATGGAAATGAGACTTGGGATTCAGTGCAATTGCCTGAAGGCAAGAAAGCCATTGGATGCAAATGCATGTACAAAGTAAAACATAACAGTGATGGAAGCATAAACAAGTATAAGGCTAGGTTGGTAGCCAAAGGGTATGCGTAGACATATGACATTGATTATGAGGAAACTTTCAGCCTAGTTGCCAAGATGGCAACAGTGAGAGTTGTGATAATAGTGGCTACGTCAAAGCAATGGTCTTTACATCAGATGGATGCAAAGAATGCATTCTTGCATGGGGATTTGCAGGAAGAGGTGTATATGTTGCAGCCACTTGGTTATGAGAATGTGGGTCACCCGGAGCATGTTTGCAGGCTGAAGAAAGCCTTGTATGGCTTAAAACAAGCACCAAGAGCATGGTCTGACAAGATTTTTGAATATCTTGTTACTATTGGCTTTCATGTAGCCAATGTAGATTTCTCGCTGTATGTGAGACATGGTGATAGAGGGGTTGTGCTTGTTGTCATCTATGTAGATGACTTGATCATTACGGGGGACCATGATGCAGAGATCTTTGATGTAAAGATCTTGCTTAGACAAAAGTTTGAGATGAAGGATCTGGGGAAGCTCAGATATTTCTTGGGCATTAAGGTGATTAGGTCACAACATGGTATTGGATTACTGCAGAGACAGTATGGCTTGGACATGTTGTCCAAGTATGGTATGACAGGCTGTAAGCCTATCTCAGTGCCATTGGATCAGAATGGCAAGTTGAGTGCAGATTCAGGAGAGATTTTGGAGGATCCTACTATGTATAGGCGCATAGTAGGAAGCTTGATATACATGATGATCACCAGGCCAGATTTGAGCTATGCTGTTGGGTTGGTGAGTCAGTTTATGCAGGTTCCACGGAAACTGCATTTGGATGCATTGAGACGCATACTGAGGTATGTGAGGTCTAGTTTGCATTGTGGACTATTCTATGGGACTGGGATAGAGATATGTGTACATGGGTACACGGATGCTAATTGGGCTAGTAGTATCTCAGATAGAAGATCTACCAGTGGATTCATGTTTTCTTTGGGGAGTGCTGCTGTGACTTGGAGCAGCAAGAAGCAGCCTACAGTTGCTCTATCCAGTACAGAGGCCGAGTACAGAGAAGCTACTATGGCAGCATGTGAGGTAGCTTGGTTGAGAAAGCTACTTGCAGATTTGGGTCTATCAGTATAGACAAGTTGTCATTTTTTGTAACAACATTAGCAGTATACAGTTGGCTAGGAACCCAGTTTGTCATGCTCGCACGAAGCATATAGAGGTCCACTACCATTTCATGAGAGAGAAGGAGACCTTGACCTTGTTTATGTCAGCACAGAGGATCAGGTAGCTGACATCTTCATCAAAGCATTGGGTATAGAGAAGCTTCGCAGATTCAGGGCTTCGCTTGGTGTACATGAGATGGAGTTGAGCTCGAGGTGGAGTGTTCAGATATCGAGCTCATCTAGTGAGGCGGTGGACACTGATGACCCGTCTGGGGGATAGGCCCTACACTTACACCACTGGCATGGTTGGTGAGATCATGGGTGATATGCGGCCAGTAGGATGACAGGCTGTGTGATAGCCATTCTAGAGACTGGCATAGTTATAGCGCCAGCTCATTTAGTTGGGTTCACACCATAGAGAACCCGTGTATGTATTGGTTGAGTACCTTTCATATTATGTGTACTCTTATCTTTGTATATGGTGTGTTGAGTGTTGAGTGAAGAAGAAGAAGATTTTTAGCCTCTCACCTTGTGTGTTCTCTATTAGGGTTGGAGAGACGGAAACTCTCACTTGTAGCATGAGTAGTATGATCCGTGTTGTGTAGCTCAATCCAATGGGATTTGCATCCCTTTCGGAGCTAGGGATTCAACCCGTACCGGTGCACAAAAGCTTATCCACAAATGGACAGAATGCTTATGGCTACCATCACATGACACTAGACTAAGCACACACACAAGCTCAACTTGCCCTCATTCCTACACACCCATTCATTCACAAATACAAGCAAGAGGAACACAATCACTATGCACACGAGCAAAGAGAAAGACCTCACTCCACTCCTATCTTCCTGCAAGCATGCACACACTCAAGCATCAAGCTTCCATGAAAGCTTCAAATCAGCCCACATACACAAAAATGAAATATTAAAAGCATGCATAAGAGTAAAATGATTAGAGAAGAGGATGAGAAAGACTCATGACATTGCGATTGATTCAATGAAGAGATTTATCTCATACAAAGATGTAGATGGGGTGAGAGAAGAGTCTTCACCTCTATGGAGAAGAGGGAGAGTAGCTCTCTCAAAGGAGCTCTTGCATGAACTTAGCCCAAAGTGTGCCTAAGCTCTCAAATGAGCCACTTTTTATTCTAAAACTCCTAAAACTCCCAAACCTTCCCATGTGGGATTATTCTTAAGCCCACTCCCACACTCATCTACAACTTGGAACTCTTTACAAGAGTCCTAAATAAGAATGTCACTTGTTTTCCTGCTTGCATCTTTGTGTTGCATCCTTGCATTGATCACCACTCGTCATGCAACACTCCCCCCTTCCTAGTTTGCGCACGTCCTCGAGCGCGGTAGAAGCAAAAGCTGTAAAAAACAATGGATACAAGTAAAGCCTTTTATTGAAAAAAGACTAGCAATGACAATCTCACACGTGAGCATACAAGTGAAAGGCTGATTATAGTTTTAAAGAGTGCTAAAAGAGGTGAGTAAAGACTAGTCAAAGTGAGACTAAGTGGTAGATAGTGCTATGCAAAGGCAAGTGTGCTTGCACACCACAGGTTATGACCGCAGTCTCAATGTCCTACAAGTATTTAAGTTATTCCTAAGTGGCAAACCTACTCCTAAATATGAGCAATGGTGATTGGACCTCTTTTTTTTTGGTGTGTGTGTAAAAGATGATAAAGAGGAAGGTTCCATCCCAATGAGACCCAAGCAATGGCCAAGAGACCTCCGCCAAGAGAATCTAAAGGCCGCTAAGTATCTCAAGGGTGACAGACCCTTTTCTTTATTTTTGATATAAGCCCATGAAGATGAAGGCATCGGTCTCGAGGGCCTATAATGTACCCCAGAGTCCTACCAGCATCTATCAAGGCGATAGAGTCCTTGAAGGTTTTTTCTTAATCTTTTAGACGTCAGTGTTCACCCCATGGAAACCAAGGCATCGGCCCTTAGGTGCTAAGACAACCCAAGGTCCTACCAAGCATTCCACATGGCTGTAGACATGTCACGTCTCAATTCACTTGTATATATTTTTTAGGGCATGATTTCCATAAATTTTTTATTAATCCTAGCACCTAGTCCATACCTAAGAGGAAGCTACCACTAGGGATAACTAATATACTTCGAGAGCATAAGAACTTGGCATACTCCATTGGTATATATCCTACACCGTCTTCAAATAGAAATACCTTCTACTAAGTCCTCTACTAAGAATCTAGAAATCACTCACCACATTTTAACAACTAATTTAAAAGTTAAACCAGCCAACTGTGTGTGAACATGCAAACAATATATCCAAAAGTTAAAAGCACATAAAGAACAAAAGATTATGATTTGAATACACCTGTTGTAGTGCTCGTTGATGTTGTGTAGATTGCTTCTCTTTGCTCTTTGTAGGCATTGCATGTCCCCCCCCTTCCTAATTTGTGTGCATGGTAGGTGGACTATTGGGGCGTGCTTGTATGCTCTTGTTTAGCTGAGATCTCTGCAAAATGTTTATTAACAAACAAAAAAAGAAAAGAAAGGAATAAATTTTGTTATTGGTGCCAATCATCGAATATAGCCGAGGGAAAAAACCTAGTGGGAGAAAAGTGCCCTGGCTTGTTGATCTTATTGTGGAGTCGATGAGCTTACCCTTGAACTGGTGGTGGATCCGTGTCCACTTCTGTTGGAAAGATGGTATCAATCACTTCAGGATGCAAGGACAACCCTGTACAAAAATCGGCCTCTGGAGAAGGTGGTAGAGGAAGGAGTGCTTCCTCGCTAAAATATAGCATTGGTTCTATGGGAAGGTTAAGCAAACAATTTCGATTTTGGAACTGCTCAATATAGGTACTCATAGTGATCCAAAATTGACATGTTGAGGTTGGGGGAAGGAGGGCTTGCAAGATAGGTGGTTGTAAGTCATTTATGCATGTATCCCTCCATTGTTGTGCTTGAACCTCCTCAGGTAATCTACGTTGATTTGGTCCTCTCTCTGGTACTCTCACATCAAGAAAGTTATGGCGTTGGGGTGTAATTCCCACAATTTGTTTCATTAAGCCCGTGCCATATCGTCGAAAGTAAGAGCGGCATAGCCAACAAATGTGTGAAGCTTCTCCTAATACGAGTCGTGCACACTCTTGACAATGTGGAAATGGGTGATGCTGTTGATAGAATAAAGTGACAAAGTGATGCCCACAACAATTTTCACCTAAGGGAGCATAAAAGTACCTAGAATGAGTTTGAAAAGGAGGAGCACTATAACCCCCGCGATGTTCAGGTTGAGTACTATCAGGGTCAATGCATGGTGGACATGTATCTCGCCAAGTATCCATCAGGAGGTATCTGGTCGTAGAACAATGAAATTTAGAAACTTCAAACTTTATACACTCATATCCATCATTACAATCCCAATTAAAAACATTGTAGATAAGATCATCTCAAAAAGAATACAATCCTCTAAAGGCATAAGGAACCACATTAGTAAATGTGAGACTATTCAAACACTGATCTACCAAAGAGCTTCAATTGTAGTGTTAATGCCTTACCTTTGGTTTTGGGTATGTCCTTCTTAAGAGGCAGGAAGGTTAGCAATTGTCGAGGAATTGGAGCAAGATAAGAGGATTTAGGCATTGAAGTGCTAGAATCTATGCTCAAAGGAGACTCATGTAAAGTTGGATTTGTCTTAGGTACAGAAGTTGATGGTGGAATTGTGTAACAAGGAGAAATTGGGACAACTGTTGTTGATTTCCTTTTGCACCACTGATATGGAAAACCAAGGGTGGCTTTTGGAATCTTATTGATACACTCTTTTACCTCTAGTAAACCATGGCATTTGGGAAGCCAAAGTGCCGTTGCACCCTCATAATAGCCTTGTGCTTTAAGAACATGCTTTGGGACCCAATGAGTAACAATATGAGGTTTAGGCTTGAAAAAGATGTGCTTTTTAGGAGGCTTAGCAACTAGGCTAGATGGTACAAGTTTGTATGCATCTTTGGGTAGCCAAATTGATAATTCCTTCTTGCCTAGCCTTCTTTGAGCAGTGACTAGAGTAGTTGGAATATGCCAGCCATGGCCCTCACTTGAGGACTCATCGATTATCCACATCATTTGTGTTGGAGCTTCAAGAGCAGATTTTGAAAGTGGGTTGTGTAAGGTAGAACTACCACCCTTTTGACATGATAATACTCGTGGAGCAGCAGATCCCAAGATGCAATCAGAGTCAATTTGCAATTTATATTGTCTATTCTTCCAATCTAAAGAACAATTGGTAGCACTTAACCATGATCTAGCCTCTACCACCCACTGCCTTGGACTTACTTGCCACATAAAAGGGAACTGACATCTGGTGATCCTGAATGGACATCATAATGACTCATTTTTCCTCTATAGGGTTATCTTCACCTGAGAAGCTTCATAAGTCAATAGGAATGTGCACAAGTGTTGGTTTTCCCAAGGCTATACATGTGTCAAACGAGAGAACATTATAATCTACACCAGAGTCAATTAAGGCAGAGACAAAGTAGGTAGTCTCATGAAGATGAAGACACACTTGAATATTGAAAGGATCGACATATTGTTCATCAGTATAGCCAATTGTAAGGCCAACATAGAAGCCTTGCGACTCTCCTTGGCTTTTGCAACTCTAGCTTTAGCCTCTTCTTGAGCCTGACGTTTAAGTAGGTCATGTGCTTCTTTCCGTGTGTGTGCAGCATGCATTTGTTGAAGCATGGCTTCAGTTAATGGTTCATTGTATTTCTTGAGACGACTTCCATTAATGAAGTTAGGCATTTACTCACCTTCTAGTGTCTCTAAACGCACTGCACCACTTGGAGTAAGCTCATTGATCACAAACGGTCCTAGGCCACGTTTCTTGAGCTTTGTCTTATGCTTCTTAAGTGTGTACAAGAGCACAAGGTCCCCTTTTTTGAATCGGCCAGTTGTTATATTTCTATCATACCATGCTTTTGTCTCCTCTTCTCGGGATACATCCCCATTACCGCCAATAAGCGGGTCTCATCAAGCTTTTCCAATTCATCAATGCGTTGTGAAAGCTCATGACCAGTCCAGTCCAATTGTTTAGCAACTCGTAGAGTAGGTACAAGAAATTCAATGGGAATAATTGCATCTAGCCCAAAAGCAAGCTCAAATGGGATTGTGCCCACAGATGTTTTATAGGCTGTCCTATATGCCCAAAGAACTGAGTGCAACTTTTGCTCCCAATCAGTCCTATGTCTCTCAACAATCTTTGTGAGTGCTGTGCAGAGAATCTTGTTAGTACTCTTAGCTTGTCCATTGGTCTAGGGATGATAGGGTGCAGAACGCTTGTGAATTACCATAAATTCTTGAAGCGAAAACTCTATGACCTCATTCACAAAGTGCACACCTTGATCACTAACGATTTCAATAGGTAAGCCATAGCGTGTAAACACGTACTTATACAAGAACTTGGCTGTGGTTTTGGCATCATTTTTAACTGTAGCCTTTGCCTCTACCCATTTGGTCAAATAGTCAGTTGCGACTATAATATATTCGGCATGCATGTGACGAGCTGGAGGTTTAATGGGACCGACAAAATCAATACCCCATTTTGCAAAAGCACGTGTGCTTAACATAGGCCGCAATGGCATATTGTCCTTTGTGATGGAAGGTTTGGTCCTTTGACAGTCGTCACAACGTTTTACATATTCTTCGGCATCCATTTGTAAGGTTGGCCACCAAAGCCCGAAAAGTGTCCACCCCCAACACCTGCATGTGCATGAATCAAGATTTTCAAGTAGTCAGCTTCACATACACACATGCGTAAGTTGCCATCCTTACCCTTCTTGTAGAGTTGGCCCTCTATCAGCATATAGTTTATCGCTTCAACTTCAATAGCATGCTTTCGATGTTTAGGAATTTTTTGATCAGTATGACCATGCTGAAGATAGTCCATAATATACTTACTCCAACTTGGTGTAGTTGAAATTTGGAATAATGTGACATTATGAATTGGCTGTTGAATTTGACATGAAGCATTATTACGAATAAATTTTTCAGCATCCGCATGCATGGTAGGCCACCATTGCCCATCCTGAGATATACGTCGCACACAAGTAGTAGCTGATGCATGGATTCCACCGATACCCGCATGTGCCCATTCCAAGATCTCCTCATATTGGTCAGGGTTAGGTATAAGCCGCAACACTCCATCATTACCCTGACGATATAATCTCCCTGAGATTAACTTGAATGGTCGCCATAGGTCCACATTAGGACCCGCTAGTTGTATCTGCCCACTTGTCAAAATTTCTAAGATGGATTCAGACCATTTAGGAGCTGTCTCTACAAGGAAAAGTGTTGAATCTAACATATCATCATCCACACCCACAGGAGCTTCGCCAGAGGTGATTCGAGAAAAATGATCTGCCCTAAGATGAGTTGTTCCTTTTCGGACTGCCACTTCAAAATCAAACTCAAGAAGGATGACAAACCACCTCACAATCCTTCCAGTTGCACAAGGCTTATTCACCAAATATAGCAATGCTTGATGGTCCACAAAAAATATGAATTTGTTTGCCAAAAGGTAATGGCGAAACTTTTTCACTGTATATATCATGGACAAACCTTCTCTTTCTGTTGTGGTATAATTCTTCTCAGTATTGTTCAACTGTCGACTAGCATATGAGATTGGGAAATCCTTATTATGTTCTCCCGATTGAGCCAAAATACATCCAATTGCAAAGTTTGAAGCATCAATATGGACATGAAAGATTTGGTTCCAATCTGGTGCCCGTAAGATGAGTGCAGTCACTAATGCTTGCTTCAACTTTTCAAAGGATTCCTCACACTCATCAGTCCAATTAAACTTTACAAGAAGAGTATATAATGGTCTGGCTAGGACAGCGTACATGTAGATAAATTGACGATAATAGCCACAATGTCCCATGAATATTTGTACCCCTTTAGGGTTGATAGGCCGAGGTAATGAGACAATGACATCAATTTTATCCATATCTATTGAAATCCCATTGCGAGAAACAATATGGCCCAAAATTGTCCCTTGTCTTACCATGAATTTGCACTTGTCAGGATTCAAGCATATACGATAAACTTGACACTTTTGAAACACAAGTCTGAGGTGTTCTATATGATCATCACGCTCTTATGAGTGAACACATAAATCATTCATGATCATCACGCTCTTGTGAGTGAAACACAAGTCTGAGGTGTTCTATATGATCATCACGCTCTTGTGAGTGAGCACATAAATCATCCATGAAGATCTCAAGAAATTGCCTAAGGTACTCCTTGAATACATGACTCATTGTTGGTGCATTTGTTAGACCAAATGGCATAACACGATAGGCAAAGATGCCATCTTGAGTAGCAAAGGCTATCTTGTGTTGATCCTTTGGATCAATTGACACTTGATTGTAACCGGAGAATCCATCCAAGAAACTATATGCCTTTTTCCCTGCAACTCGTTCCAAAACATGATCCGTGATTGAAAGTGGGTAATGATCACGTACAGCAGCTGCATTTACCTTCTTGAGGTTTACACATACTCGAAGTTTTTCATTTTTCTTGGGCACCACTACAATAGGGGAGACCCATTCAGTGTGTTCAATCTCATAGATAAATTCTGCCTCTAAGAGCTTGTCAATTTCTTCTTTTATCTTTCGTGCAAAATTCTCATTGTAGGTATAAGGACGTTGCTTGGAAGGCTTTGCATCCTCTCGCAATGGAATTGCATGCTGGCATATGCTTGGATCAACTCCTTTGAGGTCTTTATAACTCCAAGCAAAAACATCGCGATACTCCTTTATTGTTTGAATTAATATCTTCTTCTCATCTAAGGATAAGTCTGTGGCAATCCACACACAGCGAGGCTCTTCTCCTGGCTTAGCGATATCAATTTTTTTGCATCTTCTGGACCATCATATGAAACCCCTGGCATGCTTGGCTTTTGTCGCATGGGCTGTTGAAGAACAATCTTCCGATCTTGAAGAGTGTACTGTGTGAAGTTGGGGGGAACATTGAGACCCTGTTCTTGTCCACTTGAGTCGTCACTCATTGAAGACCATGCGGTTTTGAGCTCTCCTTTGCAATCTTGCATCAGATTTTTTTGTTCAACCGTTATCTTTGCACTTCCGACATTCTCTTTTGAATCGGTTTTAGACTTGAGTTTTGGTTTTTGTTTCTTCATTTTTTTGCGATTTTTGCTAACAGTTTTTAGTTTTTCTCTTGGTTGGAATCCATCTGATCGTTTTACTTGGTCTTTGATACTATCTTGTGCTTGGACATAGTATAGATATCCATTCTTTCCTGAGAAGTGAGGTGGTGGTCGGGAGTGTTCATTCTTAAACTCCTCCTTTTCTTTTTGTAGTCTCTCACGTCGTTCCCTCTCATCTTGTTTACGGATTCTCTTATGACTCTTATAGCATTTACGTTTAGGTTGGCTTCGAGGGATCTCTATTTGAACCTCCCTTCGTCTCAAGAGTAGGCGTGCCTTTCCTAACTCTTCCTCAGGGATTATCACATCATTATCAAAATCAGAGTCCCATCCATCTTCCTTATCAGCATCATTAGAGTAGATTCGAGTGTTAAATCCTCCACTGAGACTTCCTCTACATGCAGTGCTGTTGTGGATGCATCTTCATAGTACAAAACATCTAGAAGGTCACGTGGTTGTACCATTCGTATAGGAATAATGTCATATCCATCTGAGTCACAAAGTTGAATTGACATAAGTAAAGAACATGTCGATAATGTTGCAAGGACATGACTCCATTCTAGTGGATCAATTAAATGCTCAGGGAAGGGTTGTGGAATGTATGCCTCATCTGATACACTTCGATTACCCTTAAGTATCTTAGTGTTGAAATCCCTACATGAGGCTCCACACATCCACAGATCTTCTCGCCCATTTGACAATGTAACTCTTGAGCCCTCAGATAAAGCAGAATCAAACTCATCTATTGGTGACCTTGTTACATCACGATATGAGTGATTCTTTAGGCTGACCCTTGTGATGACAGAATCATGTCGGAGGTACAAATAATTGTATCCCCAATCTTGAATCATTTGAAATTGTCGCATGAATGGTCTATCCAATATCACTTCATAGTTTGGATGTTTTCCAAAATCCACTACTGCAAAGGTGTGCTCATATTCAATCCCACATGTGGTGACCAATATGTTCTCAAGCAGCCCAAGGGGATGTTCTAAGCTTCCATCGGCTAGCTGCAAGCGCATCTTGGTACTCCTAATAGCTGGTTTGTCCCACTTTTTCCAAATGGACCTTGTCACAATGCCCACTCCTGCACCACTATCAAGTATTGGAGTTGAAGCTACTTTTCGCACTTCTAATGGGAGGGTAGCATTTCCCTAATCATCCTCACAAAATTTTCCTACTTTGTTGATAGGAACTGGCATAACATGCTTTGTCTCAAGGTGTATAGTACAATGATAGTGACCCTTTTGTAGCAATACCTGCTCTGACAAACATGTGGCAATATCATTCCACAACTCAGGTCGAAGCTTTATCAAATCAAGCAAAGGTAAGGTACAAGCCATTGGTGCTGACAAAATAGCTTGCACGATACCCATATCCATCTCCTTTGTCAACCTTCTATGCATGGAGGGTATCCTCAAGGTTTGAGAACAGTTCTCATACTCCCCCAAATATGATGGTAAGGTTTTCATTGTATGCTTACTTCTAGGAGAAACAATTGTTTGAACTTCCTCTTGGATGCTTGGGCGTCTAAAGTTGTTTTCTGTGCTCCTGGTAAAATCCACCTCAGAGAATGGAGGTGAAATAATAGAGGACATATTCTCATTAACTTTCTCATGAACTACTGTCCACATCTCATTTGCCATGTCCTCGTTAGCATCAATAACTTCATCATTGCATGGGAAGGCAAGGCTAGGTGGTGGCAGAATACCTTCTTTCAATGGGGTGGCAATTGGTGCAGACTTCTCGCTATGAGATTGTGAGATGAGCTCACTTTTCATTTCCCAACTTGATGACACTTCTGGTATGGTTTCTAATGTTGACTTAAGAGAGGTTAGGCCCCGACGGATAGGTGGACGTGGTCCCTCAACAAGTATTGATTGAGCTTCCCTAATGAGTTGCTGATGTACAGCTAGATTGATCTTCTCCTCATGAGGGTTTGGGTATTCTTGAAGCTTCTTGGGTAGCTCAGATAAAGCTGCAATGCAACTTCTATGAGCATCAATGATGGCATCTAGAGTCTCGTTCACCTTATCCACAAAAACAAAACCCCCAGAACTATCCTCGGCCGTACTACTAGCCTCATCTTCACTAGGCCCAGGTTGAGGTTGATGCTCCTCATGCACTTCTTGGGATGTAAAAGCTTGATCCCTCATGTTTTGTTTAGAGACTTCTTGAGAACTAGTGGATGTACTTTTAGTTCGCTTGTTGCGGTTATTTTTCCTCCTAGTGGTCCTTTTTCTATTGGAATGTAGGGTCTTGTCCACTAGATTTGCCTTTGCATCCCTAGTTTGAGGTGTCTCATCAGTTTGCATTTCGGCATTTCGTGCCTGTGATCTAGTCATGACTCTAAGTGGCATGACATCCTCATTCTCTGATGAAGGTGGCGATGGAACTGCCCCTACAAAGTTGAGTGAGACCTTTGGTTGAGAGGTGCCTTCCTCATGTGTTTCAGTAAACAATCCTTTCGGAAGTGTTCTACACAACACCCTAGACAATATCTTTCAGTTGGTGGAAACTATGGTACTGTTGTATTGGATCGAGCTGCTTGCCTTGAGCGATGTGGACAATCACGAGCCCAATGGGGTTCTCCGCACTCATAACAGGGGCCCATTAGTTTGGCTTCTACTTTCCTTTGCGGCCATTGACCTGAGGGGCCTGGAGTCCTAGGTTGGTAGCCCGCCTAGCAACAGCAAAGAATTTTTTTCCCCTGGTTGAGCCTCCAATGCTTGGCTTGGATATGCGGGACTTTCAAAGAGATTTTCCTTGGATGAATATGATGCATATTCCTCCTCCACATAGCCTGGGTTTATTAAGTCTCTACACATATTTGAATTGTCGTAGTCAACAACCCTCATAGGAGCAGTCCCAAGAGCAGGAGGTTGAGCTCCAAGAACAGGTCGTGCTTGCTCTTGTGCCATCAGTGGCTTACGTTCAAACTTAGTATACTGTTGATGCATTTGTGGAGCCACTCCACCCCTTTGCTGCTCACGCTCCTGTCTCATTCTTGCAATGCGAGTACATTCCTGTGTGGTGTGGGTAAAGTTCCAAGCATAGGCCTGGCACCACTTCTTTGTGGGTTGGTTTGTGACTAGAGGAGAAAAGGTATTACATTCTTTGGTTTTATGGTTATCGCCACATGCTCCACAAAGATGAGGACCTGTAGGTAGTACACTCCTCATTCGCTGTTGCTGTTGTTGTGGCTGCATGGGTGGGTGATAGGTTTGTCCCAATCTCCTTAGTACTAGGTTAGCTATCTGGTCTGGATTTACTAGCACACTAGACCCTGAACTTTGGTCATCACCCCACTGATCCCTAGGTTGCACCTTAGGGCCAGAACCATCTTGGAATTTGAAGTTATCTGTGAAATACATAGCATCATGGCAACACTCATTGAAATTTGTATGCTTCTTTGCATAGAGATGTGTGTGCAGTGTTGAATTTTTGAGTCCTTTTAAGAAGAGAGAAGTTAATCGACTCTGGGTGGGCTTCTCATCTTCTGGGCAACAATTAATGTACTGCTTCATCCTATTTACACAGTCTCTAACACTCTCAGTCTCCCCTTGCTTGAAAGAGTAGATGTTTGCTACCGTGTCATGTTGAATCCCCATCAAGGAAAAAGCAGCAACAATGAATCTCTCTTCCAGAACTCGTAAAGAAGATTTGTCTGAAGTCTCTAGTGCCTGAAACCAAGCAAGGGCCTTTCCCTCAAGAGTGAGCCCAAATCCTTCAATTTGTGTATGCTTGTCAGTCACTTGCTCAGCTCGAACTGCTTGCCTAAATGCTGCTACATGGTCATATGGATCTCCCGACCCTTCATACTTCTTTACCAGTTTCTGAAGAGTTGATGGCCTTACTTGTCTTGAATACTCATCATAGGGCCTACGGCCTCTCACTCTCAGTGGGAATTGTTCCTCTCTTTGGTAAGATGGTCCACATGCATCCCAAATTGGTGTGGGTTCCCTATTACCTGCCTCACCCACCCCCTCCAAAAATCTTGTTACCCGCATTTCAGGAGGTGCATTTATGGGAGGCCGAGTTGGCTCCCCTACCCTCCGATTGTCATAGCGAGAGAAACGTTGTTGTGGTGTGATCTGTGGTCGCACTTTTGGTGTAGGATAATATCTTGGTGCTAGAGTTGGGCTACTTGCAGTGGTCCACTTAGATGTTGAGGGTCCCTCTCTAATGAACTCTCGTAGGGGAGGAGTAGTAGTTTCTCCAAGAAAGGCTATGAGCACGGCACAAGAGATAGCCAAATTTAATGGGGAGCAGTTTTACACATGGCAAACAAAAACCATGTATTTGCTCATGAGGAAAAATCTGTGGGGGCTAGTTGAAGGAAGAGATGAATGCCCACAGGTGAGAGGGGAAAATGAGTGGAAGAGCAGGAATGAGAAATCATTAGGACTTATCGCACTCAGTTTAAATGATGAAATCATTCATCACATCATAGGGATACAATGGGCAAAAGATGCATGGGATGAACTCAATAAATTATTTGGCACTCAAGCAAAAAATTCAAAGATAAATCTGTTAATGCAATTCTACAAACTGGATATGAAGGAAAATGAACCTTTAATCACACACTTGAACAAATATAAAAGCATTAAGCAACAATTGGCAGCCATTGGCAAAAAGGTAGAAGATGGTGAGGCACTAGCAGTGCTTCTGAAGAGTGTGGACAAAGGTGAATATGAAAACATTGTAGCAACATTAAAGAATGTACCTGAATTGAAGCTGCACGAGATAGAAGGAGCTCTACTAGAGCAAGAGACGAAAGTCAAAGAGAAGAAATGGCTGGACTCAACAGCTGGAGAGGAAAAAGCATTCTTCACTCGAGGAGGATTCTCTCAAGGACGAGGACAAGGAAGAGGAAGAGGCAGAGTAGGAGGAAGGACCTTCACTTGCCACAACTGTGGACACATGGCAAGAGACTGCTACAACAAACCCAGTGGAGAAGAAACGACATCGGCAAACTTCATGGAGGCTCCTAATACGGAAGCGGAGTCATATCATCTTTTGTGAGAGAGAGAGAGAGAGAGAGAAACCCCACAACCCAATGTAACCTGCCCCAACAGAGTAAAACCACCTCTGAGCCACCGATGATGTAGGCCATGTGGTAGATGTATGTGTGAGCACTTTAGTCAAGGTCACAGGCGCTTGTTGTAGCCTTGGACACATAGAGACAGAGAGAGTGTGTCAAGGACTATGAGTTTAGGGACTTGAGGCACTGGTTTTGCAGACTACCAAGTAAGAGGGAAACGTGATAGCTTATTCACTTGAGGGGAGGTGTTGAAATATATAAGTGAATAGGGTGTGTGCGGGAACAAGCCCTTGGCAAGAGGCTGGAAAAGAGAATTTGTAAATGTGAGAGAAGCTATGAAAAGGTGAGAAGTATCTACTAAGAGAGAATAAAAGGTAGCATGAGAAGATTTAGGAGGTGTGGAGTTATTCTGGGAAGAGGTGGAGAGAATCAAGCAAAAGAGGTGGAGTGAATGAAGGAGAGATCAGTGGGATTAGATGCTTGGATGTAAACTCTATAAATTGAGGCATTGGCCTAATGAGAATTTGCTGGTTTTTGATTATCCATGCCTACATTAAGCTATCACTTAATTGATCACTAATCATATCTTAGTTATCGTCTAATCTCTTTTCTAATGATGTTGATTCTAGCATTTGATCCACCATAGCTCATTACATTGCTGCAAATTTAACAATACCATATGGAGATGGAGGTTGTTCAAGTTAGAGGTGTATAGATGATTGGCAGTTTGCCACTCCTGAGATTTCATGAGCAACATTTGTGGCTATGCCATTGCTGTAACCTCCTACTGCTGGCGGTAAATGTAATTGGTCATTTGGGTGATGAGCTCGCGGGCCATGTGAGAGAAGCCCTGGGCAAAGTTTGGGACTTCCCCATGTGCAACATGGGCACTTTCTGTGTATGCTTCACACTGGATCTGAAGCTGCTAGTCCTGGTCCAACGAACAGTCTCTAGATCGTTAAAATGGGAGGAGTGAGGAGAGGATGGGTCTGCATCTGAGTAGTGAGGGGGGAAATCTTTTGATCCTTTCGGGGGCAAGGTTCAAAAAGATTCTCCACGAGAAAATCCTATTTCTGTGCCTCCTCCTCAGCAGTGGCCTTTTGTTTTGCGTCTTCAACTTCTTGCTCTTCTGGGGTAGGGCCTTGGCTGGGCTGTGGGGGAATGGGCTCTTTGCCTTTGGGTTTAGGGTGATGGCACTTTGTCGGTGATGATTGGGGTGGAGGAAGAGAAATGGGGATTGCGTCCAACCCACTAAATTGTATGACCTTGGGAAGCTCCTCCCACCTTGTAGCATGGTAGAGGAATTTTGTGAGGAGGGTTGCGGTTGCGAGCTTTCCTTTGAGGGTTCAAGCAAATGGCATGCAACTCTTTGTGTAAATACTCTGCCCAATGCATAGGCATCCCTTGGCAAATTTTGGCCAATGTGGATAGGCTGTAGTGGCTAAACCTGTCAGTCCACTTGGTAGTCAATAAATATGAAAGGGCCTATGCTAGCATCGCTAGATCCTCCTGGGTGATGTTACTCCATTTGTGGTTATGCCCTTGTAAGTGCCTTTCGTCAACCACACGGGGCATTGGTAAGCCTCACATATGGTTGGTCAAGTCAGAGGAGATGGAGAGCTTCTCTGATGAGGTCCACGCTGAGATGAATTGTTTGTCTCGCTGCTTCCCCACATTGTCTAACACCTCTCCTATTTGCTGGTTGGCATCATAAGTCTCTGTAAAATATAAACAATTGTAGAGGCGGGTCCCCATGGCTCCATGGTAGGTAGGCCTCTGAGCCCCAGCTACTCTAGGCGGGTTGTATGGGGCAGGATTCGCTGCAATGGCCCTGTAGCATGGCCTAGTGAAGCACAATAGCTAATGCTCTACATTATGATTTTTCTTCATGAGTGAGTGGACTGTATGTCCACTGACCTGCTTCATCGGCAAGTGATAACTGATCCGGTGGGCAGCCGTACTCTTCAAAGCGTCCCCCCCCCTCATTGAGCACTCCTTCTTGGGGGTGGGGTGGTGGAGGACCTCTAAGGAGGAGTCGGATGTGTCAACCATGCATGAGGGAGGATGGTACAAATGGAAAGCTTGAGGAAACAATTGGCAAGAGTTCGAGTAGGCTGAAAGCTGAAAGTGAGGAAATGAGGGGGTGGAGCCCATGTATATAGTTTTCAAGAAGGACACGGCTATGTCAACCTGAATGGTATAGGCATGGTAACCTTAACGGTATGGGCTTCTTGTGGTAAGGCCATACCATGTGGGTCTTTGTTTGGTGCAAGCATGGCATCTATTTGGAATGAGTGTACCAATTGGTGTGTTGAGGGTGGAACGGGCGTGGTAGATGGAGCTGATTAACGGAACGGCTGTGGCAACTCTGAAGGGGACTGGTATGGTCGTGGCACTTCATGTGGGGGTTTGTACGACCATGGTATCTGGAATGTTGAATGGTACGGCCGTGGAAAATTTGGTACGACTGTGGCAACGCTGAAGTTCTAAATGGTCCAACCGTTGGAAAAGGTGGAGGTGAATGGTACGGCTATGGCAATTTGTTTTTTGAGGGCACCCTGAATCAGGTTTTGCACTTGTAGAGCCTATGCTACCAGCACCCCATTGTGGGTTTTGTACTGACTACATGCTCGATTCGCCAAATGGAGGAGTCAGTTCCAATTAGGTGATGGTGAGGTTGGGATTTGCTTGGGGATTTTAGAGGCTCGTGTGATAAGGGGGTACCTGAAGCTAGAGAGGTTGATGGTTGATTGAGAGTACTTCAAGGTAGCCTGACAATAATGGGTGGAGGAGTAGCTAATGTTGAGGGTATATCATTAGGATGGATTGTTGGCTACGGTTGGGGGGTTATAGTGTCGTCACGTGAAGCTTTTTCTTCCCTTTCACCTATACAGCCTTTGTGGCGCGGAGGCCACTTTGGGTTTCCATTGAAGGGTGGGTGATTGCGGAGTGACAGGAGTCAGGAGTTGATGTCATGGGTGGTGATTTGGGGATCCAAATGTGGCGATTACCCTCATAGAAATGTTGGGCCAGTAGTAGAGGTTTTGGGATCCACCTGAAGATTGTTTTTGGGCAAGGTTGAAGTTGTCATTGAAGATAGTTGTTCCTTGCAGAGCGTTTTTGCCTGCATTTGTCATGTACCCTGTGGACTTGTGGTTGTCAAATTGGTTGCCTATGAGGGGGACGGGGAGTTCGAGTGCCAACGTATGAGGATGAGAGTTGGATTGTTAGGGGATCCACAAAGTAGAAGTGCCTTCATAATAGCCTTGCACGATCAGGAGCCTTTTAGGTACCCATAGTTGAGAAGGCGTGCCTTGTGTTAGTGTGGTTAGTTTTTTGTTGGGGGTCAGCAGAGCTGAGGGGGTTTTTAAGATGTGGGATTGGGCTGCTACCGAGAGTGGGGTAGTGGGGAGGATGTGAGAGGCCGTGGGGTGTTTGCAGTGATGAGCAACCTCTTTTTGAGTGGGATAGATTTGTGGGGGTGTGAGGATGGAATGATGGTGGTGAGAGGAGGAATGACTTCATGGCATGGGAGAGTAGCAGGTACAAGTTCTTTGTCCCTGTCATGAGGATAATAACTTGGCCGGAGGCCAGTTGTAGGGTAGCCATCCTTGCATCCCAGTAAATGTTGCACTAGTTGTGTCCCATCCAACCCTGTCCGAGGAGTATCTCTTCGCACATTGTTCCTGCAAGCATCACATAAAACTTCCCTTCCAAGGGATTATTTCCAATGTGGAAAAAAAGTGTGACTATGCCTAAGCAGTGAATTGCTTGACACACCACTGTAGGAAGTTATATAGGCCCAGAGTGCTACCGCCAGCAACTTTTGTTTGGAATCGTTGCGGCTAGCCTCATCAGTTTTGGTGAGAATGGCACACAAAACCTTGTTAGTGCTTTCAACTTGACCATTAGCTTGTGGGTAATATGGGGAGGGCTTTCTATGAGTGACAAGGAATTCTTGTAAGAGGAATTGGATTACCTCATTGATGAAACACATCCATTATTTCTCACAAGCTCTAGGGGGAAACTGAAGCGTGTGATGAGACTAACTCATATAGGAATTTTGTAGTCGATCACACATCAACTTTATGAGAGTGCAATAGTCTGTGGCAACGATTATATATCAAGCTTGAGTGTATTTGGTTGCATGACTAATGGTCCCAAATGAAATCAATGCCCCACTTTTCAAATGGTTGCAAGAGCACAACAAGGTTTAGGGGCATCCTGTCCTTAAAAGTGGCTACCACACACATTGGTATTCATCGCATCGCTTTGATGTATTCTGATGCATCAACCATTAAGGTGGGCTACCATAACCCAGATGTGAGGACTTTGCATGCAATGATATGTGTTGCAAAGAGCCCCACGGTACAAGTAGAGTGAGATTGTTTTAGAAGGAAGACATATTCGTCTTCATGGACACAGTGTCTACTGGTAGAGTTGGCCTGCAATAAGTTTGTAGGGGGCTACTTGTTTAGTTAGGCGTCAGGCACATTCCTTATTTATTAGGAGGGGTCCACTGGTAAGCCATTAGCTAGAAATTGTGCTACCTCCTCACCCCATTGGTGATTCTTCCTATTGTATAGGGCTTGTTTACCACGTATAGAAGAGCTTGATGGTCTACGAAAAAGATAAATTTGGTCGCTCTAGAAGATAATGGCAAAACTTTTTCATGATGGTGTAGAGCATGGCCAACCCTTCTCTTTCAGTTGTGGTATAATTTCTCTCGGCCTCATTTAGTTCACAGCTAGCAAAGCTGATGGAAAAATCCATCTTGTGTTCACTAGGTTGGGCCAGAACACATCCCCAAAAAGCAAAGGTGGAGGCGTCGATGTGGACATGAAAGATAATGTCCTAGTTGGGGGACTTGAGAAGAATAGGAGCACTAGTAGCTAGGGATTTCTTGAGAGTCGTATAAGCATGTTGGCAATCCTCCGTCCACTTAAAAAGGATCAAGAGTTCGTAAAGAGGTCGCGCTATATCAACATACATAAAAATGAATCACCCCTCGATAGTAGCTAGCATGTCCCATGAAATGCTGGACTCCTTTAAAGTTGGTGGGTGGGGGAAGTTCAAGGATGACCCGCACTTTGTTATCGTTCATGGAGATTCCTTGTCGAGAGATAATGTGTCCCAGGATGACTCCATGCCTAACCCAAAACTAGCATTTTAGTGGGTTTAATGAAATGTGATATAGCCTGCATCTTTCTAACACCTTATGTAAACAATCAAGTTGTGCCTTCCATGAGGAGTTGACACAAAGGTCATGTACCTTCCATGTGCGTAGGTTGATCTTCACTGTCTAATCTTTCCTTCGAATATAGATATGGTTGGTATCCCAGTCATGAATTATTTTGGTTTCTCTCATGAAAGGTCGCCCAAGGATGCAGTTGTATTGAAACTGGTTGTTGACGTCCAAAGTTCATCACCACAAAGGTGTGGGGGAAGGTAGTTCCAAGGATCTTTATTTTCAAATCCTTCAATAGACCAATGGATCTGGCTATGGCTCCGTCAGTGAGTTTGACTAGTAATATTGTATCATCCACCATGGCGGGTGCTCACCATTGTTTCCTACATTGTTTAGTAACAATGCTCACTCTTGCTTCCCCATCTCCAGGATTGCTATAACCTGGAGATCGTTGATGTTTATCAGCAATGTTGCATTTGAGTTCATTTCCTTCAAAACATTGTCTGAGCTTATTTACTCAAACTATGGGGATGCTAGTGATCTTGTGGGGTTCAATAAGCTTGTCTTCCTCTGACTCATTAGAGCTGTTCTGCTCTTTGGATTCTTGCTTGCCTATCCCGAGGCATCCCTCCATCCAATCTTTCAGATCTTTCCATAAGCTTGGGCTACCTTGAAGCAAGGTGCTAATGGGAATTTGGATCTGAGAAGAGAGACCATCAATGTCTCTAGGAGGAGAGGATGTTTTGTGAGGAAGGTCGCCTTGGATTAACCTTAAGCTCTTATGTGTATATGATATTTGCATGGAGATTTCTATGGCCATTATTTTAAGATGGTCATCCCCAAGGTTTTTGAGATATTCGGCTACCCGATTTCCCTGGTGGGGGTTAGTTGTTGCAGAAGTGGGTGCTATTGCTTGTCTTGGCCTATATGGGAGTGACGAGTCTGGGAGCTCTCAGTATATACTTGAGCTTCTTGAGTGGGTCTCATGTTGGAGACCAAAGGTCATGGATCAAGGTAAGCAGTAGGAGGCTCATCTTCTATTTGAGCTTTGGAGTCCCTGACCAATTCTTAGGTTGTTAGGAGTCTTTCCATATCCTCTATGGGGTTAGGGTATTCCGCAAAGCTTTTTAGAGAACTGGTTAGCATAACCAGTTCCATGGCTCGGGTGGCTAAGCGTAGTAGATCTTCCTCGTCTAATGAAGAGATTGATGCATGTTTAGTCATGCCATCTTCCAAATCATTCTTGATAACTACCCGGCTATCTCCTTTGCCGATTTTTGTGGCTTTCTTTCTTGAGCGTTTAGTTGCTTGTGTTTGTTTACGAGCATTCTTTGAGGATAAAACCTTTTCTTGTCCCTGATCTCATGACGTTAATGCCTCTGCTGGTAGCATGAGTAGTGGCCCTCTTTCTATTTTGCAATTTGGTTAACGATGTTGAGAGGGACTGTGTGGATGAAGTTGTCTCTTACACTCAGTAGGTTAATGCTGGTGCTAGGATTAACTTCACGAGCCTTCCCTGTTGTTATAGGTCTTAGCAGACAATCCTTATACATATGGTCTATCCCACACCCAACGCATAAAGGGGTTAACATGAAAGTGCCTATATAGGTACTTACCATTGCTTTCTTAATTGGACACCCAGCCACTCGGTGAGGTCCTGCACAATGATATCATTGCATGGGTGGTCATTTCACTATTGTATTCATGTCTCAGTCCCATTGTAAGGTCCCTCCCAAGCCACGTATATATGTGTCTCTTTTAATATAGATTTCAATAAAGAAAGAGAGTGTACTTAGAGAAGAGTGAGACAATAACGCTAGAAACATTAGGAAAGTGTTAGAATAAAAATATTAACTCCAAAAATCCTAAAAGAAATAAGAACATAAGAATAGTTCTATTAAGAGATAAGTATTCCCAAAAATATAATTTCGAGTTTAGGTGATAAGAGATCATATTTAGAGTAATTTTACACATTTAGAGTCCATGCATACTAAAAATGTGGAAAAATAACGCGTTTCTAAAGATGGCACGTTTGTGGCTATATACGGACGTTTTTACCTATTCTGCCCATGTCAGCTTGTAGACCGAATGCCTTCCCGTTCTTTTGAGTGGCTACATGATTATATTCTGAGTTTTTATCAGAGAGTTATGGCTGAAACAATTTGCTGTTTTTGTCAGGGTCTCTACACAGAGAAAACTGTGAGAAGGCAGCAAGTAGCCTCAAGGTAATCCTAGAGTTTGAGATGCATATATCCCTTCATTCTTATCTAATATCTCAGAAAAGAAGCTTAGATTGCTATAGTTTTTCGAAGGAAGAGACTAAAACTCCATAGCTTTTCTTTTAGAGAAAGAATAGTATCCCGTAGCCTTGTAAGAGAAGAAGGCTATTTTGCCATAGACCTTAGAAAGAGAGAAGAATCACAGTATGAGTAAGAGGAGATAAAGCTTGGAGATTATTGGATGATTTCAATCAAAAGACAAGGTATTAGAAAACTCTATTCTCATATGTCAAGCTCTAAAGCTCTTGTTAACAAGCAAGGACAACGATAAACGACAAATTTCTATAAGGTATATACATATTTTGTTTTTCATTTACATATCATTCTTAGGGGTTGAGGTATGGCCCTGGCTTCTCTATTAATTGTTAATGATCATTTATTTGATTGATTGATTTACTATTTAAAGTTTGTATTCTTTTAAGCAATAGCATATGCCTTAATAAAGAATGTCTTATCGCAATCTCAAGTTGAAATGCTAAAATCTTTGTGAAAAAGATTGTTTTCTTAAAGAAGGTGACATGGATCCTAGTCATATGGTTTAGTGAGTAAATGGATTGTTATCTTGGTTAAATTAAGGTACAGGTATAACTTCTCCCTGCCTTGACGCTGCCCCGTTCTTGTGCTTGTGTAGCCGGACGGCGGAGACGTTAGTAAGGCCCGGAGTTGGCCCATGGTATCCCTCATACCATTAGGAGAATGAGGTTTGCCGATTGAGGCAAGTGATTGTGATGATGCTGCCTAGTTCTGAGGGCCCAGGCTAGTGCGGTGAATTAGCCCACCCTAGTGCGCAGACATCCCTCTGAGGGACGGGAGGATCGAGCGATGGAGCCTGAGAGGGCGACAGGCCGGCTTGAGTCCTCGCCAGCGCGGCGGCCGACGATGAGGTGTATGGTCCCATAGGGTTTTGCCCAGCATGTGGAGGCTGGAAGGCCGAATTCTAGATCATCGATGGTATAAAGGAAAAGAATAAGAGAGCCGATTCGGCTTGTATGAAATTGATCAATTCATGTTTAACTTTGTTTTTATAAATCTTGTCTTTGGTATGATTGTATTGTAGAAAAAGGCTGTTTTAACAAACCTTGTGAAAAGGGTCTTAATTAAGGAACATGTTTGTTTATGTCAAACAGTGTGGTAGGATTAATTAGAAAACAAATTGACGCGTGAGTAGGGTGGAAAGTGGGAGGATGGAATGCCCCGCGACGGCACCATCCTACGCGGGTGGACCCGATTAGTCGGGTAGCTTTCCAACAGATTAAGTGAAAGCCCTGCACTAGATAATTAGGTTCTTGGGTAACTCTATTCTAGAAGACTAGGTCAACGGCTGTGCCTTGCATGGATGAGGAAAAAAGCGTTGCCTCTAGAAATCAAGTCTAGTAGTTGCCCAATTTATGATAAATTATCCTATGGAAGACCACGCTCCCCCTGCGGGATAGAATTGGGTCTTACCTATGAATCGTATCCTTGAATCTCTACATGGTCAAGGTGTCGATGAGTAGGAAATTTTCTCCAAGATAAGACTTAGTGGACTATCTTAAGTGTTTCCCCTATTTGTAGAAGGGGGGGAACCTTACAAGTGGTATCAGAGCCGATCTTAGTTCCTAGGATTTGTTTTTCAAAGGTTAACTATATCAAGGGATTAAAACAAGTGATTGTTTATCATATGAGGATGAATCAATCATCTCTACTGGCCATAGAAGTGACTTGAATATCCTCATATGTTGAGACAATCATCTTATGAAATTGTGCTTGTATCTTGGGGGTGCACACACAAGATATTTGTACAATAAATTTGAGAAATAAGATTGGGGAGAAAACCTTTTGTGAGGAAAAACATAGGTTGATCAAATTAAGAAACTAGTGAGAGACTGAATGACTAGAACGATAGATCGAAACTTTGTTTAGAGACATTTTCAGGATATATCTCATTAACTTGCATATTACAAATTATTAAGATTATAACTCCATTAAGGTTTAAATAGTTGACGTGTGAATGCCATATCCATTGGATGCTTTACACTAGGACGATCATCCAAGATCTAGAACCCATCTCAGACAAACATGGGTCTAACTTGGAATGTGTAATTTCCAGAGGATCATGCTCTTAGATGTGTTAATCCCAAGATACTAGGTGTGTAATTTTCAGAAAACTAATCATCTCAGATATGTCAATCCTGATAATCTTTGGATGTGTCAATCCCAAGGCACCAGATGTGTAATTCTCAAAAAATGAAGATCTCAGATGTATTAATCCTGACTGCCTTCAAATGTGGTGCTATGATAAGTATTTGATAGTTTTGAACTTTTAATGGATACAATGAAAGAAGCAAGTTCACCCTTGCTCGTCTAAAAATCGTAAGAAATGCCGAATTAGTTGGAAGCACTGTTGTCAATCTAACCACTGGAACTAGAATCGGTTATATTATATGAAATGCCATGAAATTACACCTTCGTGAAAAGGTTTTGTCTTCTAGGATTTCGATAGAATAAAATGAATGAATTTTTGGAGCTAACCCAAGAAAGGAAGACCCTAAAAGAATACCACCAAACTTTTGTTGAACTTCTCCGATTTGCTCCAGAGATGGATGAGGTAACTCTTCTCCATCGATTCATTTGGAAGCTTAATCTACCTTTGAATAACCTCATCAAGAATATAAAACCATCCTCTATTTTAGAAGCTATAATTATAACCAGAGACTATGATAAAGTTTTTTTTTTAGAAAGTGTCAAGAAGGACAAGTCCTTCCATGTTAATCAAGAAGAGGTCTCCTAATTCAAGAGGAACGTCAAGCCTACCCTTGGTTACAAGGAATCATGAGCTAGAGCAAAAATTAGGCCAAGAAATAGAGATAGTTATGTTAAAGATAACCGAATTCAACAAGTATTTCTATGAGTAAATAGAAGAGGATTGGTAGTGCAAGATTTATGTGAAGTAATGTGCATGATGAATAGAGGTATTCTACAAGACGATACTAAGATTATGAAATTGCTATCATAGGTTAGATTGCGTAAAGGATTGATTCTCTTACGTTTTTCATGATAATTTGTTAAGTACCATACTGCATGGGGATATAGAATAAGGAATTCGACGGTTTATATCATATGAGAGGTATATGGATACATGAAATTAGGATAATAAGACCAATTAACTTTAGAATAATAAAGACCTTTTGGAGGCACAATAAAACGAGCCAATCACATGAAATAAACGAATCTTTAAGAACAATATTTAGATAAAAGAAGATTTTTACCTAGTGGGGACACCACTTTGAAAGAGACAGGAGGATTTACTTAGATACTACCCTGGCTCGCGAGATGAGGACATCTCGAATCTTTTAAGTGGGGGAGATTGTAAGGTCCCTCCCAAGCCACGTATATACGTGTCTCTTTTAATATAGATTTCAATAAAGAAAGAGAGTATACTTAGAGAAGAGTGAGACAATAAGTCTAGAAACATTAGGAAAGTGTTAGAATAAAAATATTAACTCCAAAAATCCTAAAAGAAATAAGAACATAAGAATAGTTCTATTAAGAGATAAGTATTCCCAAAAATAGAATTTCGAGTTTAGGTGATAAGAGATCATATTTAGAGTAATTTTACACATTTAGAGTCCATGCATACTAAAAATATGAAAAAATAACGCGTTTCTAAAGATGGCGCGTTTGTGGCTATATACGGACGTTTTTACCTATTCTGCCCATGTTAGCTTGTAGACCGAATGCCTTCCCGTTCTTTTGAGTGGTTACATGACTATATTCTGAGTTTTTATCAAAGAGTTATGGCCGAAACAATTTGCTGTTTCTGTCAGGGTCTCTACACACAGAAAACTGTGAGAAGGCAGCAAGTAGCCTCAAGGTAATCCTAGAGTTTGAGATGCATATATCCCTTCATTCTTATCTAATATCTCAGAAAAGAAGCTTAGATTGCTATAGTTTTTCGAAGAAAGAGACTAAAACTCCATAGCTTTTCTTTTAGAGAAAGAATAGTATCCCGTAGCCCTGTAAGAGAAGAAGGCTATTTTGCCATAGACCTTAGAAAGAGAGAAGAATCACAGTATGAGTAAGAGGAGATAAAGCTTGGAGATTATTGGATGATTTCAATCAAAAGACAAGGTATTAGAAGACTCTATTCTCATATGTCAAGCTCTAAAGCTCTTGTTAACAAGCAAGGACAACGATAAACGACAAATTTCTATAAGGTATATACATTTTTTGTTTTTCATTTACATATCATTCTTAGGGGTTGAGGTATGGCCCTGGCTTCTCTATTAATTATTAATGATGATTTATTTGATTGATTGATTTACTATTTAAAGTTTGTATTCTTTTAAGCAATAGCATATGCCTTAATAAAGAATGTCTTATCGCAATCTCAAGTTAAAATGCTAAAATCTTTGTGAAAAAGATTGTTTTCTTAAAAAAGGTGACATGGATCCTAGTCATATGGTTTAGTGAGTAAATGGATTGTTATCTTGGTTAAATTAAGGTACAGGTATAACTTCTTCTGCCTTGACGCTGCCCCGTTCTTGTGCTTGTGTAGCCGGACGGCGGAGACGTTAGTAAGGCCCGGAGTTGGCCCATGGTATCCCTCATACCATTGGGAGAATGAGGTTTGCCGATTGAGGCAAGTGATTGTGATGATGCTGCCTAGTTCTGAGGGCCCAGGCTAGTGCGGTGAATTAGCCCACCCTAGTGCGCAGACATCCCTCTGAGGGGCGGGAGGATCGAGCGATGGAGCCTAAGAGGGCGACAGGCCGGCTTGAGTCCTCGCCAGCGCGGCGGCCGACGATGAGGTGTATGGTCCCATAGGGTTTTGCCCAGCATGTGGAGGCTGGAAGGCCGAATTCTAGATCATCGGCGGTATAAAGGAAAAGAATAAGAGAGCCGATTCGGCTTGTATGAAATTGATCAATTCATGTTTAACTTTGTTTTTATAAATCTTGTCTTTGGTATGATTGTATTGTAGAAAAAGGCTGTTTTAACAAACCTTGTGAAAAGGGTCTTAATTAAGGAACATGTTTGTTTATGTCAAACAGTGTGGTAGGATTAATTAGAAAACAAATTGTTTATGTCAAACAGTGTGGTAGGATTAATTAGAAAACAAATTAACGCGTGAGTAGGGTGGAAAGTGGGAGGATGGAATGCCCCGCGAGACGGCACCATCCTACGGACGGGTGGACCCGATTAGTCGGGTAGCTTTCCAACAGATTAAGTGAAAGCCCTACACTAGATAATTAGGTTCTTGGGTAACTCTATTCTAGAAGACTAGGTCAACGGCTGTGCCTTGCATGGATGAGGAAAAAAGCGTTGCCTCTAGAAATCAAGTCTAGTAGTTGCCCAATTTATGACAAATTATCCTATGGAAGACCACGCTCCCCCTGTGGGATAGAACTGGGTCTTATCTATGAATCGTATCCTTGAATCTCTACATGGTCAAGGTGTCGATGAGTAGGAAATTTTCTCCAAGATAAGACTTAGTGGACTATCTTAAGCGTTTCCCCTATTTGTAGAAGGGGGGAACCTTACACCCATGGCATTGGGGATGCTAAGTACAGTGGGTACATTTGGTCACCCTCCATCACGTAGTGGCTTAGAATTTGGGAGGGTGGATTGGTTGGCTCTAGAGGCTCATAGGTAGGACCTTCAAGAATTTCACCCTCGTCCCCTTCTTCAAAGATTTCTATTAGGGTTAGCTGATGACGAACATGTGTCACTTGTGGCAATGGGGGTTGATGTGGGAGAACTAGGGGTGGTAAGGGCATTTCAGTACCCTAAGATCTCCCCTTTTGGCCACTTCTTAGCTTGGTTGAGGTACGTTGTGAAGAGAAGGTGTTGGTGGCAAAGCCAACAATTGCCTTGGGTTTGTAGGCAGGGCTTGCGGTAGAGCGCGGGCTTGAGCATCCCTTTGCTGATAGTCGTTCGCGACTTTGTGATTGCCACATCTAGAAATATGTGCAATAGAGGGTGGGACGGGTTCACAAATGTGAAAACTTCATGATGGTATGGTTAGCGCGATAGATCGGGCACCATACTAGCTCCCTCTTTGGATAGAGATGGGGTTGGCCAACCCGGCCGGTTATCCAATGTTGGGTCGTTTGCTGCATTAATGTAGCAAACCCCCTGTGAACTTGTTGTCCAGAAGTGGACTCCTTGCTCTTTTCTTTAGATTTAGTGCTGGTGGCCTTGAATGAGGCTTCTGATATATCCTCATGGAGTTCTTGGGAATGTGTTTCCTTGAAGTATGTGCCAAGGCATACAAGGAACTATGTAGGGGTATGTCATCCAAACCTTTCGAAAATCTCCCTATCAACCTTTCATCAGAGAACTTGTCTCTGGCGCTATAGAGTAGGAGTGGAGATATCTGACTGTGTTGATATAATTCTCAGATTATTTCACCATCCTTTTGTCTAACGTTGTGCAGCTCCTCAATAGGACTCCACCTAGTCCCTTGATGAGAATATCCTACCTTGAAGGCCTCTTTAAAGGCTTCGAAGGTGGCCTTGTCCTTAGTTTTTCAAGGACCTAAACCATTTGGCCATCTTTACCATCTTGGATGAGGCTAAAGGCACTCACCTTAACTTGATCTTCCACATGACCAAAGGCTTCATAGATTTGGTTGAACATCTCTACCATTTGGCCATCTTTACCATCTTGGGTGAGGCTAAAGGCACTCACCTTAACTTGATCTTCCACATGGCCAAAGGCTTTATAGATTTGGTTGAACATCTCTAAGTGTGGGATGGGGTCCTTAGTCCCATCGAATTACGTGATTAACTTTGAGATGTTTGCGGGTTTGTTCCAGTCTAATCTGGGTCCTGGTGCTAGTTGAGAGCCGGGGTTGGGGGCGTGATGCTCGCGGCCACCCCCTCCCTATTTCCATGGTTGATCTTAACATTTCTAGTGTTAGCCCTGCAATGGCTAGAGTGGGTGCTGGTTGGGGAATGACTGGTGGAGGAGTGCGGCCAGGCTAGTAATAGACCATTGGAGGCCCTTGTCTCATCGGCGGTGGGTTGGGTTGTGCCCCGTGTGGCCCCATGTGGTATCTAGGGTATGCTCCTTATGGTGTGGGTGCTATTGATATACAGGTGGACTGGGCTGATGTGAAGGGGCTGGGTAGGCACTTTCTCTCTAGTATGATGTTTTTAGCCCTTAGGAAGATGCATCTGGCCCTGGTTTTACTATGGGTCTTTGGGTGCTAAATGAATCGACCACACCTGAGATAGGCATGGCTCACCAGATTGGTGGGTGAATTTGGGTCTCATGGCTCTCACTTTGCCCATTTTTTGCTCTAGGATCTAGAGACGTTGTGAGCTCTCTTGTTGGTGTTCCATACCTCTTGCCCTAGGTCATGGCTCTTCAAACTGTGTGTTTTCCAAAATAAAGTTGTGAAGCCTCGAAGAAAGGCTTCTCTATAAATGTGTGGGAGAGGTAGGGTCTTGCTCCTGGATTGGTGGTCTATCCATACACTGAGCTTTAGCTTCTCTTTTTTTGAAGTCAAGAGTTTCTAGTCTTGTGTGGGATGGTCTTTGCTCTCACTGGTGCTATCAACAAAGACGAGCATCGTTTGGCTCCAAGTGCTATTGAATGATGGGGCTGACCTTATGATGGGCGAGGGAGCGTCGGGAGAGTTTATGTCATCAAACAGAGGGTTGTTTCGCACCAATTTACCCAAATGTAGGTGCATGAATGTGAGGAACTACTGTGCATAACCTATATTTTTTAAATTTATATATATATATATTTTGGGAAATGGTATGGCTGTACGCTTTGAAGGGAATGGACGTACGCTTTTGAAGGGAACGAACGTACGCTTCTCAAGAAGAAGATGGCACGGGCATATGCTTTCGGAAAGACACATGCATGGCTTTAGAATGTTACAAGCATGCGCTTTTGGATGGAGAAGTTACGAGTGTGGCAAGTAGATGGTACGGGTGTGGCACAAATGGCACGGACATACGCTTGTTGGAGTCAGGGCAAAAGAGAATGACATAGGCAACACAAAAATGACACGTGCATGGAAGTTGAAGGGAATACATTGGAATGGGTGTACTCTTTGGGAAGGAACAACCGTGGCACAAATGGAAAGGCCATGGCACTATCAGTTTTCAAAGAATTTAATGTTGTAGGTTTGACTACCACCTATAATATTCTCTGATAGAGCAGCTATACCCCTTGGTTAAATGCAATTTATGCCTAATTAATGTAAATATTCTCTTTTTAATGCTAATTACCAAATTAATGGTGGTTAAAAATTTCGCAAGATTTTCCCAAGAGAAATGGTACAGGCATGGCACATTTGCCACCCACGGCCGCAACTCGTGAATGAGCATCCAGAATGGGATTTTTTCCTTATTTCCTCCTCTGATTTTTGCAAATTCAGGTATCTTCCCAATGCTATTTTTGTTTTGATAGGGATCTAGAGCTAGTCTCTAGGTACCTTATTGATGCCTAGAATGTGTAAAGAAGCCTAACAAATTAAGATTAATTTGATAATTAAACTATGATGCAAGCTTAATGAAAGATGAACAAAAATTGTATGAATGTCGAGGGAAAAGATTGAACACTTACTTGTGTCTCCTACACTTGGGTGAAGACCTCAATGCTCCAATGCTCCGGTTGATCTCCATAGCTCTATTCAACAATATCAAAGAATAAACAAATTCAAACACAAGAAAACAACCGGTGGATTTACACTCCAACCAGGCCAAATGAGGACTCTAGCAAATGAAATAAGTGGAGGATCCTAAGCTAAGGGCTATCTCTGGCAGTGGCACCAAAGATGTTAATCCTAACATACAACCTTGCACATAAGAGAGGGAAAGAAGAAGAGAAACAACCATGCAAGAGTCGAGTCGGAGATGTGAACTTAGCGAGCCCTAATGAGGGTAAGCTCCCTTTGTGAAGCCACTAGGGGCTCACTTCGCCGCCGCCACTTGTGTCAACTAAGTGGAGATTCAAGAGCTAGGTGAACAGCGAGAAGGAGGGAGCTATGGAAAGCTCAACCTTCGCTCCTTGCCACATGCATGTAAGAGGGACCTTGGTAGAGAGACAAGAGAGGGGAGAGGAGAGGAGAAGCTAGATCATCACCATCCCAACATGCACACACAACAACAATCAAGCATGCAAGCATCAACAATACAAGCATGCATCCACGAACTCAAAAGAGTGAGAGAGAGAGAGAGAGAGAGAGGAAAAACTCAAATGAGACTAATGGGATTGTCCCTTTTCATATTTCATAAAATGTCTTATATAAAGAGCTCTCGATTTACACTGGTCGACTGCCCATTTAAAATTTGGGGGCCCAAAACTAGCTTCCTAGCTCTATGTGCATCTCTTTCCTACGATTGGCATTACACAAGCCATAAGGTCAGTCATCCCATATCTCTTTTATCATTCAATGCTTTGTGCAACTACAAAAAGGTAAGTTACAATGAGCGTAGCCATGCTTGAAAAATAATGTTAAAACTAGAGTGGTTAACAGAAGCACATCAAAATGTGTAACCAATCCTTTAGGTTACCAACAATAAAGCCACAAAGATAGCTTTGGAATTGGGTAAATCTAAAGTTGTGCATATGTTTGGGCCAGCTTCCTTCAAATGAGCACTTTTTCTTGCATAAAAATTGTCAAGATGTACAACGGTCCCAGCTTTCAACTCCTAAGGTAGCACCATCATGGGGAAAATGCTAGAACGAGATAGGGTCTTCCTAGGACGACAGAGCATGGAAGCCTCTAGCTCCAAGAACTTAACCAATGCAGCCAAGCTTACTCTAGACATGAAAGCATACTAGGCATGTAAGATGGGTGGTAAGCTCATTTAAGAAGAGAAAAACCAGTATAAGAAGAAGGGTAGGTGCTGAAATTGTCATACAAAGGGGCATACTTTTATGGCTTCACAAAGAAAAATACTCCTCCCTACCACCCTAGCCTTCATAGCTTCTGTGGTGAACCAATAAAAGAAGAAGGGTAGGTGATAAAATTTTCATACAAAGGGGCATACTTTTATGGCTTTCATGAAGAAAAATACTCCTCCCTAGACTACTACCCTAGTCTCCATAGCTTCTATGTGGTGAGCGAGGCTCCCAGAGAGACCCTAGCAGCATCACTAGTTCTTCAACTCCAATTTTTTTGGTTAGTGCTATTGTCAGGTGGGAGCTTAAAGATAAGCATAAGGGAACCCATGACTAGGGGTATGAGCATAATGAATATCTCAAGCAATTTGGCTCTACATAGGTTGCTAGAGAGTCATTTCCTATCTCATTTGACATGAGTAGAGGAGCACTGAAGATGTGGTTACAAAAAAGGTTGTTTACCGAGCCCGTTCTTTGAAGAATTTGGTAGACAAGACAATGGAAGGGTTTAGCAGAGGGATGACCACTAGAATACTGTTTGAATCATGTAGTGCTAAATTAGTCATCGAAGGCACATATCATGATTTCACCCCCCTTATGTAGACATCATTCTTGGAATCCAATGGTTTCACAAGTTTTAGAAAAATAAACATGAACTAGAAGAGGCACACTTTTTGGATTGCCCAAAACGTTTCCAAGTCCTCAACGGGACCATCAAGTGTGAACCACATATTCCAAACTTTGCTTTATTAGAGATAAGAGAAGAACAACTTCTGATTCTGAAGTAATGGCTAACTTTCTTCAAGAGACTCATCATCGAATCTTACAAGACATCATTTAGATGTTTTGATATGTTAATTTTTTATGTCAAATGGTTACAAGTAATATACAATGGTCCATATGAATTAATGAGAAGAGATAAAAGTGGATTATTTGTTATATTCTTATAGACTTAACCAGATTGTCAATAGTCCTTTGTGATACGTTTGTGCTAGCACAACAATGTGAACAAGTAATATTTTTTAAAAAATACACCAAAAGTTTACTTATATTTATAGTTGACTAGAAATAACAATACTACTTCTATGATATGATAATAAATATTCAAAGGTAAAGATGTTCAAGAATAAAAGGATGAATAAGAAAATGCTGTCCTCAAACAATGACTTGGAGAAAAATCAAAGAGATACTCATGATGCCATTATTGGAAGTACAACGTCTTCTAGACATTGGTATCTATCACATCCTCAAAAGTAGTATGCATGTAGGATGGCATGTAGGATGGCATGTAGGATGGAAGACACTTGAGCCTGTGGTAATAATACATGATACCTGAGCCTATGGGTAATAATACACCTGATCTTGTGGTAATAATACATGATACCATTGTCAGAAGGCCCTGTATTGAGGTCAAACCACATGCCCTTACAGTTGTACCTTTGTACATAGTCATCCTAGATATCACTTTATAAGAATTATGCTTAAAAAACTACACAATGGCTATAGTTGGATCCGGGATGGTGTTCCATACATGCACTGTTATGAGCATAAACTGTCATTTCTTATTGAGATTCACAAACATTAAGAAAAAATTGGACTAAAAAGGGCCCTCTAAGCAATGGCATGTCAAATTGTTTAAAAAAAAGGGTTGCTGGTTATATTTTTACAAATCAAACCAAACTTTTTTAAGATTGTAGATTGAGAATCTATTCTTTGAGATATTTCCAATGATATATAGGATGATGGGAAAATTTCATATTTAAGAAGTTCCTAAATTGGTGATAATGCCACATCATCACCAATTTCAATGTCACAAAACTCAAGGCTCACAAAGCCATGGCTTGCTGATTTGCTCAAGATCTGCATTATCACATTCATGATTATCCATGATTATCCATGATTACAAAAGATGGAAGTGAGAGCATCATTCAATAGAGTCAAGGGGAGGCTGTGAAGAAATCTAGGTGGATGATGCTGATGGCCAAGTTCTAGCCAACAACTTTGGTATATCCGGCCAGGAGGGTGCCATGCCTTGCTCTAAAAGGTAATATGTTGATGGCACCTTCACATTGATCCATTGTACGTGCTAGTTAAAAGAAGTTTCGCTGACAAATAATTCAAGAAAAGGTGGGCTCAAGGTTCACATTTACTTTACAACTTTCCTCACTTTGATCATAAAAAGCATTAGACAAAATTTGGACTTAAAAAGGGGCCTCTAAGAAATGCCATGTCACCTTTTTCTAAAAAATGGGATGATGGATATCCATTTCCTTTGGCCTATCCCCAACTTAGGGATATGGTAAACCTACGGCTTGGGGGGGTATTGTATATACTTCTTCTTGTATAGGGGTTATAAGATCAAAAGGTGTAATATGTAATAGATCATGATGCATGAGATGAGGCATAAGAAATGGGTTCCCTATGAGAATATAAGATAGGTTCTTTTGTATGTGCAATGGTCAGCTCTTTAGAAAGCTACTAAGTAGTAGGTTTAACCTCTAGCTGATCATTGAGGGGTTTCTCGGGGTTGAGAGGGTTAGTGTTGAAATCAAAAGAAGAAGAAGGGAAGTATCTCTCTATTAGTGGTGCATTAGTTTTCCCCTTATTTTTAGTATCATATATATGAGATAAATAGGAGGTAATGGGACTAAAAACTGGATAGGTGTTGTCCACGTCTTCATCAAAAGGTGGTAGTGGCTTTTTAGTGTGGAAGTAATCATGGAGGGCATCTAGATTCTCTTCCTCATGGAATGAAGGGTAATCTGTACTTGCACAAAATCATATAATAATGATGCTAGTAGAGTATGCAGGTATGCACATATGATATAAGAGCTTAAGACTACCATAAGGGGGGAGTGTGATTTTTGAGGGAGCTTTGTGGAGGGAGATTTGGAGGGAGATTTTCTATGCTACCATCTCTCTACTTAAACAATCTCTCTCTAACTGCTGCCACCATGATCTCTGCCCAGCCCAGCCCCCCTCCTCCACCACCAACCTTGCTTGTTCCTTTCTCTCTCTATCTATTACCATTGTCCCTTCCTCTCCTCTCCTCTCTCCAACCAACATTCATGTCTTTTTGTTGCTCTTTTCTCTCTATATCTATCTCTTTTCTCACTCTCTCTATCTACCATCCCTCTCTCTATCCTCCCTCTCCATCCTTCTCTTACCTCTTATCCTCCTTCTCTCTATCACTCTCTCTATCTACCATCCCTCTCTCTCTCTCTCTCTCTCTCTCTCTCTCTCTCTCTCTCCTTCTCTTACCTCTTATCCTCCTTCTCTCTATCACTCTCTATTTCCTCCTCTCTCTCTCTATCCATCTCTTTTCTCACTCTCTATCCTCCCTATCCCACTCTATCTATCCTTCTCTTTACTTACTCTTTCTATCCTCTCTCTCTCACTCTCTCTATTTACTAACTCTCTCTATTGTCCCCCTCTCACTCTCTCTATTCTTCTCTTTTCTCACTCTCTGTATCCTCCCTATCTCACTCTCTCTATCCTTCTCTTTTTTCACTCTCTCTATCTTTCTCTCTCTCTCTCTCTCTATCCTCCTTATGTCACTCTCTGTATCCTTCTATTTACTCACTCTCTCTATCCTTCCCCCCCTCTCTCTCTATCCTTCTCTTGGCTCTCTCTCTCTCTCTCTCTCTCTCTCTCTCTCTCTCTCTCTCTCTCTCTCTCCCCTTCTCTTTGTTCACTCTCTCTATATTTCTCTCTCTTTTGTAGTTCTCTCTCTCCTCTCCTTGTATCTCACTCTATCATTCTCTTTACTCACTCTCATTATCCTCTCCCTGTCTCTCACTCTACCCTGCTCTTTGCTCTCTGCTGACTCTCTCTATCCTCCCTCTCTCTCTCTCTCTCTCTGTACCCTTCTCTTTGCTCTCTCTCTCTCTCTCTCTCTCTCTCTCTCTCTCGCTCACTCTTTCTGTCCTTTTGTTTACTCACTTTCTCTATATTTCCTTCTCATTTCTTAACACAGTATACTTAACTCATGTTTTGCATATAGATCCTCGAGTCTACAAACTCTTCACTACCTTATTCATCCACACAATATAGAAAATATAGATTCTTTATTGCTTTTTATGAACATCATTGTAATTGTTAATGAAATCTTATTGCAAAACCCCAACATGCATTGCTCTTGCCCTCTTTCTCTCTTTTTCAATATGAAAAATAATATCATGATACAATCATAAACAATTGATAAACCCAGTCACTTAAATCTCCACATCCAACATAAAGCTCTATTATCAAGCATTGGTGGCCTCCCTAGCGATACATGTAGCAACAACTTCAATGCTAATTTTTGATGAGGCCATCACAAACAATATGAAGGAGGGTTGTGGGTGGTGTGCTCTACTAATAATGCTATGCTAAATGGTGCTTAACAAAGTTGTATGGAGGTTATCTATATATTTATAGTAGTGGGAGAGGTGTGCTCTTCTTTTGAACCAAACAAAAAAAGATACCTTTCTTCTTTTTTAATGTCAATAATAAAGGCATCTTCCCTCAAAATTCTACACTCCAATAAATGAAGGTATCTGTTCTTTCTTTTTTGGGGAAGAGTGAGTATGTTATGAAGAACAATGAATAATAGAAAATTGAATAGGCTAGAAGAGCGAGTATGTCTTAAATTCTAGGATACTTGACTCTGTTCCATGCACTGAACCATTGATCCTAGAAATAAGCTAGAGAGCCATATTCATCCATTGTTAAGCCTAGAGGAAATCTTCTGTGTGAGCTTGCCTATTATTTGGAAAAATGCAAAATTCATAATAAATACTCTTATTAATCACGATTTACTGAAATTGAGTCCATAATGATACTAAAAGGAATTATTGCCACTTTAAGAGCATGCAACAATAAGCTAGGATAAATTCCCTGATAATGGATGTATTATAAATTAAATTAATGTGATTAAGAATTATGCAATCAATTGGCTACATGGATACTTGGCTATCCACACTTGAATTGTGTGTAAACACTTAGGCCTTACTCGACAACATTTTTAATGCATATCTTCTTTTTGGACAAGCATGTGTTGGGAGCATTCTTTGTCATTGTGTGATTAGAGTGATAGAGGATACACCTCTTATTACGTGAGTATCACCACACGAGCATCCATATTTTATTGGTTGGTACAACTTTGAAACAATGTTCAATCAAACTTTTCAATACTTTGAGATAAATGATAGTAGCATAGCATGCATTGTCCACATTACACTATATTGTAGTGTTTATATTGTAATGTTTATTTTAAAAATCAATGCATCCACTTGTCTAGTAGAACAAAGTGGTTTTGTCATCACATTTTAATATTTATATTTTTGTAAATATGAAAATAAAATTAAAGAAAAAGAAAAAGAAAATATGTGTAGAATGGCTCAAGCATGAGAGCCCCCAATGTGAAGTCAAACTAAACACTTACGTAAATGTCCACATTACACTATGTGATAGTGCTTACACTATAGTGCTTATACTATAGTGTAAGGTTTGTTTTAAAAATCAATGCATGAGAGTGTTCGGTTTGTTTCAAAAATCAATCCATTCATCATCACATTTTATTATTTATATTATAGCATTGTGACATCGAAGGCATTAAATATTTAGATATTTAGACATCCACGTCCAAAATAAAAATTAAAGACGTACTTGGAGCTGGCAAACTCGAAGATATTTTTGGGGGGGCAGAGAAGATGATGAGGGGGAGTTTGGCATCACAAAGGATGGAGAGCTTGTAGGCCTTCTCTTGGAGGCCCTTATGATGCCTGAAAAATATAACCCATGTGCTACTGGCATTATCAAATCTGGACCTTTTCACGTGCCTTCTTTTCCACCACATGCCCATGATGATGCTCTTTGTCATCACTATCAGTCTGATCCATGTGAGGCTACTTCTCATGATCATAATCATCTGCATCATGATGGCTTCTCATATCATCAAGATGCCTACTTTGGAACACCGCGCATAGTTTGTGCATCTTGGGTCCTATCTCAATACAGTTGGCCATTGCAGAATAGAATGAATGGAAGGTGGAGAGCAACGACTCCCCTTGAAGCAAGATTTTGAGAAAAAGAACGTAAAATCATAAGATAGGCGAGACAACTCTTGAATACCAGAGAGATAAACTAGTAAGATGTGTGTGTGTGTGTGTGTGTGTGTGTGTGTGTGTGTGTGTGTGTGTGTGAGAGAGAGAGAGAGAGAGAGAGAGAGAGAGAGAGAAATGTACATGCCATTTCCTCTTGCGTAAATGTGGGCCGCCCAGCTGTCGGCTCTTGATTGGCTAGTCTCTATACAGACTTATCTCGGTATACGTGAAAGGTCCCCCCACTAAGGGTGTCATTGCCCTTAGTGAGGGTATACATGAGGGGGCCCCCTCACTGAGGGAGACATCACCCATAGTGAGCTGGTTACCCTCACTACCGGTGACATCGCCCTTAGAGAGGGTAATCTTAGTGAGGGGGTTACCCTCACTAAGGGCCCCTAGTGAGGGTAACCCCCTCACTAAGGGTGATGTTGCTCCTAGTGGGGGGAACCCTCCCCTCACTTAAGGCCACTGCCCCCCCTCTCTCTCTCTCTCTCTCTCTCTCTCTCTCTCTCTCTATGTGGATCGCGACTGCCTCCTTATCTATCTCTCCCTCCCTTCCTATCTCTCTCTCTCTCTTTTAATTATTTTTTCCTCTCTTATATATATATATATATATATATATCTTAATTCTTTCTTCCTCTCTTTTAATTTTCTCTCTCTTTTAATTATTTCTTCTGTCTCTCTCTTTTTTTAAAATTATTTCTTCCTCTCTTTTAAATATTTCTTCTCTCTCCCTCTCCCTCTCCCTCTCATATGGTGCTCGGGCTCTGGGTCGCCGAAGATACCCACACGTGCATCGTGGAAGATATTTAGAACAAGGAGTAAGAGTTGTTTTCTGAAACCGGGCATGGATCTGGTTGATTGACCTTGCTGGTCCTCAACGGATGAGTCCATGGCTCTTTTATTTGGATCTGTTGGTTGATCTTGCTGATCTTCAACAAAGATTCCATCTTGATTTTTATAAGTGATTATATTGCCGGGTACTATGAGCTAGGAACTATGGAAAAGACCCCTGAGTGAATAGGTGGTGAGCGTTCTGGTTGCCAATGATGCCATAAGTACACTGATGAAGGAATTGTTGAAAGAACGATAGAGGGTGAGGAGACACACACACAGGAGCAAACCCTAATGTATATTGCAAACCCTAACCATAGAGGGAAGCCATGTCCACACTCACACACAGCATAATGCACTAATCCATAATCCACACCACACACAATGAGTTGTGTCCACACTCTACTAACCCTAGCTAATGTCCACACACTATGACCAGTTGGACACGTGGTCATTTATGTCTCGCACATGTTCCTACCTAATCTGCCAGCACATAGCATAACTAGCTCACACTGACATCGAGCTTGAATCTCAATAGCCCCTCTCAAGCTCATGATGTACTGCCGATGAAGATGTAGATGAGCTTGGGATATCAAGACTCTCAACACTCCCCCTCAAGCTCATCCCATGTACTCCCAACATAGTCCGGAAGTACTCAAACTTCTCCCTGCTAAGTGGCTTTGTGAAGATATCTGCCACCTGCTCATCAGTCTTCACATACTTAAGATCAACTATACCATCCAGCACCTTCTCTCTGACAAAGTGATAATGGACCTCTATGTGTTTGGTCCTCGCATGAAACACTGGATTCTTTGCCAACTGTATACTGCTCATGTTGTCACAATGAATGACAACTTTGCCATCAACAGGCTCACATAAATCTGTTAAGAGACTCTTTAACCATACAGCCTCACAAAGTAGCAATGGCTGCACCCCTGTACTCAGCCTCTGTACTGGATAAAGCAATTGTAGGTTGCTTTTTTCTACTCCAACTCATCACCGCACTTCCAAGTGTAAAAGCATATCCACTAGTAGACCTCCTGTCATATGCGCTACCTGCCCAATCAGCATCTATGTAGCCATGTATGTCCAAGCTTTTACCACTCTCATAAAATAAACCATAATGTGATGTGGTCTTCACATATCTCATCATACGTCTCACTGCATCCAAATGTGGTTTCCTGGGACTCTGCATAAACTGGCTTACTAGCCCCACAGCATAACTCAAATCCGGGCGTGTGATAGTCATGTATATGAGACTACCAACCATCTTCCTGTACATATAAGGATCATCCAATTCCTCGCCATAATCAACCTGCAACCTCACATTTTGCTCCAATGGTGTACTCATAGGCTTACACCCTGTCATGCCATACTTTGCCAACATATCCAATGCATATTGGCGCTGTACTAACCAAGTACCTGCATGATCTTTTACCACTTCAATTCCAAGGAAGTATCTCAACTCACCAAGATCTTTCATGTCAAATTACCCACTCAAGCTTTCTTGACATGCATCACATCTGCACCATGATCACCTGTGATAATCAAGTCATCCACATAGATGACTAGTAAAACAATCCCATGCTGTGTCTTCTTCATATAGAGTGAAGAATCTGCTGTAGAAATCTGAAAACCAATTGAGATAAGATATTTGCTCATCTTATCACTCCAAGCACGAGGTGCTTGCTTTAGACCATACAATGCCTTTTTCAATCTGCATACGTGAGTGGGATATCTAGGGTGTACATACCCTTCTGGCTGTACCATGTACACTTCCTCTTGTAGATCTCCATTCAGAAATGCATTCTTGACATCCATCTGATGCATTTCCCAGCCATTAGCTGCAGCCATAGTAATGACTGCTCTCACTGTGCCCATCTTAGCCACTGGACTAAACGTCTCATCATAATCCAATCCTTGGTTCTGTGCATAACCCTTTACTACCAATCTTGCTTTATGTCTCTCAATAGAACCATCAGATTTGCACTTCACTTTGTAAACCCATTTACATCCAATAACATTCTTGTCCTTTGGTAATGCAACCAAATCCCATGTATCATTATGGACCAATGCGTCCATCTCAACATCCATTGCTTTCTCCCATACATGCTCTCCAATAGCCTCTGTATAGCATGTAGGCTCCACATGCTTCACCATAGATGTCATATATGCATAGTGCATAGCAAAATCTCTATATGTCAATCTGTCAACTGGATATCTGACTCTCTGGGATCTCTGCAATGCATGCGGGTCACTCTGAACACCTGTAACTCTAGCATGTGGTGGCACATATCTATCCTGTCTAGCACCAGGTGTGCGTAAAACAGGTATGCCAAGCTCCTCATCCAAACTCTCTGAACTAGATGACTCATAACCTGTGATTCCAATTCCTTCGACTTTCTTCTTTCCTTTATCCATAGCACTACTCCCAGTGCTCACACTCTCATGCCTCAAACGTCCTGACCATGGACGTACACTGCTACCCTCAGCTTCTGCTATACTGGCCCAGACATAGTAGTAGAACTATAACTTGCTTGTGGCAAGTTCACAGGCACATCAGCCTCAAGTGACTCAATGACTCCCTCATCTTTTGCTTTGTACCAACTAGCAAGCTCATCGAACACCACATCTCGTGAGATGACCACTTGTCTAGTTTGAGGGTTATAACATTTGTATGCCTTTCGATCTTGTGCATATCCAACAAATACACATTTCTCTGCCTTAGGATCCAACTTCCTTCTTCTTTCATCAGGCACATGTACATAAGCTATGCATCCAAAAACTTTAAGATGTCCAATGTCTGGCCTGTAACCTGTAAGCCGCATCTCTGGCGTGCTTCCATGAATGGCTGCTGTAGGTGTTTTGTTCAATATATACACTGCAGTAGCACATGCTTCTGCCCAATAGTAATCTGGTATGCTTTTTTCATTGAGCATCGCCCTAGCCACTTCACATATGACTCTATTCTTTCTCTCAGCCACACCATTCTGCTGAGGTGTATACCTGCAAGTCAACTGTCTTCTTATTCCATGCTTCCTCAAGAAATGCTCAAAAGCTTTTGAGGTGTATTCACCACCTCCATCTGTCCTCAGACATTTAATCCAACAGCCATACTGCTTTTCTGCAAAAGCTTTGAAATCCATGAATTTTTCCAACACTTCACTCTTCTCTTTGAGAAAGTATATCCATGTCATCCTGCTGAAATCATCTATGAATGTAACATAGTATAAACTGCCTTTGATAGATGGGTTTTGTGCAGGACCCCATACATCACTGTGCACGATCTCAAGTGGCCTGTTACTCATATTTCCTTCTCTAGGAAACCTCAACCTTGCCTGCTTTCCAAACTGACAGGCTTCACAAACATGCATATGTCCATCATATTTGAACCTAGGCAATCCATTGACAATGCCTCTTGTTTGCATGTTCTTTAATCTCTGTATATTGACATGTCCAATCCTCTTATGCCACATATCAATGTCCTGTACCACATTCCTGCTCTTTGAGAACATGGCTGATTTTAGCTCAGGAATTCCAGCATCCAGCTTAAACAATTTGCCTTCTTTCTTGCCTTTAGCAATGACTCTACATCCATGTTTAAAATATTCAACGAAGCATCCATGCTCGTTGAAACGAACCTGTAATCCCTGTTCCACCATTTGACCAACAGAGGCCAAGCTTTTTGTGATCGAAGGCACGTACAACACATCTGACATAGACTTTGTCTGACCATTGTGCATGACCAATGGTACACTTCCAACATGTGTAATGACATGCTGGGTATCATCACCTATTTCCACATAGCCTTTTATATCCATAGGCTTCATATGCTCAAACCATTCTCCATGACATGTCATATGGTTTGATGCTCCTGAGTCCATATACCATGTGTCATCATTCTCAGCATTTGTCGTCATAGAACCCACAACATGCTTCATGGCAAACAAATGATTTGCAGTGCCATCATTGCTGCTTGATGCATAATTTCCACCACCATGTTGTGCATAATTTCCACCATAATGACCACCACGTTGTGCTCTTCCCCCTCTCAAATCATGCTGTTTGCAGAAACAATCTCTCGCCATATGACCATATTTGCCACAATAATGGCATTCCACATCTTGCATAGAATTTTGTTGGCCTTGCCAACGTCCTCTTCCACGGGGGTTTCCTCTACCTCGCTGAGATACATATCCACGACCACCTCGAGCACCATATGAAGGCTGAAAATTCTATTGTAGAGGCATGTCCTGCCATCCACGACCATTACCACCACGACCACGTGATGTGAATCTCCCCCTGCCTCTAAAACCTCTCTGCGAGTAGAAAGCCTGATTTCTGCCATCATCATGGCTAGTAGATGCATCCAAAAATGAATCACTGAGCTTGATTTCCTCAACCAACAAGAGTGAAACCAACTCATCGAAGTCAGGTAAACCTGTACTCCTCACTGAGATAGATGTATCAAATGATTTGTATTCCTTGCCAAGACCACGCAAGGTAATATCCACCAAATCATCATTAGGCATGGGGGCATTTATTGTGGCCAATGCATCTGCAAACTTCTTGATTTCTTGCACATAATCATGTATGCTCCTTTTATTCCTTTTCACATTATGTATCTACTGTCGCAACTGAGACTTGCAAGCACTCGTATCTGTATCAAACATCTTGACCAAAGTATCCCATGCATCTTTGGGATTCTCAGCATCCTGTATGTGTATGAGCATAGCATGAGATATACATATAGACAAATAATGCAGCACTTTGAATGCTCTCTCTGACCATTGCTTATGAGCAATAAAACTGTTGCTGTGTGTAGGTTGTCGAGGTAGCTCAGGCTCTGGCTCAGCACCTGTAATGAGATTCCAAAATCCTTTTCCTTTCAAGAAACTCTTTATCCTGTACTTCCATGCCTGGAAGTTCTTCCTATCCAGCTTTTCACCAACAATCTGAACTGGATTATCCGACATGTTTGCTCAATGCATACACCTTCCTCACACTTCAAATCTGTAAATGAGCCTTCCTCAGCTCAACCACACTCTAATGAATGTTCCAGATACTCCAAGGTAGCCAACAAACTCCAAATTTGATGTAGAAAATCAACCTGTAATCATCTAAGATGAACTGACTCACGCAGTGCGGGATACCCTGAATTGACACGCCTTACAAGGCTCCAAATCACAATGTAATGGTGCAATCAAGTATGGGAAACTTGCATTGACACCTAATCAACCTCAATGTTGAGTATCAACACCATCTGACATGTGTACATATCAATTTTTGAAAACCCCTTTCTCTGTTTTTGGAAAAACCAGAAAAACCAGTAGAAAATTTGCTCTAATTTCTTCAATATTTGTCCAAATTGAGCAACCAGGCATTCATTAGCTTAGCAATAGTGTCCATCAACTCCATGTAAGAGGAATTTATCCAATTGTATAAGACCAAGGATTAATTGCTTAATTAAAATGACCCTGTTTCTCTGCAACCAGTGGATAGCCTGTTTTAATCAGCTCATTCCTAGCTCAATTAGGCATAATTGACCAAAAAAATCACATAGCCCTCTTCTCAAAAGTGTATAGCATCCAATTGATAAAGCAATTGTGGAAGGGACCAAGCAACCAATGAGAATTTGATCTCCTCGTAGGTAAAAAATCAAAAAATTGCTCTGTTTCCTCTGTTCTGGCTGCGTCGCCTGCAAATGAGGCCTTTGGGAGTGATTAGATTGCTAATTGATGAGCTAAACAAGTCCCCAACACACTTGGGTATGTGTGCAATCCACCAATGGTTGAATTTTTACCAAAAACACACTCCAAATGCTTTAATTTTTGACTCCTTTTCTCTGTTTTGTGAGAGCTCAAAAACCAGAGTTTTTCACACTTTGAAATGCATTCAAATTGCTCCAAAATTTGTTCAAGGCTTGCACATGGGTTGCCAATACATTCCTCTTTGTCAAATACATATGTCTTTTGCCAGTTTTACATGTATTTCCACCATACATCAATGTTCCTAAGCTTTAATGGAAAGCTTCAAAAACCAGAATTTCTCTTTGCTTTGATTTGCTCTATTTTGCTTTGTTTTTGCTTGTATCACGTGCAATCCACTCAAGGATGTTTAGAAGACCTTACCCGGTAGGCCAAGCTCTCAGATCTGATAGTATTTGGTGTGCTCCAAGCTTCACAGCTCCAATGGCAAGCTTCACAGCTTCTCTTCATAGCTTCTTCTCCCTCTTCTCTTCACTCACTCATAACAGCACAAGGCTCTGATACCATGTTGAAAGAACGGTAGAGGGGGAGGAGACACACACAGGAGCAAACCCTAATGTATATTGCAAACCCTAACCATAGAGGGAAGCCATGTCCACACTCACACACAGCATAATGCACTAATCCATAATCCACACCACACACAATGAGTTGTGTCCACACTCTACTAACCCTAGCTAATGTCCACACACTATGACCAGCTGGACACGCAGTCATTTATGTCTCACACATGTTCCTATCTAATCTGCCAGCACATAGCATAGCTGGCTCACACTGACATCGAGCTTGAATCTCAACAGGAATGATTGGAAATAAGGATTCAACTAGAGATTTTGAGGATTATGATCAGTGACACAATGGTTTCATTAAAGGATTGTTTTAAAGATAGCTGATGTTGAGAAAAAGGCAATTTCATATTGGGTGTGCAAGTGGTGTGACTAGTTTTATGTTTGCATGAACATCCGGCTAGGGGGCCTGGGAACTCTTTTCCCTGGTACCCGGGACAAAACCCAACCAAATTCCTAATTGGATCCCATCACTACAGTGGTTGGGCGGTTGGCTAACCCATGGGACTGGATGGGGTTAGGCTGGACTGATGGATCCGTAAATCGAGACTCAATTTCTGTTTAGTTCGATAGATGAAGTAAATCCCGGATAAAAATTGTTCTATGGAAAAAGAATCAATGGCTGTGCCTCTTGATGAGGAAAAAAGCGTTGGTCTCTATGATCCAAGTGCAATCTGTTCCTTCATCTGACTATGGAACTTATGAGTTTGGTCAGATCAGTTCAGTTAGTTAAGGTTTTTGACTATGTTAGGGAAAAGTTATCCTGGTGGAATCGCCCGTGCTTTCCGGGCAAAGGAAGTTTTTTCAGGTTCAGTTTTGGAAAAATCGATGGATTAGTCTCTTGTCCGGATATCCGTGGGCGAGGCCCCGAGTGTGGAATCTTGCCCCGTGCAAGAAGTGCTACTTCCGTTGCTAGCACCCACCGCGGTGGGGACAAGGATCTTACACCCTCGATGACATTATCCCACCATGGAATCTCTGTAAATGTGAGTGATGAGATGATTTTTCCTTCATTAAGACCTTAGGTGTTATTGTGTATATGTTGCATGTATGTCATTCTTACATTTTATGTCTATGCCACATAGATGGAGCTCGGAGCTTTTAGTGCTTCAGATTTGTGAGACCATCTTAGACGACAATGGCTCTATTATTATCAACAACATAGATTGGAGGACAAGAGGTAAGCAACACTAACCATAGAGGATGCCATTGAACATCACTTGTTATAGTGCACACCGAGCAATTTGGCTTCTCCTTAGACACCGTGGTGAATGTGCAACGTACAACACAGATTGGAAAGGCATTTGGACAAGAGGTAAGCAACACTAACCATAGAGGTGGTCATTGAAAATCACTTGTTGTTGTTACAATAAATCATCTCATACTCTTGTGTTGTAGACACATATCTGCATCACTCCTACATTCACAAATATAGTTGGAGTAAACCATACACAACCTTTCCCGCTTGATTATATCATTGATTCTTGCATTGTGATGTGCTAGGGCACACACCCAGATGGGACAACATGGCGAGGTATGGTAAAAACATATAAGTGCTCTACATTAATGGTGTTACATTGTTTTGTGGAATTAAGAGAGATGTTTTCTTTGCAAGTGGATGCCAGCATGGATATGACTTTTGGGATAGCATGTTAAAGAGTCATGTAAAAAAAGGGCGAGTGATAGTAGAGCTTTATGTAGGATGTGGAGTCTGTTCTATGGTAGTGCACAAATTAGGCATGAGCATTGTTTGTATTGATCCTAAAGAGGACGTTGTGGAGGGTGTTTTGAAGAAGATCTCACTGTAGTGGAATAAACGTATTTGTGTGTGAATATTCAAGTGACTAGGTTTAGCAATTATTTGTGATTATGTCATGATCTTATTTTTAATATGAAAAAGAGAGAAATAGGGCAAGAATAATGCATGTTGGGGTTTTGCAATAAGATATCCTTGACAATTTCAAAGTTGTTTATGCACAACATGTTATATAAAGCAATAAAGAATTGACATTTTCTGTATTATGTGAATGAATAAGGTAGTGTTGAGTTTGTAGACTTGAGGATCTGTACGCAAGAAATGAGAAGGAAATAGAGAGAGGGAGCAAAGAGAAGGATATATATATGTATATATATATATATATATATATATATATATATATATATATATATATATATATATATATATATATACATACATACATACATATATATATATGTATGTATACACACACACACACATATATATATATATATGTATGTATGTATAAACACACACACACATATATATATATGTATGTATGTATACACACACACACACACATATATATATGTATGTATGTATACATATATATATGTAGATGATCATCACTATCTATATAGATGATCTTATTGTTGGGGGGGTGACAACTTGGATGTGAAAAGTCATCTCAAAAGAAAGCTTGAGATAAAGAAATTAGGAGATTTGTGCTACTTTTTGGGAATTGAGGTCATTCGCACACCTGATGGTATTTGGATGTCACAAAGATAGTATGTATTGGACATGTTGTCCAAGTACGGGATGGCTTACTGTAAGTCAATCTTGATGCCATTAGATCAAAATGGCAAGCTTAGTGCAGATGCAAGTTATGTGTTGGAGGATCCCACTATGTACAGGTAGATTGTGGGGAGTTTAATCTATGTCACAATCAGTAGACTAGATTTTAGTTACACTGTTAGAGAGCCAGTTTATGCAGGTTTTGCACAAACCACATCTTGATAGTGTGTGATGCACACTTCGATATTTGAGGGCCATTGTTGATTATGCATTGTTTTATGCAACAGGTGTACCATTGGAGCTATATGGGTACACAGATGCAGATTTGGCATGTAGCATCTTAGATAGGAGATATACTAGTGGATTTATGTATTTATTGGGTAGTGCTGCTATGACATGGAGCAGCAAGAAGAATCCCACAATTGCCTTGTCGAGTACAGAGGCAGAGTACAAAGAAGCTACAGTGGCATCGCTGTCATACCCTTTGCTCTTTTTTCCAAATAGAAGCGCTTGTGGAGGCCATGCGATCAAGCTATTGAGGGCCTCCATTGTCTCCTGTAAGAAGCAACTAGCCTCTAAGTTATGTAAGAAAGAATGGTCATCTACTGGGCCTTCATCTTCTAGTCATTGTCGCTTTCTTGGGCTTGTAGGTTCTTCTGATCTCTTTCTTTTCTTAGCTTCTTTGCTTTCCACTATGGCCTCTGGATGTGCGGATGTAGCCTCTTCATTTCTTTTGCTAACATCTTTTTGCGGTACTACTTCCTCTAGGGCCTTCTCTACACCAATCTCCGTTGAAGTTGGTTGATCTGAGAGAACAAAGTTGCATGGTGAGATTTTCTTGAATGCCATTTTTGCAAGGCTGAGAGGGGGTGTGTGAAGAGGTAACTCTGAAGCTGTGCTGGCTGGTATATAAGTAAGTTTCATTCCTCCTACTTGTTTGCTACTTTAGTGCGCGCCTGATGATATGATGCAATATCTTGGGGTGCTTCTGCTTCTAAAAGCATTGGGATTCCTCAGCAACTTCCAAAATTATGTCCCTCATCTTTTTGTTATCTTTCCTTTTTCACTTTCCCTTCTTCAGCTCCTACACTATCTGCTTTGTCTCCTTTAATAGGGCTTGTCCTTCTTGCAACTCTTCAGGAATGATGGGTGGTGGCCCTAGAGACACAGTAGCTTTTTGTACCTGTGCTTCTAACGTGCTTGTTAGTTGCATGATTGACAACCTTGGTAAGTAGATAGGGATTGCACACCTTTGATTGGTGTGACTTTAGGTAATTCTCCATCTCCCTATGGATGTACCTTGCCCAGTCTTCCTCTTTTTCTTCATGTACCTTGGCTATATGGTTTAGTGGGACCCTGTCATACTAGTCAAATGGCTTCACTTGCATCATCATAGACATTGCTCTACAAGCTTTCTTATTTACTTCATCACGTATATTGTCATACTCCGCCCCATTACAGTTATAGGAAATCCTTTTTAGCATATCTTCCATGGCATCTCCTCAATATTATGAATGTGTCTGGATTGGTGGGGGCAATTTTAGAACATCGCATATTAGTTCTTCTGAGAGGAGGACCTTTTCTATGGTGCCATCTGTTAACAATCCTAAAATGGAATTGATCATGGTGAAGGACATAGATTAAGCAACATAATTAAGGTGGATTATACCACACGAAGAACTATATAAGAGAGAGAGAGAGAGAGAGAGAGAGAGAGAGAGAGAGAGAGAGAGAGATTGCACACTCAACAATAGCTCTATTCTATTGCATATCACAATGAGCCATACAATGATATAGGCCCTCTAGCCTTATCCCGCTTTACACATCATCATGCATGTGGCACTCCTTTTCCACTCTTTTGGTCACACTCACACACCATTCAATATTACATGTGGCATTCATACCTTGCCACAATATCTTGCGCCTTTAGGGTGCTTTCCCACATACACATAACACCACGATTACATCTCTCAACACCCCCTCTTAATCGAGGTGTTCCACAACTTACCCATCACCCATCTCAATGTAGCATTGCACAAACGCAATCGCTACCTCTCAACACTCCCCCCCTCAATGATACATTGGAGTGTCCACAATGCAAAGTAGACCTCACATACCTCAGTATGCGTCTCAATGCATCCAAATGTAGCTTTCGAGGAACCTGCATAAATTGACTCACCAACCCAACAGCATAGCTCAAATCTGGCCTGGTGATCATCATGTAGATCCAGCTTCCTACTATGCACCTATACATAGTAGGATCCTCCAAAATCTCTCCTGAATCTACACTCAACTTGCCATTTTGATCCAATGGCACTGAGATAGGCTTACAGCCTATCATACCATACTTGGACATGTCCAAGCCATACTGTCTCTGCAGTAATCCGATACCATGTGGTGACCTAATCACCTCAATGCCCAAGAAATATCTGAGCTTCCCCAAATCCTTCATCTCAAACTTTTGTCTACGAAAGATCTTTACATCAACGATCTTTGCATCATGGTCCCCCATAGTGATCAGGTCATCTACATAGATGACACAACAAGCACAACCCCTCTATCACTGTGTCTCACATACAGCGAGAAATCTGCATTGGCTACATGAAAGCCAATAGTGACAAGATATTCAGAAATCTTGTCAGACCATGCTCTTGGTGCTTGTTTTAAGCCATACAAGGCTTTCTTCAACCTGCAAACATTCTCGGGGTGACTCACATCCTCATAAGAGGTGGCTGCAACATATACACCTCTTCTTGCAAATCCCCATGCAAGAATGCATTCTTTACATCCATCTCATGTAAAGACCATTGCTTTGACGTAGCCACTATTATCACAACTCTCACTGTTATCTTGGCAATAGGGTTGAAAGTTTCCTTATAATCAATGCCATATGTCTACGCATATCCTTTGGCTACCAATCTAGCCTTGTACCTGCTTATGCTTCCATCACTGTTATGTTTTACTTTGTACACCCACTTGCATCCAATGGCTTTTTTGCCTTCAGGCAATTGCACTAAATCCCAAGTCTCATTTCCATATAGTGCATCCATCTCCTCATCCATAGCTTTCTCCCAACACACATTTCCAATAGCCTCATCAATGCATGTGGGCTCTACAACCTGTATAACTTTTGCCATGTATTGCATATGTACAAGGCTACCAATCTAGCCTTGTACCTGCTTATGCTTCCATCACTGTTATGTTTTACTTTGTACACCCACTTGCATCTAATGGCTTTCTTGTCTTAAGGCAATTGCACTAAATCCCAAATCTCATTTCCATATAGTGCATCCATCTCCTCATCCATAGCTTTCTCCCAACACACATTTCCAACAGCCTCATCAATGCATGTGGGCTCTACAACATGTACAACTTTCGCCATGCATTGCATATGTGCATGTGCCAGATGAGCTAAGAACTAAGCTAGATCAAAAAGCTGAAAAATGTGTGTTTATTGGGTATTCCCTTGAGCAAAAAGGATATAGGTGTTATAACCCTGCTACACGTGAGTTGAGGGTAAGCAGGGATGTTTTTGATGAGATGATCAGGTGGAATGCTGCTGAAAAAGAAGCTGTTGGGCTGATGTGAGTGGAAATGTGGTTGCACAGAATGCAAGTCAGCAATCACAGTCTTTGAGTGGACCAGGAGAGTCCCCATCTAGTGGTTTAGTTGATAGACCATGGAGTGGTAGGCTGCATCATAATACCAGTCCTGCAAATGTGATTAGTACATCACGTAAAGGGAAAGAGAAAGTGGTTGAGCCCCTTGGTATGCCTGACATTTCTGCAGGGCATTCTCATGTTGATGGAGAGTCTAGTGGTTCAGATATGAGCCTTGATGAGGAGCTTGGGATCCCAGCTATGAGAACACCTGGTGTAAAGAAGGCTATGGAAGCCATGAATGAAAACCTGCGAAGATCTGGGAGAGTGAAAAATCTTGTGCAGAGATTTACCTGTGATGGTTATGTGGCACATCACTATGCGTATATGGCAAAGGTTGTGCAGGTTGTTGAGCCCACATGCATTGATGAGGCTGTTGGAAATGTGTGTTGGGAGAAAGCTATGGATGAGGAGATGGATGCACTATATGGAAATGAGACTTGGGATTTAGTGCAATTGCCTGAAGGCAAGAAAGCCATTGGATGCAAGTGGGTGTACAAAGTAAAACATAACAGTGATGGAAGCATAAACAGGTACAAGGCTAGATTGGTAGCCAAAGGATATGCGCAGACATATGGCATTGATTATGAGGAAACTTTCAGCCTAGTTGCCAAGATGGCAACAGTGAGAGTTGTGATAGCAGTTGCTATGTCAAAGCAATGGTCTTTACATCAGATGGATGTAAAGAATGCATTCTTGCATGGGGATTTGCAAGAAGAGGTGTATATATTGCAGCCACCTGGTTATGAGGATGTGGGTCACCCCGAGCATGTTTGCAGGTTGAAGAAAGCCTTGTATGGCTTAAAACAAGCACCAAGAGCATGGTGTGACAAGATTTCTGAATATATTGTCACTATTGGCTATCATGTAGCCAATGCAAATTTCTCGCTATATGTGAGACATGGTGATAGAGGGGTTGTGCTTGTTGTCATCTATGTAGATGACTTGATCATTACGGGGGACCATGATGTAGAGATCTTGCTTAGACAGAAGTTTGAGATGAAGGATCTCGGGGAGCTCAGATATTTCTTGGGCATTGAGGTGATTAGGTCACCACATGGTATTGGATTACTGCAAAGACAGTATGGCTTGGACATGTTGTCCAAGTATGGTATGACAGGCTGTAAGCCTATTTCCATGCCATTGGATCAGAATGGCAAGTTGAGTGCAGATTCAAGAGAGATCTTGGAGGATCCTACTATGTACAGGCGCATAATAGGAAGTTTGATCTACATGACAATCACCAGACCAGATTTGAGCTATGCTGTTGGGTTGGTGAGTCAGTTTATGCAGGTTCCACGGAAATTGCATTTGGATGCAGTGAGACGCATACTGACGTATGTGAGGTCTACTTTTCATTGTGGACTATTCTATGAGACTGGGACAGAGATATGTGTACATGGGTACACAGATGCTGATTGGGCTGGTAGTATCTCAGATAGGAGATCTACTAGTGGATTCATGTTTTCTTTGGGGAGTGCTGCTGTGACTTGGAGCAGCAAGAAGCAGCCTACGATTGCTCTATCCAGTACAGAGGCCGAGTACAGAGGAGCTGCTATGGCAGCATGTGAGGTAGCTTGGTTGAGAAGGCTACTTACAGATTTGGGTCTATCAGTGGATAGACAAGTTGTCATTTTTTGTGACAACATTAGCAGTATACAGTTAGCCAGGAACCCAATCTTTCATGCTCACACGAAGCATATAGAGGTCCACTACCATTTCGTCAGAGAGAAGGTCTTGGCAGGAGACCTTGACCTTGTTTATGTCAGCACCACAGAGGATCAGGTAGCTGACATCTTCACCAAAGCATTGGGTACAAAGAAGCTTCGCAGATTCAGGGCTTCGCTTGGTGTACATGAGATGGAGTTGAGCTCGAGAGGGAGTGTTGAGATATCGAGCTCGTCTAGTGAGGCGGTGGACACTGCCTGGGGGATAGGCCCCACATTTACACCACTGGCATGGTTGGTGAGATCATGGGTGATATGCGGCCAGTGGGATGACAGGCTGTGTGACAGCCATTCTAGGGACTGGCATAGTTATAGTGCCAGCTCATTTAGTTGGGTTCACACTATAGAGAACCCGTGTATGTATTGGTTGAGTACCTTTCATATTATGTGTCTCTTATCTTGTATATGGTGTGTTGAGTGTTGAGTGAAGAAGAAGAAGATATTTAGCCTCTCACCTTGTGTGTTCTCTATTAGGGTTTTGTGAGTGTGTGCGTGCTTGCAAGAGCTCAAGCTCTCTTCCCCCCTGTATCTTTTCAAACTTGGATACCCATACTGCTGTATTGCCTTGTTAATAGCCTAATGCAGCTAGTAAGTCCTTTTGAACCCACTGATTTGAATACTTCAAGGATTGTGGGTCTGGTTGGAATACTGCTTCTTGTCTTTGGCTAGCTTTCTTGGTTCCATACCTGTAGCCTGACTTTTTTTATTTAATCCCCATGAGACCTTGTTTGTATCATTGTATCCTTGTGCTTGAATTTGGGCTTTGGAAACCCACTGTTGACGTACTGGATACTTTTGTTGATGTTGTTATGGTTTTCTCATATGAAGCTAAGGTTGTGAGGTGGATGCTTTCTCTAGTATATCTGCTTTCTGTGGCATTGGTGGTTCCATGTCACCTGTCATTGCCTGTTTTCCTTTATTTAAGGGGCTCCATAATGGCATAATGATGGTATCCTTGCTATCATTGAGTTGTGCTACCATCTCTTCCCATTGGATAATATGATAATTATTGGTGTAGATCCAGGATCATCTAAGAATCATCTCTTCTTCCATGGATCTTACAGGCATGACAAATACCTGTCCCACCAAGGGATTATTTTTTATAGAAATATTAACGTTTAAAATTTCCACAAATTTTGTAGTTGATAAATGCACACTTTGGACTTGTGCATTTGTGGCTTTGAGGTGAGGTTTTTCTAGAGCTACCCATGTTTCATAGTACATCAAGTTATGACTTGATCTCGTATCAATTAATGCAATGCTCTTGATGTGACTCTCTGAGACGTGCTGGCTCAGTGTCCAGGTCATTCTCATCAAGAATGGTGAGTGAAGCCATGTTCACATGTTCCTTGGAGTCTCTATTTGGCCTTAGATTCCCTTGCCTTGGCTTCTTCTTGAGCTTGTTTGATTTTTTCTTTGGCCAGCTCTTTCTTTTGTTCAGTAGATGCTCTTGTGTGAGCATCTCCGAGTTAGTGGTCCATAATACTTCTTGAGTTTGCTCCCATTGATGTATCCTTCCATTTTTACTCCCTCGATGGTTTTAATTCGGACTGACCCTTGAGTGGTGATTTCAGACACTCTAAAAGGTCCTAATCCTCTATATTTGAGTTCCTTTTCTTGGTGCTTTCAACACCATACATGAGGAAGAGGTCCCCTATTTCCATTTCCTTTTGTTTCAGGTTATGGTCAAACCAGTTTTTTTTCTACAATTTCTCGACCATAAGCCCATGTGATGCGATTAGCTGGGTTTTATCAAGTTTTTCTAAATCAACCAATCTCTTAGCCAATGCAGTTTTGGTAAGCCTCTCCTACACTGCAATTCGTAGGCTTGGAATTAACTCCATAGACATTGCCGCATCAATGCCATAAGCTAGACAGAAGGGCTTATACAATGTACGATATGCCCATAGAGTTACAGTCACCTTATGTTCCCGATTCGTGCGACTGGCTTCTAATGTTTAAGTCAAGATGGTATATAAAATCTTGTTTGCACCTCTCTGCTTAACCATTTGCTTGTGGGTAATAAGGTGATGACTTTCGATGGACTATAAGGAATCCGGCAAGGAAGTGTTCAATCACCTCATTAATGAAATGCAAACCCCGATCACACTGACTAATTCAAGTGAGCAACCAAATTTGGAAATGATCTATTCATATAAGAACTTGGTCGTGGTTTGTGAATCAACTCACTTAGAGGCTCTTGCCTATGCCCACTTTGTGAAATAAGCTATGGACACAATTACATATCGGGCTTGTGGGTGACGGATGCGCCACTAGACTAATGGGTCCAACAAAAGTAATCCCCTTCTCAAAGGGTTGTCTTATAATCATAGGGGTGAGTGACATCATGTCTCTTTGTTATGGAATAACAAATCTTTGACACTCCTCGCATGTTTTCACAAACTCTAGGGCATCCTCGAATAACGTAGGCCACCACAGTCCTGCTTGAAGCACTATGCGAGCTGTAATTTCTCCAGTGAAGTGTCCCTTCGACTATTCCTGAGTGTGCTTCTTCTAGTATTTTGACAAATTCATCTTCTCGCACACATCTTCTTAGCATTGTTGAGATATCGAGCTCGTCTAGTGAGGTGGTGGACACTGATGACCCGACTGGGGTATAGGCCCCACACTTACACCACTGGCATGGTTGGTGAGATCTTGGGTGATATGCGGCTAGTGGGATGACAGGCTGTGTGACAGCCATTCTAGATACTGGCATAGTTATAGCGCCAGCTCATTTAGTTGGGTTCACACTACAGAGAACCCGTGTACGTATTGGTTGAGTGCCTTTCATATTATGAGTACTCTTATCTTGTATATGGTGTGTTGAGTGTTGAGTAAAGAAGAAGAAGATATTCAGCCTCTCACCTTGTGTGTTCTCTATTAGGGTTTTGTGTGTGTGTGTGTGTGCTTGCAAGAGCTCAAGCTCTCTTCCCCCTTGCATCTTTACATGGTATCAGAGCCTGGTTTGTGCTAAGGGCTAAGTTGTAAGCAAGAGAACCACAGGAAGCGGTACAAGGGTAAGAGCTTCAACTACTCTTACCTATTTGTGTTGGTGACTACACCCTTGTCGAGAGCTCTACGGGAGGCACTGGCAAACGATCTCTGATTGAGGATCTTTCTTCGCGGGAGTAAAGCTATAGGGCAACTATATTGTCCTATAGGACGCAATTTTCTAGGCCAAAAACGCGTTTCGGGCGTGTCTGGACCTCCGTTGTTCAGAAAGCAGGCGATTTCGAGCACTGCGGGTAAGTCATCGATTCTCTGCAGAACTCTGTTTTAAGAATTGCAGGAAGACAGATTGACTGTGCAGACACTATGGGTGCTGCAAAGAGGTCAAAAGTTGCCATTGGGTGTATGTATGCACATTGAAGTCACTGGTTGTGACATTTGAGAGTACTACAGTATCGTTGCAGAAAATACAGCAATTTGTGCAGGACAAACCAGAGTGCTATTTTTAGTAAAATTGTGTGTTTGACAAGATGTCAAATGATGGGATAACCCAGATTGCGGCTGAGAAGCTTGATAAGAATAACTTCCATGCTTGAAGGTCCAGGTTGACGAATTTCCTAATGGGAAAGGGCTATTGGGACTACATAGAAGGTGAGCATGAAGAGGCACTAGAGATACTGGACATAAATCCAACTACTGCAGATGTGAAAGAGTTTAAAGACTAGAACTAAGGAGCCAAGAAAGTTATGTATTGTCTTTCCATTAGTATATAGGATACCATGATTGGGCACATTCAGGATGCCAAGTCCCCCAAGGAGACATGGGACACCTTGGTAAAGCTCTATGAAACAAATACCAAGGCACGTAAGATACAGTTGAAGAATGAACTTCATATTGTGGAGAAAAAGAGCATGTCTGTGAATGACTATGCACTGAAGATAAAGGGTATTGTGGAATTCCTTGCATCTATTGGTGTGTCAGTAGATGATGATGACAAGGTGGAAGTCTGTCTACGTGGTCTCGGGCCACAATACAAGGCGTTCAAGACGTCTATTCAGACTCGGAAAAACATTCCCAACTTTACAGATTTGGTGTCTATGCTGATTATAGAAGAGAAGAGCTTGGGTGAAGACCAACAGTCTTCACAAACCAAAAACAGTTCAGAGCAACAGGCCTTCTACACAGGTTCAGGAAGAGGACGAGGTAGAGGAGGCCGTGGATGCGGTCAAGGAGGTGGCCGAACAGGTAATCAGAATTATGGCCAGCAGAGCAGCAATAACAACAGTCCCAGAATACACAACAACAACAACAACAACACACAGGTGGAAGAGGCAGATTCAGAGGCAAGGGGAGTCAAAGAGGCCGTGGAAATTGGCAAAGGCAGTATAATGATGCACGTGAATGCTATTACTGTGGTAAGCTTGGACATGTGTAGGCAGAATGCTATAAAAAGCAGGCTGACATGCAAAATGGGAAAGTGCAGCAAAACAACTATGCATCCTCAAGCAGAAATAATGAGGATAATGAAAGGTTGTTTGTTATGCAGCATGTCATGAATGCCATGTCTGAAAATGTTGAAGCAGCACAAAAAGATGATGTGTGGTATGTGGATTCAGGTGCTTCGAACCACATGACAAGTCATGGGGAGTGGTTCAAGGAGATGAAAAACCGAGAAAGACCAGGTTTTGTGGAAACAGGGGATGACACTACTCATCCAATTGCCTATGTTGGAGATGTGCCATTGTCTATGCAGGATGGCAAAGTGAAGTACCTTGCAGATGTACTTCACGTTCCGAACATAACAAAGAATCTGGTTTCAGTTGGCCAGATGATTGAGCAGGGTTTGTAGGTTTGGTTTAATCCTGATGGTTGTTATATTGAAGACTTTAAAGACAAGTGCAGGTTGGTTGCAAAAGGCAACAGAGTGGGCAGAATGTTTACATTGGATGTAGACATGCGTGAGATGAGTGCTGCGATGTTTGCAAATGGTTCAGGGATTGTTGCAGACACAGACATTTGGCATAAAAGGATTGGACATGTGAATATGCAGAGATTGAAGTCTATGCAGACTAAAGGAATTGTGACAGGGCTGCCAAAATTTAAAGTGGAAGGTATGCAGAAAATATGTAAAGCATGCCAATTTGGGAAGCAAACAAAGCATGTGTTTCCATGTAAGAGATATGTGAGCAGAAATGCACTAGATGTTGTGCATTCAGATGCATGGGGTCCTACGAAGACCATATCTATGGGAGGCTGCAGGTATTATGTGACTTTCATTGATGACCACACAAGGAAAGTGTGGGTATATTTCATGAAGGAGAAGAGTGAGGTTTCACTCACTTTTAGAATTTCAGATTTTTGATTGAAAAGCAAACAAGGAAATATGTAAAGTGCCTAAGGTCAGATGGAGGGGGAGAGTACTTCTCCAATGAGTTCTCTGAATTTTTGAAGAAGAATGGTATTCGGAGACAGTTTACATGCAGATACACTCTGCAGCAAAATGGAGTTGCTGAGGGGAAAAACAGGCACATTACTGAGATTGCACGAGCATTGATGGAAGAGAAGAATATGCTGCATAGCTATTGGGCTGAGGCTGTTTCTATAGCAGTATACATCATGAACAGGACTCCAACTGCAGCCATACATGACGTAACTCCAGAGGAAAGATTTACTGGTGGTAGAAAACCTGATTTGTCTCATCTGAAAGTCTTTGGATGCATTGCATATGTGCATGTGCTAGATGAGCTGAGAACTAAGCTGGATCCAAAAGCCGAAAAATGTGTGTTTATCGGATATTCCCTTGAACAAAAGGGATATAGGTGTTATAACCCTGCTACACGTGAGTTGAGGGTAAGCAGGGATGTTGTCTTTGATGAGATGAGCAGCTGGTATGCTGCTGAAAAAGAAGCTGTTGGGACTGATGTGAGTGTAAGTGTGGTTGCACAGAATGCAGGTCAGCAATCACAGTCTTTGAGTGGACCAGGAGAGTCCTCATCTAGTGGGTCTATTGATAGACCATGGAGTGGCAGGCTACGTCATAATATCGGTCCTGCAAATGTGATTGGTACATCACGGAAAGGAAAAGAGAAAGTGGTTGAGCCCCTTGGTTGGTATGCCTGACATTTATGTAGGGCATTCTCATGTTGATGGAGAGTCTAGTGGTTTAGATATGAGCCTTGATGAGGAGCTTGGGATCCCAGCTATGAGAACACCTGGTGTAAATAAGGCTATGGAAGCCATAAATGAAAAGCTACGAAGATCTAGGAGAGTGAAAAATCCTGTGCAGAGATTTACCTATGATGGTTATGTGGCACATCACTATGCGTATATGGCAAAGGTTGTGCAGGTTGTTGAGCCCACATGCATTGATGAGGCTGTTGGAAATGTGTGTTGGGAGAAAGCTATGGATGAGGAGATGGATGCACTATATGGAAATGAGACTTGGGATTTAGTGCAATTGCCTGAAGGCAAGAAAGCCATTGGATGCAAGTGGGTGTACAAAGTAAAACATAACAGTGATGGAAGCATAAACAGGTACAAGGCTAGATTGGTAGCCAAAGGATATGCGCAGACATATGGCATTGATTATGAGAAAACTTTCAGCCCAGTTGCCAAGATGGCAACGGTGAGAGTTGTGATAGTAGTGGCTTCGTCAAAGCAATGGTCTTTACATCAAGATGGATGTAAAGAATGCATTCTTGCATGGGGATTTGCAAGAAGAGGTGTATATGTTGCAGCCACCTGGTTATGAGGATGTGAGTCACCCCCCCGAGCATGTTTGCAGGTTAAAGAAAGCCTTGCATGGCTTAAAGCAAGCACCAAGAGCATGGTCAAGCAAGATTTCTGAATATCTTGTCACTATTGGCTTTCATGTAGCCAATGCAGATTTCTCGCTGTATGTGAGACATGGTGATAGAGGGGTTGTGCTTGTTGTCATCTATGTAGATGACTTGATCATTATGGGAGACCATGATGTAGAGATCTTTGATGTAAAGATCTTGCTTAGACAAAAGTTTGAGATGAAGGATCTGGGGGAGCTCAGATATTTCTTGGGCATTGAGGTGATTAGGTCACCACATGGTATTGGATTACTGCAGAGACAGTATGGCTTGGACATGTTGTCCAAGTATGGTATGACAGGCTGTAAGCCTATTTTCGTGCCATTGGATCAGAATGGCAAGTTGAGTGCAGATTCAGGAGAGATCTTGGAGGATCCTACTATGTATAGGTGCATAGTAGGAAGTCTGATTTACATGACGATCACCAGACCAGATTTGAGCTATGCTGTTGGGTTGGTGAGTCAGTTTATGCAGGCTCCACGAAAACCGCATTTGGATGCAGTGAGACGCATACTGAGGTATATGAGGTCTACTTTGCATTGTGGACTATTCTATGAGACTGGGACAGAGATATGTGTACATGGGTACACAGATGCTGATTGGGCTGGTAGTATCTCAGATAGAAGATCTACCAATGGATTCATGTTTTCTTTGAGGAGTGCTGCTGTGACTTGGAGCAGTAAGAAGCAGCCTACAGTTGCTGTATCCAGTACAGAGGCCGAGTATAGAGGAGGTGCTATGGCACCATGTGAGGTAGCTTGGTTGAGAAAGCTACTTGGAGATTTGGGTCTAGACAAGTTGTCATTTTCTATGACAACATTAGCAGTATACAGTTGGCCAGGAACCCAGTATTTCATGCTTGTAGGAAGCATATAGAGGTCCACTACCACTTCGTCTCAGAGAGAAGGTCTTGGCAGGAGACCTTGACCTTGTTTATGTCAGCACAGAGGATCAAGTAGCTGACATCTTCACCAAAGCATTGGGTACAGAGAAGCTCCACAGATTCAGGGCTTTGCTTGGTGTACATGAGATGGAGTTGAGCTCGAGGGGGAGTGTTGAGATATCGCGCTCGTCTAGTGAGGCGGTGGACATTGATGACCCTCCTGGGGGATAGGCCCCACACTTACACTACTGGCATGGTTGGTGAGATCTTGGGTGATATGCAACCAGTGGGATGACAGGCTGTGTGACAACCATTCTAGAGACTGGCATAGTTATAGCGCCAGCTCATTTAGTTGGGTTCACACTATAGAGAACCCGTGTATGTATTGGTTGAGTACCTTTCATATTATGAGTACTCTTATCTTGTATATGGTGTGTTGAGTGTTGAGTAAAGATTGTATATGGTGTGTTGAGTGTTGAGTAAAGAAGAAGAAGATATTCAACCTCTCACCTTGTGTGTTCTCTATTAGGGTTTTGTGTGTGTGTGTGTGTGTGCTTGCAAGAGCTCAAGCTCTCTTCCCCCCTGCATCTTTACAAGCATATCATCCTTGCCTAGCTTATATAATTCTCTAGCAATTAATTGATACGATGCGGCCAGCTGAATAAGATGACACATTTTATCCTTGTTCAAGGGTCGTTTTTGTAAAAAATCCTGATCTTGATAGTCAGATATTTCCTCACTCCATTCAGGCACCATGTCAAGTTTGAATAGATAAGCATTTGGGAGGTTCTCCATTCGGGATTCTTGACATAAAGTTGGCCAACACATGTTGTGTCCCTTTTCTTACCACCATGACTATAAAGTTGAATTCCAAGAATAAAAGTAACCAGCATGTGATTCCCCTCGTGGTGCAAGGCTTGTTCACCAAATATAATAGGGCCTGATGGTCCACAAAAAATATAAATTTGTTGGCCAATAAGTAATATCGATATTTTTTACATCATAAAACATGGCCAACTCTTTATGCTCCATGGTGGTATAATTTATCTCTACATCGTTTAGTTGACGACCGGCAAAGAAAACTGGGTAATCCAATTCCAATTCCCCAAGCTATGCCAATACACAACCTATTGCAAAGTTTGATGCATCGATATGCACGTAGAATATAAGATCCCAGTGGGTGGTCTGAGGATAGTTGCACTGGCCAGTGCTTTCTTCAACTTATCGTAGGCTTCTTGGCATTCCTCAATCCATTCAAAGGCAATGAATAGTCTATATAATGGTTTGGTAATTTCAGCATAGAAAATGATGAAGCAACAATAATACCCAATGTGACCCATGAACCTCTGTACACCTTTGTAATTGGTGGGTGGGGGTAATTCTAAGATCAGTTTAACTTTCTCTCATCCATAGGGAAATACGATTTTCAGACACAATGTGCCCTAAGATTACACCATGTTTCACCCAAAATTGACATTTCAAAGGGTTTAAGGATATACGATATAATCGACATCGCTTAAATACCTTTCTCAAGCAAGCCAAATGTTCAGTCCAGCATGAGTGTCCACACAGATCATCAATAAATACCTCCAACCACTTTTGCAAGTAGTCCTTGAAGAAGGCGATGCACATCAATTGTTGTTGGAAGAAGGTTGCTGGGGCATTGGTGAGGCCAAAAGACATAACTGTATAAGCATATGTTTCCCACATTGTATTGAAGGCTATTTTGTGCTCGTCTTCGGGTGCTGTGGACACCTGATTATGGCATGAAAACCTATCTAAGAAGCTATAAGCTTCTTCACCACCTGCTACTCGTTCCAACACATGTTCGATATATGGAAGTGGGTGGTGGTCTTTCCTGGTGGCTGCATTGACCCTTTTGAGATCAACACAAACCCTCAATTTCCCATTGTTCTTCGACACAATCATGATTGGTGATGTAAGGTTCCCCCCTTCTAAAATAGGGAAAACACTTAAGATAGTCCACTAAGTCTTAACTTGGAGAAAATTTCCTATTCATCAACACCTTGACCATGTAGAGATTCAAGGATACGATTCATAGGTAAGACCTAGTCCTATCCCACAGGGGGAGCATGATCTTCTAAAAATCAAATCACCCATAGGGTAATTGATCATAAATTGGGCAACTACTAGACTTGATTTCTAGAGAGGCAACACTTTTTTCCTCATCCATGTAAGGCACTGCTGGCCTAGTCTTCTAGAATAGAGTTGCCCAAGAATCTATTTATCTAGCATAGGGCTTTCACTTAATCTATTGGAAAGCTACCCAACTAATCGGGTCCACCCGTCCGTAGGATGGTGCCGTCGGGGCATTCCATCCTCCCACTTTCCACCCTACTCACGTGTCCATTTATTTAATCCTACCACACTATTTGACATAAATAAACATGTTCCTTAATTAAGGCCCTTTTCACAAGATTTGTTAAAACAGTCTTTTTCCACAATACAATAATGCCAAAGACAAGATTTATAAAAAAAAAATTATACATGAATCAATTCTATACAAGCCAAACGAGCTCTCTTATTCTTTTCCTTTATACTTTCGATGATCTAGAATGCGGCCTTCCAGCCTCTACATGCTGGGCAAAACCCTATGGGACCATACACCTCATCGTCGGCCACTGCTGGCGAGGTCTCAAGCCGGCCGTTGCCCTCTCAGGCTCCATCGCTCGATCCTCTCGCCCCTCAGAGGGATGTCTTTACACTAGGGTGGGCTTATTCACTGCACTAACTTGGGCCCTCAGAACTAGGCAGTATCATAATCTCTCATCTCAATCGACGAACCTTATTCTCCCAATGCTATGAGGGATACCTTGGGCCATTCCTCCACCGGGCTTTGCTAACGACGCTGATGACATGGAAGTGGTATAGCTGTATATGCCTTTATAGAGTGTCACACTTCTATACTCAAATACAAACACACCCAGAACACCAGACCCAAGAGCATAAATAAAACTTTATTTTAGCACAAGTCTTCGTCTTTACAAAGTTGGACATCCATTACATCCTCAGAACCATCTTCATCTAGCAACCAAGATACCAACACACAACCATGACCAGATACATCACCAGTATCATTCATCTTTGAATTCCCAGACAACACTTCCATATAGCTTCTTTCAACATACAGAAGCTTTAGCTTCACACCATCTCACATACACAACACTTTCAAATCAACACAAGGTGTATACTCACAAGGTTGTCCCCCATTCATCTTGGCTTATCCCTCTCTCACCTCTTCTTAGAACATCGTCACCTCAGCCCATGAGCTGGCCTCAATCACCAGCGATAGCAAACCAACAAAAAAACACACGAGCTCTGCGCCCAAAGTCGGCACCCTCAACAAGGAACATCGCTCTCTGGTGCATCTCTGTGGTCAGCACCATCAAGCATCACTTGCTTGTCACCATCCTGTATTCGACCCTACCATGAGAAGAAGCCCATGCCTCAGCTCGCATCATCTACACTCTATCCATGGCGTGTTACCCCTCTGTATCACTTGCTGGCTGCACATCACCACACTTGGCGGCTAAACAAACAATTAAAAAAACTCCCCTCTGTGTTCCAGCTCACAGCACTTCCCTGTCTCCATGCCTGTCGACGCCACCCCTTCGTGACTTCATTGCAGTCAACGCCAACCTTTCCTCTTCGCTTTTTTGCTATAGTGGACGCCTTCTTCCCTCCACTACTATCGATGTGCTTTCCTTGGCGACTCTCTTTCTCTGCTTCGCTGTAGCTGTCGCGCCAAATAGAAATACCTCCAAGACTCTCTGCTACGAGAGGCGGCTCCCCAACGAAAAACTCCCTCTCTAACATCGTCACCAGCCGACCTTCACTTCTGCTTTGATGCCTTATCTCTTCGCTACTTACAGTCGACGTCTTCTTCTCTTACATCGCTATGCTCTCCCTTGGCTTCATTGCTGTCGACACCAACCTCCCTTTTTTTGGTTTTGTTATGGACGCCTTTGTTCTGGAAGAACTCGCCACCTGGTCCAGATTGGCATCTTTTCTCTTCATCGAATTCTCCCTACGCCACCTTTCTTCTGACATGAACACGTCCATCATCACCTTCCTTTTATGCTTCCTTTTTAGTCTTGGATATTCTTCACCCCACACATATTATATTGGGCCCTTAACAACTAATTGCCCCCATGGCCATGCACACATTCGAATACAACCTACAAGTGCCCATTTTATTTTTTTTGGGACACACACACATACAAAGCGACCGAATGACTGATACTATCTCCAGCAGACCACGCTCTGGACAAACCTGTGCTTCTAAGATCTGATCATTTCCCTTGCACATACACTTCCATCAAAACCTAAAGTTTGATTGCTGCATACAACCACACATCCATGATGCCCACACTGAGTCAATGGGTGCTCCCATGACTTTACCACAATACGAACATCACTCATGTACACATGTACAGGTTGAGTTTGGGGTTTTCAAAAATCTTCACACATATTTAGCAACCCCCTGTTTTTGCTGAGACATTCATGTCTAGCAGCTATACAAATAGAGACCATTTATCCTCCTGGATCAAACAAAAACCTCGGTGCATATACCTTCCAATCCTTCAAACATTTTCCTCTGTCAAATAACCATCGATACATCCTGTCATGGACTTCCACTTTTAGCAACCCCCTGGGTTCTTTATATATGGCACTTACACCCTTGGTTTCCAACTCTTCCTCTGGGTAAACTGCCCAACTAAGACTATAGCCAAACCACTCATCCATATGTTGAGCATCATCATGAGGTGTATCCATCATAAACCCATTTCCCTTCAGCCCATCAACATCAAACATAGCAACTTCATGCACTGTAGACTCATCATTGCCACTTCCCTGTAGTTTGTCCAGCTTCAAGATCATTGGTGATCCTTCAAGATTCTGCACATCTTGCATAGGCATCCCTACCAAGTCTAAGCTTCCCAAACTGCCAGGCAAAGCATCTTGGTCCCCTTGACCAACAATATTATCCTCACATGCATTCTCACTACTACTGACAACCGACTCATTCTCTTGGGCATGACAAGGAACACACACCTTTGATCAGCAACCGCACATGCAAAATCTATCACGTCATTATCCAAAATAGCATCTAACTCATCATCAGTCACACCATCACTCCTTTCCTGCACAACTGGTATGCAAGTATTTGTTATCTTCTCCAAGGAAGCCAATTCCAATAGATCATCCAATGCATTATCAAGAATACAGTCCAGCTCATCATCCACATTCTCACGAGCTGCAGTATCCAACTCATCACCCGGATCATCAACTTGTACTTCATCCATAGTATCTTCATCAGTAACACTTTAATCATCACACTCCACCTTGACTGGTTGAAGTACTGGCACATGCAAGTCATTACTCATTTCTGAATCAAAGAGATCATCCAAGTCATATCCATACTCAAACACTTCAGGTTCTTCAGCGTTAACATCACTTTCACAATCTACAACATCATCAATAATCTCCTTAAACAACATATCGGGATTGTGAGATCCCTGTTCCCACCGCGCAACGGATTCGGGGTACTAGCAAAGCGGAAGTAGCACTTCTTGCGCGAGGCAGGGTCCCACACTCGGGGCCTCGCCCACCACAGATATCTAGACAAGAGACTAATTCGTCGGTTTGACGAACCCGGAAAAAACTTCCCTTATCCGGAAAGCACGGGCGATTCCTCCAGGATACTTTTTTACTCCAACGTAGTCAAGACCATTACTGATGAAACTGATCCAACTGCACCTATGAAGATACTCGGTCAGATCAAGAAAGAAACTTGCACTTGGATCATTGGGATCAATGCTTTTTTCCCCATCAAGAGGCACAGTCGTTGATTCCTATCCATATTCGGGCTTTACTTTATCTATCGTAATAACAAAAATTGAGTCTCGATTTACGGATCCATCAATCCAGCCTAACCCCATCTAGTCCCATGGGTTAGCCAACCGCCCAACCACTGTAGTGATGGGATCCAATTAGGAATTTGGTTAGGTTCCCAGGTCCCCTAGCCGGAAATTCATGCAACATAAAATTAGTCACACCACTTACACACCCAATATGAAATTGCCTTTTTCTCAGCATCAACTAACTTTAAAACAATCCTTTAATGAAACCATTATGTCACTGATGACAATCCTCAAAATTTTAGGTTGAATTCATATTTCCAATCGTTCATTCAACGGTGTACTTATGACATCATTGGCAACCAAAACGCTCACCACCTGTTCACTCAGGGGCCTTTTCCATAGTTCCTAGCTCATAGTAACCGGTAATATATTCATATAACAAAATGGAATCTCCGTGGAAGATCAGCAAGATCAACCCACAGATCCATATAAAAGAGCCATGGACTCATCCGTTGTTGAGGACCAGCAAGGTCAATCAACCAAATCCACGCCCAGTTTCAGAAAACAACTCTTATTCCTTGTTCCAATATCTTCCACGACACACGTGTGGGTATCTTCGGCGACCCAGAGCCCGAGCACCGTATGGTCAGCACCCTCTAGGATACTTCGCAGGTGACCTAACGCTTCACTCATAGGCCACTTCCTTGGTCCCTAATCCACTATACTGGAAGCTCACCATTTAAATCGAACCGAGGCTGGTCAAGACCTCAGCTGACCTTGCTACGCGAGACGTCCTCCATTGACTCTCCGTCAGCAGTTGCAACTTTATCAGTTAGGTTTCCATGACCTTAATCCACAAGACGGTCATAATGCTTCCCCAGCATTCTTGACATAAAACAGTCATTTACAAACAGTTCACAAAATATAGTTTCTATATCGAACTCTCGTCTTTTCATTTTATCCTCCTTAGTGTACATTACTTATTCCACATTCCATTCATATGTATTCATCATCATCCATTCACTCATATCAAACGACACATTATTTCCCATACACATTCACATTCATTATTCTACATACACATCCATGCATACATCCATTTTCACATCCTCATTCATACATCCACATCCACATACATACATCCACATTCGTATCTATATCCATACATCCACATCCACATCCACATTCATATCCATACATCCACATCCACATCCACATCCACATTCATATCCATACATCCACATCCACATCCACATTCACATTCATACATACACATCCACATCCACATTCACATTCATACATACATATCCGTATCTACATCCATACATCCATACATCCATATTACATCCATTCTCGCCCTAACACATTCCATATACATCTTATTATATCCTATCACATCTCATACACATCTTATCACATCTTATCACATCTCATACACCTCTTATCACATCCTATAACTTTCCATTCGCATCTTATCACATATTATCACATCTCATACACCTCTTATCACGTCTTATCACATTTCATATCTTTTTATAGAATACAAGAGAATTCTTATATTTGATATAAGATTTCTCTACATTTTTATTTATGCATAAATTCTATTTAAGGAGACTAACACTTTCGAATTAAAAATCAATCTTTTATGCATCTTCCTATGCATAATTTCATTTTAAATGAAAATGACACTTTTCAATTAAAATTCAATCTTTTATGCATCTTCCTATGCATAAATTCAATTTGGATGAGAATTGACATTTTTGAATTAAAAATCCATCTTTTATGCATCTTCTTATGCATAAATTCAATTTGGATGAGAATAATGCTTTTGAATTGAAATTTTATTCTTTTATGCATCTTCCTATGCATAAATTCAATTTAGATGAGAATGACACTTTGAATTAAAAATCAAACTTTTATGCATCTTCTTATGCATAAATTCAATTTGGTAGGAATTACACTTTTAGAATAAAAGAATTTCTCTTATGCATCTAAGTTATGCATAAAATCCATTTATGATGAAAATCACACTTTTAGTATAAAAAGAATATCTTTTATGCATACCTCTATGCATGAAATCCAATATGATAAAAGTAACACTTTTACAATAAAATAATCAACTTTTATGCATACCTCTATGCATGAAATTCAATTATGATAAAAGTCACGCTTTTATAATAAAATAATCAACTTTTATGCATACCTCTATGCATGAAATTCAATATAATAAAAGACACACTTTTATAATAAAATAATCAACTTTTATGCATACCTTTATGCATGAAATTCAATTACGATAAAAGTCACACTTTTATAATAAAATAATCAACTTTTATGCATACCTTTATGCATGAAATTCAATTATGATAAAATTCATAATTTTATAATAAAATAATCAACTTTTATGCATACCTTTATGCATGACATTCAAATATGATAAAAGCCACACTTTTGTAATAAAATAATCAACTTTTATGCATACCTCTATGCATGAAATTCAATATAATAAAAGACACACTTTTATAATAAAATAATCAACTTTTATGCATACCTCTATGCATGAAATTAAATATAATAAAAGACACACTTTTCTAATAAAGTAATCAACTGTTATGCATACCTTTATGCATGAAATTCAATTATGATAAAAGTAACACTTTTATAATAAAATAATCAACTTTTATGCATATCTTTATGCATGAAATTTAATTATGTTAAAAGTCACACTTTTATAATAAAATAATAAACTTTTATGCATACCTTTATGCATGAAATTCAATTATAATAAAAGTCACACTTTTATAATAAAATAATAAACTTTTATGCATACCTTTATGCATGAAATTCAAATATGATAAAAGTAACACTTTTGATATAAAAATTTATCCATTATGCATACTTCTATGCATGAAAATAAAAATGATAAAAGTAACACTTTTGATATAAAAATTTATCCTTTATACATACTTCTATGCATGAAAATAAAAATGATAAAAGTAACACTTTTGATATAAAAATTTATCCTTTATGCATACTTCTATGTATGAAAATAAAAATGATAAAAGTAACAGTTTTGATATAAAAATTTATCCTTTATGCATACTTCTATGCATGAAAATAAAAATTGATAAAAGTAACAAAAAACTTATCCTTTATGCATAATATAAAAATTCAATTTCTCCATGATTACAATGAAATTCTTTCAATTAATCTAGGATGATAATTCCTAGAATATGGTAGGAAGTCCTCTTTTCATGCTTTGAATGAAATTATTTTATGTGTAATTTTTATAAAAATTTTGCCATAGCTCCGCTGCTATGACTGATAAATCTCAATTTATTTTGAAGGATAAAGCTTATCATTAAGGGAATGATTAGAATGATCCCTAATTGGATCATTAACCCAATAATGGATTGAATCATCAATATTCATGAAATACATAAACTAAAAGCATAGAAAAAAGCCATTAATTTGGCCTCAAGCATAGATTAATCTTGGATTAAGGAAAAGCTTCATTTGGATTGAGAATGGGTCATGAGTATGACCATTTCTTGAGTGAGAGAGAGAAATTACATAAAAATCATTAGAATTAAGCATAAATGAAAATTTATGTAATTCTTTACTATCATTAATCAATTAACTTCAATAGCATTCATCAAATTATGTAACTCTTCACTACCATTCATCAATTAACTTCAATAGCATTCAAAGACCATTCCAATTAAGCTTCTCAAGCTTGAGAGGGGTTGAGAAGAGAGAAGCATTGAGAAATTATAGAAAAGATCAAAATTCACCATTTACCTTACAAATTGCTTGATTCTTTGTTCACGGTAGAGGCCCCCAAGCAATCAATTGGTTAAGTATGTTGATGGAGCCGCCAATGGGGATGGAAGAAAGAGGGAAGATCCAATTTCTTCAATTTGGAGAGAATTTTAGAGAATAGTAGAAATTAGCATTATTTCAGCATAACTCTAGTATAGTAAAATTCTTCTTTTTTTTTTCAAAGGACTCATGTTCTATTTATAGGTGAGGGAAGCTCTAACCAAAGCTAACTGAATTCTAGAATTTTCCAAATTCAATTTGGTTGAATTTGGACTAGATTTAGAACTAGTTTGGTTACTTTTTGATTCGGTTTGGTTGAATTTGGACTAGATTTAGATCTAGTTTGGTTTCATTTTGATTCGGTTTGGTTGAATTTGGACTAGATTTAGACCTAGTTTGGTTCCATTTTGATTTGGTTTGGTTCAAGAGAGAGGAGAGATGAAAATATCACATTATTTTTTAGTTTAAAACTCATTCAAGCATGTGAATTAGGCGCCTCATTGAAGGCCCTCCTTTTCCTTACAGATGTGTCAAAAATGGAATCATTATACCCAAAATATCTCATATTTTGATATTACTCATAGTTTCTTACTAATAAACCTTGTATATTTTCAACTCTTCATCTTATGTGAGCATTGAAGGGACTCCCTTCCTTACATAGGTGTCAAAATGGAATCCTTATACCCAAAATATCTTATATTTTTAATATTGCTCATAGTTTCTTACTAATAAACCTGTACATAGTCAACTCTTCATCTTATGTGAGCATTTACTCATTTTTGGTTATCTTCTTTTACAAAATTGGATTTATCTCCTCCCCACAGATGGATTGATCTTATTGGCCCAAAGGAACCTTAATTGGACCATAATCCAAAAATTTCTGAAAATCTAGATCCTTAGGCTAAGGTCCTTTATACCCATTTCCAATTAATTCCAATTGCACATTGGAAAGTTCTTTTTGAATTTCTGTTTCAGGGAAACTTATTTTAATAAGATGAGATAATTTTCTATCCAAAAATATTAAAAATCTGAATATTCTCTTTCTAGAATATTTTCTCTCTCTAGGTTAAAACAATTAGAAACAAGATCTTTTATATTTATGAAGAGGGGATTGATTACAGGGGAAGATGCTGGACATTTTGAGAGGCTGGGGAGGAATCTTACAGGGATTTCTCTGTTCACATGGTAGATAGCACACTGGAGTCTTCATCACTTCCCTAATCATAGGCTGAATCATAACTGGCTGCACATCATCAATACTTCCATCCTCCTCCTCTTCATCTTCTGAAAACTCTTCAGGGCTGATCCCAAAAACCTCACCCTTCTCCATTTCCAACAGGTTAATCTATCCCATATCTTGCTCTGTAAATGTGACCTTACGGACTTCATGAACATTGGGCTAAATTGCATCCTTTATCTGCATACTAGAGTCAATCACCCTATCATTCATTCCCATAGACAATTGATATATACCACCATTAGCTTTGGGGCTAGTTTCTCACATTGCGGACTGATATGACTCCACTCACCACAATTCCGGCATTGCACATCACTCGGATACCCTCTCCCTCTTCCAATATTTGCTGAACTCCCTTTAGAACCAGATGATGCATCAGTTTTCCTTCCCATAATACATATGCCTCTTCCTCTTCCTGCAGACTCTATCCAATTCAAACTTAAAGACTTCATGAGCTCCACTGCTTCATGGACCTCTTTCTTCAATGAATCCTCCTGTTTATGAACAATATCATCTTCTCTTTTAGGATGCATACTCTTAATCTCTGGCATCTTCACAAACTTCTTTGGCTCTTCTTCTATTCCCATCTGCCTCAGATGTTTATCCTTCCACTCCTTCTCTCGAGCAACTCTGACAGCCTTCAACTCCACCTTCACACGGAGGGTTGGCTCCAGACCAGTCACAAATCGGTCTCTCTTTAATCATCTGTGCGGGGGTACTTGAGGAATGAAAGCCTCACACCATAGACTCCACAATCTACCGAACTTTATCAGATACTGATCCACATCTTGATCATCCTTCTGCTGAATTTTACACAACTTTTTCCACACATTATTCGGACTCCTTACACACGAAAACTGTACCAAAAATGCAGCTCTGGCTATACAATACTCAGGATCCTGTTGATGAGCATTCCTGTGTGTAGTCACAAACATCTGTAGCCATGCTTTTGCATCACCCTATAAGAAATAACTCAAAATCTGAGAGAGGATCTCCGGGTTTGCCCTATCTTTCATCAAAGCTATAAATTCCATCTTTTCCACCAAAAACCTGATCGCACTCTCCTGTGGAAATCCTTAATACTCTGGAAAATCCTGAGCCATCTCCCCAATCTTTCTTCACACAAACCCATGTCTTCTCTCATAAACCGAAGGAATTTCTTCCTCTGTGGAGGCACCAAAAAGTGATGACACGGAAGCAGTATAGCTGTATATGCCTTTATAGAGTCTCACACTTTCATGCTCAGATACAAACACACCCAGAACACTAGACCCAAGAGCATAAACAAAACTTTATTTCAGCACAAGTCTTCATCTTTACAAAGTTGGACATCCATTACATCCTCAGAACCATCCTCATCTAGCAACCAAGATACCAACACACAACCATGACTAGATACATCACCAGTATCATTCATCTATGAATTCCTAGACAACACTTCCATACAGCTTCTTCTGACACACAGAAGCTTTAGCTTCACACCATCTCACATACACGACACTTTCAAATCAACACACAAGGTGTATACTCACAAGGCTATCACCCATTCATCTTGGCTAATCCCTCTCTCACCTCTTCTTAGAACATCGTCACCTCAGCCCATGAGCTGGCCTCAATCACCACCGACAGCAAACCAACAAAAAAACACACGAGCTTTGTGCTCAAAGTCGGCACCCTCAACAAGGAACATCTCTCTCTGGTGCATCTGGTTCAGCACCATCAAGCAATTGTCACCATCCTGTATTCGACTCTACCATGAGAAGTAGCCCATGCCTCAGCTCGCATCATCTACACTCTATCCATGGCGTGTTACCCCTCTGTATCACCTGCTGGCTGCACATCACCACTTGGTGGCTAAACAAACAATTAAAAAAACTCCCCTTTGTGTTCCAGCTCATAGCACTTCCCTGTCTCCACGCTTGTTAGTCGACGCCACCCCTTCACGACTTCACTGCAATCAACGCCAACCTTTCCTCTTTGCTTTTTTGCTACAGTGGACGCCTTCTCCCCTCCACTACTATCGACGTACTTTCCTTGGTGACTCTCTTTCTCTGCTTCGCTGTAGCTGTCGCGCCAAATAGCAATACCTCCAAGACTCTCCGCTACCAGAGGCGGCTCCCCAATGAAAAACTCCGTCTCTGACGTCGTCACTAGCTGACCTTCACTTCTGCTTTGATGGCTTCTCTCTTACATTGCTGTGCTCTCCCTTGGCTTCATTGCCGTCGACACGAGCCTCCCTTTTTTTGGCTTTACTTGTGAATGCCTTTGTTCTGGAAGAACCCGCCACCTGGTTGGCATCTTTCCTCTTCATCGAATTCTCCCTACACCACCTTTCTTCTGACACGCACACATCCATCATCACCTTCCTTTTATGCTTCCTTTTAAGTCTTGGATATTCTTCACCCCACACATATTATATTGGCCCCCTAACAACTAATTGCCCCCATGGCCATGCACACATTCGAATACAACCGACAAGTGTCCATTTTATTTTTTTGGGACACACACACATACAGAGCGACCGAATGACTGATACTATCTCCAGCAGACCATGCTCCGGACAAACCTGTGCTTCTAAGATCTGATCATTTCCCTTGCACATACGCTTCCATCAAAACCTAAAGTTTGATTGCCGCATACAACCACACATCCATGATGCCGACACTGAGTCAATGGGTGCTCCCATGACTTTACCACAATACGAACATCACTCATGTACACATGTGTTTGGGGTTTTCAAAAATCTTCACACAACGCCGCCTGGCTACACATGCACGGAACGGAGTTAGCCTTGAAGCCAGGAAAAACTTGCACTCTTTAAAGATAACAATTTCAATGCAATTTATTGAATACTGCATCACACAATTCGTAACCTTATACAATTTTGTCATTATTTTAAAAGGAAAAGATACACATTTATTAACACTAATGTAAAAAAAACTCTTCTTTAAAAGCTAACCAAGCTAACCTGGCCACCATTTCCTTGAGGATCTTGTAAAGGGAGGGTTGGAGCCACATTGGGAGCATCTTCTCTAATCTCGTTGTTTCGCGCTCCTCTCGAGGTAATATTTTGACATTTTCGGAAAGAGACCATCTTGGATGTCGTCTTGTAGGGCTCGCTCTTGCAGTTGAAATGCTCGAGTCAGATCTCAATTCTGAGATCGTTTGCTCACCGTATGAGCAAAAGACCACAGTGCATGAACCCTCTCTAAAGGCTAAAACCTCTTACTAAAGTCCACACAAATGGGAGGGATTGTGAGATGTCCTTAACACAAAAACGTTTTGCTAAAGGGGAGAAGGGCTGAGGGCTGCTGTAAGTCTCTTCACACGGGGGGAGGAGAAGGGTTAAGGACACTGCCTCCTAAGCAAGAGGGGGATAGAGAAAAATTGCCTTATCTGAAAAGTGGCAAATGAGGGGGTGTGAGAGGGGTGGTTGTAAGGGGCGGTTGTACTACAGCAAGTACACTACATAGGGACGATGGCGGTACTGACGACGGCACAGCAGAGCATAGGTTATGCAAAAATGCGTGCTGCCCATGGAGCACCCAGAGGATTTATATAACTGTGGGGTACGGGTACGGGCGCTGCACAAAGCAAGGAAAGGACGGTGTACCAGCAAAGGTTGTAGATCAGTGGCCTGCATGGGGCTAGGGGAAAGGTACGATGTCAGTTAACAAAGGAAAGGAGTGGTACGCATTTACCTTATTTGGTAAGGGGCAGCATGGGTGTCCATGTACCGGTACGTGTGGACCACACAGTGGGGGGCGGTTGTCCTTTGGTTCTTGTGCGGCGATCGTACGGGCACCCTGGTAAGTGTGTACGGTCCAAAATTTGGGACGAGGTCCCCAAATTTGGGCCGTCGGGCCTCGATTTGCATGTCGGACCGCCCCGGGGGTGATTTTTATTTTGTCCGGGAGGTTCTCCTAGTTGTTGGGGTGCAGACTGTTTGTCAATCGGACGCCCAGTTGTGCATTTATTACGGTTTAAAGGTCGTCACTTTTTAACTAAAAATGACTGAAATTTACGTATAAGCTTGATTTGGTGTCCGTTTTGGATGCTGTAAAATCCTATATTGGGGTAAAATCATGTGGAGATTCCAAATTTGGGCTCAAAATTTTAAAGATTCTGAGTAAAAATGACTCATTTAATAAAAACATTGATTTTTATACCATAAAAACTCATAAATTTATCTATTACATGGATATTTCTTTATTAGTGAAGATAGGTATGTTTCTTAAAGAAATCGAGATATCCTCATCTCGGCATGAATTGGGGATAATCCTTTAAGAGCGTAGCTTCATCTTTCCAAGTTGCATCCTCTTCAGTGTAATCTTTCCACTGTACTAGATGTTCTACAAGAGTTCTATTTCGGAGTTGCCTTTCCCTAGAATCTATGATGCTAGTGGGTTGTAATTCAAGGACTTCTTGAGTAGGGATTACAACTTGTTCATCATCAAGAATATGATTGAGACTGGGTACATAAGGTTTTAACAAACTTACATGAAATACATTGTGGACTTTGATATGGGCTGGGAGTTGGAGTTTATAGGCACTTCTACCTAGACACTTGATAACTATATAGGGGCCACAATACCTAGGGCTAAGCTTCTTATATTTCCCAAGTGATAGAGAACTTCATTTGGGTCACACTCGTAGAAGAACTTTGTCTCCTTCCTTGAAGATCCTTTCAGACCTCTTGGTGTCAGCATAATGTTTTTGTCGATCTTGGGCAGCTTTAATATCCTTTTGGATTGCCTTGGCTTGTTCCTCCATCTCTTCGAGCATTTTCCTGGATGCCTCAACTCTTATGGTCGGATCAGAGAAATTTAGAGGAGACAAGCATTCTTGCCCATAGAGTGCTTTGAATGGTGACATTCCTATGCTCTGATGATAAGATGCATTGTAGGTAAATTCTACCAGAGGAAGGTATTGAATCCACCTTCTTGGTTCCCGTCCACAATATGCTCTGAGAATGTCTTCAATTACTTGATTGACTCTCTCAGTCTGGCCATCGGTCTTTGGATGATAGGCTGTGCGAAAGCAAAGTTGAGTTCCCAAGGCTTGAAATAAGGACTACCAGAACTTTGAACTGAAGTCAGAATCCCGATCACTTACTATCCTTTTTGGGAGACCATGAAGTTTGAGGACTTCCTTGATGAATATTCGAGCAACATTTGAAGGTCTTCTTTGCTGATATAAGGTAAGCTACTTTGGTAAGTAAGTCTACTACTACCAGAATGGAGTCATGTCCTCCTTGAACAGTGGGGAGACTTGTGACAAAATCCATACTAATGCACTCCCACTTCATTTGGGAAATATCCAAGGGTGGTTGAAGTTTCCTAGGCATCTTGACCCTTTCAACTTTGATCCTTTGGCATGAGAGACATTGCTTCAAGTACCGAAGGACGTCATTTTTCAAGCCTGCCCAATGAAAGCTCCTTCTTACCACATTTAATGTTTTTGCATAGCCTGGGTGTCTTGCAGGTAGGACTATCATGATCTTCATGGAGGATTAGTTTCTTTAAAGCAGGATCCTTAGGGATACATAGCCTGTGATTGAAGTAGAGGCTTCTTTCATGAGTGGAGTATCCCTTGATTAGATTCTTCTCTTTCTTTGAATTTCCCCCTTCTTCTACTAACTTCATCATCGTCTGATAATCTGGATCATGAGATGAGACTTCTTCCACCTTGACCAGTATGGGATTATTTGGCATTGAAATTGCACTCAAGAAAGATTTGCGGCTAAGTGCATCTGCTACCACATTATCTTTCCTAGGGTAGAATTTGATGTCGAAGTCATATTCTTGTAGAATTTCAATCCATCTCCTTTGCCGCATGTTGAGGCTAGGCTGGGTGAAGATCCACTTTAGACTTTTGTGGTCATCAATTTACAAGCTGGAATCTGCCCCCCAAGAGATAATGTCTCCATAATTTGAGGCAATGAACAATTGCTAAGAGCTCCAAATAATGGGTGGCATAATTTGCTTCATATTTCTTGAGCTTTTTCCTTGGAGAGAATTCTCCTCACATAAAAATAATTTGGATGTGCTTCTAACCTTCCTCCTCTAATTTTTGCGTTAAACTATCACGGCATTGGATGCATCTACAAATACATGAGTTGGTTTATTATAGATAGTGCGAGGAGAGATCAGTTACAAGTGCAACAAATAGAATTTTCTTTAGCCATCCACATCTACAAGGCTTATTGAGATGAAAAAGTAGGGGTCCGACTGCAAACAAGCAAATGGTGTCATGAAACTTTGGAAGAGTGTGGGAGTGGTCCATATATACACACCCTTACAAAGTCTCATCACCATCATCACCATCGGAGCATGTTTGTGTCTTTAGCAAACTCAAATCCACTTAGGTCTCTTGTTAGAAATAATGCCCAAACATGTGCTAAATTTCCTAAGGTTTTTTTATAAATTATAGGAGTCATTTAGTAAAACACTTTCACCAACCATAAAAGGGGAAGCTCATGAGCATCTAGTTTGATTGGAGAGAATCAAGGAGTTAAGTTCGTGGAGAAGATTTTGGAGGAGAATACGCAACTTGAAGATCTAATCGATGATGTATACGTGCTTGAACCTTTTTTCTATATAAAGGCGCATCTAATATACAAAGCAAATATGCGTGTTTTCATTTACTGTCATTTTGCCTCATTATTTATTATGTTATGCTCATATCCTTAATCATATTTACATTATCACCACCATGAAATATTTAGAGCTTTATCCACCATATTTTTCAATAAATTGTATCAAAGAAAGACACCGCTTCTACTATGCTTCTCTCTCCTATCACCTTGTTGACCAATAAACAATAGAAGAATTGTTACCTTCAACTACTGTAATTACTATAGCTTGCTTCTTTGTGCCATTGTTGTTTTGATCAACTGTTCAACTTTCTTCTTCAGATGTGCTTCTCTTCATTAGCCCTTGCCATCAATGATCAACAACATCCTCTGAGGCAGTGCCTCCTCTAGCCATTGACGTCCAACACACGTCAAAGTTCAGCATCCGACATTAGCTTGCCACTTTTGCATAGTTGCAACGCATAGCCGATGTCATCACATTTTTCATCTCCTCACGCTGCGCTCAAGCGGCAAAAATATTGGGCAAGGAGTTTTCATTAAGGATTTTCTTCAAGTCTTCCTCAAAAATATGATTCTGGCTGCCTTGTTGATTCAGACTGATCAGTTGATTTCAACTGCTCAGCTAAATCCTATTGTCGAGTTGATCCCGTCTTGCTGATTCTATCCACTTGATTTTGTCTAGTTGATTTTGACTAGCTGATTCACTCCAGTTGATTCCAACCAGCTGATTTTGTCCCGCTTATTTCACTCTAGTTGATTCCAACCAGTTGATTCCAACCAGCTGATTTCGTCCTGCTTATTTCATCTTGTTGATTCCAAAGTGTTGATTTCAAACTTGCTGATACCGACTTGATTCCAAATAGTCCACTTGATTCCAAATAGTCCAACTAATTCCAAACTCACCTTGTCTTTCTTCATGACTTATAAGTAATGTCTACGTGTCACTAAAATCATTAACATTCTGTCTTCTAAGAGTAAAAACGAATCATTATCTTCAGTTTACCAACCCTCCAAATCTCCATTGAGCATCTCTAGGAGAGAGAAGCCGCCCATTAGAAGAAGAATTAATAGAGCTTCTAGAAAATTGTTGAATCCAAAGAAACCTTGGTATTATAAAGAAGGCATTAAAATGGGCATCAAACCTTAATTTGTATGGGATAGGGGATATGAAAGAAGATATGGGTTATTAACTTTCTTGTGGAGATTACTCTAAGTGGTCATAATTATTTAGTTTAAACACTTGTATTTTTTGAACCAAACTTGTAAAGCATTAGACACTACCCTTGCTCTTGTAGGAGGTAATAACTTGCTATGGCTCCTAGTGAGGTGAGAAAGTTTAGAGGGGAGAACTTTCACACTTGGCAAATAGGTTACTTTGTAAGTATCAACATTTATTTCGTATGTTTCATTTGATGTTATGTCTAATTTGTAAGTATCAATGCTTATCTTGTTAAGTTTAATCTCACATGAAAAAGGTCTTGTGGAACATTGTTCAAGGGAAAAAGGAAAGACTTACTACTAGAGAGAGTAGTGCACAGTGGGATTTAAAAGAATGATAAGGCACTACGAATTATAGGAGAACTCTTGGATTACACTTTTGTACATCACATTTACACTTAGGCTACATCTCAAAATGCATGTAAAACCCTAGATAAAGTATTTGGCGCTACTTGTAAACACTCTAGGATTAGTCTCCTAGTGAAGTTCTTTGGGCTTCAAAAGGACTCCACAATTACTATGCCTGTCCCACATTAATGATTTTAAAAGCTTCTTAACACAACTCATAGGAATCAAGAAGGAGATACAAGATGATGATAAAATTGTTGTGTTGATTAAGAGTGTGTCACATCTTGATGAATATTCACACAACTCTTTTAAATATTACTACTCCATCCCTCATATACATTGAAGCTTCTCTCTTGGAAGAAGAGAAGAGGATTCTAAAGAAGAGTGAGTATCATGTTGATGGTGCTTATTTGGTCAAAGGGAAATCCTCATCCTCAAAAGCCACTCCCAAAACCAAGAAGACCTTCAAGTGTACTTTTTGTCACGGCAAACAAGGACATCTTGAGGAGTTTTGTTTTGCAAAGAAAAAGGCCCAAAAAGCCTATCTTGCTGAATAGAAGCAAGAAGAGGAATCTCCATCAAAGGCCACTATTCCATGGGAACACTCACGGGAACACGGATTATGGAAGGAGGCCGGAAGCAATTAATGCGAGAGAGCGGGATTATTGTGTGCGAAAGAGAGAGGCCTAATTTGCATTTCTGTCATTCTGTTTGAGGATAATTTTTATAGTTTTAATTTTCTGCATTTTTTTTTATTTTTTGTTCTTAGCTTAGTTTTCTGCATCTTTACTTTTGAGCATTTTAGTTCTTTGTTAAACCTGTACCTGTAGAGAAACTAAAATCTATACACACATGAAGATTGAACATTTCGAATTCCCTGTAAATCTCACAACTGCACACGCATTGAGTTCCCTGTCACACGCATTGAATTTGCTACACACACATTGAGTACACACTTCAAAAAAGGAAAAAATAATAATAAAAGAAGGTGGCTGTGCGTGAACAGCGCACCGCGTGGAGAGACCCACACACCGCACCATAAAAACTGCCAGCACACCGGATAAAGGGGTGCAAAAAAAAAAGAGTGGAAAATTTTTCATTTTTTGGCGCAAAAAATTGGGAGGTTTTCTAACTTTTTGAGAGGAGTTAGAAAACACCCATCGTCAAAATTTTGTTCCCGGAACCATTTTCCCATAGTGAGTTTAGTATGGGAAACTCATAAATTTTAGGTGATTTTTTATCTTGAAAAATACGCTATTTTTTGGCCTAACGTGTTGGAGGGGGTTCAAAATGGGTTCTGGCAAAGTTTGAGCCAACTTGAAAATGTTTAGATTTTTTTGAAAAAAAAAACCTTAAGATTTGACCTTATGCACTTACGGTCGGGACGCCATATAGACATTGCCATAGGGTCTAGGGCACCTTCTAGAGTACCTACGCAGGAAAGTGGAACCCAATCGGTAGGAAATTTGGCAGATATTGCCGAAAATTTTTTTGAATCCCAATCTGATACCCTTTCCAGGACAACTAGCTCATTGTCTATGGACAATCTAGCGCCGTCAAATAGTCATCCCTTAGCCCCAAATAGGACACCCACAAGATCTTTTAATCCATTTAATGCCGACATCATGGGGTTACCACTCAATGTGAGACTTCAATATGTTTACACGAATGCTCAAGGAGCTGAGATCTTTAGGGATCCACAACAACGGTATCTCGTTATTTAAGATTGCAGACTTCTTCTCAGAGCTTGATAGAGCACCTCTAATGACCAGGGTAACATGTACATGGGTGGAGATGGTGTTCGCTACGAGGTCACCTATCATCCAGAGAATGTAGACAAACTAGGAGAGCTCTCTAAGAGTGAGTTTCTAGATTTATCAAAGCCTTTCGGAGCAAGGGAGTCTAGAGATGATTGGCTCATTGAGCCGGACGTGCATGGACCATCCAATGCCCAGTCCTCAAAGCCATCCATAGATGATTTACTTTTTGTAGATCTAAATTTGGAAAGGGATAGGAAAGGTAAGAGCAAAATGGATTAAGGGGCTGAGAAACCAATGGGAGTTTGTACGACAAATTCCAGTGACAAAGGTCTTTCAGGATGACCCACTTTAAGAGGTCTATAAGGAACACTCTTTAGATTCCATTTTTCAAGCACTTTCCAACGATAGGTCATATGATAGGGTTTTGAGAAACTTACAAACATGTTATCCATGTCCCCTTTTTTAAGTATTCAAAAATGGGAATTGGAAAATTCCCAAATTCACTAATATGGTGTTAAGGACTTTTTAGAAGGATATTATGCCACAACTAAATTGCCAGAGCTAGATCTTCCTCTAGCACTTGTGGTGGTAGTCGAGAAGCTTGCAGGATACAAGAACCGAATCATTGATAAATGGGCCAATGAATACCGAACCTTAGATTGGAAGAAGGAGATTCATGAGCTCACGTGGAGAGGACAACCATTATTCATGGAAGTGCTCTCAACTAATAGAGCTAAACTAGGAGAGACAGCCTTTCTTGGAGAAACTGTTGCTCCTCCCCTATGAGAGTTCATGAGAGAGGGATCCTCAACATCAAAGTGGACCACTACTGCAAGTAGCCCAACTCTAGCACCAAGATATTATCCTAAACCAAAAGTTCCACCATAGATCACACCACAACAACGTTTCTCTCACTATGACAATCGGAGGGTAGGGGAGCCAACTTGGCATCCCATAAATGCACCTCCTAAAATGCGGGTAACAAGATCTTTGGAGAGGGTTGGTGAGGCAGGTAATAGGGGACCCACACCTATTTGGGATGCATATGGACCATCTTACCAAAGAAAGGAACCACTGAGAGTGAGAGGTCATAGGCCTGATGATGAGTATTCAAGACGAGTAGGGCCATCAACTCTTCAAAAACTGGTAAAGAAGTAAGCATTTAGGCAAGCAGTTCGAGCTGAGCAAGTGACTAACAACCATACGCAAATTGAAGGATTTGGGCTCACTCTTGAGGGAAAGGCCCTTGCTTGGTTTTAGGCACTAGAGGTTTCAGCAAAATCTTCTTTACGAGTTTTGGAAGAGAGATTCATTTGTTGCTTTTTCCTTGATGGGGATTCAATATGACACAGTAGTAAACATCTACTCTTTCAAGCAAGGCGAGACTGAGAGTGTTAGGATGAAGCAATACATTAATCGTTGCCCAAAAGATAAGAAGCCCACCCAGAGCCGATTAATTTCTCTCTTCTTAAAAGGACTCAAAAATTCAACACTGCACACACATCTCTATGCAAAGAAGCATACAAATTTCAATGAGTGCTTCCATGATGCTATGGATTTCACAGATAACTTCAAATTCCAAGATGGTACTAGCCCTGAGGTGTAACCTAGAGATCAGTGGGGTGATGACCAAAGTTCAGGGTCTAGCGCACTAGTAAATCCAGACCAGATAGCTAGCCTAGTACTCAGGAGATTGGGACAAACCTATCGCCCACCCATGCAGCCACAACAACAACAACAACAATAGCGAATGAGGAGTGTACTACCTAGAGGTCCTCATCTTTGTGGAGCATGTGGCGGTAACCATAAAACCGAAGAATGTAATACCTTTTCTCCTCTAGTCACAAACCAACCCACAAAGAAGTGGTGCCAGGCTTGTGCTTGGAATTATACCCACACCACACAGGAATGTATTTGCATTGCAAGAATGAGACAAGAGCGTGAGCACCAAAGGGATGCAGTGGCTCCACAAATGCATCAACAGTATAGTAATTTTGAACATAAGCCACCGATGGCACGAGAGCAAGCACGACCTGTACTTGGAGCTCAACCTCCTGCTCCTGGGACTGCTCCTGTGAGGTTTGTTGACTACAACAATTCAAATATGTGTAGAGACTTGGTAAACCCAAGCTATGTGGAGGAGGAATATGCATCATATTCATCCAAGGAAAATCTCTTTGCAAGTCCTGCATATCCAAGCCAAGCACTGGAGCCTCAACCGGGGGAACAAAATTCTTTGATGTTGCTAGGCGGCTACCAACCTAGAACTTCAGGCCCTTTAGGTCAATGGCAGCAAAGGAAAGTAGAAGCCAAACTAATGGGCCCCTGTTTTATGAGTGTGGAGAACCCCATTGGGCTCATGATTGTCCACATCACCAAAGGCAAGCAGCTCGATCCAATACAACAGTACCACAGTTTCCACCAATTGAAAGATATTGTCTAGGGTGTTGTGTAGAACACTTTCCAAAGGATTGTTTTGCTGAAACCACATGAGGAAGGCACCTCTAAACCAAAGGTCTCACTCAACTTTGTAGAGGCAGTTCCATTGCCACCTTCATCAAAGAATGAGGATGTTGTGCCACTTAGAATCATGACTAGATCACAGACACGAAATGCCGAAATGCAGACTGATGAGACACCTCAAACTAGGGATGCAAAGGCAAATCTAGTGGACAAGACCCTACATTCCAATAGAAAAAGGACCACTAGGAGGAAAAAGAACCGCAACAAGCAAACTAAGAGTGCATCCACTAGTTCTCAAGATGTCTCTAAACAAAACATGAAGGATCAAGCTTTTACATCCCAAGAAGTGCATGAGGAGCATCAACCTCAACCTGGGCCTAGTGCTAAACAAGATGAGGCTAGTACAATCGAGGATAGTTCAGGGGGTTTTGTTTTTGTGGATAAGGTGAACGAGACTCTAGGTGCCATCATTGATGCTTATACAAGTCACATTGCAGCTTTATCTGAGCTACCCAAGAAGCTTCAAGAATACCCAAACCCTCGTGAGTGAGGAGAAGATCAATCTAGCTGTACATCAGCAACTCATTAGGGAACCTCAATCAATACTTGAGGGCCCACCTCCACCTATCCCTCGGGGCCCCACCTCTCTTAAGCCAACGTTAGAAACCATACCAGAAGTGTCATCAAGTTGGAAAATGAAAAGTGAGCTGATCTCACAAGCTCATAGCGAGAAGTCTGCACCAATTGACACCCCATTGAAAGAAGGCATTCTGCTACCACCTAGTCTTGCCTTCCCATGCAATGATGAAGTTATTGATGCTAACGAGGACATGGCAAATGAGATGTGGGTAGCAGTTCATGAGAAAGTTAATGAGAATATGTCCTCTATTATTTTACCTCCATTCTCTGAAGTGGATTCTACCAGGGGCACAAAAAACAACTTTAGACGCCCAAGCATCCAGGAGGAAGTTCAAACAATTGTTTCTCCTAGAAGTAAGCATACAATGAAAACCTTACCATCTTATTTGGGCCATCTTATTTGGAAGAATATGAGAACTGTTCTCAAACCTTGAGGATACTCTCCATGCATAGAAGGTTGACAAAGGAGATGGATATGGGTATTGTGCAAGCTATTTTGTCAGCACCAGCGGCTTGTACCTTACCTTTACTTGATTTGATAAAGCTTTGACTAGAGTTGTGGAATGATATTGCCACATGTTTGTCAGAGCAGGTATTGCTACAAAAGGGTCAGCACATCAATGTACCATACACCCTGAGACAAAGCATGTTATGCCATTTCCTATGATAAAAATAACACTTTTATAATAAAATAATCAACTTTTATGCATACCTTTATGCATGAAATTCAATTATGTTAAAAGTCACACTTTTATAATAAAATAATCAACTTTTATGCATACCTTGATGCATGAAATTCAACTATAATAAAAGTCACACTTTTATAATAAAATAATAAACTTTTATGCATACCTTTATGCATGAAATTCAAATATAATAAAAGTAACACTTTTGATATAAAAATTTATCCATTATGCATACTTCTTTGCATGAAAATAAAAATGATAAAAGTAACACTTTTGATATAAAAATTTATCCTTTATGCATACTTCTATGCATGAAAATAAAAATGATAAAAGTAACACTTTTGATATAAAAATTTATCCTTTATGCATACTTCTATGCATGAAAATAAAAATTGATAAAAGTAACAAAAAACTTATCCTTTATGCATAGTATAAAAATTCAATTTCTCCATGATTACAATGAAATTCTTTCAATTAATCTAGGATGATAATTCCTAGAATATGGTAGGAAGTCCTCTTTTCATGCTTTGAATGAAATTATTTTATGTGTAATTTTTATAAAAATTTTGCCATAGCTCCGCTGCTATCACTGATAAATCTCAATTTATTTTGAAGGATAAAGCTTATCATTAAGAGAATGATTAGAATGATCCCTAATTGGATCATTAACCCAATAATGGATTGAATCATCAATATTCATGAAATACATAAACTAAAAGCATAGAAAAAAGCCATTAATTTGGCCTCAAGCATAGATTAATCTTGGATTAAGGAAAAGCTTCATTTGGATTGAGAATGGGTCATGAGTATGACCATTTCTTGAGTGAGAGAGAGAAATTACATAAAAACCATTAGAATTAAGCATAAATGGAAATTTATGTAATTCTTTACTATCATTAATAATCAATTAACTTCAATAGCATTCATCAAATTATGTAACTCTTCACTACCATTCATCAATTAACTTCAATAGCATTCAAAGACCATTCCAATAAAGCTTCTCAAGCTTGAGAGAGGTTGAGAAGAGAGAAGCATTGAGAAATTATAGAAAAGATCAAAATTCATCATTTACCTTACAAATTGCTTGATTCTTTGTTCACGGTAGAGGCCCCCAACCAATCAATTGGTTAAGTATGTTGATGGAGCCGCCAATGGGGATTGAAGAAAGAGGGAAGATCCAATTTCTTCAATTTGGAGAGAATTTTAGAGAATAGTAGAAATTAGCATTATTTCAGCATAACTCTAGTATAGTAAAATTCTTCTTTTTTTTTCAAAGGACTCATGTTCTATTTATAGGTGAGGGAAGCTCTAACCAAAGCTAACTGAATTCTAGAATTTTCTAAATTTAATTTGGTTGAATTTGGACTAGATTTAGACCTAGTTTGGTTACTTTTTGATTCGGTTTGGTTGAATTTGGACTAGATTTAGACCTAGTTTGGTTCCATTTTGATTCGGTTTGGTTGAATTTGAACTAGATTTAGACCTAGTTTGGTTCCATTTTGATTTGGTTTGGTTCAAGAGAGAGGAGAGATAAAAATATCACATTATTTTTTAGTTTAAAACTCATTCAAGCATGTGAATTAGGCGCCTCATTGAAGGCCCTCCTTTTCCTTACAGATGTGTCAAAAATGGAATCATTATACCCAAAATATCTTCATATTTTGATATTACTCATAGTTTCTTACTAATAAACCTTGTACATTTTCAACTCTTCATCTTATGTGAGCATTGAAGGGACTCCCTTCCTTACATAGGTGTCAAAATGGAATCCTTATACCCAAAATATCTTATATTTTTAATATTGCTCATAGTTTCTTACTAATAAACCTTGTACATAGTCAACTCTTCATCTTATGTGAGCATTTACTCATTTTTGGTTATCTTCTTTTACAAAATTGGATTTATCTCCTCCCCACACATGGATTGATCTTATTGGCCCAAAGGAACCTTAATTGGACCATAATCCAAAAAATTCTGAAAATCTAGACCCTTAGGCTAAGGTCCTTTATACCCATTTCCAATTTATTCCATAAAACCGAAGAATGTAATACCTTTTCTCCTCTAGTCACAAACCAACCCACAAAGAAGTGGTGCCAGGCTTGTGCTTGGAATTATACCCACACCACACAGGAATGTATTTGCATTGCAAGAATGAGACATGAGCGTGAGCAGCAAAGGGATGCAGTGGCTCCACAAATGCATCAACAGTATAGTAATTTTGAACATAAGCCACCGATGGCACAAGAGCAAGCACGACCTGTACTTGGAGCTCAACCTCCTGCTCCTGGGACTGCTCCTGTAAGGTTTGTTGACTACGACAATTCAAATATGTGTAGAGACTTGGTAAACCCAAGCTATGTGGAGGAGGAATATGCATCATATTCATCCAAGGAAAATCTCTTTGCAAGTCCTGCATATCCAAGGGGAACAAAATTCTTTGATGTTGCTAGGCGGCTACCAACCTAGAACTTTAGGCCCTTTAGGTCAATGGCAGCAAAGGAAAGTAGAAGCCAAACTAATGGGCCCCTGTTTTATGAGTGCGGAGAACCCTATTGGGCTCATGATTGTCCACATCGCCAAAGGCAAGCAGCTCGACCCAATACAACAGTACCACAGTTTCCACCAATTGAAAGATATTGTCTAGGGTGTTGTGTAGAACACTTTCCAAAGGATTGTTTTGCTGAAACCACATGAGGAAGGCACCTCTACTAAACCAAAGGTCTCACTCAACTTTGTAGAGGCAGTTCCATTGCCACCTTTATCAAAGAATGAGGATGTTGTGCCACTTAGAGTCATGACTAGATCACAGACACGAAATGCCGAAATGCAGACTGATGAGACACCTCAAACTAGGGATGCAAAGGCAAATCTAGTGGACAAGACCCTACATTCCAATAGAAAAAGGACCACTAGGAGGAAAAAGAACCGCAACAAGCAAACTAAGAGTGCATCCACTAGTTCTCAAGATGTCTCTAAACAAAACATGAAGGATCAAGCTTTTACATCCCAAGAAGTGCATGAGGAGCATCAACCTCAACCTGGGCCTAGTGCTAAACAAGATGAGGCTAGTACAATCTCAGGGGGTTCTGTTTTTGTGGATAAGGTGAACGAGACTCTAGATGCCATCATTGATGCTTATACAAGTCACATTGCATCTTTATGTGAGCTACCCAAGAAGCTTCAAGAATACCCAAACCCTTGTGAGTGAGGAGAAGATCAATCTAGCTGTACATCAGCAACTCATTAGGGAAGCTCAATCAATACTTGAGGGCCCACCTCCACCTATCCCTCGGGGCCCCACCTCTCTTAAGCCAACGTTAGAAACCATACCAGAAGTGTCATCAAGTTGGGAAATGAAAAGTGAGCTGATCTCACAAGCTCATAGCGAGAAGTCTGCACCAATTGACACCCCATTGAAAGAAGGCATTCTGCTACCACCTAGTCTTGCCTTCCCATGCAATGATGAAGTTATTGATGCTAACGAGGACATGGTAAATGAGATGTGGGTAGCAGTTCATGAGAAAGTTAATGAGAATATGTCCTCTATTATTTTACCTCCATTCTCTGAAGTGGATTTTACCAGGGGCACAGAAAACAACTTTAGACGCCCAAGCATCCAGGAGGAAGTTCAAACAATTGTTTCTCCTAGAAGTAAGCATACAATGAAAACCTTACCATCTTATTTGGGCCATCTTATTTGGAAGAATATGAGAACTATTCTCAAACCTTGAGGATACTCTCCATGCATAGAAGGTTGACAAAGGAGATGGATATGGGTATTGTGCAAGCTATTTTGTCAGCACCAGCGGCTTGTACCTTACCTTTACTTGATTTGATAAAGCTTTGTCCAGAGTTGTGGAATGATATTGCCACATGTTTGTCAGAGCAGGTATTGCTACAAAAGGGTCACCACATCAATGTACCATACACCCTGAGACAAAGCATGTTATGCGAGTTCCTATGATAAAAGTAACACTTTTATAATAAAATAATCAACTTTTATGCATACCTTTATGCATGAAATTCAATTATGTTAAAAGTCAAACTTTTATAATAAAACAATCAACTTTTATGCATACCTTGATGCATGAAATTCAATTATAATAAAAGTCACACTTTTATAATAAAATAATAAACTTTTATGTATACCTTTATGCATAAAATTCAAATATGATAAAAGTAACACTTTTGATATAAAAATTTATCCATTATGCATACTTCTTTGCATGAAAATAAAAATGATAAAAGTAACACTTTTGATATAAAAATTTATCCTTTATGCATACTTCTATGCATGAAAATAAAAATAATAAAAGTAACACTTTTGATATAAAAATTTATCCTTTATGCATACTTCTATGCATGAAAATAAAAATTGATAAAACTAACAAAAAACTTATCCTTTATGCATAATATAAAAATTCAATTTCTCCATGATTACAATAAAATTCTTTCAATTAATATAGGATGATAATTCCTAGAATATGGTAGGAAGTCCTCTTTTCATGCTTTGAATGAAATTATTTTATGTGTAATTTTTATAAAAATTTTGCCATAGCTCCGCTGCTATGACTGATAAATCTCAATTTATTTTGAAGGATAAAGCTTATCATTAAGGGAATGATTAGAATGATCCCTAATTGGATCATTAACCCAATAATGGATTGAATCATCAATATTCATGAAATACATAAACTAAACGCATAGAAGAAAGCCATTAATTTGGCCTCAAGCATAGATTAATCTTGGATTAAGGAAAAGCTTCATTTGGATTGAGAATGGGTCATGAGTATGACCATTTCTTGAGTGAGAGAGAGAAATTACATAAAAACCATTAGAACTAAGCATAAATGAAAATTTATGTAATTTTTTACTATCATTAATAGTCAATTAACTTCAATAGCATTCATCAAATTATGTAACTCTTCACTACCATTCATCAATTAACTTCAATAGCATTCAAAGACCATTCCAATTAAGCTTCTCTAGCTTGAGAGGGGTTGAGAAGAGAGAAGCATTGAGAAATTATAGAAAAGATCAAAATTCACCATTTACCTTACAAATTGCTTGATTCTTTGTTCACGGTAGGTTAAGTATGTTGATGGAGCCGCCAATGGGGATTGAAGAAAGAGGGAAGATCCAATTTCTTCAATTTGGAGAGAATTTTAGAGAATAGTAGAAATTAGCATTATTTTAGCATAACTCTAGTATAGTAAAATTCTTCTTTTTTTTTCAAAGGACTCATGTTCTATTTATAGGTGAGGGAAGCTCTAACCAAAGCTAACTGAATTCTAGAATTTTTTAAATTTAATTTGGTTGAATTTGGACTAGATTTAGACCTAGTTTGGTTACTTTTTCATTCGGTTTGGTTGAATTTGGACTAGATTTAGACCTAGTTTGGTTCCATTTTGATTCGGTTTGGTTGAATTTGGACTAGATTTAGACCTAGTTTGGTTCCATTTTGATTTGGTTTGGTTCAAGAGAGAGGAGAGATAAAAATATTATATTATTTTTTAGTTTAAAACTCATTCAAGCATGTGAATTAGGCGCCTCATTGAAGGCCCTCCTTTTCCTTACAGATGTGTCAAAAATGGAATCATTATACCCAAAATATCTTCATATTTTGATATTACTCATAGTTTCTTACTAATAAACCTTGTACATTTTCAACTCTTCATCTTATGTGAGCATTGAAGGGACTCCCTTCCTTACATAGGTGTCAAAATGGAATCCTTATACCCAAAATATCTTATATTTTTAATATTGCTCATAGTTTCTTACTAATAAACCTTGTACATAGTCAACTCTTCATCTTATGTGAGCATTTACTCATTTTTGGTTATCTTCTTTTACAAAATTGGATTTATCTCCTCCCCACACATGGATTGATCTTATTGGCCCAAAGGAACCTTAATTGGACCATAATCCAAAAAATTCTGAAAATCTAGACCCTTAGGCTAAGGTCCTTTATACCCATTTCCAATTAATTCCATAAAACCGAAGAATGTAATACCTTTTCTCCTCTAGTCACAAACCAACCCACAAAGAAGTGGTGCCAGGCTTGTGCTTGGAATTATACCCACACCACACAGGAATGTATTTGCATTGCAAGAATGAGACAAGAGCGTGAGCAGCAAAGGGATGCAGTGGCTCCACAAATGCATCAACAGTATAGTACTTTTGAACATAAGCCACCGATGGCACAAGAGCAAGCACGACCTTTACTTGGAGCTCAACCTCCTGCTCCTGGGACGGCTCCTGTGAGGTTTGTTGACTACGACAATTCAAATATGTGTAGAGACTTGGTAAACCCAAGCTATGTGGAGGAGGAATATGCATCATATTCATCCAAGGAAAATCTCTTTGCAAGTCCTGCATATCCAAGGGGAACAAAATTCTTTGATAATGCTAGGCGGCTACCAACCTAGAACTTTAGGCCCTTTAGGTCAATGGCAGCAAAGGAAAGTAGAAGCCAAACTAATGGGCCCCTGTTTTATGAGTGCGGAGAACCCCATTGGGCTCATGATTGTCCACATCGCCAAAGGCAAGCAGCTCGATCCAATACAACAGTACCACAGTTTCCACCAATTGAAAGATATTGTCTAGGGTGTTGTGTAGAACACTTTCCAAAGGATTGTTTTGCTGAAACCACATGAGGAAGGCACCTCTAAACCAAAGGTCTCACTCAACTTTGTAGAGGCAGTTCCATTGCCACCTTTATCAAAGAATGAGGATGTTGTGCCACTTAGAGTCATGACTAGATCACAGACACGAAATGCCGAAATGCAGACTGATGAGACACCTCAAACTAGGGATGCAAAGGCAAATCTAGTGGACAAGACCCTACATTCCAATAGAAAAAGGACCACTAGGAGAAAAAACAACCGCAACAAGCAAACTAAGAGTGCATCCACTAGTTCTCAAGATGTCTCTAAACAAAACATGAAGGATCAAGCTTTTACATCCCAAGAAGTGCATGAGGAGCATCAACCTCAACGTGGGCCTAGTGCTAAACAAGATGAGGCTAGTACAATCGAGGATAGTTCAGGGGGTTCTGTTTTTGTGGATAAGGTGAACGAGACTCTAGATGCCATCATTGATGCTTATACAAGTCACATTGCAGCTTTATCTGAGCTACCCAAGAAGCTTCAAGAATACCCAAACCCTTGTGAGTGAGGAGAAGATCAATCTAGCTGTACATCAGCAACTGATTAGGGAAGCTCAATCAATACTTGAGGGCCCACCTCCACCTATCCCTCGGGGCCCCACCTCTCTTAAGCCAACGTTAGAAACCATACCAGAAGTGTCATCAAGTTGGGAAATGAAAAGTGAGCTGATCTCACAAGCTCATAGCGAGAAGTCTGCACCAATTGACACCCCATTGAAAGAAGGCATTCTGCTACCACCTAGTCTTGCCTTCCCATGCAATGATGAAGTTATTGATGCTAACGAGGACATGGCAAATGAGATGTGGGTAGCAGTTCATGAGAAAGTTAATGAGAATATGTCCTCTATTATTTTACCTCCATTCTCTGAAGTGGATTTTACCAGGGGCACAGAAAACAACTTTAGACGCCCAAGCATCCAGGAGGAAGTTCAAACAATTGTTTCTCCTAGAAGTAAGCATACAATGAAAACCTTACCATCTTATTTGGGCCATCTTAGTTGGAAGAATATGAGAACTGTTCTCAAACCTTGAGGATACTCTCCATGCATAGAAGGTTGACAAAGGAGATGGATATGGGTATTGTGCAAGCTATTTTGTCAGCACCAGCGGCTTGTACCTTACCTTTACTTGATTTGATAAAGCTTTGACCAAAGTTGTGGAATGATATTGCCACATGTTTGTCAGAGCAGGTATTGCTACAAAAGGGTCACCACATCAATGTACCATACACCCTGAGACAAAGCATGTTATGCCAGTTCCTATGATAAAAGTAACACTTTTATAATAAAATAATCAACTTTTATGCATACCTTTATGCATGAAATTCAATTATGTTAAAAGTCACACTTTTATAATAAAATAATCAACTTTTATGCATACCTTGATGCATGAAATTCAATTATAATAAAAGTCACACTTTTATAATAAAATAATAAACTTTTATGCATACCTTTATGCATGAAATTTAAATATGATAAAAGTAACACTTTTGATATAAAAATTTATCCATTATGCATACTTCTTTGCATGAAAATAAAAATGATAAAAATAACACTTTTGATATAAAAATTTATCCTTTATGCATACTTCTATGCATGAAAATAAAAATGATAAAAGTAACACTTTTGATATAAAAATTTATCCTTTATGCATACTTCTATGCATGAAAATAAAAATTGATAAAAGTAACAAAAAACTTATCCTTTATGCATAATATAAAAATTTAATTTCTCCATGATTACAATGAAATTCTTTCAATTAATCTAGGATGATAATTCCTAGAATATGGTAGGAAGTCCTCTTTTCATGCTTTGAATGAAATTATTTTATGTGTACTTTTTATAAAAATTTTGCCATAGCTCCGCTGCTATGACTGATAAATCTCAATTTATTTTGAAGGATAAAGCTTATCATTAAGGGAATGATTAGAATGATCCCTAATTGGATCATTAACCCAATAATGGATTGAATCATCAATATTCATGAAATACATAAACTAAAAGCATCGAAGAAAGCCATTAATTTGGCCTCAAGCATAGATTAATCTTGGATTAAGGAAAAGCTTCATTTGGATTGAGAATGGGTCATGAGTATGACCATTTCTTGAGTGAGAGAGAGAAATTACATAAAAACCATTAGAATTAAGCATAAATGAAAATTTATGTAATTCTTTACTATCATTAATAATCAATTAACTTCAATAGCATTCATCAAATTATGTAACTCTTCACTACCATTCATCAATTAACTTCAATAGCATTCAAAGACCATTCCAATTAAGCTTCTCAAGCTTGAGAGGGGTTGAGAAGAGAGAAGCATTGAGAAATTATAGAAAAGATCAAAATTCACCATTTACCTTACAAATTGCTTGATTCTTTGTTCACGGTAGAGGCCCCCAAGCAATCAATTGGTTAAGTATGTTGATGGAGCCGCCAATGGGGATTGAAGAAAGAGGGAAGATCCAATTTCTTCAATTTGGAGAGAATTTTAGAGAATAGTAGAAATTAGCATTATTTCAGCATAACTCTAGTATAGTAAAATTCTTCTTTTTTTTTTCAAAGGACTCATGTTCTATTTATAGGTGAGGGAAGCTCTAACCAAAGCTAACTGAATTCTAGAATTTTCTAAATTTAATTTGGTTGAATTTGGACTAGATTTAGACCTAGTTTGGTTACTTTTTGATTCGGTTTGGTTGAATTTGGACTAGATTTAGACCTAGTTTGGTTCCATTTTGATTCGGTTTGGTTGAATTTGGACTAGATTTAGACCTAGTTTGGTTCCATTTTGATTTGGTTTGGTTCAAGAGAGAGGAGAGATAAAAATATCACATTATTTTTTAGTTTAAAACTCATTCAAGCATGTGAATTAGGCGCCTCATTGAAGGCCCTCCTTTTCCTTACAGATGTGTCAAAAATGGAATCATTATACCCAAAATATCTTCATATTTTGATATTACTCATAGTTTCTTACTAATAAACCTTGTACATTTTCAACTCTTCATCTTATGTGAGCATTGAAGGGACTCCCTTCCTTACATAGGTGTCAAAATGGAATCCTTATACCCAAAATATCTTATATTTTTAATATTGCTCATAGTTTCTTACTAATAAACCTTGTACATAGTCAACTCTTCATCTTATGTGAGCATTTACTCATTTTTGGTTATCTTCTTTTACAAAATTGGATTTATCTCCTCCCCACACATGGATTGATCTTATTGGCCCAAAGGAACCTTAATTGGACCATAATCCAAAAAATTCTGAAAATCTAGACCCTTAGGCTAAGGTCCTTTATACCCATTTCCAATTAATTCCATAAAACCGAAGAATGTAATACCTTTTCTCCTCTAGTCACAAACCAACCCACAAAGAAGTGGTGCCAGGCTTGTGCTTGGAATCATACCCACACCACACAGGAATGTATTTGCATTGCAAGAATGAGACAAGAGCGTGAGCAGCAAAGGGATGCAGTGGCTCCACAAATGCATCAACAGTATAGTACTTTTGAACATAAGCCACCGATGGCACAAGAGCAAGCACGACCTGTACTTGGAGCTCAACCTCCTGCTCCTGGGACTGCTCCTGTGAGGTTTGTTGACTACGACAATTCAAATATGTGTAGAGACTTGGTAAACCCAAGCTATGTGGAGGAGGAATATGCATCATATTCATCCAAGGAAAATCTCTTTGCAAGTCCTGCATATCCAAGGGGAACAAAATTCTTTGATGTTGCTAGGCGGCTACCAACCTAGAACTTTAGGCCCTTTAGGTCAATGGCAGCAAAGGAAAGTAGAAGCCAAACTAATGGGCCCCTGTTTTATGAGTGCGGAGAACCCCATTGGGCTCATGATTGTCCACATCGCCAAAGGCAAGCAGCTCGATCCAATACAACAGTACCACAGTTTCCACCAATTGAAAGATATTGTCTAGGGTGTTGTGTAGAACACTTTCCAAAGGATTGTTTTGCTGAAACCACATGAGGAAGGCACCTCTACTAAACCAAAGGTCTCACTCAACTTTGTAGAGGCAGTTCCATTGCCACCTTTATCAAAGAATGAGGATGTTGTGCCACTTAGAGTCATGACTAGATCACAGACACGAAATGCCGAAATGCAGACTGATGAGACACCTCAAACTAGGGATGCAAAGGCAAATCTAGTGGACAAGACCCTACATTCCAATAGAAAAAGGACCACTAGGAGGAAAAAGAACCGCAACAAGCAAACTAAGAGTGCATCCACTAGTTCTCAAGATGTCTCTAAACAAAACATGAAGGATCAAGCTTTTACATCCCAAGAAGTGCATGAGGAGCATCAACCTCAACCTGGGCCTAGCGCTAAACAAGATGAGGCTAGTACAATCGAGGATAGTTCAGGGGGTTCTGTTTTTGTGGATAAGGTGAACGAGACTCTAGATGCCATCATTGATGCTTATACAAGTCACATTGCAGCTTTATCTGAGCTACCCAAGAAGCTTCAAGAATACCCAAACCCTTGTGAGTGAGGAGAAGATCAATCTAGCTGTACATCAGCAACTGATTAGGGAAGCTCAATCAATACTTGAGGGCCCACCTCCACCTATCCCTCGGGGCCCCACCTCTCTTAAGCCAACGTTAGAAACCATACCAGAAGTGTCATCAAGTTGGGAAATGAAAAGTGAGCTGATCTCACAAGCTCATAGCGAGAAGTCTGCACCAATTGACACCCCATTGAAAGAAGGCATTCTGCTACCACCTAGTCTTGCCTTCCCATGCAATGATGAAGTTATTGATGCTAACGAGGACATGGCAAATGAGATGTGGGTAGCAGTTCATGAGAAAGTTAATGAGAATATGTCCTCTATTATTTTACCTCCATTCTCTGAAGTGGATTTTACCAGGGGCACAGAAAACAACTTTAGACGCCCAAGCATCCAGGAGGAAGTTCAAACAATTGTTTCTCCTAGAAGTAAGCATACAATGAAAACCTTACCATCTTATTTGGGCCATCTTATTTGGAAGAATATGAGAACTGTTCTCAAACCTTGAGGATACTCTCCATGCATAGAAGGTTGACAAAGGAGATGGATATGGGTATTGTGCAAGCTATTTTGTCAGCACCAGCGGCTTGTACCTTACCTTTACTTGATTTGATAAAGCTTTGACCAGAGTTGTGGAATGATATTGCCACATGTTTGTCAAAGCAGGTATTGCTACAAAAGGGTCACCACATCAATGTACCATACACCCTAAGACAAAGCATGTTATGCCAGTTCCTATGATAAAAGTAACACTTTTATAATAAAATAATCAACTTTTATGCATACCTTTATGCATGAAATTCAATTATGTTAAAAGTCACACTTTTATAATAAAATAATCAATTTTTATGCATACCTTGATGCATGAAATTCAATTATAATAAAAGTCACACTTTTATAATAAAATAATAAACTTTTATGCATACCTTTATGCATGAAATTCAAATATGATAAAAGTAACACTTTTGATATAAAAATTTATCCATTATGCATACTTCTTTGCATGAAAATAAAAATGATAAAAGTAACACTTTTGATATAAAAATTTATCCTTTATGCATACTTCTATGCATGAAAATAAAAATTGATAAAAGTAACAAAAAACTTATCCTTTATGCATAATATAAAAATTTAATTTCTCCATGATTACAATGAAATTCTTTCAATTAATCTAGGATGATAATTCCTAGAATATGGTAGGAAGTCCTCTTTTCATGCTTTGAATGAAATTATTTTATGTGTAATTTTTATAAAAATTTTGCCATAGCTTCGCTGCTATGACTGATAAATCTCAATTTATTTTGAAGGATAAAGCTTATCATTAAGGGAATGATTAGAATGATCCCTAATTGGATCATTAACCCAATAATGGATTGAATCATCAATATTCATGAAATACATAAACTAAAAGCATAGAAGAAAGCCATTAATTTGGCCTCAAGCATAGATTAATCTTGGATTAAGGAAAAGCTTCATTTGGATTGAGAATGGGTCATGAGTATGACCATTTTTTGAGTGAGAGAGAGAAATTACATAAAAACCATTAGAATTAAGCATAAATAGAAATTTATGTAATTCTTTTCTATCATTAATAATCAATTAACTTCAATAGCATTCATCAAATTATGTAACTCTTCACTACCATTCATCAATTAACTTCAATAGCATTCAAAGACCATTCCAATTAAGCTTCTCAAGCTTGAGAGGGGTTGAGAAGAGAGAAGCATTGAGAAATTATAGAAAAGATCAAAATTCACCATTTACCTTACAAATTGCTTGATTCTTTGTTCACGGTAGAGGCCCCCAAGCAATCAATTGGTTAAGTATGTTGATGGAGCCGCCAATGGGGATTGAAGAAAGAGGGAAGATCCAATTTCTTCAATTTGGAGAGAATTTTAGAGAATAGTAGAAATTAGCATTATTTCAGCATAACTCTAGTATAGTAAAATTCTTCTTTTTTTTTCAAAGGACTCATGTTCTATTTATAGGTGAGGGAAGCTCTAACCAAAGCTAACTGAATTCTAGAATTTTCTAAATTTAATTTGGTTGAATTTGGACTAGATTTAGACCTAGTTTGGTTACTTTTTGATTCGGTTTGGTTGAATTTGGACTAGATTTAGACCTAGTTTGGTTCCATTTTGATTCGGTTTGGTTGAACTTGGACTAGATTTAGACCTAGTTTGGTTCCATTTTGATTTGGTTTGGTTCAAGAGAGAGGAGAGATAAAAATATCACATTATTTTTTAGTTTAAAACTCATTCAAGCATGTGAATTAGGCGCCTCATTGAAGGCCCTCCTTTTCCTTACAGATGTGTCAAAAATGGAATCATTATACCCAAAATATCTTCATATTTTGATATTACTCATAGTTTCTTACTAATAAACCTTGTACATTTTCAACTCTTCATCTTATGTGAGCATTGAAGGGACTCCCTTCCTTACATAGGTGTCAAAATGGAATCCTTATACCCAAAATATCTTATATTTTTAATATTGCTCATAGTTTCTTACTAATAAACCTTGTACATAGTCAACTCTTCATCTTATGTGAGCATTTACTCATTTTTGGTTATCTTCTTTTACAAAATTGGATTTATCTCCTCCCCACACATGGATTGATCTTATTGGCCCAAAGGAACCTTAATTGGACCATAATCCAAAAAATTCTGAAAATCTAGACCCTTAGGCTAAGGTCCTTTATACCCATTTCCAATTAATTCCATAAAACCGAAGAATGTAATACCTTTTCTCCTCTAGTCACAAACCAACCCACAAAGAAGTGGTGCCAGGCTTGTGCTTGGAATCATACCCACACCACACAGGAATGTATTTGCATTGCAAGAATGAGACAAGAGCGTGAGCAGCAAAGGGATGCAGTGGCTCCACAAATGCATCAACAGTATAGTACTTTTGAACATAAGCCACCGATGGCACAAGAGCAAGCACGACCTGTACTTGGAGCTCAACCTCCTGCTCCTGGGACTGCTCCTGTGAGGTTTGTTGACTACGACAATTCAAATATGTGTAGAGACTTGGTAAACCCAAGCTATGTGGAGGAGGAATATGCATCATATTCATCCAAGGAAAATCTCTTTGCAAGTCCTGCATATCCAAGGGGAACAAAATTCTTTGATGTTGCTAGGCGGCTACCAACCTAGAACTTTAGGCCCTTTAGGTCAATGGCAGCAAAGGAAAGTAGAAGCCAAACTAATGGGCCCCTGTTTTATGAGTGCGGAGAACCCCATTGGGCTCATGATTGTCCACATCGCCAAAGGCAAGCAGCTCGATCCAATACAACAGTACCACAGTTTCCACCAATTGAAAGATATTGTCTAGGGTGTTGTGTAGAACACTTTCCAAAGGATTGTTTTGCTGAAACCACATGAGGAAGGCACCTCTACTAAACCAAAGGTCTCACTCAACTTTGTAGAGGCAGTTCCATTGCCACCTTTATCAAAGAATGAGGATGTTGTGCCACTTAGAGTCATGACTAGATCACAGACACGAAATGCCGAAATGCAGACTGATGAGACACCTCAAACTAGGGATGCAAAGGCAAATCTAGTGGACAAGACCCTACATTCCAATAGAAAAAGGACCACTAGGAGGAAAAAGAACCGCAACAAGCAAACTAAGAGTGCATCCACTAGTTCTCAAGATGTCTCTAAACAAAACATGAAGGATCAAGCTTTTACATCCCAAGAAGTGCATGAGGAGCATCAACCTCAACCTGGGCCTAGCGCTAAACAAGATGAGGCTAGTACAATCGAGGATAGTTCAGGGGGTTCTGTTTTTGTGGATAAGGTGAACGAGACTCTAGATGCCATCATTGATGCTTATACAAGTCACATTGCAGCTTTATCTGAGCTACCCAAGAAGCTTCAAGAATACCCAAACCCTTGTGAGTGAGGAGAAGATCAATCTAGCTGTACATCAGCAACTGATTAGGGAAGCTCAATCAATACTTGAGGGCCCACCTCCACCTATCCCTCGGGGCCCCACCTCTCTTAAGCCAACGTTAGAAACCATACCAGAAGTGTCATCAAGTTGGGAAATGAAAAGTGAGCTGATCTCACAAGCTCATAGCGAGAAGTCTGCACCAATTGACACCCCATTGAAAGAAGGCATTCTGCTACCACCTAGTCTTGCCTTCCCATGCAATGATGAAGTTATTGATGCTAACGAGGACATGGCAAATGAGATGTGGGTAGCAGTTCATGAGAAAGTTAATGAGAATATGTCCTCTATTATTTTACCTCCATTCTCTGAAGTGGATTTTACCAGGGGCACAGAAAACAACTTTAGACGCCCAAGCATCCAGGAGGAAGTTCAAACAATTGTTTCTCCTAGAAGTAAGCATACAATGAAAACCTTACCATCTTATTTGGGCCATCTTATTTGGAAGAATATGAGAACTGTTCTCAAACCTTGAGGATACTCTCCATGCATAGAAGGTTGACAAAGGAGATGGATATGGGTATTGTGCAAGCTATTTTGTCAGCACCAGCGGCTTGTACCTTACCTTTACTTGATTTGATAAAGCTTTGACCAGAGTTGTGGAATGATATTGCCACATGTTTGTCAAAGCAGGTATTGCTACAAAAGGGTCACCACATCAATGTACCATACACCCTAAGACAAAGCATGTTATGCCAGTTCCTATGATAAAAGTAACACTTTTATAATAAAATAATCAACTTTTATGCATACCTTTATGCATGAAATTCAATTATGTTAAAAGTCACACTTTTATAATAAAATAATCAATTTTTATGCATACCTTGATGCATGAAATTCAATTATAATAAAAGTCACACTTTTATAATAAAATAATAAACTTTTATGCATACCTTTATGCATGAAATTCAAATATGATAAAAGTAACACTTTTGATATAAAAATTTATCCATTATGCATACTTCTTTGCATGAAAATAAAAATGATAAAAGTAACACTTTTGATATAAAAATTTATCCTTTATGCATACTTCTATGCATGAAAATAAAAATTGATAAAAGTAACAAAAAACTTATCCTTTATGCATAATATAAAAATTTAATTTCTCCATGATTACAATGAAATTCTTTCAATTAATCTAGGATGATAATTCCTAGAATATGGTAGGAAGTCCTCTTTTCATGCTTTGAATGAAATTATTTTATGTGTAATTTTTATAAAAATTTTGCCATAGCTTCGCTGCTATGACTGATAAATCTCAATTTATTTTGAAGGATAAAGCTTATCATTAAGGGAATGATTAGAATGATCCCTAATTGGATCATTAACCCAATAATGGATTGAATCATCAATATTCATGAAATACATAAACTAAAAGCATAGAAGAAAGCCATTAATTTGGCCTCAAGCATAGATTAATCTTGGATTAAGGAAAAGCTTCATTTGGATTGAGAATGGGTCATGAGTATGACCATTTTTTGAGTGAGAGAGAGAAATTACATAAAAACCATTAGAATTAAGCATAAATAGAAATTTATGTAATTCTTTTCTATCATTAATAATCAATTAACTTCAATAGCATTCATCAAATTATGTAACTCTTCACTACCATTCATCAATTAACTTCAATAGCATTCAAAGACCATTCCAATTAAGCTTCTCAAGCTTGAGAGGGGTTGAGAAGAGAGAAGCATTGAGAAATTATAGAAAAGATCAAAATTCACCATTTACCTTACAAATTGCTTGATTCTTTGTTCACGGTAGAGGCCCCCAAGCAATCAATTGGTTAAGTATGTTGATGGAGCCGCCAATGGGGATTGAAGAAAGAGGGAAGATCCAATTTCTTCAATTTGGAGAGAATTTTAGAGAATAGTAGAAATTAGCATTATTTCAGCATAACTCTAGTATAGTAAAATTCTTCTTTTTTTTTCAAAGGACTCATGTTCTATTTATAGGTGAGGGAAGCTCTAACCAAAGCTAACTGAATTCTAGAATTTTCTAAATTTAATTTGGTTGAATTTGGACTAGATTTAGACCTAGTTTGGTTACTTTTTGATTCGGTTTGGTTGAATTTGGACTAGATTTAGACCTAGTTTGGTTCCATTTTGATTCGGTTTGGTTGAACTTGGACTAGATTTAGACCTAGTTTGGTTCCATTTTGATTTGGTTTGGTTCAAGAGAGAGGAGAGATAAAAATATCACATTATTTTTTAGTTTAAAACTCATTCAAGCATGTGAATTAGGCGCCTCATTGAAGGCCCTCCTTTTCCTTACAGATGTGTCAAAAATGGAATCATTATACCCAAAATATCTTCATATTTTGATATTACTCATAGTTTCTTACTAATAAACCTTGTACATTTTCAACTCTTCATCTTATGTGAGCATTGAAGGGACTCCCTTCCTTACATAGGTGTCAAAATGGAATCCTTATACCCAAAATATCTTATATTTTTAATATTGCTCATAGTTTCTTACTAATAAACCTTGTACATAGTCAACTCTTCATCTTATGTGAGCATTTACTCATTTTTGGTTATCTTCTTTTACAAAATTGGATTTATCTCCTCCCCACACATGGATTGATCTTATTGGCCCAAAGGAACCTTAATTGGACCATAATCCAAAAAATTCTGAAAATCTAGACCCTTAGGCTAAGGTCCTTTATACCCATTTCCAATTAATTCCATAAAACCGAAGAATGTAATACCTTTTCTCCTCTAGTCACAAACCAACCCACAAAGAAGTGGTGCCAGGCTTGTGCTTGGAATCATACCCACACCACACAGGAATGTATTTGCATTGCAAGAATGAGACAAGAGCGTGAGCAGCAAAGGGATGCAGTGGCTCCACAAATGCATCAACAGTATAGTACTTTTGAACATAAGCCACCGATGGCACAAGAGCAAGCACGACCTGTACTTGGAGCTCAACCTCCTGCTCCTGGGACTGCTCCTGTGAGGTTTGTTGACTACGACAATTCAAATATGTGTAGAGACTTGGTAAACCCAAGCTATGTGGAGGAGGAATATGCATCATATTCATCCAAGGAAAATCTCTTTGCAAGTCCTGCATATCCAAGGGGAACAAAATTCTTTGATGTTGCTAGGCGGCTACCAACCTAGAACTTTAGGCCCTTTAGGTCAATGGCAGCAAAGGAAAGTAGAAGCCAAACTAATGGGCCCCTGTTTTATGAGTGCGGAGAACCCCATTGGGCTCATGATTGTCCACATCGCCAAAGGCAAGCAGCTCGATCCAATACAACAGTACCACAGTTTCCACCAATTGAAAGATATTGTCTAGGGTGTTGTGTAGAACACTTTCCAAAGGATTGTTTTGCTGAAACCACATGAGGAAGGCACCTCTACTAAACCAAAGGTCTCACTCAACTTTGTAGAGGCAGTTCCATTGCCACCTTTATCAAAGAATGAGGATGTTGTGCCACTTAGAGTCATGACTAGATCACAGACACGAAATGCCGAAATGCAGACTGATGAGACACCTCAAACTAGGGATGCAAAGGCAAATCTAGTGGACAAGACCCTACATTCCAATAGAAAAAGGACCACTAGGAGGAAAAAGAACCGCAACAAGCAAACTAAGAGTGCATCCACTAGTTCTCAAGATGTCTCTAAACAAAACATGAAGGATCAAGCTTTTACATCCCAAGAAGTGCATGAGGAGCATCAACCTCAACCTGGGCCTAGCGCTAAACAAGATGAGGCTAGTACAATCGAGGATAGTTCAGGGGGTTCTGTTTTTGTGGATAAGGTGAACGAGACTCTAGATGCCATCATTGATGCTTATACAAGTCACATTGCAGCTTTATCTGAGCTACCCAAGAAGCTTCAAGAATACCCAAACCCTTGTGAGTGAGGAGAAGATCAATCTAGCTGTACATCAGCAACTGATTAGGGAAGCTCAATCAATACTTGAGGGCCCACCTCCACCTATCCCTCGGGGCCCCACCTCTCTTAAGCCAACGTTAGAAACCATACCAGAAGTGTCATCAAGTTGGGAAATGAAAAGTGAGCTGATCTCACAAGCTCATAGCGAGAAGTCTGCACCAATTGACACCCCATTGAAAGAAGGCATTCTGCTACCACCTAGTCTTGCCTTCCCATGCAATGATGAAGTTATTGATGCTAACGAGGACATGGCAAATGAGATGTGGGTAGCAGTTCATGAGAAAGTTAATGAGAATATGTCCTCTATTATTTTACCTCCATTCTCTGAAGTGGATTTTACCAGGGGCACAGAAAACAACTTTAGACGCCCAAGCATCCAGGAGGAAGTTCAAACAATTGTTTCTCCTAGAAGTAAGCATACAATGAAAACCTTACCATCTTATTTGGGCCATCTTATTTGGAAGAATATGAGAACTGTTCTCAAACCTTGAGGATACTCTCCATGCATAGAAGGTTGACAAAGGAGATGGATATGGGTATTGTGCAAGCTATTTTGTCAGCACCAGCGGCTTGTACCTTACCTTTACTTGATTTGATAAAGCTTTGACCAGAGTTGTGGAATGATATTGCCACATGTTTGTCAAAGCAGGTATTGCTACAAAAGGGTCACCACATCAATGTACCATACACCCTGAGACAAAGCATGTTATGCCAGTTCCTATGATAAAAGTAACACTTTTATAATAAAATAATCAACTTTTATGCATACCTTTATGCATGAAATTCAATTATGTTAAAAGTCACACTTTTATAATAAAATAATCAATTTTTATGCATACCTTGATGCATGAAATTCAATTATAATAAAAGTCACACTTTTATAATAAAATAATAAACTTTTATGCATACCTTTATGCATGAAATTCAAATATGATAAAAGTAACACTTTTGATATAAAAATTTATCCATTATGCATACTTCTTTGCATGAAAATAAAAATGATAAAAGTAACACTTTTGATATAAAAATTTATCCTTTATGCATACTTCTATGCATGAAAATAAAAATTGATAAAAGTAACAAAAAACTTATCCTTTATGCATAATATAAAAATTTAATTTCTCCATGATTACAATGAAATTCTTTCAATTAATCTAGGATGATAATTCCTAGAATATGGTAGGAAGTCCTCTTTTCATGCTTTGAATGAAATTATTTTATGTGTAATTTTTATAAAAATTTTGCCATAGCTTCGCTGCTATGACTGATAAATCTCAATTTATTTTGAAGGATAAAGCTTATCATTAAGGGAATGATTAGAATGATCCCTAATTGGATCATTAACCCAATAATGGATTGAATCATCAATATTCATGAAATACATAAACTAAAAGCATAGAAGAAAGCCATTAATTTGGCCTCAAGCATAGATTAATCTTGGATTAAGGAAAAGCTTCATTTGGATTGAGAATGGGTCATGAGTATGACCATTTTTTGAGTGAGAGAGAGAAATTACATAAAAACCATTAGAATTAAGCATAAATGGAAATTTATGTAATTCTTTTCTATCATTAATAATCAATTAACTTCAATAGCATTCATCAAATTATGTAACTCTTCACTACCATTCATCAATTAACTTCAATAGCATTCAAAGACCATTCCAATTAAGCTTCTCAAGCTTGAGAGGGGTTGAGAAGAGAGAAGCATTGAGAAATTATAGAAAAGATCAAAATTCACCATTTACCTTACAAATTGCTTGATTCTTTGTTCACGGTAGAGGCCCCCAAGCAATCAATTGGTTAAGTATGTTGATGGAGCCGCCAATGGGGATTGAAGAAAGAGGGAAGATCCAATTTCTTCAATTTGGAGAGAATTTTAGAGAATAGTAGAAATTAGCATTATTTCAGCATAACTCTAGTATAGTAAAATTCTTCTTTTTTTTTCAAAGGACTCATGTTCTATTTATAGGTGAGGGAAGCTCTAACCAAAGCTAACTGAATTCTAGAATTTTCTAAATTTAATTTGGTTGAATTTGGACTAGATTTAGACCTAGTTTGGTTACTTTTTGATTCGGTTTGGTTGAATTTGGACTAGATTTAGACCTAGTTTGGTTCCATTTTGATTCGGTTTGGTTGAACTTGGACTAGATTTAGACCTAGTTTGGTTCCATTTTGATTTGGTTTGGTTCAAGAGAGAGGAGAGATAAAAATATCACATTATTTTTTAGTTTAAAACTCATTCAAGCATGTGAATTAGGCGCCTCATTGAAGGCCCTCCTTTTCCTTACAGATGTGTCAAAAATGGAATCATTATACCCAAAATATCTTCATATTTTGATATTACTCATAGTTTCTTACTAATAAACCTTGTACATTTTCAACTCTTCATCTTATGTGAGCATTGAAGGGACTCCCTTCCTTACATAGGTGTCAAAATGGAATCCTTATACCCAAAATATCTTATATTTTTAATATTGCTCATAGTTTCTTACTAATAAACCTTGTACATAGTCAACTCTTCATCTTATGTGAGCATTTACTCATTTTTGGTTATCTTCTTTTACAAAATTGGATTTATCTCCTCCCCACACATGGATTGATCTTATTGGCCCAAAGGAACCTTAATTGGACCATAATCCAAAAAATTCTGAAAATCTAGACCCTTAGGCTAAGGTCCTTTATACCCATTTCCAATTAATTCCATAAAACCGAAGAATGTAATACCTTTTCTCCTCTAGTCACAAACCAACCCACAAAGAAGTGGTGCCAGGCTTGTGCTTGGAATTATACCCACACCACATAGGAATGTATTTGCATTGCAAGAATGAGACAAGAGCGTGAGGAGCAAAGGGATGCAGTGGCTCCACAAATGCATCAACAGTATAGTAATTTTGAACATAAGCCACCGATGGCACAAGAGCAAGCACGACCTGTACTTGGAGCTCAACCTCCTGCTCCTGGGACTGCTCGTGTGAGGTTTGTTGACTACGACAATTCAAATATGTGTAGAGACTTGGTAAACCCAAGCTATGTGGAGGAGGAATATGCATCATATTCATCCAAGGAAAATCTCTTTGCAAGTCCTGCATATCCAAGGGGAACAAAATTCTTTGATGTTGCTAGGCGGCTACCAACCTAGAACTTTAGGCCCTTTAGGTCAATGGCAGCAAAGGAAAGTAGAAGCCAAACTAATGGGCCCCTGTTTTATGAGTGCGGAGAACCCCATTGGGCTCATGATTGTCCACATCGCCAAAGGCAAGCAGCTCGATCCAATACAACAGTACCACAGTTTCCACCAATTGAAAGATATTGTCTAGGGTGTTGTGTAGAACACTTTCCAAAGGATTGTTTTGCTGAAACCACATGAGGAAGGCACCTCTACTAAACCAAAGGTCTCACTCAACTTTGTAGAGGCAGTTCCATTGCCACCTTTATCAAAGAATGAGGATGTTGTGCCACTTAGATTCATGACTAGATCACAGACATGAAATGCCGAAATGCAGACTGATGAGACACCTCAAACTAGGGATGCAAAGGCAAATCTAGTGGACAAGACCCTACATTCCAATAGAAAAAGGACCACTAGGAGGAAAAAGAACCGCAACAAGCAAACTAAGAGTGCATCCACTAGTTCTCAAGATGTCTCTAAACAAAACATGAAGGATCAAGCTTTTACATCCCAAGAAGTGCATGAGGAGCATCAACCTCAACCTGGGCCTAGTGCTAAACAAGACGAGGCTAGTACAATCGAGGATAGTTCAAGGGGTTCTGTTTTTGTGGATAAGGTGAACGAGACTCTAGGTGCCATCATTGATGCTTATACAAGTCACATTGCAGCTTTATCTGAGCTACCCAAGAAGCTTCAAGAATACCCAAACCCTCGTGAGTGAGGAGAAGATCAATCTAGCTGTACATCAGCAACTGATTAGGGAAGCTCAATCAATACTTGAGGGCCCACCTCCACCTATCCCTCGGGGCCCCACCTCTCTTAAGCCAACGTTAGAAACCATACCAGAAGTGTCATCAAGTTGGGAAATGAAAAGTGAGCTGATCTCACAAGCTCATAGCAAGAAGTCTGCACCAATTGACACCCCATTGAAAGAAGGCATTGTGCTACCACCTAGTCTTGCCTTCCCATGCAATGATGAAGTTATTGATGCTAACGAGGACATGGCAAATGAGATGTGGGTAGCAGTTCATGAGAAAGTTAATGAGAATATGTCCTATATTATTTTACCTCCATTCTCTAAAGTGGATTTTACCGGGGGCACAAAAAACAACTTTAGACGCCCAAGCATCCAGGAGGAAGTTCAAACAATTGTTTCTCCTAGAAGTAAGCATACAATGAAAACCTTACCATCTTATTTGGGCCATCTTATTTGGAAGAATATGAGAACTGTTCTCAAACCTTGAGGATACTCTCCATGCATAGAAGGTTGACAAAGGAGATGGATATGGGTATTGTGCAAGCTATTTTGTCAGCACCAGTGGTTTGTACCTTACCTTTACTTGATTTGATAAAGCTTTGACCAGAGTTGTGGAATGATATTGCCACATGTTTGTCAGAGCAGGTATTGCTACAAAAGGGTCACCACATCAATGTACTATACACCCTCAGACAAAGCATGTTATGCCAGTTCCTATGATAAAAGTAACACTTTTATAATAAAATAATCAACTTTTATGCATACCTTTATGCATGAAATTCAATTATGTTAAAAGTCACACTTTTATAATAAAATAATCAACTTTTATGCATACCTTGATGCATGAAATTCAATTATAATAAAAGTCACACTTTTATAATAAAATAATAAACTTTTATGCATACCTTTATGCATGAAATTCAAATATGATAAAAGTAACACTTTTGATATAAAAATTTATCCATTATGCATACTTCTATGCATGAAAATAAAAATGATAAAAGTAACACTTTTGATATAAAAATTTATCCTTTATGCATACTTCTATGCATGAAAATAAAAATGATAAAAGTAACACTTTTGATATAAAAATTTATCCTTTATGTATACTTCTATGCATGAAAATAAAAATGATAAAAGTAACACTTTTGATATAAAAATTTATCCTTTATGCATACTTCTATGCATGAAAATAAAAATTGATAAAAGTAACAAAAAACTTATCCTTTATGCATAATATAAAAATTCAATTTCTCCATGATTACAATGAAATTCTTTCAATTAATCTAGGATGATAATTCCTAGAATATGGTAGGAAGTCCTCTTTTCATGCTTTGAATGAAATTATTTTGTGTAATTTTTATAAAAATTTTGCCATAGCTCCGCTGCTATCACTGATAAATCTCAATTTATTTTGAAGGATAAAGCTTATCATTAAGGGAATGATTAGAATGATCTCTAATTGGATCATTAACCCAATAATGGATTGAATCATCAATATTCATGAAAAACATAAACTAAAAGCATAGAAAAACGCCATTAATTTGGCCTCAAGCATAGATTAATCTTGGATTAAGGAAAAGCTTCATTTGGATTGAGAATGGGTCATGAGTATGACCATTTTTTGAGTGAGAGAGAGAAATTACATAAAAACCATTAGAATTAAGCATAAATGGAAATTTATGTAATTCTTTACTATCATTAATCAATTAACTTCAATAGCATTCATCAAATTATGTAACTCTTCACTACCATTCATCAATTAACTTCAATAGCATTCAAAGACCATTCCAATTAAGCTTCTCAAGCTTGAGAGGGGTTGAGAAGAGAGAAGCATTGAGAAATTATAGAAAAGATCAAAATTCACCATTTACCTTACAAATTGCTTGATTCTTTGTTCACGGTAGAGGCCCCCAACCAATCAATTGGTTAAGTATGTTGATGGAGCCACCAATGGGGATTGAAGAAAGAGGGAAGATCCAATTTCTTCAATTTGGAGAGAATTTTAGAGAATAGTAGAAATTAGCATTATTTCAGCATAACTCTAGTATAGTAAAATTCTTTTTTTTTTCAAAGGACTCATGTTCTATTTATAGGTGAGGGAAGCTCTAACCAAAGCTAACTGAATTCTAGAATTTTCTAAATTTAATTTGGTTGAATTTGGACTAGATTTAGACCTAGTTTGGTTACTTTTTGATTCGGTTTGGTTGAATTTGGACTAGATTTAGACCTAGTTTGGTTCCATTTTGATTTGGTTTGGTTGAATTTGGACTAGATTTAGACCTAGTTTGGTTCCATTTTGATTTGGTTTGGTTCAAGAGAGAGGAGAGATAAAAATATCACATTATTTTTTAGTTTAAAACTCATTCAAGCATGTGAATTAGGCGCCTCATTGAAGGCCCTCCTTTTCCTTACAGATGTGTCAAAAATGGAATCATTATACCCAAAATATCTCATATTTTGATATTACTCATAGTTTCTTACTAATAAACCTTGTACATTTTCAACTCTTCATCTTATGTGAGCATTGAAAGGACTCCCTTCCTGTAGCGTACCCATCTTCACTAATAAAGAGATGTCCATGTAATTATGAGTTTTTATGGTATAAATATCAATAATTTTATTATTTGAGTCATTTTCACTTAGAATCTTCAAATTCTGAGCCCAAATTTGGAATCTGCGCGCGATTTTACCCTAATATAGGATTTTACATCATCCAAAACGGACACCGGATCAAGCCTATACGCTAATTTTAATCATTTTAGTTAAAAAACGGCGACCTTTAAACCTTAATAAATGCACGACCGCACGTCCGATTGACGAACGGTCTGAACCCCTGCGACCAGGAGAACCTCCTGGACAAAAAAAAAATTTCGCCCCCCGGGGCGGTCCGGCACGCAAATCGAGGCGGACGTCCCAAATTTGGGTGTCCTGTCCCAAAATTTGGTCCGTACACACTTACTAGGGTGCCCGTACAATGGCCGCCCAAGAACCAAAGGACGGCCGCCCACTGTTAGGTCCACGCGTACCCTTGGGCGGACACCTAGACCGGATAAGGTACATGCGTACCACTCCTTTCCCAGACAACCGACACCGCACCTTTCCGATAGACCCATGCAGGCCACTGATCCATAGCCTTTGAAGGTACACCGTCCTTTCGTCCCTGCTTTGCGCAGCGCCCGTACCCTCACCCCTTAGCTATATAAATCCCCGGGGTGCTCCTCAGTCGGCATGCACTTCTGTGTAGCGTATGCCCTGTTGTGCTGCCGTCCGTACCGCCGTAGCGTACTTGCTGCAAGTACAGCCGCCCTTGCAGCCACCCCTCTCACAGCCCCTCATTTGGCTCTTTTCAGATAAGCCAATTTTCCTCCATCCTCCTCTTGCCATGGACCAGTGTCCTTAACTCTTCTCCCCCCCCGTGTGAATAGACTTACAGAGAGGCTTGCAGCAACCCCTCCCAGCCCTCTCCACGTTTTTGCCTTTGGCCTTAAGGACATCTCAACAATTCCCCCCCCCCCATTTGCGTAGACTTTAGTAAGGGATTTTTGGCTCAAGCGAGGGTTCGTGCGCCATTTTCTTTTGCTCATACGGTGAGCAAACGAGCTCGGAATTCAGATCCGACTGAAGCGTTTCGATCGCAGCAGCGAGCTCTACAAGGCGACACCTAAGATGGCCTCATCCCGGAGACGGCAAAATATTACCTCAAGAGAAGCACGTAACAACGAGATGGAGGGAGATGCGCCCAATGCGGCTCCAGTCCTCCCTTTTCAAGTCCCTCAAGGAAACGGTGGCCAGGTTAGCTTGGTTAATTTTCAAAAGAAGAGAATTTTCTTTAAATTAGTATTAATGAATGGTGTCTTTTTCTTTTAAAACAAGGACCATAAAGTTATATGAAATTACGAATTATGTGATGTTGTTTTCGATAAATTGCGTTGAAATTGCTATCTTCATGAATTGTGAATGCTATACTTAGAAAGTTGCATTGAAGTTGTTATCTTTGGAATTCAAGATTTCTTTTGGCTTCAACGCTAACTCCGTTCCGTGCTTGTGTAGCCGGGCGGCGTCATTAGCAAAGCCCGGGAATGGCCCAAGGTATCCCTCATACCTTTGGGAGAATAAGGATCGCCGATTGAGGCGAGAGATTATGAGGCTGCCTAGTTCTGAGGGCCCAGGCTAGTGCGGTAAATAAGCCCACCCTAGTGCGCAGACATCCCTCTGAGGGGCGGGAGGATCGAGCGATGGAGCCTGAGAGGGCGACAGGCCGGCTTGAGTCCTCGCCAGCGGCCGACGATGAGGTGTATGGTCCCGTAGGGTTTTGCCCAGCATGTAGAGGCTGGAAGGCCGAATTCTAGATCATCGACAGAATAAGAATAAGAGAGCCGGATTGGCTTGTATGGAAATGGATTTATGTATAAACTTTTTATATAATTGCATCTTGTCTTTGGTATGATTGTATTGTGTAAGAAGGCTGTTATAACGAACCTTGTGAAGAAGGGCCCTAATTAAGGAATATGCTTATTTATGTCAAACAGTGTGGTAGTATTAATTAGAAAACAAATTGATGCGTGAGTAGGGTGGAAAGTGGGAGGATGGAATGCCCTGACGGCACCATCCTACGGATGGGTGGACCCGATTAGTCGGGTAGCTTTCCAACAAATTAAGTGAAAGCCCTACGTTAGATAGTTAGGTTCTTGGGCAACTCTATTCAAGAAGACTAGGCCAGCCGGCTATGCCTTGCATAAGATGAGGAAAAAAGCGTTGTCCCGAGAAATCAAGTCTAGTAGTTGCCCAATTTTTGATCAATTGCCCTATGGGTGATTTGACGTTTAGGAAATCACGCTCCCCCTGCGGGATAGAGCTAGGTCATACCTATAAATCGTATCCTTGAATCTCTACAGGGTCAAGGTGTCGATGAATAGGAAATTTTTCCCAAGAAAGACAGCGGACTATCTTAAGTGTTTCTGCCATTTTTAAAGGGAGGAACCTTACAATTGGTATCAGAGCAAGTTTGGCTCCTAGGAATTGCAGTTTAAGGACTGTTTTGTAATAAATGTTTTACCTAACATAATTAGTAAAGACATCCTACTAAAACAAATAAATTAAATTGATGTTTGAATGATTGTAGGAAGAGAAAGATGCCTACTCCAAATTTCTAGTTTTCCAATGCATCTTCGAGACTGCTAGTCACTCCTCGAATTTCGAGTTCCGCGACACCATGGTGCAGATATTAGAGAAGATATCCCTCCCTCATTTCTCTCGTATTCAGAGAGGATGGGGTAGAGATTTCTGGAGTCGTGGGCCAAGATACTTCATCATCTGAGCAGATCAGATTGGGAACCTCACCACCGACCTTAAGCGGATTCGTTGGATTGAGAAGCTGAAGATGGTCCGCTTATTTTGGTTCGTCGGTACCCCCAGGGACGACACCTCGGTGACTATAGATGGGGTTCGCATACCTCAGGATCGTTGGGTGTATGACAAAGTGATGCAGGTCTTACCTGCTGATAGAGTAGCAGTGTTGGGACCCACCCCAATCCAGAGTTTACCACCCTTACCATCAGCTTTTAGAGTCTTAGAAACTACAGCGGAACCCCCATATTTCACATATGTGGACCGCTCTACCCTTATGTCACAGTGAAGCCTAGGAATTTCCCTTGATGTCAAATAAGACTAATTATATTAGTCTCAGATCTTTGTAATAAAACTTGTCCTTGTAAATATTTGGAAATAAAATAATTTCAATGGTTTTGCTCTCCAAAAATTAAGCGTTGTGCAAATATGAATCTTGTAATCTTAAAAATTATTTTTACGATGATGGCCAGGATGACCACCCTCCACTTCCCAATGTGCTTTATACCGATACCCAGGAGAAGAAGCTCCTGCTCAAGCAAATGCAACCTCCCTCCTTTAAAGGAGAAGGTTCAAAGGTTGAGAAGGATGCTGAAGTCTGGATTGAGGCGATGGACGATTATTTCTCTGCTGCCGGTACTAGAGTAGCAAATCAGTCTATGCTCGCACGGTTTCGCCTCACTGGAGATGCTAAACTCTGGTGGAAATAGTGGTGCCGTGACAAGGAAGTCACCGAGCATTCTCAAACGTGGAAAGACATCAAGCAGGCAGTGAAGGAAAGATATCTTCCTCCATCCCATGAATCCATAAAGATGAATGAGTTCTTTAGTCTTAGACAGTGCAGCTTAACTCTTGAGGACTACTATTCCAAATTCATTACCCTTCGGAAGTATGCCCCAGCTATGACTACTTCCCAGCAAGTGGCTCGTTTTTGCCAAGGGCTAAATGAACCCCTAGATTCCCGCCTTGAAGCAATGAGGCCAACCACTTTACAGGATGCTCTCATACGATGTCATGACGTGGGCGGTATAGCCGGGAAAGCGCGGGGCTTCTGGCTGTGAGAGTAAGTGGTTGAACTTCAAGGGACACCACATTTATATAAACATCATCACAATAAAAAACCATGAGCAAGAGAGCTCATAATCCCATAACACCTTAAACCATAGCCAACAGGCCCACAGATACCTGTCACCTTCACTATTCATAGGCTTCCTAAAAAGACATAGATGATCATGGTCTTCCTCAGCAACATACTTCCTTTCAAACAACACACACAGCAGAACCATCATCTATATTCTCTTGTTTGATGAGGACTGAGGGAAGTTTTTCCACAGCTAACTTGGCAGCTGGCGGAGATCCCCTGAATGTGGAAAGTCGGCATCTCCTGAACCTCTGTACAGCGAGATCTCCAAACCTGTCATGCAGTCAAGCTGCTTTCAATCTCCGCATTGGTATCCACAGCTGAGTAAAGTGACTAGACTGATGATTGAGGAACTACTCCCAACGAGATGATTTCAACTGTGCCTCCGTCTGCATACATGGCATGATTAGTCTGGTTCCCTTCGTGAAAAACCTAAGGCCCAGCTTTGAAACCTAAGGCCCAGCTTTAAGCCACACAACTCTGCCCCATGTGAGATAGAATGGCTCTTTCTGGATATCCCATATCGCCAGTGAAAGTTCTCCGTTAATTAACCACCATGAGCGTGACCTCTTGTCCTGTGTGTGGAAGTTCCAATCCCATGTAAGCATTATCTTTGGTGTGTTGAATGCTTTCCATTGAAGGAATGCTTTGAGTATTTCCGTCAACCTCGAAGCCTTCTGCATCCTCCATAGCTGCCGCTATCTGCTGCAGCGCCCAAGACAAAACATAGAGGGCTCTCCTCATCAACGAGGAGGCCCCCTTTACTGGTTACCTGCCGCCTCTCTGTCAGGCGATTTCCCCCCCTTTTTAATGTCCTTCCCCCCTGTCTGGCCAAGGTCGCTTTTTCTGAAAAGGGAGAGGGAAACTTTCCCCTTCTGCCCAAAATAGTAGGTGCATGGTGGTGTATATGAGCCAACCGGGAAAAAAAAAGATGCTGAAGCGCTTCAATGGCTGTTGGTCGCTGACTAGGATCCCATGAACACAAAGCCATCATAAGATTGATGGCTTCAGCACTTGCATCAAGCTGACCATTTATCATCTGCAACTGCTCCGGATGAAAAGTACCCACATTCGAGGCTAAAAAAAAATATCTCAAACCATAGCTCCTTTGCAAAAACTTCCTTCTACAAAGTTATTCCCAATATGTTTGACTATATTTCTCCAGTTCGTAGCATCTTCATCAGGCACTCCCTGCTCCTGATATTTTGCCTCCAAAATGGCTCCCTGTCCTCCTCTATTACCCACACAGGCTTGTATTTTAAAGCATATACACACATGTACTTCACTGTTTTCATGTCCACGCATCTCAATCCATTTAAAATAGTCTCTGAGCATGCTTTCATTGCATGGACGTGCCACAGCACGACATTGACCCCCTCTAAACCTGCACATCCTCCGGTATGTGCCACCAAGTTGCTATATAGGCTAATCTTCATTCAAATTTATGACTTTGTATTTGTAAGCCTCCATTTTCTTCTTCCAAACGAACCTTCTCTTGCTTAAGGTTTTCAATTTCCGATCCCTGTACAACCATCTGACTGTGCATGCTGGCATTACGACTGACATTCCGAGAGCTCCCTTTTGAGCTGTAGCCTGAATCTGAGAAGTCAGTTTCAGTTCCTCTACCCTTGAGGTCACCTATTGAACCAGCACAGTTCAACAGGCCTCCATTAAGCTGAGAAACATCTAGTATAGTGTTCCTCTTGGAAAAGATCCATGGCTGGACACTAATGGGAGAAGCTTGTTTCAAGGCGGCTTGTCCAGTCCCTATTTTTCAAACACATGCTCACTTGCTATGTGGCTTCCTTCACTCGTGTGACCAGATATGCATGCAGTCAATGACACGATATCAGGCTTGGGAAGTCCATTCAATACCACATCAGCTTCTACCATGCTTGCTCAACTCCCATATGTATGAATTAGAGTGGCTGCCATAGAGCAAATCTGATCATACCCTGCACTGACAAGATGAAAGTGAGTCTCAGTGCAAACCTCTAGGCTTCTACATTTTGAATACATGTGAACAAGGGAGCTACTGATAACGAGGTCTGAGTCAAGTCTGCATTCAATTATCTGGCCATGCAAAAGCCGTCCCTCTTCTATGGCTTCTATGCTGCCACATGCTTTCAAGACGGATGAATATATTACATCATTTGATGGTATGCCCTCATCTTGCATTGCCTCAAATAATCGGATTGCAGTAAATCCATTGCCATGATGGGCATAGCCTGTGATCATGGCACCCCATGCCACGACATCTCGACATGGCAACTCATCAAAAATCCTCTGTGCATCTTCGAGGTTACCACATTTAGCATACATGTCAATGAGGGCACTCCCAAGAATCATATCTAATCCAAGAGCACCTCTAAAAATCTCATTATGTATCAGTCTGCCCTTCTCTATGGCTCCAATGCTGCTACATGCTTTCAGCATACACAAAATTGTGATCCTGTCTGGCTTCAAGCCACGCTGCTGCATTTGGAGGAACAGCTCAAAAGCTCTCTCTCCATTTCCGAGCTTGGAATGTGCTGTGAGAATTGCATTCCATGTGTATAAACTTGGTTTCAAAACTCTGAGAAATGCGTGGTCTGCGTCTACCAGGCTACCACATGAAACAAAGAGTCGGATGAGATGGTCAGCCAGTGCAGAGATTCTATCAAGTTTATTGCTCACCATAAGAGTATGGATTTGCTTGGCAGTTCTCAAGTCCTTGTTGGCACACCCTTGCAGAAGCCTGTAAATAGCGTCCTTGGGTATGGGAATGCCTTGTTGGTCCATGCAACAGGCAACCACAAGAGCCTCATCGAACTGTTTTGTCTTGCATAGGTCGCTCAGATCTCCAATGGATGTAGATGTCATACCACGATTTGCCATTCTTGTTCCTGACATTGAGAATTCAAAGCAATTTTTCCAGTAGGTTATAGATATGTTGACATTGCTTTGTATGGGTGTTTATACACTCGCTGCGGCAGATATTTAGATGGATGTACCCATCTGGCATAGATGGGCAACAAGCGTTCATCTCTCAAGAACAAGTGATACGCCCAATCGTCCGTGGCTTCGTAGTTGAGTTGGTAGACATCCAGTCCTTCATATTGCCTACGGGCGTGCTCCGTCCTTTCCTAGCTCCCCTGGCAGAGTTGAGAGCTCTATCGCAGGATCTGCACTTGGCAGCGTGCAACCATTTCGCATGGATAAGCGCTATACTGCTGCTTGATCCTGCTCAATCCTGACAGGGATGAGACCTGCTGAGGATTTGTAAGCAAAACGATCCTCTCCCCATAAACCATCTGGTAGAGTTGTGCGTGAGCAATGGCCCTCATCAATGATGTTATCCCGGCTTGACACTGTTAAGAATTGTGCATAGAAGACAGCATGTTTGAAGAAAATCTTGATGTTCATGGTAATCTGTGGCTTGCCTTTATGAGAAGTGCAACCCGGGGCCAACTGCAAAGTCTGCACTCTCTGAAATGCAGTACTGTCACCAATAGTCTCCACAAGAACAGTTCCCATTTCTGAAAACATGAGAGAGACTTGCATCACTGCAAATAATAGTTCGTTGCTCTGCCTTGGATATAAGTGCTGCCATGCTGTGGCAATAGTCACAAACACGGAGATTTTTAGCAACCCGAACAGTGGTCCTCTCGGGTGTGTTAATAAGGCCGCAAGCAATAGCCAGCAATCAATGCAGTCCATGACACAGCATCCCGAATCAACATCTTGCCAAAGACTTCTTCTGCCTCTGAAATCAAACCAAATTTGGTGTACATGCCAACCAAACTGTTGCCAACAGAAAGACCTCTTTCCAATCCCTTTTGCACAATCTCACTGTGTATTTCTTGGCCCTTACCTAAGGTCCCATGAACATTCAATTCTACAGCATTCTGCATTGGCATTCCATTTAATCAGGATGACGCTTGGGAAATCCATATCCTTCTGATGTTTTGGGCTTTCTCTATGTCAAACCATTCATCCAGATCATCATTGCATACATTTAGCTCTGCTTTTCAAAGAGTTTCTTTCAGATATCCTGACAATCAGAGTACAAAGAAGTGTCCACCTTTCCGGCATTCATGAGTTCTTGAGCATTCTATCTGTTTTGCAACTTGTAGGGAAGACCTCAAGTCAATACAAGCTCCTCACCTTCCTCAGCTATCAGAAAGGTCGAGTGTCGTAAGCCCTTGAAGTGGCAAGAATGGATCAAGTCATTGCAAGCTCCTCTCCTTCCTCAGCTGTCGAGAAGGATGAGTGTCACAAGCCCTTGTTGCCATTCTACAGTTCTAAGAGAGAACTACAAGTCTATACAAGCTCCTTGCCACCCCCTTCTCCTGAGGTGAACAAGTGTCATAAGCCCTTGTAATCCTTCTTCTTCCCTAATAGTTTTATTATGGAAGACTACAAGTCCTATAAGCTCCTGGCTCTCTCTTTTCGAGAAATGCATCAGTGTCATAGGCCCCTATAGCCTTCTTTGCTTTGTCTGCCATTATTTTTACCTCCTTTGCATCCTTGTCATGCTTTAGAAGTTCTCCAAGCAGCTAAGATATAGCATCATTATAGTATATTTCCTTCATTTTTGTACCTGCCTTTCAGAAAGCCCTGATTGTGTATCTATTTGCTCTAATTTCCCTCAAGCATCATCTTGATTTGTATGTCATCTTGCATGTATCCATACATTCCAGATATCATATCGTTTTTCATCCAGCATTCAAATCAGATAACATTACCTTTGTTTTCCCACTTCACCCAGCCTTCTTTCGACTGCCTGTTGCTGTTGCATGTAGAGCACAAACGCCTGAAACATCTGCATGGTGTTGACGTCCGGACGAAATCCTTGCTGCTCCTGTTGATCACCCATGATTCCCCTTCTACTCTCACCCCAGCTGTTTCACGTCGGGTTCACCAAAGCTGTCATGACGTGGGCGGTATAGCCGGGAAAGCGCGGGGCTTCTGGCTGTGAGAGTAAGTGGTTGAACTTCAAGGGACACCACATTTATATAAACATCATCACAATAAAAAACCATGAGCAAGAGAGCTCATAATCCCATAACACCTTAAACCATAGCCAACAGGCCCACAGATATCTGTCACCTTCACTATTCATAGGCTTCCTAAAAAGACATAGATGATCATGGTCTTCCTCAGCAACATACTTCCTTTCAAACAACACACACAGCAGAACCATCATCTATATTCTCTTGTTTGATGAGGACTGAGGGAAGTTTTTCCACAGCTAACTTGGCAGCTGGCGGAGATCCCCTGAATGTGGAAAGCCGGCATCTCCTGAACCTCTGTACAGCGAGATCTCCAAACCTGTCATGCAGTCAAGCTGCTTTCAATCTCCGCATTGGTATCCACAGCTGAGTAAAGTGACTAGACTGATGATTGAGGAACTACTCCCAACGAGATGATTTCAACTGTGCCTCCGTCTGCATACATGGCATGATTAGTCTGGGTCCCTTCGTGAAAAACCTAAGGCCCAGCTTTGAAACCTAAGGCCCAGCTTTAAGCCACACAACTCTGCCCCATGTGAGATAGAATGGCTCTTTCTGGATATCCCATATCGCCAGTGAAAGTTCTCCGTTAATTAACCACCATGAGCGTGACCTCTTGTCCTGTGTGTGGAAGTTCCAATCCCATGTAAGCATTATCTTTGGTGTGTTGAATGCTTTCCATTGAAGGAATGCTTTGAGTATTTCCGTCAACCTCGAAGCCTTCTGCATCCTCCATAGCTGCCGCTATCTGCTGCAGCGCCCAAGACAAAACATACAGGGCTCTCCTCATCAACGAGGAGGCCCCCTTTACTGGTTACCTGCCGCCTCTCTGTCAGGCGATTTCCCCCCCTTTTTAATGTCCTTCCCCCCTGTCTGGCCAAGGTCGCTTTTTCTGAAAAGGGAGAGGGAAACTTTCCCCTTCTGCCCAAAATAGTAGGTGCATGGTGGTGTATATGAGCCAACCGGGAAAAAAAAAGATGCTGAAGCGCTTCAATGGCTGTTGGTCGCTGACTAGGATCCCATGAACACAAAGCCATCATAAGATTGATGGCTTCAGCACTTGCATCAAGCTGACCATTTATCATCTGCAACTGCTCCGGATGAAAAGTACCCACATTCGAGGCTAAAAAAAAATATCTCAAACCATAGCTCCTTTGCAAAAACTTCCTTCTACAAAGTTATTCCCAATATGTTTGACTATATTTCTCCAGTTCGTAGCATCTTCATCAGGCACTCCCTGCTCCTGATATTTTGCCTCCAAAATGGCTCCCTGTCCTCCTCTATTACCCACACAGGCTTGTATTTTAAAGCATATACACACATGTACTTCACTGTTTTCATGTCCACGCATCTCAATCCATTTAAAATAGTCTCTGAGCATGCTTTCATTGCATGGACGTGCCACAGCACGACAACGAGCAAAGCCCCTTGTGAAAGAAATGAAGGCTAACAAACCGAAGAATCAAAAGAGATCTTACCTTGAGGCAAACCTTAGAGATCAACCCTACAAGAAACCTCAACAGAATTTCCCCTACTACAACAGAGGGCGACAAGGCAACTCTTTTGCCCCCCGCTCGTATGCTGCTTCTTCCAGAGAAGGCCCTCTGTGTTTTGAGTGTAATGAGCCAGGACACTTTAGAGCCAACTGTCCCAAGATGGCAACATCATTCCCCCAAGGTAACAGAGGAAATCAAGGCCGTGGAACCCCTACCCACCAAGGTGCAAGAGGCAGTGGTCGTGGCAGAGGCCGCGGAGGAACAGTTGCTAGAACTGCCTGTGTTATAAGTGAAGAACCAACCTTGGAAGAGGCTGAAGAAGAGCGCGCCACCGTCCATGCGGCAGTAGAACACCAAGGTCCGAATAAACAATTTGGTGTAATCCAAGCCCCCGCCACTCATCACGGTAAGCCATTTCAGCTTTTGATTGATTGTGGCAGTACCCATTCATTCCTTTCTCCTAGGTGCTTGCAAAAATTAAACTTGAGTCAAAAATCAGCTAGAAAAATGATTGTAGAGTTAGCCAGTGGGAAAGAAGTAGTATCTCGCCACTCTATAGGAAACCTTGATTTTGAGCTGGGTAATGAGCAAACTCATGGTCACTTTAGAGTCTTGCCACTAGGAATTTATGATGGAATCCTTGGGATGGATTGGTTAATTGCGAACAAAGCTAGCATTCATTGTAACCAGGGGAGTATCACTTTTGAAAATGAGCATGGCCAAGTAATATCTGTTCAGGGAATCACAGGAAAACCTAAGTCTAGGGTAGTCAAGGCAAAACATCTTCTCAAGGGGACATGTAAGGGTCAGCAAGTTTTCTTAGCCAAACTCAACAAAGTCATTGAACCTAGTATGGAGACAGAACCCTCTTGGCTCCAAGAATTCTCTGACATCTTCCCTGACGAGCTTACAAGGTTACCGCCTCCTCGAGAAGTCGACCATGAAATCGAGGTGATCCCTGGAGCTCAACCCGTCTCAAAAACTCCCTATAAAATGTCCCTTCCTGAAGCCATTGAACTTAAGGAGCAACTTTCCCAACTCATTGAACAAGGATTTGTACGCCCCAGTAGCTCTCCGTGGGGAGCACCTGTTCTTTTCCAAAAAAAGAAGGACGGAACTCTCCGCCTCTGCATAGATTATCGAGGGCTAAATCAAGTCACTGTCAAGAATAAGTATCCTATCCCTCGCATCGATGAACTTCTTGACAGGCTTCATGGGGCCAAAGTCTTCTCAAAAATAGATTTGAGGTCTGGTTACTATCAGATCAAAGTCAAGGAAGCAGATATACCCAAAACAGCCTTTAATACCCGTTATGGCCACTATGAGTTTACTGTAATGTCATTCGGGTTAACCAATGCTCCTGCAACCTTCAACCGCCTAATGCAAGATATATTCCGCCCGTACTTGGATGAGTTTGTGCTTGTTTTCTTTGATGACATCCTAATCTACTCCAAATCAATGGAAGAGCATGAGGAGCATGTGCGTAGAGTTCTGCAATTTTGCTGCGCAGACACAAACTCTATGCCAAGAAGAGCAAATGTACCTTCTGTATTCATCAAATTGAGTATCTTGGATTCATCGTCTCCAAGGATGGCATCTCAGTAGACCCTGCCAAAGTCAAGGATATTCTAGAATGGCCACCCCCTAAATCAGTTCGTGAAGTTCGTGGATTCTTGGGAATCACGGGTTGGTATAGGATTTTTATCAAAGATTATGCCTTGGTAGCTGCACCCTTGACAGATCTTCTTAAGAAGGATTGCAAAATAGTGTGGTTGCCAATCCATCAAAACAGCTTTGATCAGCTGAAAGTCATTATTACTTCTGCCCCAGTCTTAAAGCTTCCTGATTTCTCCAAGGAATTTGAAGTGGTTACCGATGCTAGTAGTCTAGCACTTGGTGGTGTCTTAGGCCAAGAAGGAAGACCAGTCGCTTATACTTCCCGCAAGCTGAAACAATATGAAGCAAACTATGCCACCCATGATTTGGAACTCTTAGCAGTTGTTCATTGCCTCAAATTATGGAGACATTATCTCTTGGGAGGCAAATTCCAGCTTGTAACTGACCACAAAAGTCTAAAGTGGATCTTCACCCAGCCTAACCTCAACATGCGGCAAAGGAGATGGATTGAAATTCTACAAGAATATGATTTCGACATCAAATTCCGCCCTGGGAAAGATAATGTGGTAGCTGATGCACTTAGCCGCAAATCTTTCTTGAATGCAATTTCAATGCCAAATAATCCCATACTGGTCAAGGTGGAAGAAGTCTCATCTCATGACCCAGATTATCAAAGGATGATAAGGTTAGTAGAAAAAGGGGGACATTCAGAGAAAGAGAAGAATCTAATCAAGGGATACTCCACTCATGAAGGAAGCCTCTACTTCAATCACAGGCTATGTATCCCTAAGGATCCTACTTTAAAGAAACTAATCCTCCATGAAGCCCATGATAGCCCTGCTCTGCAGGACACCCAGGTTATGCAAAAACATTAAATGTGGTAAGAAGGCGCTTTCATTGGGCAGGCTTGAAAAATGATGTGCTTCGGTACTTGAAACAATGTCTCTCATGCCAAAGGATCAAGGCTGAAAGGGTCAAGATGCCTGGAAAGCTTCAACCCTTAGATATTCCCCAAATGAAGTGGGAGTGCATTAGTATGGATTTTGTCACAAGTCTCCCCACTGTTCAAGGAGGATATGACTCCATTCTAGTAGTAGTGGACTTACTTACCAAAGTAGCTCACCTTATACCAGCAAAAAAGACCTTCAAAGCTTCTGATGTTGCTCGAATATTCATCAAGGAAGTCCTCAAACTTCATGGTCTCCCAAAAAGGATAGTAAGTGATCGGGATTTTGACTTCACCTCAAAATTCTGGCAGTCTCTATTTCAAGCTCTGGGGACTCAACTTTGCTTTAGCACAGCTTATCATCCAGAGACCGATGGCCAGACTGAAAGAGTCAATCAAGTAATTGAAGACATTCTCAGAGCATACTGTGGACGGGAACCCAGAAGGTGGATTCAATACCTTCCACTGGTAGAATTTGCCTACAATGCGTCTTATCATCAAAGCATAGGAATGTCACCATTCAAAGCACTTTATGGGCAAGAATGCTTGTCTCCTCTAAATTTCTCTGATCCGACCATAAGAGTTGAGGCATCCAGGAAAATGCTCGAAGAGATGGAGGAACAAACCAAAGCTATCCAAAGGGATATTAAAGCTGCCCAAGATCGACAAAAGCATTATGCTGACAAGAGGAGGTCTGAAAGGATCTTCAAGGAAGGAGACAAAGTTCTTCTACGAGTGCGCCCCAAACGAATTTCTCTATCACTTGGGAAATATAAGAAGCTCAGCCCTAGGTATTGTGGTCCTTATACAGTTATCAAGTGTCTAGGTAAAAGTGCCTATAAACTCCAACTTCCAGCCCATATCAAAGTCCATAATGTATTTCATGTAAGTTTGTTAAAGCCATATGTCCCCAGTTTCGATCATATTCTTGATGATGAACAAGTTGTAATCCCTACTCAAGGAGTCCTTGAATTACAGCCCAATAGCATCATAGATTCTAGGGAAAGGAAACTCCGAAATAGAACTCTTGTAGAACATCTAGTTCAGTGGAAAGATTACCCTGAAGAGGATGCAACTTGGGAAGATGAAGATACACTCTTAAAGGATTATCCCGAATTCATGACGAGATGAGGACATCTCGATTTCTTTAAGGGGGGAAGGATGTAACTTACCCATCTTCACTAATAAAGAGATGTCCATGTAATTATGAGTTTTTATGGTATAAATATCAATAATTTTATTATTTGAGTCATTTCCACTTAGAATCTTCAAATTATGAGCCCAAATTTGGAATCTGCGCGCGATTTTACCCTAATATAGGATTTTACATCATCCAAAACGGACACCGGATCAAGCCTATACGCTAATTTTAATCATTTTAGTTAAAAAACGGCGACCTTTAAACCTTAATAAATGCACGACCGCACGTCCGATTGACGAACGGTCTGAACCCCTGCGACCAGGAGAACCTCCTGGACAAAAAAAAATTTCGCCCCTCGGGGCGGTCCGGCACGCAAATCGAGGCGGACGTCCCAAATTTGGGCACCCTGTCCCAAAATTTGGTCCGTACACACTTACTAGGGCGCCCGTACAATGGCCGCCCAAGAACCAAAGGACGGCCGCCCACTGTTAGGTCCACGCGTACCCTTGGGCGGACACCTAGACCGGATAAGGTACATGCGTACCACTCCTTTCCCAGACAACCGACACCGCACCTTTCCGATAGACCCATGCAGGCCACTGATCCATAGCCTTTGAAGGTACACCGTCCTTTCATCCCTGCTTTGCGCAGCGCCCGTACCCTCACCCCTTAGCTATATAAACCCCCGGGGTGCTCCTCAGTCGGCATGCACTTCTGTGTAGCGTATGCCCTGTTGTGCTGCTGTCCGTACCGCCGTAGCGTACTTGCTGCAAGTACAGCCGCCCTTGCAGCCACCCCTCTCACAGCCCCTCATTTGGCTCTTTTCAGATAAGCCAATTTTCCTCCATCCTCCTCTTGCCATGGACCAGTGTCCTTAACTCTTCTCCCCCCCCCGTGTGAATAGACTTACAGAGAGGCTTGCAGCAACCCCTCCCAGCCCTCTCCACGTTTTTGCCTTTGGCCTTAAGGACATCTCAACAATTCCCCCCCCCCCATTTGCGTAGACTTTAGTAAGGGATTTTTGGCTCAAGCGAGGGTTCGTGCGCCATTTTCTTTTGCTCATACGGTGAGCAAACGAGCTCGGAATTCAGATCCGATTGAAGAGTTTCGATCGCAGCAGCGAGCTCTACAAGGCGACGCCTAAGATGGCCTCATCCTGGAGACGGCAAAATATTGCCTCAAGAGAAGCACGTAACAACGAGATGGAGGGAGATGCGCCCAATGCGGCTCCAATCCTCCCTTTTCAAGTCCCTCAAGGAAACGGTGGCCAGGTTAGCTTGGTTAATTTTCAAAAGAAGAGAATTTTTCTTAAATTAGTATTAATGAATGGTGTCTTTTTCTTTTAAAACAAGGACATAAAAGTTATATGAAATTACGAATTATGTGATGTTGTTTTCGATAAATTGCGTTGAAATTGCTATCTTCATGAATTGTGAATGCTATACTTAGAAAGTTGCATTGAAGTTGTTATCTTTGGAATTCAAGATTTCTTTTGGCTTCAACGCTAACTCCGTTCCGTGCTTGTGTAGCCGGGCGGCGTCATTAGCAAAGCCCGGGAATGGCCCAAGGTATCCCTCATACCTTTGGGAGAATAAGGATCGCCGATTGAGGTGAGAGATTATGAGGCTGCCTAGTTCTGAGGGCCCAGGCTAGTGCGGTAAATAAGCCCACCCTAGTGCGCAGACATCCCTCTGAGGGGCGGGAGGATCGAGCGATGGAGCCTGAGAGGGCGACAGGCCGGCTTGAGTCCTCGCCAGCGGCCAACGATGAGGTGTATGGTCCCGTAGGGTTTTGCCCAGCATGTAGAGGCTGGAAGGCCAAATTCTAGATCATCGGCAGAATAAGAATAAGAGAGCCGGATTGGCTTGTATGGAAATGGATTTATGTATAAACTTTTTATATAATTGCATCTTGTCTTTGGTATGATTGTATTGTGTAAGAAGGCTGTTATAACGAACCTTGTGAAGAAGGGCCCTAATTAAGGAATATGCTTATTTATGTCAAACAGTGTGGTAGTATTAATTAGAAAACAAATTGATGCGTGAGTAGGGTGGAAAGTGGGAGGATGGAATGCCCTGACGGCACCATCCTACGGATGGGTGGACCCGATTAGTCGGGTAGCTTTCCAACAAATTAAGTGAAAGCCCTACGTTAGATAGTTAGGTTCTTGGGCAACTCTATTCAAGAAGACTAGGCCAGCGGCTGTGCCTTGCATAAGATGAGGAAAAAAGCGTTGTCCCTAGAAATCAAGTCTAGTAGCTGCCCAATTTTTGATCAATTGCCCTATGGGTGATTTGACGTTTAGGAAATCACGCTCCCCCTGCGGGATAGAGCTAGGTCATACCTATAAATCGTATCCTTGAATCTCTACAGGGTCAAGGTGTCGATGAATAGGAAATTTTTCCCAAGAAAGACTTAGCGGACTATCTTAAGTGTTTCTCCCATTTTTAAAGGGAGGAACCTTACACTTCCTTACATAGGTGTCAAAATGGAATCCTTATACCCAAAATATCTTATATTTTTAATATTGCTCATAGTTTCTTACTAATAAACCTGTACATAGTCAACTCTTCATCTTATGTGAGCATTTACTCATTTTTGGTTATCTTCTTTTACAAAATTGGATTTATCTCCTCCCCACACTTGGATTGATCTTATTGGCCCAAAGGAACCTTAATTGGACCATAATCCAAAAATTTCTGAAAATCTAGATCCTTAGGCTAAGGTCCTTTATACCCATTTCCAATTAATTCCAATTGCACATTGGAAAGTTCTTTTTGAATTTCTGTTTCAAGGAAACTTATTTTAATAAGATGAGATAATTTTCTATCCAAAAATATTAAAAATCCGAATATTCTCTTTCTAGAATATTTTCTCTCTCTAGGTTAAAACAATTAGAAACAAGATCTTTTATATTTATGAAGAGGGGATTGATTACAGGAGAAGATGCTGGACATTTTGAGAGGCTGGGGAGGAATCTTACAGGGATTTCTCTGTTCACATGGTAGATAGCACACTGGAGTCTTCATCACTTCCCTAATCATAGGCTGAATCATAACTGGCTGCACATCATCAATACTTCCATCCTCCTCCTCTTCATCTTGTGAAAACTCTTCAGGGCTGATCCCAAAAACCTCACCCTTCTCCATTTCCAACAGGTTAATCTATCCCATATCTTGCTCTGCAAATGTGACCTTACGGACTTCATGAACATTGGGCTAAATTGCATCGTTCATCTGCATACTAGAGTCAATCACCCTATCATTCATTCCCATAGACAATTGATATATACCACCATTAGCTTTGGGGCTAGTTTCTCACATTGCAGACTGATATGACCCCACTCACCACAGTTCCGGCATTGCACATCACTCGGATACCCTCTCCCTCTTCCAATATTTGTTGAACTCCCTTCAGAACCAGATGATGCATCAGTTTTCCTTCCCATAATACATATGCCTCTTCCTCTTCCTGCAGACTCTATCCAATTCAAACTTAAAGACTTCATGAGCTCCACTGCTTCATGGACCTCTTTCTTCAATGAATCCTCCTGTTTATGAACAATAGCAGCTTCTCTTTTAGGATGCATACTCTCAATCTCTGGCATCTTCACAAACTTCTTTGGCTCTTCTTGTATTCCCATCTGCCTCAGACGTTTCACCTTCCACTCCTTCTCTCGAGCAACTCTGACAGCCTCCTCAAAGCTATCCAGATTCTTCAGCTCCACCTTCACACGGAGGGTTGGCTCCAGACCAGTCACAAACCGGTCTCTCTTTATCATCTGCGGGGGTACTTTAGGAATCAAAGCCTCACACCATAGACTCCACAATCTACCGAACTTTATCAGATACTGATCCACATCTTGACCATCCTTCTGCTGAATTTTACACAACTTTTTCCACACATCATTCGGACTCCTTACACAGGAAAACTGTACCAAAAATGTAGCTCTGGCTATACAGTACTCAGGATCCTGTTGAGATGAGCATTCATGTGTGTAGTCACAAACATCTGTAGCCATGCTTTTGCATCACCCTATAAGAAATAAGTCAAAATCTGAGAGAGGATCTCCGGGTTTGCCCTATCTTTCATCAAAGCTATAAATTCCATCTTTTCCACCAGAAACCTGATCGCACTCTCCTGTGGAAATCCCCCATACTCTGGAAAATCCAGAGCCATCTCCCCAATCTTTCTTCACACAAACCCATGTCTTCTCTCACAAACTGAAGGAAATTTCTTCCTCTGTGGAGGCACCAAAAAGTGATGACACGGAAGCGGTATAGCTATATATGCCTTTATAGAGTGTCACACTTTCATACTCAGATACAAACACACCCAGAACACTAGACCCAAGAGCATAAATAAAACTTTATTTCAGCACAAGTCTTCATCTTTACAAAGTTGGACATCCATTACATCCTCAGAACCATCCTCATCTAGCAACCAAGATACCAACACACAACCATGACTAGATACATCACCAGTATCATTCATCTATGAATTCCTAGACAACACTTCCATACAGCTTCTTCTGACACACAGAAGCTTTAGCTTCACACCATCTCACATACACGACACTTTCAAATCAACACACAAGGTGTATACTCACAAGGCTATCACCCATTCATCTTGGCTAATCCCTCTCTCACCTCTTCTTAGAACATCGCCACCTCAGCCCATGAGCTGGCCTCAATCATCAGCGACAGCAAACCAACAAAAAAACACACGAGCTTTGCGCTCAAAGTCGGCACCCTCAACAAGGAACATCTCTCTCTGGTGCATCTAGTTCAGCACCATCAAGCATCACTTGCTTGTCACCATCCTATATTCGACTCTACCATGAGAAGTAGCCCATGCCTCAGCTCGCATCATCTACACTCTATCCATGGTGTGTTACCCCTCTGTATAACCTGCTGGCTACACATCACCACTTGGTGGCTAAACAAACAATTAAAAAAACTCCCCTTTGTGTTCCAGCTCATAGCACTTCCCTATCTCCATGCCTGTAGTAGTCGACGCCACCCCTTCACGACTTCACTATCAACGCCAACCTTTCCTCTTTGCTTTTTTGCTACAGTGGACGCCTTCTCCCCTCCACTACTATTGACGTACTTTCCTTGGTGACTCTCTTTCTCTGCTTCGCTGTAGCTGTCGTGCCAAATAGCAATACCTCCAAGACTCTCCGCTACCAGAGGCGGCTCCCCAATGAAAAACTCCCTCTCTGACATCGTCACTAGCTGACCTTCACTTCTGCTTTGACGGCTTCTCTCTTCGCTGCTTATAGTCGACGTCTTCTTCTCTTACATTGCTGTGCTCTCCCTTGGCTTCATTGCCGTCGACACGAGCCTCCCTTTTTTTAGCTTTACTTGCGAATGCCTTTGTTCTGGAAGAACCCGCCACCTGGTTGGCATCTTTTCTCTTCATCGAATTCTCCCTACGCCACCTTTCTTCTGACACGCACACGTCCATCATCACCTTCCTTTTATGCTTCCTTTTTAGTCTTGGATATTCTTCACCCCACACATATTATATTGGCCCCCTAACAACTAATTGCCCCCATGGCCATGCACACATTCGAATACAACCTACAAGTGCCCATTTTTTTTTTTTTGGGACACACACACATATAGAGCGACCGAATGACTGATACTATCTCCAGCAGACCACGCTCCGGCGGACAAACCTGTGCTTCCAAGATCTGATCATTTCCCTTGCGTATATGCTTCCATCAAAACCTAAAGTTTGATTGCCGCATACAACCACACATCCATGATGCCCACACTGAGTCAATGGGTGCTCCCATGACTTTACCACAATACGAACATCACTCATGTACACATGTACAGGTTGAGTTTGGGGTTTTCAAAAATCTTCACACAACGCCACCTGGCTACACATGCACGGAACGGAGTTAGCCTTGAAGCCAGGAAAAACTTGCACTCTTTAAAGATAACAATTTCAATGCAATTTATTGAATACAGCATCACACAATTCGTAACCTTATACAATTTTGTCATTATTTTAAAAGGAAAAGATACACATTTATTAACACTAATATAAAAAAAACTCTTCTTTAAAAGCTAACCAAGCTAACCTGGCCACCATTTCCTTGAGGATCTTGTAAAGGGAGGGTTGGAGCCACATTGGGAGCATCTTCTCTAATCTCGTTGTTTCGCGATCCTCTCCCGAGGTAATATTTTGACATTTTCGGAAAGAGGCCATCTTGGACGTCGTCTTGTAGGGCTCGCTCTTGCAGTTGAAATGCTCTAGTCAGATCTCAATTCTGAGATCGTTTGCTCACCGTATGAGCAAAAGACCGCAGTGCATGAACCCTCTCTAAAGGCTAAAACCTCTTACTAAAGTCCACGCAAATGGGAGGGATTGTGAGATGTCCTTAACACAAAAACGTTTTGCCAAAGGGGGGAAGGGTTGAGGGTTGCTGTAAGTCTCTTCACACGGGGGGGGAGGAGAAGGGTTAAGGACACTGCCTCCTAAGCAAGAGGGGGATAGAGAAAAATTGCCTTATCTGAAAGGTGGCAAATGAGGGGGTGTGAGAGGGGTGGTTGCAAGGGGCGGTTGTACTACAGCAAGTACACTACATAGGGACGATGGCGGTACGGACGACGGCACAGCAGAGCATAGGTTACGCAAAAATGCGTGCTGCCCATGGAGCACCCTGAGGATTTATATAACTGTGGGGTACGGGTACGGGCGCTGCACAAAGCAAGGAAAGGACGGTGTACCAGCAAAGGTTGTAGATCAGTGGCCTGCATGGGGCTAGGGGAAAGGTACGGTGTCGGTTAACAAAGGAAAGGAGTGGTACGCATTTACCTTATTTGGTAAGGGGCAGCATGGGTGTCCATGTAGCGGTACGTGTGGACCACACAGTGGGCCGTTGTCCTTTGGTTCTTGTGCGGCAATCGTACGGGCACCCTGGTAAGTGTGTACGGTCCAAAATTTGGGGCGAGGTCCCCAAACTTGGGGCGTTGGGCCTCGATTTGCGTGTCAGACCTCCCCGGGGGTGATTTTTATTTTGTTCGGGAGGTTCTCCTAGTTGTTGGGGTGCAGACCGTTTGTCAATCGGACGCCCAGTCGTGCATTTATTACGGTTTAAAGGTCGTCACTTTTTAACTAAAAATGACTGAAATTTACGTATAAGCTTGATTCGGTGTCCGTTTTGGATGCTGTAAAATCCTATATTAGGGTAAAATCACGTGGAGATTCCAAATTTGGGCTCAAAATTTTAAAGATTCTGAGTAAAAATGACTCATTTAATAAAAACATTGATTTTTATACCATAAAAACTCATAAATTTATCTATTACATGGACATTTCTTTATTAGTGAAGATAGGTATGTTCCTTAAAGAAATCGAGATATCCTCATCTCGTCATGAATTGGGGATAATCCTTTAAGAGTGTAGCTTCATCTTTCCAAGTTGTATCCTCTTCAGTGTAATCTTTCCACTGTACTAGATGTTCTACAAGAGTTCTATTTCGGAGTTGCCTTTCCCTAGAATCTATGATGCTAGTGGGTTGTAATTCAAGGACTTCTTGAGTAGGGATTACAACTTGTTCATCATCAAGAATATGATTGAGACTGGGTACATAAGGTTTTAACAAACTTACATGAAATACATTGTGGACTTTGATATGGGTTGGGAGTTGGAGTTTATAGGCACTTCTACCTAGACACTTGATAACTGTATAGGGGCCACAATACCTAGGGCTAAGCTTCTTATATTTCCCAAGTGATAGAGAACTTCGTTTGGGTCACACTCGTAGAAGAACTTTGTCTCCTTCCTTGAAGATCCTTTCAGACCTCTTGGTGTCAGCATAATGTTTTTGTTGGTCTTGGGCAGCTTTAATATCCTTTTGGATTGCCCTGGCTTGTTCTTCCATCTCTTCGAGCATTTTCCTGGATGCCTCAACTCTTATGGTCGGATCAGAGAAATTTAGAGGAGACAAGCATTCTTGCCCATGGAGTGCTTTGAATGGTGAAATTCCTATGCTCTGATGATAAGATGCATTGTAGGTAAATTCTACCAGAGGAAGGTATTGAATCCACCTTCTTGGTTCCCGTCCACAATATGCTCTGAGAATGTTTTCAATTACTTGATTGACTCTCTCAGTCTGGCCATTGGTCTTTGGATGATAGGCTGTGCTAAAGCAAAGTTGAGTTTCCGAGGCTTGAAGTAAGGACTACCAGAACTTTGAACTGAAGTCAGAATCCCGGTCACTTACTATCCTTTTTGGGAGACCATGAAGTTTGAGGATGTAAGGTTCCCCCCTTCCACAAATGGGGGAAACGCTTAAGATAGTCCACTAAGTCTTATCTTAGAGAAAATTTCCTACTCATCGACACCTTGACCATACAGAGATTCAAGGATACGATTCATAGGTAAGACCTAGTTCTATCCCGCAGGGGGAGCGTGGTCTTCTAAAAATCAAATCACCCATAGGGTAATTGATCATAATTTGGGCAACTACTAGTCTTGATTCCTAGAGACAACGCTTTTTTCCTCATCCATGTAAGGCACAGCCGTTGGCCTAGTCTTCTAGAATAGAATTGCTCGAGAACCTATTTATCTAACGTAGGGCTTCCACTTAATATGTTGGAAAGCTACCCGACTAATCGGGTCCACCCGTCCGTAGGATGGTGCCGTCGGGGCATTCCATCCTCCCACTTTCCACCCTACTCACGCGTCAATTTGTTTTCTAATTAATCCTACCACACTGTTTGACATAAACAAACATGTTCCTTAATTAAGGCCCTTTCACAAGGTTTATTAAAACAGCCTTTGCCTTTTTCCACAATACAATAATGCCAAAGATAAGATTTATAAAAACAAAGTTTAAACATGAATCAATTTCATACAAGCCAAACTGGCTCTCTTATTCTTTTCCTTTATACCGCCGATGATCTAGAATTCGGCCTTCCAGCCTCCACATGCTGGGCAAAACCCTACGGGACCATACACCTCATCGTCGGCCGCTGGCGAGGACTCAAGCCGGCCTGTCGCCCTCTCAGGCTCCATCGCTCGATCCTCCCGCCCCTCAGGGGGATGTCTGCGCACTAGGGTGGGCTAATTCACCGCACTAGCCTGGGCCCTCAGAACTAGGCAGCATCATCACAATCACTTGCCTCAATCGGCAAACCTCATTCTCCCAATGGTATGAGGGATACCATGGGCCAACTCCGGGCCTTACTAACGTCTCCGCCGTCCGGCTATACAAGCACAAGAACGGGGCAGCGTCAAGGCAGGGAGAAGTTGTACCTGTACCTTAATTTAACCAAGATAACAATCCATTTACTCACTAAACCATAGGACTACAATCCTTGTTACTTTCTTAAGAAAACAATCCTTTTCTCACACAGATTTTAGCATTTCAACTTGAGATTGCGATAAGACATTCTTTATTAAGGCATATGCTGTTGTTTAAAAGAATATAAACTTTAAATGGTAAATCAATCAAATAGATCACTGTAACAATCAATAGAGAAGCAGGGGCCATACCTCAACCCCTAAGAATGATATATAATTGAAAAACAAAATATGTATATACCTCAAATTTGCCGTTTATCGTTGCCTTTGCTCGTTATTATTAACAAGAGCTTTAGAATATAGAGTCTTCTAATACCTTCTCTTATGATTGAAATCATCCAATCATCTCCAAGCTTTATCTCCTCTTACTCATACTGTGACTCTTCACTCTTTCTAAGATCTATGGCAAAATAGCCTTCTCTTACAGGGCTATGGCATACTATTCTTTCTCTAAAAGAAAAGCTATGGAGTTTTGGTCTCTTCCTCCGAAAGACTATAGCAATCTAAGCTTCTTTTCTGAGATATTAGATAAGAATGAAGGGATATATGCATCTCAAACTCTAGGATTACCTTGAGGCTACTTGCTGTCTTCTCACAGTTTTCTCTTTGTAGAGACCCTGACAGAAATAGCAAATTGTTTCGGTCATAACTCTCTGATAAAAACTCAGAATATGATCATGTAACCAGTCAAAAGAACGGGAAGGCATTTGGTCTAGAAGCCATCGCGGGCAGAATAGGTAAAAACGTCTGTATATAGCCGCAAACGCACTATCTTTATAAACGCGTTGTTTTTCCACATTTTTAGTATGCATGGACTCTAAATGTGTAAAAGTACTCTAAATATGACCTCTTATCACCTAAACTCGAAATTCTATTTTTGGGGATACTTATCTCTTAATAGAACTATTCTTATGTTCTTAGTTCTTTTAGGATTTTTGAAGCTAATATTTTTATTCTAACACTTTTCTAATGTTTCTAGCCTTATTGTCTCACTCTTTCTAATTAGACTCTCTTTTCTTATTGAAATCTATATTAAAAGAGACATATACATACATGGCTTGGGAGGGACGTTACAATCTCCCCCACTTAAAAGATTCGAGATGTCCTCATCTCGCGAGCTGGGGTAGTATCTAAGTGAATCCTCTTGTCTCTTTCAAAGTGGTGTCCCTACACTAGGTAAAAATCCTCTTTTATCTAAACATTGTTCTTAAAGAGTCTTTTATTTCATGTGCTTGGCTCGTTTTGTTGTGCCTCCAAAAGGTCTTATTATCCTAAGTTCATGCATCCATATACCTCTCAAATGATATGAACCTTCGAAATCCTTATTTTATACCTCCATGTAATATGGTATTTAACAAATTGTCATGGAAAAACGTAAGGAAATCAATTCTTTACACAATCTAACCTATGATAGCAATTTCATAATTTTAGTATCGTCTTGTAGAATACCTCTATTCATCATGCACATTACTTCACATGAATCTTGCACCAATCCTCTTCTATTTACTCATAGAAATACTTGTTGAATTCGGTTATCTTTAACCCAGCTATCTCTCTTTCTTGACCTAATTTTTACTCTAGCTCATGATTCCTTGTAGCTAGGGGTGGGCTAGATGTTCCTCTTGCATTACGAGACCTCTTCTTGATTAACATGGAAGGACTCATGTCCTTCTCGACACTGTATAAAAAAACTTTATCACAGTCTCTGGCTATAATTATGGCTTCTGAAATAGAGGATGGTTTTATATTCTTGATGAGGTTATTCAAAGGTAGATTAAGCTTCCAAATGAATCGATGGAGAAGAGTTACCTCATCTATCTCTACAACAAATCGGAGAAGTTTAACAAAAGCTTTGTGGTATTCTTTTAGGGTCTTCCTTCTTGGGTTAGCTCCAAAAATTCGTTCATTTTATCCTCTCGAAATCTTGGAGAACAAAACCTTTCACGAAGGTGAAATTTCATGGCATCTCATAACTAATTCTAGCTCCAGTGGTTAGATTGACAACAATGCTTCTAACTTTCTAGCTCCAATGGTTAGATTGACAACAATGCTTCCAACTAATTTGGCATTTCGTACGATTTTTAGACGCGAGTAAGGGTGAGCTTGCTTCTTTCATTGTATCCATTAAAAGTTCAAAACTATCAAATACTTATCATAGCACCACATTTGAAGGCAGTCAGGATTAATACATTTGAGATCTTCATTTTTTTGAGAATTACACATCTGGTATCTTGGGATTAACACATCCAAAGATTATCAGGATTGACAAATCTAAGAGCATGATCCTCTGGGAATTACACATCGAAGTTAGACTCATGTTTAGACTCATGTTTAGACTCATGTTTGTCTGAGATGGGTTCAAGATCTTGGATGATCGTCCTAGTGTAAAGCATCCAATGGATGACATTCACACGTTAACTATTCAAATCTTGATAGAGTTATAATCTTAATAATTTATAATATGCAAGTTAATGAGATATATCCTGAAAATTTCTCTAAACAAGTTTCGGTCTATCCTTCTAGTCATTCAGTCTCACTAGTTTCTTAATTTGATCACCCTATGTTTTTCCTCACAAAAGATTTTCTCCCCAATCTAATTTCTCAAATTTATTGTACAAATATCTTGCGTGTGCACCCCCAAGATACAAGTACAATTTCATAGGATGATTGTCTCAACATGTGAGGATATTCAAATCACTTCTATGGCCAGTAGAGATGATTGATTCGTCCTCATATGATAAACAATCACTTGTTTTAATCCCTTGATAGTTAACCTTTGAAAAACAAATCCTAGGAACTAAGATCGGCTCTGATACCACTTGTAAGGTTCCCCCCTTCCACAAATGGGGGAAACGCTTAAGATAGTCCACTAAGTCTTATCTTAGAGAAAATTTCCTACTCATCGACACCTTGACCATACAGAGATTCAAGGATACGATTCATAGGTAAGACCTAGTTCTATCCCGCAGGGGGAGCGTGGTCTTCTAAAAATCAAATCACCCATAGGGTAATTGATCATAATTTGGGCAACTACTAGTCTTGATTCCTAGAGACAATGCTTTTTTCCTCATCCATGTAAGGCACAGCCGTTGGCCTAGTCTTCTAGAATAGAATTGCTCGAGAACCTATTTATCTAACGTAGGGCTTCCACTTAATATGTTGGAAAGCTACCCGACTAATCGGGTCCACCCGTCCGTAGGATGGTGCCGTCGGGGCATTCCATCCTCCCACTTTCCACCCTACTCACGCGTCAATTTGTTTTCTAATTAATCCTACCACACTGTTTGACATAAACAAACATGTTCCTTAATTAAGGCCCTTTCACAAGGTTTATTAAAACAGCCTTTGCCTTTTTCCACAATACAATAATGCCAAAGATAAGATTTATAAAAACAAAGTTTAAACATGAATCAATTTCATACAAGCCAAACTGGCTCTCTTATTCTTTTCCTTTATACCGCCGATGATCTAGAATTCGGCCTTCCAGCCTCCACATGCTGGGCAAAACCCTACGGGACCATACACCTCATCGTCGGTCGCTGGCGAGGACTCAAGCCGGCCTGTCGCCCTCTCAGGCTCCATCGCTCGATCCTCCCGCCCCTCAGGAGTCAGAGGGATGTCTGCGCACTAGGGTGGGCTAATTCACCGCACTAGCCTGGGCCCTCAGAACTAGGCAGCATCATCACAATCACTTGCCTCAATCGGCAAACCTCATTCTCCCAATGGTATGAGGGATACCATGGGCCAACTCCGGGCCTTACTAACGTCTCCGCCGTCCGGCTATACAAGCACAAGAACGGGGCAGCGTCAAGGCAGGGAGAAGTTGTACCTGTACCTTAATTTAACCAAGATAACAATCCATTTACTCACTAAACCATAGGACTACAATCCATGTTACTTTCTTAAGAAAACAATCCTTTTCTCACACAGATTTTAGCATTTCAACTTGAGATTGCGATAAGACATTCTTTATTAAGGCATATGCTGTTGTTTAAAAGAATATAAACTTTAAATGGTAAATCAATCAAATAGATCACTGTAACAATCAATAGAGAAGCAGGGGCCATACCTCAACCCCTAAGAATGATATATAATTGAAAAACAAAATATGTATATACCTCAAATTTGCCGTTTATCGTTGCCTTTGCTCGTTATTATTAACAAGAGCTTTAGAATATAGAGTCTTCTAATACCTTCTCTTATGATTGAAATCATCCAATCATCTCCAAGCTTTATCTCCTCTTACTCATACTGTGACTCTTCACTCTTTCTAAGATCTATGGCAAAATAGCCTTCTCTTACAGGGCTATGGCATACTATTCTTTCTCTAAAAGAAAAGCTATGGAGTTTTGGTCTCTTCCTCCGAAAGACTATAGCAATCTAAGCTTCTTTTCTGAGATATTAGATAAGAATGAAGGGATATATGCATCTCAAACTCTAGGATTACCTTGAGGCTACTTGCTGTCTTCTCACAGTTTTCTCTTTGTAGAGACCCTGACAGAAATAGCAAATTGTTTCGGTCATAACTCTCTGATAAAAACTCAGAATATGATCATGTAACCAGTCAAAAGAACGGGAAGGCATTTGGTCTAGAAGCCATCGCGGGCAGAATAGGTAAAAATGTCTGTATATAGCCGCAAACGCACTATCTTTAGAAACGCGTTGTTTTTCCACATTTTTAGTATGCATGGACTCTAAATGTGTAAAAGTACTCTAAATATGACCTCTTATCACCTAAACTCGAAATTCTATTTTTGGGGATACTTATCTCTTAATAGAACTATTCTTATGTTCTTAGTTCTTTTAGGATTTTTGAAGCTAATATTTTTATTCTAACACTTTTCTAATGTTTCTAGCCTTATTGTCTCACTCTTTCTAATTAGACTCTCTTTTCTTATTGAAATCTATATTAAAAGAGACATATACATACATGGCTTGGGAGGGACGTTACAATCTCCCCCACTTAAAAGATTCGAGATGTCCTCATCTCGCGAGCTGGGGTAGTATCTAAGTGAATCCTCTTGTCTCTTTCAAAGTGGTGTCCCTACACTAGGTAAAAATCCTCTTTTATCTAAACATTGTTCTTAAAGAGTCTTTTATTTCATGTGCTTGGCTCGTTTTGTTGTGCCTCCAAAAGGTCTTATTATCCTAAGTTCATGCATCCATATACCTCTCAAATGATATGAACCTTCGAAATCCTTATTTTATACCTCCATGTAATATGGTATTTAACAAATTGTCATGGAAAAACGTAAGGAAATCAATTCTTTACACAATCTAACCTATGATAGCAATTTCATAATTTTAGTATCGTCTTGTAGAATACCTCTATTCATCATGCACATTACTTCACATGAATCTTGCACCAATCCTCTTCTATTTACTCATAGAAATACTTGTTGAATTCGGTTATCTTTAACCCAGCTATCTCTCTTTCTTGACCTAATTTTTACTCTAGCTCATGATTCCTTGTAGCTAGGGGTGGGCTAGATGTTCCTCTTGCATTACGAGACCTCTTCTTGATTAACATGGAAGGACTCATGTCCTTCTCGACACTGTATAAAAAAACTTTATCACAGTCTCTGGCTATAATTATGGCTTCTGAAATAGAGGATGGTTTTATATTCTTGATGAGGTTATTCAAAGGTAGATTAAGCTTCCAAATGAATCGATGGAGAAGAGTTACCTCATCTATCTCTACAACAAATCGGAGAAGTTTAACAAAAGCTTTGTGGTATTCTTTTAGGGTCTTCCTTCTTGGGTTAGCTCCAAAAATTCGTTCATTTTATCCTCTCGAAATCTTGGAGAACAAAACCTTTCACGAAGGTGAAATTTCATGGCATCTCATAACTAATTCTAGCTCCAGTGGTTAGATTGACAACAATGCTTCTAACTTTCTAGCTCCAATGGTTAGATTGACAACAATGCTTCCAACTAATTTGGCATTTCGTACGATTTTTAGACGCGAGCAAGGGTGAGCTTGCTTCTTTCATTGTATCCATTAAAAGTTCAAAACTATCAAATACTTATCATAGCACCACATTTGAAGGCAGTCAGGATTAATACATTTGAGATCTTCATTTTTTTGAGAATTACACATCTGGTATCTTGGGATTAACACATCCAAAGATTATCAGGATTGACAAATCTAAGAGCATGATCCTCTGGGAATTACACATCGAAGTTAGACTCATGTTTAGACTCATGTTTAGACTCATGTTTGTCTGAGATGGGTTCAAGATCTTGGATGATCGTCCTAGTGTAAAGCATCCAATGGATGACATTCACACGTTAACTATTCAAATCTTGATAGAGTTATAATCTTAATAATTTATAATATGCAAGTTAATGAGATATATCCTGAAAATTTCTCTAAACAAGTTTCGGTCTATCCTTCTAGTCATTCAGTCTCACTAGTTTCTTAATTTGATCACCCTATGTTTTTCCTCACAAAAGATTTTCTCCCCAATCTAATTTCTCAAATTTATTGTACAAATATCTTGCGTGTGCACCCCCAAGATACAAGTACAATTTCATAGGATGATTGTCTCAACATGTGAGGATATTCAAATCACTTCTATGGCCAGTAGAGATGATTGATTCGTCCTCATATGATAAACAATCACTTGTTTTAATCCCTTGATAGTTAACCTTTGAAAAACAAATCCTAGGAACTAAGATCGGCTCTGATACCACTTGTAAGGTTCCCCCCTTCCACAAATGGGGGAAACGCTTAAGATAGTCCACTAAGTCTTATCTTAGAGAAAATTTCCTACTCATCGACACCTTGACCATACAGAGATTCAAGGATACGATTCATAGGTAAGACCTAGTTCTATCCCGCAGGGGGAGCGTGGTCTTCTAAAAATCAAATCACCCATAGGGTAATTGATCATAATTTGGGCAACTACTAGTCTTGATTCCTAGAGACAATGCTTTTTTCCTCATCCATGTAAGGCACAGCCGTTGGCCTAGTCTTCTAGAATAGAATTGCTCGAGAACCTATTTATCTAACGTAGGGCTTCCACTTAATATGTTGGAAAGCTACCCGACTAATCGGGTCCACCCGTCCGTAGGATGGTGCCGTCGGGGCATTCCATCCTCCCACTTTCCACCCTACTCACGCGTCAATTTGTTTTCTAATTAATCCTACCACACTGTTTGACATAAACAAACATGTTCCTTAATTAAGGCCCTTTCACAAGGTTTATTAAAACAGCCTTTGCCTTTTTCCACAATACAATAATGCCAAAGATAAGATTTATAAAAACAAAGTTTAAACATGAATCAATTTCATACAAGCCAAACTGGCTCTCTTATTCTTTTCCTTTATACCGCCGATGATCTAGAATTCGGCCTTCCAGCCTCCACATGCTGGGCAAAACCCTACGGGACCATACACCTCATCGTCGGTCGCTGGCGAGGACTCAAGCCGGCCTGTCGCCCTCTCAGGCTCCATCGCTCGATCCTCCCGCCCCTCAGGAGTCAGAGGGATGTCTGCGCACTAGGGTGGGCTAATTCACCGCACTAGCCTGGGCCCTCAGAACTAGGCAGCATCATCACAATCACTTGCCTCAATCGGCAAACCTCATTCTCCCAATGGTATGAGGGATACCATGGGCCAACTCCGGGCCTTACTAACGTCTCCGCCGTCCGGCTATACAAGCACAAGAACGGGGCAGCGTCAAGGCAGGGAGAAGTTGTACCTGTACCTTAATTTAACCAAGATAACAATCCATTTACTCACTAAACCATAGGACTACAATCCATGTTACTTTCTTAAGAAAACAATCCTTTTCTCACACAGATTTTAGCATTTCAACTTGAGATTGCGATAAGACATTCTTTATTAAGGCATATGCTGTTGTTTAAAAGAATATAAACTTTAAATGGTAAATCAATCAAATAGATCACTGTAACAATCAATAGAGAAGCAGGGGCCATACCTCAACCCCTAAGAATGATATATAATTGAAAAACAAAATATGTATATACCTCAAATTTGCCGTTTATCGTTGCCTTTGCTCGTTATTATTAACAAGAGCTTTAGAATATAGAGTCTTCTAATACCTTCTCTTATGATTGAAATCATCCAATCATCTCCAAGCTTTATCTCCTCTTACTCATACTGTGACTCTTCACTCTTTCTAAGATCTATGGCAAAATAGCCTTCTCTTACAGGGCTATGGCATACTATTCTTTCTCTAAAAGAAAAGCTATGGAGTTTTGGTCTCTTCCTCCGAAAGACTATAGCAATCTAAGCTTCTTTTCTGAGATATTAGATAAGAATGAAGGGATATATGCATCTCAAACTCTAGGATTACCTTGAGGCTACTTGCTGTCTTCTCACAGTTTTCTCTTTGTAGAGACCCTGACAGAAATAGCAAATTGTTTCGGTCATAACTCTCTGATAAAAACTCAGAATATGATCATGTAACCAGTCAAAAGAACGGGAAGGCATTTGGTCTAGAAGCCATCGCAGGCAGAATAGGTAAAAACGTCTGTATATAGCCGCAAACGCACTATCTTTATAAACGCGTTGTTTTTCCACATTTTTAGTATGCATGGACTCTAAATGTGTAAAAGTACTCTAAATATGACCTCTTATCACCTAAACTCGAAATTCTATTTTTGGGGATACTTATCTCTTAATAGAACTATTCTTATGTTCTTAGTTCTTTTAGGATTTTTGAAGCTAATATTTTTATTCTAACACTTTTCTAATGTTTCTAGCCTTATTGTCTCACTCTTTCTAATTAGACTCTCTTTTCTTATTGAAATCTATATTAAAAGAGACATATACATACATGGCTTGGGAGGGACGTTACAATCTCCCCCACTTAAAAGATTCGAGATGTCCTCATCTCGCGAGCTGGGGTAGTATCTAAGTGAATCCTCTTGTCTCTTTCAAAGTGGTGTCCCTACACTAGGTAAAAATCCTCTTTTATCTAAACATTGTTCTTAAAGAGTCTTTTATTTCATGTGCTTGGCTCGTTTTGTTGTGCCTCCAAAAGGTCTTATTATCCTAAGTTCATGCATCCATATACCTCTCAAATGATATGAACCTTCGAAATCCTTATTTTATACCTCCATGTAATATGGTATTTAACAAATTGTCATGGAAAAACGTAAGGAAATCAATTCTTTACACAATCTAACCTATGATAGCAATTTCATAATTTTAGTATCGTCTTGTAGAATACCTCTATTCATCATGCACATTACTTCACATGAATCTTGCACCAATCCTCTTCTATTTACTCATAGAAATACTTGTTGAATTCGGTTATCTTTAACCCAGCTATCTCTCTTTCTTGACCTAATTTTTACTCTAGCTCATGATTCCTTGTAGCTAGGGGTGGGCTAGATGTTCCTCTTGCATTACGAGACCTCTTCTTGATTAACATGGAAGGACTCATGTCCTTCTCGACACTGTATAAAAAAACTTTATCACAGTCTCTGGCTATAATTATGGCTTCTGAAATAGAGGATGGTTTTATATTCTTGATGAGGTTATTCAAAGGTAGATTAAGCTTCCAAATGAATCGATGGAGAAGAGTTACCTCATCTATCTCTACAACAAATCGGAGAAGTTTAACAAAAGCTTTGTGGTATTCTTTTAGGGTCTTCCTTCTTGGGTTAGCTCCAAAAATTCGTTCATTTTATCCTCTCGAAATCTTGGAGAACAAAACCTTTCACGAAGGTGAAATTTCATGGCATCTCATAACTAATTCTAGCTCCAGTGGTTAGATTGACAACAATGCTTCTAACTTTCTAGCTCCAATGGTTAGATTGACAACAATGCTTCCAACTAATTTGGCATTTCGTACGATTTTTAGACGCGAGCAAGGGTGAGCTTGCTTCTTTCATTGTATCCATTAAAAGTTCAAAACTATCAAATACTTATCATAGCACCACATTTGAAGGCAGTCAGGATTAATACATTTGAGATCTTCATTTTTTTGAGAATTACACATCTGGTATCTTGGGATTAACACATCCAAAGATTATCAGGATTGACAAATCTAAGAGCATGATCCTCTGGGAATTACACATCGAAGTTAGACTCATGTTTAGACTCATGTTTAGACTCATGTTTGTCTGAGATGGGTTCAAGATCTTGGATGATCGTCCTAGTGTAAAGCATCCAATGGATGACATTCACACGTTAACTATTCAAATCTTGATAGAGTTATAATCTTAATAATTTATAATATGCAAGTTAATGAGATATATCCTGAAAATTTCTCTAAACAAGTTTCGGTCTATCCTTCTAGTCATTCAGTCTCACTAGTTTCTTAATTTGATCACCCTATGTTTTTCCTCACAAAAGATTTTCTCCCCAATCTAATTTCTCAAATTTATTGTACAAATATCTTGCGTGTGCACCCCCAAGATACAAGTACAATTTCATAGGATGATTGTCTCAACATGTGAGGATATTCAAATCACTTCTATGGCCAGTAGAGATGATTGATTCGTCCTCATATGATAAACAATCACTTGTTTTAATCCCTTGATAGTTAACCTTTGAAAAACAAATCCTAGGAACTAAGATCGGCTCTGATACCACTTGTAAGGTTCCCCCCTTCCACAAATGGGGGAAACGCTTAAGATAGTCCACTAAGTCTTATCTTAGAGAAAATTTCCTACTCATCGACACCTTGACCATACAGAGATTCAAGGATACGATTCATAGGTAAGACCTAGTTCTATCCCGCAGGGGGAGCGTGGTCTTCTAAAAATCAAATCACCCATAGGGTAATTGATCATAATTTGGGCAACTACTAGTCTTGATTCCTAGAGACAATGCTTTTTTCCTCATCCATGTAAGGCACAGCCGTTGGCCTAGTCTTCTAGAATAGAATTGCTCGAGAACCTATTTATCTAACGTAGGGCTTCCACTTAATATGTTGGAAAGCTACCCGACTAATCGGGTCCACCCGTCCGTAGGATGGTGCCGTCGGGGCATTCCATCCTCCCACTTTCCACCCTACTCACGCGTCAATTTGTTTTCTAATTAATCCTACCACACTGTTTGACATAAACAAACATGTTCCTTAATTAAGGCCCTTTCACAAGGTTTATTAAAACAGCCTTTGCCTTTTTCCACAATACAATAATGCCAAAGATAAGATTTATAAAAACAAAGTTTAAACATGAATCAATTTCATACAAGCCAAACTGGCTCTCTTATTCTTTTCCTTTATACCGCCGATGATCTAGAATTCGGCCTTCCAGCCTCCACATGCTGGGCAAAACCCTACGGGACCATACACCTCATCGTCGGTCGCTGGCGAGGACTCAAGCCGGCCTGTCGCCCTCTCAGGCTCCATCGCTCGATCCTCCCGCCCCTCAGGAGTCAGAGGGATGTCTGCGCACTAGGGTGGGCTAATTCACCGCACTAGCCTGGGCCCTCAGAACTAGGCAGCATCATCACAATCACTTGCCTCAATCGGCAAACCTCATTCTCCCAATGGTATGAGGGATACCATGGGCCAACTCCGGGCCTTACTAACGTCTCCGCCGTCCGGCTATACAAGCACAAGAACGGGGCAGCGTCAAGGCAGGGAGAAGTTGTACCTGTACCTTAATTTAACCAAGATAACAATCCATTTACTCACTAAACCATAGGACTACAATCCATGTTACTTTCTTAAGAAAACAATCCTTTTCTCACACAGATTTTAGCATTTCAACTTGAGATTGCGATAAGACATTCTTTATTAAGGCATATGCTGTTGTTTAAAAGAATATAAACTTTAAATGGTAAATCAATCAAATAGATCACTGTAACAATCAATAGAGAAGCAGGGGCCATACCTCAACCCCTAAGAATGATATATAATTGAAAAACAAAATATGTATATACCTCAAATTTGCCGTTTATCGTTGCCTTTGCTCGTTATTATTAACAAGAGCTTTAGAATATAGAGTCTTCTAATACCTTCTCTTATGATTGAAATCATCCAATCATCTCCAAGCTTTATCTCCTCTTACTCATACTGTGACTCTTCACTCTTTCTAAGATCTATGGCAAAATAGCCTTCTCTTACAGGGCTATGGCATACTATTCTTTCTCTAAAAGAAAAGCTATGGAGTTTTGGTCTCTTCCTCCGAAAGACTATAGCAATCTAAGCTTCTTTTCTGAGATATTAGATAAGAATGAAGGGATATATGCATCTCAAACTCTAGGATTACCTTGAGGCTACTTGCTGTCTTCTCACAGTTTTCTCTTTGTAGAGACCCTGACAGAAATAGCAAATTGTTTCGGTCATAACTCTCTGATAAAAACTCAGAATATGATCATGTAACCAGTCAAAAGAACGGGAAGGCATTTGGTCTAGAAGCCATCGCGGGCAGAATAGGTAAAAACGTCTGTATATAGCCGCAAACGCACTATCTTTAGAAACGCGTTGTTTTTCCACATTTTTAGTATGCATGGACTCTAAATGTGTAAAAGTACTCTAAATATGACCTCTTATCACCTAAACTCGAAATTCTATTTTTGGGGATACTTATCTCTTAATAGAACTATTCTTATGTTCTTAGTTCTTTTAGGATTTTTGAAGCTAATATTTTTATTCTAACACTTTTCTAATGTTTCTAGCCTTATTGTCTCACTCTTTCTAATTAGACTCTCTTTTCTTATTGAAATCTATATTAAAAGAGACATATACATACATGGCTTGGGAGGGACGTTACAGAGGACTTCCTTGATGAATATTCGAGCAACATTTGAAGGTCTTCTTTGCTGATATAAGGTGAGCTACTTTGGTAAGTAAGTCCACTGCTACCAGAATGGAGTCATATCCTCCTTGAACAGTGGGGAAACTTGTGACAAAATCCATACTAATGCACTCCCACTTCATTTGGGAAATATCCAAGGGTGGTTGAAGTTTCCTAGGCATCTTGACCCTTTCAGCTTTGATCCTTTGGCATGAGAGACATTGCTTCAAGTACCGAAGGACGTCATTTTTCAAGCCTGCCCAATGAAAGCTCCTTCTTACCACATTTAATGTTTTTGCATAGCCTGGGTGTCCTGCAGTAGGACTATCATGATCTTCATGGAGGATTAGTTTCTTTAAAGCAGGATCCTTAGGGATACATAGCCTGTGATTGAAGTAGAGGCTTCCTTCATGAGTGGAGTATCCCTTGATTAGATTCTTCTCTTTCTCTGAATTTCCCCCTTCTTCTACTAACTTCATCATCGTCTGATAATCTGGATCATGAGATGAGACTTCTTCCACCTTGACCAGTATGGGATTATTTGGCATTGAAATTGCACTCAAGAAAGATTTGCGGCTAAGTGCATCTGCTACCACATTATCTTTCCTAGGGTAGAATTTGATGTCGAAGTCATATTCTTGTAGAATTTCAATCCATCTCCTTTGCCGCATGTTGAGGCTAGGCTGGGTGAAGATCCACTTTAGACTTTTGTGGTCATCAGTTTACAAGCTGGAATCTGCCCCCCAAGAGATAATGTCTCCATAATTTGAGGCAATGAACAATTGCTAAGAGCTCCAAATAATGGGTGGCATAATTTGCTTCATATTGCTTGAGCTTTTTCCTTGGAGAGAATTCTCCTCACATAAAAATAATTTGGATGTGCTTCTAACCTTCCTCCTCTGATTTTTGCGTTAAACTATCACGGCATTGGATGCATCTACAAATACATGAGTTGGTTTATTCTAGATAGTGCGAGGAGAGATCAGTTACAAGTGCAACAAATAGAATTTTCTTTAGCCATCCACATCTACAAGGCTTATTGAGATGAAAAAGTAGGGGTCCGACTGCAAACAAGTAAATAGCATCCGATGGTGTCATGAAACTTTGGAAGAGTGTGGGAGTGGTCCATATATACACACCCTTGCAAAGTCTCATCACCATCATCACCATCGGACCATGTTTGTGTCTTTAGCAAACTCAAATCCACTTAGGTCTCTTGTTAGAAATAATGCCCAAACATGTGCTAAATTTTCTAAGGTTTTTTTATAAATTATAGGAGTCATTTAGTAAAACACTTTCACCAAGCATAAAAGGGGAAGCTCATGAGCATCTAGTTTGATTGGAGAGAATCAAGGAGTTAAGTTCGTGGAGAAGATTTCGGAGGAGAATACGCAACTTGAAGATCTAATCGATGATGTACACCTGCCTGAACCTTTTTTCTATATAAAGGCGCATCTAATATACAAAGCAAATATGCATGTTTTCATTTACTATCATTTTGCCTCATTATTTATTATGTTATGCTCATATCCTTAATCATATTTACATTATCACCACCATGAAATATTTAGCTTTTTATCCACCATATTTTTCAATAAATTGTATCAAAGAAAGACACCGCTTCTACTATGCTTCTCTCTCCTATCTCCTTGTTGACCAATAAACAATAGAAGAATTGTTACCTTCAACTACTGTAATTACTATAGCTTGCTTCTTTGTGCCATTGTTGTTTTGATCAACTGTTCAACTTTCTTGTTCAGATGTGCTTCTCTTCATTAGCCCTTGCCATCAATGATCAACAACATCCTCTGAGGCAGTGCCTCCTCTAGCCATTGACGTCCAACACACGTCAAAGTTCAGCATCCGACATTAGCTTGCCACTTTTGCATAGTTGCAACGCATAGCCGATGTCATCACATTTTTCATCTCCTCACGCTGCGCTGAAGCGGCAAAAATATTGGGCAAGGAGTTTTCATTAAGGATTTTCTTCAAGTCTTCCTCAAAAATATGATTCTGGCTGCCTTGCTGATTCAGACTGATCAGTTGATTTCAACTGCTCAGCTAAATCCTATTGTCGAGTTGATCCCGTCTTGCTGATTCTATCCACTTGATTTTGTCTAGTAGATTTTGACTAGCTGATTCACTCCAGTTTATTCCAACCAGCTGATTTTGTCCCGCTTATTTCACTCCAGTTGATTCCAACCAGCTGATTTCGTCTCGCTTATTTCATCTTGTTGATTCCGAAGTGTTGATTCCAAACTTGCTGATACCGACTTGATTCCAAATAGTCCAACTAATTCCAAACTCACCTTGTCTTTATTCATGACTTATAAGTAATGTCTACGTGTCACTAAAATCATTAACATTCTGTCTTCTAAGAGTAAAAACGAATCATTATCTTCAGTTTACCAACCCTCCAAATCTCCATTGAGCACCTCTAGGAGAGAGAAGCCGCCCATTAGAAGAAGAATTAATAGAGCTTCTAGAAAATTGTTGAATCCAAAGAAACCTTGGTATTATAAAGAAGGCATTAAAATGGGCATCAAACCTTAATTTGTATGGGATAGGGGATATGAAAGAAGATATGGGTTATTAACTTTATTGTGGAGATTACTCTAAGTGGTCATATATATTTAGTTTAAACACTTGTATTTTTTGAACCAAACTTGTAAAGCATTAGACACTACCCTTGCTCTTGTAGGAGGTAATATCTTGCTATGGCTCGTAGTGAGGTGAGAGAAAGTTTAGAGGGGAGAACTTTCACACTTGGCAAACAGGTTACTTTGTAAGTATCAACATTTATTTCGTATGTTTCATTTGATGTTATGTCTAATTTGTAAGTATCAATGCTTATCTTGTTAAGTTTAATCTCACATGAAAAAGGTCTTGTGGAACATTGTTCAAGGGAAAAAGGAAAGACTTACTACTAGAGAGAGTAGTGCACAGTGGGATTTAAAAGAATGATAAGGCACTACGAATTATAGGGGAACTCTTGGATTACACTTTTGTACATCACATTTACACTTAGGATACATCTCAAAATGCATGTAAAACCCTAGATAAAGTATTTGGCGCTACTTGTAAACACTCTAGGATTAGTCTCCTAGTGAAGTTCTTTGGGCTTCAAAAGGACTCCACAATTACTATGCCTGTCCCACATTAATGATTTTAAAAGCTTCTTAACACAACTCATAGGAATCAAGAAGGAGATACAAGATGATGATAAAATTGTTGTGTTGATTAAGAGTGTGTCACATCTTGATGAATATTCACACAACTCTTTTAAATATTACTACTCCATCCCTCATATACATTGAAGCTTCTCTCTTGGAAGAAGAGAAGAGGATTCTAAAGAACAGTGAGTATCATGTTGATGGTGCTTATTTGGTCAAAGGGAAATCCTCATCCTCAAAAGCCACTCCCAAAACCAAGAAGACCTTCAAGTGTACTTTTTGTGGCAAACAAGGACATCTTGAGGAGTTTTGTTTTGCAAAGAAAAAGGCCCAAAAAGCCTTTCTTGCTGAATAGAAGAAAGAAGAGGACTCTCCATCAAAGGCCACTGTTCCATGGGAACACTCACGGGAACACGGATTATGGAAGGAGGCCGGAAGCAATTAATGCGAGAGAGCAGGATTATTGTGTGTGAAAGAGAGAGGCCTGATTTGCATTTCTGTCATTCTGTTTGAGGATAATTTTTATAGTTTTAATTTTCTGCATGTTCGTTTTATTTTTTGTTCTTAGCTTAGTTTTCTGCATCTTTAATTTTGAGCATTTTAGTTCTTTGTTAAACCTGCACCTGTAGAGAAACTAAAATCTGTACACACACATGAAGATTGAACATTTCGAATTCCCTGTAAATCTCACAACTGCACACGCATTGAATTTGCTACACACACATTGAGTACACTTCAAAAAAGGAAAAAATAATAATAAAAGAAGGCGACTGTGCGTGAACAGCGCACCGCATGGAGAGACCCACACACCGCACCATAAAGACTGCCAGCGCACCGGATAAAGGGGTGCAAAAAAAAGAGTGGAAAATTTTTCATTTTTTGGCGCAAAAAATTGGGAGGTTTTCTAACTTTTTGAGAGGAGTTAGAAAACACCCATCGTCAAAATTTTGGTCCCGGAACCATTTTCCCATAGTGAGTTCAATATGGGAAACTGATAAATTTGAGGCAATTTTTGATCCTGAAAAATACGCTATTTTTTGGCCTAACGTGTTGGAGGGGGTTCAAAATGGGTTCTGGCAAAGTTTGAGCCAACTTGAAAATTTTTAGATTTTTTTGAAAAAAAAACCTTAAGATTTGACCTTATGCACTTGCGGTCGAGATGCCATATAGACACTGCCATAGGGTCTAGGGCACCTTCTAGAGTACCTAGGGCAGGAAAGTGGAACCCAATCGGTAGGAAATTTGGCTGATATTGTCGAAACCTTTTTCGAATCCCAATCTGATACCCTTTCCAGGATAACTAGCTCATTGTCTATGGACAATCTAGGGCCGTCAAATAGTCATCCCTTAGCCCCAAATAGGACACCCACAAGATCTTTTAATCCATTTAATACCGACATCATGGGGTTACCACTCAATGTGAGACTTCAATATGTCTACACGAATGCTCAAGGAGCTGAGATCTTTAGGGATCCACAACAACGGTATCTCATTATTTAAGATTGCATACTTCTTCTCAGAGCTTGATAGAGCACCTCTAGTCAATGACCAGGGTAACATGTACATGGGTGGAGATGGTGTTCGCTACGAGGTCACCTATCATCCAGAGAATGTAGACAAACTAGGAGAGCTCTCTAAGAGTGAGTTCCTAGATTTATCAAAGCCTTTCGGAGCAAGGGAGTCTAGAGATGATTGGCTCATTGAGCCGGACATGCATGGACCATCCAATGCCCAGTCCTCAAAGCCATCCATAGATGATTTACTTTTTGTAGATCTAAATTTGGAAAGGGACAAGAAAGGCAAGAGCAAAATGGATCAGGGGGCTGAGAAACCAATGGGAGTTTGTACGACAAATTCCAGTGACAAAGGTCTTTCAGGATGACCCACTTCAAGAGGTCTATAAGGACTTTTTAGAAGGATATTATGCCACAACTAAATTGCCAGATCTAGATCTTCCTCTAGCACTTGTGGTGGTAGTCGAGAAGCTTGCAGGATACAAGAACCGAATCGTTGATAAATGGGCCAATGAATACCGAACCTTAGATTGGAAGAAGGAGATTCGTGAGCTCACGTGGAGAGGACAACTATTATTCATGGAAGTTCTCTCAACTAATAGAGCTAAACTAGGAGAGACAGCCTTTCTTGGAGAAACTGTTGCTCCTCCCCTACGAGAGTTCACGAGAGAGGGATCCTCAACATCAAAGTGGACCACTACTGCAAGTAGCCCAACTCTAGCACCAAGATATTATCCTACACCAAAAGTGCGACCATAGATCACACCACAACAACGTTTCTCTCACTATGACAATCGGAGGGTAGGGGAGCCAACTTGGCCTCCCATAAATGCACCTCCTGAAATGCGGGTAACAAGATCTTTGGAGAGGGTTGGTGAGGCAGGTAATAGGGGACCCACACCAATTTGGGATGCATATGGACCATCTTACCAAAGAAAGGAACCACTGAGAGTGAGAGGTCGTAGGCCTGATGATGAGTATTCAAGACGAGTAGGGCCATCAACTCTTCAGAAACTGGTAAAGAAGTACGAAGGGTCGGGATGTCCATATGACCATGTAGTAGCATTTAGGCAAGCAGTTCAAGCTGAGCCTAACAACCATACGCAAATTGAAGGATTTGGGCTCACTCTTGAGGGAAAGTCCCTTGCTTGGTTTCAGGCACTAGAGGTTTCAGACAAATCTTCTTTACGAGTTTTGGAAGAGAGATTCATTTGCTGCTTTTTCCTTGATGGGGATTCAACATGACACAGTAACAAACATCTACTCTTTCAAGCAAGGCGAGACTGAGAGTGTTAGGATGAAGCAATACATTAATCGTTGCCCAAAAGATGAGAAGCCCACCCAGAGTCGATTAATTTCACTCTTCTTAAAAGGACTCAAAAATTCAACACTGCACACACATCTCCATGCAAAGAAGCATGCAAATTTCAATGAGTGTTGCCATAATGCTATGGATTTCACAGATAACTTCAAATTCCAAGATGGTACTAGCCCTGAGGTGTAACCTAGAGATCAGTGGGGTGATGACCAAAGTTCAGGGTCTAGCGCACTAGACCAGATAGCTAACCTAGTACTAAGGAGATTGGGACAAACCTATCGCCCACCCATGCAGCCACAACAACCGCAGCAACAGCGAACGAGGAGTGTACTACCTAGAGGTCCTCATCTTTGTGGAGCATGTGGCGGTAACCATAAAATCGAAGAATGTAATACCTTTTCTCCTCTAGTCACAAACCAACCCACAAAGAAGTGGTGCCAGGCTTGTGCTTGGAATTATACCCACACCACACAGGAATGTACTCGCATTGCAAGAATGAGACAAGAGCGTGAGCAGCAAAGGGATGCAGTGGCTCCACAAATGCATCAACAGTATAGTAATTTTGAACATAAGCCACCGATGGCACAAGAGCAAGCATGACCTGTACTTGGAGCTCAACCTCCTGCTCTTGGGACTGCTCCTATGAGGTTTGTTGACTACGACAATTCAAATATATGTAGAGACTTGGTAAACCCAAGCTATGTGGAGGAGGAATATGCATCATATTCATCCAAGGAAAATCTCTTTGAAAGTCCTGCATATCCAAGCCAAGCACTGACCGGGGGAACAAAATTCTTTGATGTTGCTAGGCGGCTACCAACCTAGGACTTCAGGCCCTTCAGGTCAATGGTAGCAAAGGAAAGTAGAAGCCAAACTAATGGGCCCCTTTTTTATGAGTGCAGAGAACCCCATTGGGCTCGTGATTGTCCACATCGCCAAAGGCAAGCAGCTCGATCCAATACAACAGTACCACAGTTTTCACCAATTGAAAGATATTGTCTAGGGTGTTGTGTAGAACACTTTCCAAAGGATCGTTTTGCTGAAACCACATGAGGAAGCACCTCTAAACCAAAGGTCTCACTCAACTTTGTAGAGGCAGTTCCATTGCCACCTTCATCAAAGAATGAGGATGTTGTGCCACTTAGAGTCATGACTAGATCACAGACACGAAATGCCGAAATGCAGACTGATGAGACACCTCAAACTAGGGATGCAAAGGCAAATCTAGTGGACAAGACCCTACATTCCAATAGAAAAAGGACCACTAGAAGGAAAAAGAACTGCAACAAGCAAACTAAGAGTGCATCCACTAGTTCTCAAGAAGTCTCTAAACAAAACGTGAAGGATCAAGCTTTTACATCCCAAGAAGTGCATGAGGAGCATCAACCTCAACCTGGGCCTAGTGCTAAACAAGATGAGGCTATTACAACTGAGGATAGTTCAGGGGGTTCTGTTTTTGTGGATAAGGTGAACGAAACTCTAGATGCCATCATTGATGCTTATACAAGTCACATTGCAGCTTTATCTGAGCTACCCAAGAAGCTTCAAGAATACCCAAACCCTCGTGAGTGAGGAGAAGATCAATCTAGCTGTACATCAGCAACTCATTAGGGAAGCTCAATCAATACTTGAGGGCCCACCTCCACCTATCCCTCGGGGCCCCACCTCTCTTAAGCCAACGTTAGAAACCATACCAGAAGTGTCATCAAGTTGGGAAATGAAAAGTGAGCTGATCTCACAAGCTCATAGCGAGAAGTCTGCACCAATTGACACCCCATTAAAAGAAGGCATTCTGCTACCACCTAGTCTTGCCTTCCCATGTAATGATGAAGTTATTGATGCTAACAAGGACATGGAAAATGAGATGTGGGTAGCAGTTCATGAGAAAGTTAATGAGAATATGTCCTCTATTATTTTACCTCCATTCTCTGAAGTGGATTTTACCAGGGGCACAGAAAACAACTTTAGACGCCCAAGCATCCAGGAGGAAGTTCAAACAATTGTTTCTCGATGTGAGGTGAAAAAAAGAAGAAAGAACCTGCCTCTATAGCCCTTCCACCTCGCAAACTTGGAAACACTCACCCGAACGGGGCACCACCAGCCACCGGCTGGAACACTCTCTCACCATTCGCCACCCACCCACACCATAAGACAGCTCAGAACCACAAACAGATGATCATTCAGCAAAAAAAATATACAGCATCAACCATGTACAAACTCAGCAAATACACCAAAGACCAGGACTCTGGCCATGATTTACTGCCAAGGGAATACACCCTTGCGTCTGACAACCAAGCCTCTGTTTCCTGGTACCTGTAATCTCCAGAGGGTGCCCACACCAGCAACCCTTCTTCACTTCCTCTGTAGCCCGGCTACTCTCTGTCCCCAGCAGCAGCTACCTGCCAATTGTCGTAGGCGAACCCCACTATCTCCAGCCCACACATCAGCACCTCTACTGCAACCAATCCACACAAAAACCCAAGGCTCCCTCTCTGGTCAGCATCCATGCACTGCCTGTAATCACCGCCCACACAAGACCAGCTACTCTCTCCACAAGGCGCCCACACCAGCTAACCTTCACTCAGCAGCTCCCACTCTCTGTATGTCGTGACCAGCAGCTTCGCCAACCACCAGAGCCTCGCACAATCCTCAGCACCACGAACCACTGCCCAACGCAGCATCACCAAATATCTAGCTCAAGCCACATCACCTGTACACTGTTCCCAGTCTCGCCACCACGGCTCTCTTCTCATACGGCCCACATCAGCCCGTGAGTTCACTTGCAGAACCTCCCAGTAAAACACTAGGTGGCCATCCTCTTCAGCACTGCCCCAGCGAGTGTATTTTCCTTTATCCAGCGGCCAATTCACTTTGGCTCTCTTCACACATATGGCTGTGCTCCAGCCCTTCACACCTGGACTATTCCACGCTGGTTTCACCAGCCTAAGCCAACCACTAGGTGGCCACCTTTCAAATTTCTCCACGCTTTCACTTCATCTCTGTAAACCCACTACACGCTAGCCCAAGACGGCCTCCCTCTTGTCGCCTTCGACACCTTCTGCGCTCACTTCATCTGTCGCCAGCCACTTCTTGTCGCCGCCAAGGCCAGCAGTAGCTGCATCTACTTTCTCCACCCGGCTCCCTTTCTAAAGACCTTCGGCTGCTCCAGCCCTTGCGCTAGGCGATCCTCTCTCCTCTTATCTTCAGTTTTGTAGCTACGCCCCAAGCAAAGGCGACCACTCCCAGCTGGCTCTCCATTGCTGCAATCCTTTTCGCTATCTCTACCCCAGTCGGTGTCTTTCAATCGCCGCCAGTAGCCACGCACGCCCAGGCAACAGCACCTCTCAGGCGACTTCCCAACCCACACGACTTCGTATTGCAGCTTCGCCAGCTTCCACTCTCTGTTCTCCTTCGCCCGTCCCTCTTCAGAATGCCGAGGCCCCCAGCTCTTCACACAACAAGGCGGCCACTCGCCTCTCCCCAGGCGTCCCCGTTTCAGCAAGGCGACGACCCCACTGTCTTTTTTTCTCTCTCCCGTCTCTCTTTTTTTTTTTGCAGCGCCCCTTCACTTCGACCCTCATCACCTTCTCGAAGCGGCCATCCACGCACACCTTCTAGACGTTGAGTTGGCAGCCCACCATGCCTTCACGTAGCTTTTTTTAATTGGCCATGTTATATTATTTTTTATTTTTTTCAAAAAGCCTCAAAGCCACAAGTAATGGCCACCCACTAATGTTTAAAAACTCTCCTTCTCCTTATACTTTTTCCAGAAGATACGGTGCCCATAATTTTCGAATAAATGCAAGAGTTGCCCACCGTCTTCATCAGCATCATTACCACCAAGCCCATCAATTTCCAGTCGGTGCCCTCCATTTAGTATCCATCTGCACACCATACCGTTTCCATAAAAACTTCCAAACTCCAGCATCTTCTCCCAAAAAAACACGTGCATATTCCAGCTCACTGCAAAACCACTCAGCCTGTACATTTGCCAGGGCATTCAGGGCAAATTTTATTCACACACCACATGCACCATATGTACACTGACCAAAAACCCCTTTCAAATTTTTACCTGACAAATGGCAAAGTGAAGTACCTTGTAGATGTACTTTATGTACCGAACATAACAAAGAATCTGGTTTCAGTTGGCCAGATGATTGAGCAGGGTTTGCAGGTTCGGTTTAACCCTGATGGGTGTTATGTTGAAGATTTCAAAGACAAGTGCGTGTTGGTTGCAAAAGGCAACAGAGTGGGCAACAGAGTGGGCAGAATGTTTACGTTGAATGTAGACATACGTGAAATGAGTGCTGCGATGTTTGTAAATGGTTCAGGAATTGTTGCAGACACAGACATTTGGCATAAAAGGATTGGACATGTAAATGTGCAGAGATTGAAGTCTATGCAAACAAAAGGAATTGTGACAGGGCTGCCAAAATTTAAAGTGGAAGGTATGGAGAAAATATGTGAAGCATGCCAATTTGGGAAGCAAAAAAAGCATGTGTTTCCAGGTAACAAATATGTGAGCAGAAATGCACTAGATGTTGTGCATTCAGATGTATGGGGTCCTACGAAGACAATATCTATGGGAGGCTGCAGGTATTATGTGACTTTCATTGATGACCACACAAGAAAAGTGGGTATATTTCATGAAGGAGAAGAGTGAGGTGTTCACTCACTTTCAGAATTTCAGAGTTTTGGTTGAAAAGAAAACAGGGAAATATGTAAAGTGCCTAAGGTCAGATGGAGGGGGAGAATACTTCTCCAATGAGTTCTCTGAATTTTTGAAGAAGAATGGTATTCGAAGACAGTTTACATGCAGATACACTCCGCAGCAAAATGGAGTTACTGAGTGGAAAAACAGGCACATTGCTGAGATTGCGTGGGCATTGATGGAAGAGAAAAATATGCTGCATAGCTATTGGGCTGAGGCTGTTTCTACAGCAGTATACATCATGAACAGGACTCCGACTACAGCCATACATGATGTAACTCCAGATGAGAGGTTTACTGGTAGAAAACCAGATTTGTCTCATTTGAAAGTCTTTGGATGCATTGCATATGTGCATGTGCCAGATGAGCTGAGAACTAAGCTGGATCCGAAAGCTGAAAAATGTGTGTTTATTGGATACTCCCTTGAGCAAAAGGGATACAGGTGTTATAACCCTGCTACACGTGAGTTGAGGGTAAGCAGGGATGTTGTTTTTGATGAGATGAGCAGCTGGTATGTTGCTGAAAAAGAAGCTGTTGGGGCTGATGTGAGTGGAAGTGTGGTTGCACAGAATGCAGGTCAGGAATCACAGTCTTTGAGTGGACCAAGAGAGTCCTCATCTAGTGGGTCTGTTGATAGACCATGGAGTGGCAGGTTGCGTCATAATACCAGCCCTGCAAATGTGATTACTACATCATGTAAAGGAAAAGAGAAAGTGGTTGAGCCCCTTGGTATGCCTGACATTTCTGTAGGGCATTCTCATGTTGATGGAGAGTCTAGTGGCTCAGATACGAGCCTTGATGAGGAGCTTGGGATCCCAGCTATGAGAACACCTGGTGTAAAGAAGGCTATGGAAGCCATGAATGAAAAACTGCGAAGATCTGGGAGAGTGAAGAACCCCGTGCAGAGGTTTACTTATGATGTTAGGTGGCACATCACTATGCATATATGGCAAAGGTTGTGCAGGTTGTTGAGCCCACATGCATTGATGAGGCTGTTGGAAATGTGTGTTGGGAGAAAGCTATGGATGAGGAGATGGATGCACTATATGGAAATGAGACTTGGGATTTAGTGCAATTGCCTGAAGGCAAGAAAGCCATTGGATGTAAGTGGGTGTACAAAGTAAAACATAACAGTGATGGAAGCATAAACAGGTACAAGGCTAGATTGGTAGCCAAAGGATATGCGCAGACATATGGCATTGATTATGAGGAAACTTTCAGCCCAGTTGCCAAGATGGCAACGGTGAGAGTTGTGATAGCAGTGGCTACGTCAAAGCAATGGTCTTTACATCAGATGGATGTAAAGAATGCATTCTTGCATGGGGATTTGCAAGAAGAGCTGTATATGTTGCAGCCACCTGGTTATGAGGATGTGAGTCACCCCGAGCATGTTTGTAGGTTGAAGAAAGCCTTGTATGGCTTAAAACAAGCACCAAGAGCATGGTCTGACAAGATTTTTGAATATCTTGTCACTATTGGCTTTCATGTAGCCAATGCAGATTTCTCATTGTATGTGAGACATGGTGATAGAGGGCTTGTGCTTGTTGTCATCTATGTAGATGACTTGATCATTATGGGGGACCATGATGCAGAGATCTTTGATGTAAAGATCCTACTTAGACAGAAGTTCAAGAAGAAGGATCTGGGGGAGCTCATATATTTCTTGGGCATTGAGGTGATTAGGTCACCACATGGTGTTGGATTACTGCAGAGACAGTATAGCTTGGACATGTTGTCCAAGTATGGTATGACAGGATATAAGCCTATTTCTGTGCCATTGGATCAGAATGGCAAGTTGAGTGCAGATTCAGGAGAGACCTTAGAGGATCCTACTATGTACAGGCGCATAGTAGGAAGTTTGTTCATGACGATCACCAGACCAGATTTGAGCTATGCTGTTGGGTTGGTGAGTTAGTTTATGCTGGTTCCACGAAAACCGCATTTGGATGCAGTGAGACGCATACTGAGGTATGTGAGGTCTACTTTGCATTGTGGACTATTCTATGAGACTGGGACAGAGATATGTGTACATGGGTACACAGATGCTGATTGGGCTGGTAGTATCTCAGATAGAAGATCTACTAGTGGATTCATGTTTTCTTTGGGGAGTGTTACTGTGACTTGGAGCAGCAAGAAGCAGCCTACGGTTGCTCTATCCAGTACAGAGGCCGAGTACAGAGGAGCTGCTATGGTTGGCAGCATGTGAGGTAGCTTGGTTGAGAAAGCTACTTGCAAATTTGGGTCTATCAGTGGATAGACAAGTTGTCATTTTCTGTGACAACATTAGCAGCATGTGAGGTAGCTTGGTTGAGAAAGCTACTTGCAGATTTGGGTCTATCAGTGGATAGACAAGTTGTCATTTTCTGTGACAACATTAGCAGTATACAGTTGGCCAGGAACCCAGTCTTTCATGCTCGTACGAAGCACATAGAGGTTCACTACCACTTCGTCAGAGAGAAGGTCTTAGCAGGAGACCTTGACCTTGTTTATGTCAGCACAGCGGATCAGGTAGCTGACATCTTCACCAAAGCATTGGGTACAGAGAAGCTCCGCAGATTCAGAGCTTTTCTTGGTGTACATGAGATGGAGTTGAGCTCGAAGGGGAGTGTTGAGATATCGAGCTTGTCTAGTGAGGCGGTGGACACTGATGACCCGCCTGGGGGATAGGCCCCACACTTACACCACTGGCATGGTTGGTGAGATCTTGGGTGATATGCGGCCAGTGGGATGACAAGCTGTGTGACAGCCAGTCTAGAGACTGGCATAGCTATATCGGGTTCACACTATAGAGAACCCGTGTATGTATTGGTTGAGTACCTTTCATATTATGTGTACTCTTATTCTTGTATATGGTGTGTTGAGTGTTGAGTAGAGAAGAAGAAGATTTTCAGCTTCTCACCTTGTGTGTTCTCTATTAGGGTTTTGTGAGTGTGTGTGTGTGCTTGCAAGAGCTCAAGCTCTCTTCCTCCCTACATCTTTTCACTCCACAATAAGATCAACAAGCTAGGGCACTATTCTCCCACTGGGCTTTTCCCCTCGGCTATATTCGGTGATTGACACCAATAACAAATTTTATTCTTTTCTTTTCTTGTTTGTTAATAAGACATTTTGCAGAGATCTAGAGCATACAAACACGCTCCAACAGTCCACCTACCGTGCACACAAATTAGGAAGGGGGGAGACATGCAATGCCTACAAAGAGCAAAGAGAAGCAATCTTCACATCAGTAATGCAAAAAGACAAATGTGCCACATCAACGAGCACTACAATAGGTGTATTCAAATCATAATCTTTTGTTCTTTATGTGCTTTTCACTTTTGAATATATTGTTTGCATGCTCACAAACAGTTGGCTGGTTTAAGTTTTAAATTAGTTGTTACTATGTGGTGAGTGATTTCTAGATTCTTAGAGGACTTAGTAGAAGGTATTTGTATTTGAAGACGGTGTAAGACATATACCAACGGAGTATGCTAAGTTCATATGCTATACAAGTATATTAGTTATCCCTAGTGGTAGCTACCTCTTAGGTATGGGCTAGGTGCTACGATAAACAAAAGTTTATGAAACACATGCCCTAAAAAATATATAGAAGTGACTTGGGACATGACATGTCTACGGCCATGTGGAATGCTTGGTAGGACCTTGGGTTGTTTTAGCACCTTGGGGCCGATGCCTTGGTTTCCATGGGGTGAACATTGACATCTCAAAGATTAAGAAGAAGACCTACAAGGACTCTATCACCTTGATAGATGCTGGCAAGACTCTTATGGGCCCTCGAGATCGATGCCCTCATCTTCATGGGATTCTCCTTATGTCAAAAAGAAAGAAAAAGGTCTGTCGCCCTTGAGATACTTAGCAGCCTTTAGATTCTCTTGGGTGGCAGAGGTCTCTTGGCCATTGCTTGGGTCTCATTGGGATGGAACCTTCCTCTTTATCAAGCTAAAAATAAAAATTCTCTTTAATCTTCTGCTCTTTACACAAAAAAATAAAAAAAAAAAGAGAAAGAAAGAAAGAAAGAAAGAAAGGTCCAATCACCATGGCTTATATTTAGGAGTAGGGTTGCCACTTAGGAATAACTTAAACACTTGTAGAACATTGAGATTGCGGTCATAACCTGCAGTGTACAAACACACTTGCCTTTGCATAGCACTATCTACTACCACTTAGTCTCACTTTGACTAGTCTTTACTCGCTTCTTTTAGCACTCTTTAAAACTCTAATCGGCCTTTCACTTGCATGATCACGTGTGAGATTGTCATGATTGGTTTTTTTCAATAAAAGGCTTTACTTGTCTTCTATTGTTTTTTTGCAGCTTTTGTTTCTACCGCGCTCGAGGACATGCGTGATTTAGGAAGGGGGGAATTTCCACGGGAAAATGGATTATGGAAGGAGGCCGAAAGCAATTCATGCGAGAGAGCGGGATTGTAGCCATGGGAACATAAAGACGTACATAATTTTTCCATATTTTTGTGCCGAAGTGCAATGTAAATCATTTTAGGCCAATGTGGGTTCTAAATGAGAGTTATAAGTGTTCTAAGTAAGGCTCACTTATGGGGTTGTCCACCCATTTGTGAAAGAGGCCTAGGGTTAGGGTTAGTGACATCTCTATAAAAGAGATGTTAGCTAAAGAAAGAGTACATTTTTGGCCATTCTCATAAGCTATTGAGTGAAGCTCTTGAACTCTCAAGCTATGGCAACTCTCTAACTCTCTCTATTGTACTCTAATGAGCATCAAGCTCCAATGAGTATAGCTCCACTTCTTTCTTCTCTTAATCTGTTCTAGCATCATTGAAGTAGATTAATCTATGATTAGTTGAATGCTTCTTTCTTTCTCTTGTGTATGCATGCCTGTAGTGTGTGTGTGTGTAGTCTCCATTGATGCAAGCTCTTGCCCACTTCATTGGCAATGAGTTATTCATGGATAGACTCTCTCTATGAGCTTGTGGGTTTGTGAATGTTACATTCTATGCTTGCTTAAGCTTGTGGGTTAGTAGATGCACGCTTATGGGTTTGCTGGCATAGGGAAAGCTAAGATTTAATCAATGTTTGAATGGGATTAAGAGATTGCCATGCATTGCTTGTTCTCTTGATTAGTGAAGTGGGTTTAAGGGATTGAGAGATTGATTGAGATGTTTGAATGGTTGAATCGTCAAGTGGTGGTTCGTGTATGTGAGCTCTCCCTCAAGGGATAAGCCTTCATGCACTAATCGGGTCGAGTCCTCAGATTGACATTGTGTTTCTTAACACATTTGTTGATCGGTAGTACCCTCTATGAGCACTATATTGCATGGTAGAGAGAACTGCTCTACAGCCACCCATGAGGCCAACTTTTGCTTTGATGACTATGATTGATTAGTGAAGTGGGTTTAAGGGATTGAGAGATTGATTGAGGTGTTTGAATGGTTGAATCGTCAAGTGGTGGTTCGTGTATGTGAGCTCTCCCTCAAGGGATAAGCCTTCATGCACTAATCGGGTCGAGTCCTCGGATTGACATTGTGTTTCTTAACACATTTGTTGATCGGTAGTACTCTCTATGAGCACTATATTGCACGGTAGAGAGAACTGCTCTACAGCCACCCATGAGGCCAACTTTTGCTTTGATGACTATGATTATAAATTTTGATGGTCATGGATTTGGCCCCCCATTCGACTCACATTTTTATTTAAGCTAAGATACTCTTTTTATAGCATAGTAAACGAAGAGTTTTTATATGATGTACCATCTTTTATATATGTATCTAACTTAGTGAGATAGCAAACTCACCTTGGTCATCATAACCATTGTATCTCCAGCTTTGTACCTACCTTTGATTATGGGAGGCCAATCTAGTTTAGGTTACCTTAGTCTTTTTTTAAAACTTTACCCATGTTTGGTTCATGGGAGGGTGTTAGAAATAATGCCCAAACATGTCCTAAATTTCCTAAGGTTGTTTTAGCCAGGGATTTAATATTCACGTGATCACAAGATTTTTTGTGATAATAACACATGTAAACAAGTTATTCACATGTTCTCATGTTATCGTTCACAAAATAACAGGTCACTTGCCATTTGCGAACCCCTTAAAAGCTTGGCTACACATGGGAATAAGCTATTCACATGTTCTCATGTTACCATCTTCACATAATAGCAGGTTAGTGGCCACCTAAGAAGATTTTTTCGACAAAGATAGTTTTTTTAGGCCCTTGTGAAAGCTTTGTGAATATAACATGTGATCACAAGATTTTTTGTGTTATTAACATATGTCATTAACATGTTCACATGTTCTCATTTACGTCAGTGAAATCCCTGGTTTTAGCAAGTATAGGAGTCATTGTTTAGGAAAAAGCTTTCACGAAGCATAAACGGGGAATCTCATGAGCATCTAGTTTGATTGAGAGAATCAAGGAGCTAATTTTGTGGAGAACATTGCGGAGGAAAATATGTAACCTGCAGATCTAATCGATGATGTACACCGCTTGAACCTTTTGTCTATATAAAGGTGCATCTAATACAAAGCAAATATGCATGTTTTTGTTTACTGTCATTCTGTCTCATTATTTATTTTACTAATCTCGTATCTCTAATCATGTTTAAATTATCATCATGAAATATTTAGGTTTCGATCCACTATAGTTTTTAATATCTCTATCTCCTATTATTATAGAAAACTTAAATCCACTTAGGTCTCTATATCCTATGATTTTTTTGCTTACTCAAATACATGAAAATGTTTCTAGTCCAAGGCGAGATTGATATAGGTGCAACAAATAGCAGTTTGTTTAGCCAACCAAATCTACAAGGCTGATTAAGATAGGAAAGAAGGGGTCCAACTACAACTAAATAGTATCAGATGGTGGTCATGAATATTTGGAAGAGTGTGGGAGAGGTCCATATATACACCCTTAAAAAGTCTCATCACCATCAAACCATGTTTGCAACTCTAGCAAATCCACTTAGGTCTCTATCTTATACTATAGAAAACTTGAATCCATTAGATTATAATAATTTAGATGTATGACGTCAACAATCTCAAGAATATCAAAAGTCTGAAAAGTCCTTATGACTTATCACTCTTACTAATAGCTTCTTCTAGCTGTTTTTATGACCTATTGACATGATTCTTCCCTATTCCAACAATGGAAGAAACTACACAATTCCTCACCTACTTGATTAGCAATCTCCAATCTTCTTACCTTCATTGTTAAACATTCTTTGGTAGTTATTTCCTAAACAAACCCTTAAAGGACGTATTAGATAATTTGGGCGAATGGAGACATTTTGGGAATTTGAAATTGGATGAATTTCATTAAATTTGGGTAATTTTCTACAACTTTGAGAGATTGAATGATCAAACAGTGGATGGTTTTCTTCACATCATTGAGGGGTACAATGGATTTTAATACAAGTTGATAATCACACAAATGGGTGGTGTTTATAAACACCTTTTAATATATGTTCTCCCAAGGTTTTACAATGCTTTCCTCCACCAACAATAAAATCAATGAAAGACCTTTTTATCAAAATTTGTACTAGAAATGATGTAGAATTTGAGAAATGTAAATGGAAGAACACATTACTAGGTAAGTCATTCAATTTGTAAGTCTCCATTGATAAGCAAGACTTCTGGGAATTTGAGATTAGATGAATTTCATTAAATTTGGGTGAAATTCTACAACTTTGGGAGATTGAATGATCAAACAACAGATCATTTTCTTCACACCATTTAGGGGTACAATGGATTTTAATACAAGTAACTGTTGGATAATCACATAAATGGGTCCCTTTCTCTTTCTTGTCTCAAGATTTTGGAGGATTCCCCCATGAGCCTTGAGTGAGGCTCATATTCCATAAAGATACATTGTATCAACTCTTCTTATTGGGGCCTATATTTGGCATTATTTTGGCCTATTTTCATGAGATAAATATGATGCTTAAGCATTAATTTGATGGCATTTATGTGCCTTAGTTTCTTTAGTGTGTTCCCTTATTCAAAATCTCATTATTAACCAATTTTTATAACTAAAAACTTATAAATTTTATCAATTTTTATAAAGAAGAGTAAATTCAATTAGTTTTTTTTTTAATTTTCATCGATGTAAAATACACTAAAGGTTGATTTTTTAATAGTCCTGAAGAATATTGTATGTGCCTACATGCCACCTTTGCTTGCACTTCATGGAAGAAAGTGTCATTAATAACCTATGCCATTCATCACACACGTCACCTGTAGATATACCGTATAATGTTTCAAGGATAAGGTTTTCAATAAACTTGCCATAAGGAAATTGGGCATATATAGTCAAAATTGACACTTTCACATAGAGTGCTTGCAAAAGATTACAGAACCAAATAGGAGCTTGCAAAAAGTACCCAAATCACATTGAGATATGCAAAAACATACTTAACATAGTTAATTGCACATAATATGGTCTTCTTCCTTCACCCAAGAGGATGCCTAAATCTGAGACAGTGACTTCCCTGTCTACCTATAGCTCTCATAACTACCAAAGGTGTTACTCTAAAATCAAAGAGGGAAAGAGGTGGAAATATCCTTACCCGTGTATTGCTTCCTTGATTACCTTGTTCTTGCCTCTTGCTTGCCTCCTTAGCTCTCACACAAATTGGGGCTCTAATAGATCATAAAAAGAGAATGCGAGGGGAGAGAGAGAGCTTGGGATCCTTGTAGGTAATACACATATACACAAGAGAGAGAAAGACACAAGAGAGAGACATATGGCTGATTTTTCTTCTATCTTCTTCTCTTCTCTATAACCATTAATATAAACAGATACGAGTACATAATACAAGGGAGAATACTCTCTACTATAAATACAATGGTCAATCCATAGTGTAAACCCGACTATATAAGCTAGCACTATAACTATGCTATATTCTAGTAATGCAAGTATGGCTATGACACAATATCTTCTCCACTGGTGGCATATCCATTATAATCTCATCAACCACACCAATGGCACAAGTGCAAAAGCTATCACCTAGTAGGCAGGTAATCAATGTCTGCAACACTATTTGAGCTCAATATCTCAACATATCTCCCCCATAAAAAGATACGAAAAAAACTAGTAGGATATGAGAATCATATGTACCAAATGAAAGGGGTTTTGAGAAATGATGAAATCAAATTTAGAAGCAACTCACAAACATGTGATTTGAAACTTAAAAGCTCAAAGTAACTAGTACTAATCACTTTCTAATGACAATGAATTGAAAATTGAATTCTTGGATCTCTGATGATTTGCTTCAAGGTTTGGGTTGTAGACTCCTTATACATTCAATTAGTTCAAATCTTGGGTTGTAGACTCCTTGTACATCTAATTGATGATGACTAAGAGAATCTAGATTATCTCCACTCGTAGTAGGCATCGATTCTCATATTTTGTTACTGCATTTTTACATTGTAAATTCGACAACACCATTTGATGTGGAGGAAGTCTTATGGGTTTGAAGGCCGTATGCTTGATTTTCAAAGAGAAGCTCTAAATAGAGAGCATTGAGAAGATTACTAGAGGCTACACTTTTTTGCAAAGAGGGGAAGAAAGTGATTAGCTTTTGGGATATGGGTTTATGATAATGATTAGAGATCACGACTCTAATACCATGTTGGAATTAGGTTTTAGAAATATGAGGGTGGAACTAAGGGATGGTTAAGCATGGTGATTAAGAATAGAGATTATCCTAATAAAAGAGAAATTAAGCATAGAGATTAGGGTGAAAAAAAGTGATAGAGATTATCCTAATGAAGGAGATTAGTATAAGAGCAAAAGAGATGAACTTAAATAAGAGAAAAAGAGATGAACACAACTGACTAGCATAAATCAAGAGCATAAATCTTCATTTGTTCATGACACTTATATAAGCACCAAAATTGCACCAAAGTGAGCACAAAAATGGTTCCTAAAAGTGTCCATAATCATCCCCAAACTCTCTCCTAAAATTAAGCAAAAACTTTACTTTGGGTAAATGTAACTCCTAATTTAACGTAGGGACCTTTGCACACTCAAATATTGATGGATGCTATTTCTAAGAATGGTAAGATGCATCACCTTATAACCCTCAAATTTGTAGGAACATCTAAGATCTTCAAAGAATATAACTCCTTGCTCTCTTTATTATCCTCTTCGTTGATTCTAGCTATAACCATAATAGCTTGACCAAGATCCTCAATTTGCACAAGATTTGAGATTAAAGAACATGGCTTGTAGAACCTAGACAAGTCGTTGTGTAGGCAAACTAAATAGCTTCAGAGGAAGGCACCTTTATCGACTCATAAAACCATAGCCATTAAAATGGGGAATTCGAAACTCCTCCTACCCCTTCTATTGGCTCCTATACATGCTCTGTTGTTGAGGATTTCAGGGCTAGGAAAAAAGTTCATGTGAAATCAGACTTTGATAAGAGTAAGAGTGTTATGCGTTTACGATATGCTTATGGAAGAAGCAAAGAAAACAAGAGGATGGGTGAGAAGAGCTTAGGAGATGAGGTGTCTAAGATTAAACATAGCTATGAAGCTCAAGACATATGGTGTGTCCAAGATGAGATATAGCAATTAAGACACCTTTTCCTCCATGCAAGAACTAAGTTAACTACACTTAATTTTTGAAAGTACATTATCTAAATATGAAGCGCACAATATTGTCCTCTAGTGAGAAAGGGGCACTGCTAACTATGATGTTGGACTCTGAATTGCGAAGGGGGGGGGGGTATCCTCGAGAAGAAGTGTTGGATAAAAATATAAACAAAAATATTTTCATGTTTTAAACCCCTTGAAAAAAGTTTAAACAAGAATATTCATGTTTTAAACCACTTGAAAGAAACATAGGCACTTTAATAAATACTGAAACAACAACAACAACAACAACAACAACAACAACGGAGTACTATTAAAATTTAAAAAAAAGGACTTTAAGAGACGGGAGAGATTAGAGCAATTTAAAAAAAGGATTTTAATAGACGGGATGTCCCTTCTTCTGCGGGTTGGCCCCTTGAAAGAAACAAGCTTGTGGGAGAATGGCACCACTGCCATTCTTGCTTGAATGTAAGGGAGACTGGCAGTGGTGCCATTCTCCCCTTCATTCAAGGTGATGGGAGGCCTTGAGAATGGAACCACTAGGTTTCTTTTTGAAATATTAGTGTTGTGACTAATAGGCTTGGGCTGATTTACATTGCTTTGATCAATAGCCTTTATAATTTGATTGGAATTCGATGCTTTCTATTGCATTAAAATTGTTAAAAGAAAATGGTCCAGTAGGAGCACTATCATGATGAGGAAAAGGTTGTTGATTGTTGTTGAAGCCCAAAGTTTGTTGTTATTGGATAAAGAAGTGTTGAATTGATGAGGGGTTTGTGCAAACCTCTTTTGCATTCCGTATCATTAGCTAAAGAAATAGCTTTATCAAGTGAAGTAGGTTTAAACATGTTTACCTTCTCTTGAATAGTCTCTTTTAGTCTAGATTTGCGAGATAAAGAAATAGCTTTATCAAGTGAAGTAGGTTTACACATGTTTACCTTCACTTGAATACTCTAGACTTTGAGTTTGGATTCACAATCAAACATAGTCAAAGTATCCCTTGCATGATGGGCTTTGAGAAAAAACTGAGGTGGCAAGAGCTTGACTTCACTTTGCACATTGGAATTCTGCCCCCCAGGCTTGACTTCGCTTTGCATTGGAATTCTGCCCCAGTAGTTGGTTTGTCATGGCTATTACAAAGAACATTCTACTATAATGATGCATGGTCAGCCATGTGGCTGGTAGCACATTTTATCTTATCTCTTTTTGACAGGCTTTCTGAAAATCTCTCCTTAGAAAAATAATCGTCTAATTGACTTAACCATTAAAGGACAAGATGAGCATCCTCTTTGCCATTAAATTTGATAAAAGAGAAAATATGAAATCTAATCTTATTGTCTTTTTTTGTTTGTTGATGTTCAAAAGTAGACTTGATGATCTTGGCGATGCGTATGTCTTTAAAAGGAGGAGTACAGACTCTATTACAACAAGTCATTGTTCTAGGACAAGGAATTTGTGTTTTTATCTTGAATTTGTTATTTGTCAAGAAGTTGAATACGATCTTTAAAAGTCAGTTATAGAGGTAGAGAATTAGAAAATCCACTATCTCGGGCATTAGCACTTCATTGGTGATGTTGTCATTAATGGATTGATTGAAATCGGCACACCCGAATCTATTGGTTTGAGATGAAGAGGCTTATCTCGGGCATTAGCATCTTCATTTAGTGGTGTTGTCATTGATGGATTGATTGAAATCGGCACACCTGAATCTATTGGTTTGAGATGAAGAGGCTTGAATCGGTTTGGTGATGTGGCTGAAAACTGGCCAATTTCTTGCAAAAACTCCATAAAAGATTTAAAAATTTCAAGGAATTTTTGGAACTTTCAAGTAAATTTTAGAATTGTTTGGGCTAAAAAATGATAAATTTTGGTAAAAATATAGATTTTTTGGGTAAAAAAGAAGCTCTATAAGATTTTTTAAGAATTTATAAAGAGGGAAATATTTACAAGAACTATGCCAATCAATTTATAAATTAATGATTAAAAATACAAATAACCATTCAAAACTCATAATATCAAGATGGTGCAACCAATACTCCCATGCATGTATGGATTCACCTGTGTATGTGTAAAGTAAGCTGTGATCGCCCGAATTTAGAAATGTGCCTCAATCTAAACCCATCTAAGAAAATTCATAAATAATGAGAAACATGGGAATAAAAATATTCCATGAATTAACTCCTCATAACACATGTCGAGGAACGCCATCATAGTGGGGGGGTCTCATCTCAACTTTGGACAATGAAATGCTTCCCACAAAGAAGATGGACAACTACATCAATTGAGTGTCAACCTATAAATCAAAGCTAACCATACAATGCTTCATATTGATTGATTAAAATGTGCATGCTCCACAAATGCATCACTTTTCTTAAATAAAATAACACTTTATTCATTGGAATCCTAGAGGAATCCACATGTCCCTCCTATAGGATCACCTTGAACAAAATACCTATGAACTCATCGGACTAGCCATAGCTTTTTAGCTTCATATTTCATGCTACTACCCTCCCTTGAGTTTATCTCTATCCCCTTTCTCTTTCTTGTCTCAATATTTTGGAGGATTCCCCCATGAGCCTTGAGTGAGGCTCTTATTCCGTAAAGATACATTGTATCAACTCTTCTTATTGGGGCCTATATTTGGCATTATTTTGGCCTATTTTCCTGGATAAATATGATGCTTAAGTATTAATTTGATGGCATTTATGTGCCTTGGTTTCTTTAGTGTTTTCCCTTATTCAAAATCTCATTATTAACCAATTTTTATAACTAAAAACTTATAAATTTTATCGATTTTTATAAAGAAGAGTAAATTCAATTAGTTTTTTTTTGAATTTTAACCGATGTAAAATACACTAAAGGATGATTTTTTAATAGTCCCAAAGAATATTGTATGTGCCTACATGCCACCTTTGCTTGCACTTCGTGGAAGAAAGTGTCATTAATAACCTATGCCATTCATCACACACGTCACCTGTACATATACCTTATGCAGTTGCAAGGACAAGGTTTTGAAAAAACTCCATAAGGAAATTGGGCATATATAGTCAAAATTGACACTTTCACATAGAGTGCTTGGTTGTTGCGAAGAATTAACACTTTCATAGAGTGCTTGCAAAAAGATTACAGAACCAAATAGGAGCTTGCAAAAAGTACCCAAATCACATTGAGATATGCAAAAACATACTTAACATAGTTAATTGCACATAATATGGTCTTCTTCCTTCACCCAAGAGGATGCCTAAATCTGAGACAGTGACTTCCCTCTCTACCTATAGCTCTCATAACTACCAAAGGTGTTACTCTAAAATCAAAGAGGGAAAGAGGTGGAAATATCCTTACCCGTGTATTGCTTCCTTGATTACCTTGTTCTTGCCTCTTGCTTGCCTCCTTAGATCTCACACAAATTGGGGCTCTAATAGATCATAAAAAGAGAATGCGAGGGGAGAGAGAGAGCTTGGGATCCTTGTAGGTAATACACATATACACAAGAGAGAGAAAGACACAAGAGAGAGACATATGGCTGAATTTTCTTCTATCTTCTTCTCTTCTCTATAACCATTAATATAAACAGATATGAGTACATAATATAAGGGAAAATACTCTCCTACTATAAATACAATGGTCAGTCCTCCGTAGTGTGAACCCGACTATATAAGCTAGCACTATAACTATGCTATATTCTAGTAATGCAAGTATGGCTATGACACAATATCTTCTCCACTGGTGGCATATCAACAATTATAATCTCATCAACCATACCAATGGCACAAGTGCACAAGCTATAACCTAGTAGGCAGGTAATCAATGTCTGCAACACTAATTGAGCTCAATATCTCAACATATCTCCCCCATAAAAAGATAGGAAAAAAACTAGTAGGATATGAGAATCATATGCACCAAATGAGAGGGGTTTTGAGCTAATGACAATGAATTGAAAATTGAATTCTTGGATCTCTGATGATTTGCTTCAAGGTTTGGGTTGTAGACTCCTTATACATTCAATTGCTTCAAATCTTGGGTTGTAGACTTCTTGTACATCTAATTGATGATGACTAAGAGAATCTAGATTATCTCCACTTATAGGCATCGATTCTCATATTTTGTTATTGCATTTTTACACTGTAAATTCGACACCACCATTTGATGTGGAGGAAGTCTTATGAGTTACACCTTATAACTCTCAAACTTGTAGGAACCTCTAAGATCTTCAAAGAATATAACTCCTTGCTCTCTTTATTATCCTCTTCGTTGATTCTAACTATAACGATAATAACTTGACCATGATCCTCAAAGAATACAGCTCCTTGCCCTCTATGTTATGCTCTTATTCGACTCTAATACCATAACTTCACCACAGAAGATGCATTAGGAAGAAATGAAGAAGACCAATATATCATCACAAGATGTGGGAACCCTATAATGCTGAAAATTTTTGGACCACCATTGATACTAGCCAATCAAATGTAGGTAGTCCTCGTGTAAGAACCCCCAAAGTAAAGGCACAAGCCCCTTCTACTCTTTCCTTTTGTTTATGGGCCTAAACCACTTCTAACCCTAGAGATGAGGCCTCACCACATCAAGAATTGCACTATCACATGTAGCCCTCGACAAGCTTCTTACCTCAAGGAATAATAAAAATAGATCTCCAATAGGCCATGAAGCACATGTGGATTGGTCTCTTACCTACCACTAAACCTCACATGACAACTTCACTATAACTGCATCTTCAACCATCCACACCTACCTAGAACTGACATAGCATCTTCCACCTGAGCTTGGTGATGGGAGGCACAATAATTGCCATTAGGAAGGGGCTATGTTAACCACTTTGGGTATCATGGTTTCACCCGCTTGACTTTGGATGACACATGCGAACACACTGATAAACTGGGAGATTACATTTTGCGGCTCTCTAAGGTAGATTTGCCAATGACACATGTTTAGATAAAGGCAAGGTAAAATCTTGACATGAACATTAACACTATATTCGTGAGTTTGGGAATTTCCCAACTCCCATTTTTTGAATACTAAAAAGGTGGGACCTGGATAACATGCCTATAAGTTTTTCAAAACCATATCATGTGACCTATTGTTGGAAAGCGCTTGGAAAATGGAATCTAGTGAGCTATAGAGCGCTCAATTTGGAGTAACGGTGTTCAAGTTATGATTAATCCAAAGATTTGACCACGTGTCCCAAACTTATGGAAAATTCCCATATTCCCCAATATGCTGTTCATTGGAAAAAAGAAAGGAAAAAAGAAAAGCCTCTAAATGATGGTCATGGAAAAGACTATGTTTTTAAAACTTTTGTGGCACTTAGTAGTCTTTTTTTAAGTAATACGTTGTGTTGAGTTCAAAAAAAAGAAATTATTTGTGGTACTCGGTATCCTTTTTTAACGAATATCTTATGTTGAGAGTATTTCCCTCGTAGGAAATTCTTTGGAACAACATACTTAAAAAGAGAGATGATTGTTTTACAAAAGTCTCTGAGCCACAAAAGTTGAAATTTTTCCTTGTGTAAAAAGGGTGTAAATGATTTTTAGGGAAGGGAGGTACATATCTTGCAAGGGTAGGTCATGCCTAAAGCCATTATTTAACTAGGTGACCTAGACAAGTAGACAATGTGCACAAGATATATTGAAGAGGGTGTAAGGCCCAATTAATGAAGAAAGATCTACGGGGCTTAAACCACATAAGGTTTTAAACAAGGTGCACTTGAATGGTTGAATGCCAAATGGTTCAACAAGAGCTTGAAGGTAAGCTATTACTTCCTAAATGAGACAATTGAGGATAATGGTGCAAAAGAAGGCTTGTAACCATTCTATGGCTGGGTGGAAGAATCATCAAAGTAAGCACTATTTATTTTCACTTGCAAACTCTCTCTCTCTCTCTCTCGTCTTATTATAACTTTTTCTACATAGGATTTGAGATTAGAGAACATGGCTTGTAGAACCTAGACAAGTCGTAGTGTAGGCAAACTAAATAGCTTCAAAGGAAGGCATTTTTGTCGACTCATAAAACCATAGCCATTAAAATAGGGAATATGAAACTCCTCCTACCCCTTCTATTGGCTCCTATACATGCTCTGTTGTTGAGGATTTCAGGGCTAGGAAAAAAGTTCATGTGAAATCAGACTCTTTGATAAGAGTAAGAGTGCTATGCGTTTATAAATGCTTATGGAAGAAGCAAAGAAAACAAGAGGATGGGTGAGAAGAGCTTAGGAGATGAGGTGTCTAAGATTAAACATAGCTATTAAGCTCAAGACATATGGTGTGTCCAAGATGAGATATAGCAATTAAGACTTCTTCTCCTCCATGCAAGAACTAAGTTAACTACACTTAATTTTTTAAAGTACATTATCTGAATACGAAGCGCACAATAGCGTCCTCTAGTGAGAAAGGGGCACTGCCAACTATGATATTGGACTCTGAATTGCGAAGGGGGGGTTTCCTCGAGAAGAAGTGTTGGACAAAAATATAAACAAGAATATTTTCATGTTTTAAACCCCTTGAAAAAAGTCTAAACAAGAATAATTCATGTTTTAAACCCCTGGAAAGAAACATAGACACTTTAATAAATACTGAAACAACAACAACAACAACAACAACAACGGAGTACTATTACAATTTAAAAAAAAAGGACTTTAAGAGACGGGAGAGATTAGAGCAATTTAAAAAAAAAGGATTTTAATAGACGGGAGAGATCCATGTCCCTTCTTCCGCTTGGCGGGGGTTGGCCTCTTGAAAGAAACAAGAATAATTCATGTTTTAAACCGCTTGAAAGAAACATAGGCACGTTAATAGTAAATTTATAAATTATACAGAAATAACAGCAACAACAACAGTAACAGTAACAGCACAATAGCAACAGCAACAGCAACAGGACTTTAATAGACGGGAGGCAACAGGACTTTAATAGACGACGGGAGGATATTAAACAGGACTTTAATAGACGGGAGGATAGGACTTTAATAGACGGGAGGCAACAGGACTTTAATAGACGGGAGGATATTAAACAGGACTTTAATAGACGGGAGGATATTAGAGCAATTAATAAATAAAAAAAGACTTTAATAGACGGGAGTGGGGGTGGGAGGAATGCTGAATTGCCTTTCGGATAGACTCTCCAAGTGCCTCCTCATGGGCGTCGTCGTCTGCGGCCTCAGCATAGCAGGCGACGAGCGAGGGCCGGGCGGCACTTTGTTTGGTGATTCATAATCAGCGGCAGCTGTACTCGATCTGTAACCAGAGGGATCAAAGCTTTCGGAGTGACGTCTCCTTGGAGGCGGCGTGATCGGAGATGGAGACAATTTGTATGCTGCAGCTTCAATATGGTATGGTGTGCCACAGTCTTGTTTATTATGAGAGCGGAAGCTCTCTGCACTAGAGCTGTGCCTCCTTACGCGTGGGATTGTCATAAATTCTTCTTCTTCTTGATCATCATGTCGATGTTGCACTACTCTGGCCCCCGGCAGTTTAATGTTATCTGCAGAAAACCTCTCTGAGTTGTACTGTCTTGTGGAAAGCTGTGCAGGTGGTCGAGCGACTCTTGCAGGTCCCCCAATTCGTTCTTTTGGATCATCGAATGATCCTCTCATGGATTTAATTGAGTGGGTAGAAAATGTCTCCGAATGCCTTCTTCTACGTGGAGAGGCTTTGATTGGCTCCTCTTCATCTGCTGCTTCTGCTTCCCACAGGCCTAGGCTGGCGCGTCGATAATCACTACTCTCGGAATGCCGCCTCCTGCGAATCATATTGTCGAAGCTTTCTTGATCTGGGCTGCATCCGTAGTGATAGTGGTGGTGGTGGTGGTGGATGTAGTGATGGTAATGATACTGCATCTCATCATCAGCTGGATCAGCCAGCGCCCCATGATTAGCACTAATTGGGGGAGAATTAGTAGTACTAGGCGAGCTCTTCTTGGCTGCAGCCCGGGAGATCTTGCGGAAGAGCTCGTGGATGGCAGAGAGAGGTCGTTGGAAGCTAGAGATGGGGATTAAGGTAGCTCTTGAGGGAGGCGTGTGCTTAAGCTTAATCTCATCTTTAGCAGCAGCTGATGCGCCCCGGCCTTCTTGTTGTTTCTGCAGACGTTTAACGAACTCTGCCAGGTGGGATTTGAGGCCAGAGAGCTCGAAGTCATCGTAGAGGTCCGGTGAGGGGGCTGTACCTTGTGATGGATCATGGAGGTTTCTCGCGGCGCAGCTAGCCTCGGCTTTGAAGCGGGACGTGGCTCTCTGCACGTTGTTTAGAAGTCCGTTGTTGCTGTCGGCAGTCGACGAGGAATTAGCAGCTGCTGCATCAGCCGGGACTCTCTTTGTCGGAACGACCACGTCCGCAAGCCCACGCATGTACCACTGCCAAGCGGCTGCCTTTCTGACGCGTGCAATCTCATCGACAGCATCTGCCTCCGGCCGCCGCTCTCCTACTGATTTTCTAAAGCTCGGGCGATTAAAGTGCAGGCTAAATCTCTTCTTCTTCGGCGCAGGCAAGCTGTTAGTGCTCATATTTTGTGTGTGTGTGTGTGTGAGAGGGGTGCGGGGAAAGAAAGCTCCAGGCTACCTACTTAACAGAATGAAGACGGTGATTGAGCTAAGTTCCAGCAAATGCGTTTTACACGTTCTCGAGTGTCATGAGATATTTCCGAAGGAGGCCACGCTTTCTAAGGCCACATGCAAGAATTGCCAACACGTACCATTTGGCATTTAATAAGATCCACTCAAAAAATCAAGAGACCTTTTAGTAATGTAGAGCATGGGGCCTGCTTACACACAACAAGACGGCTAGTCACAAACCCAAGAGACTTTTTCGAGCATAGGTAAAGTAAAAAAAAAATCTAAAGACATTTTAGATTATCAATGGATAGAATATCGATAGTGGAATAAATTTAATCGTAGCCTTACAAATTGATCAAATGGATATTGATGTTGATCGTTTGGCAAGGATGGATCTTATTAAAGATGAGATCGAACCCTAACCAATCCATCACTGTATCGTTCTAAATTGATGACATTTCTATTGTATATGTTGTCTTTTAATTATCATCTCATGATTTATTTTTGAATATATTACATTGTTGTAAATGCATGTAGTGGGATTGTGTAATGATATATACTGTAATGTACTATGAGATGGTTTAAAGAAAATGGTTTTTAATTTTGTAAAGGAATAGAGTTTTTCTTAATAAAGTTCTCTGTTATCGCATGTAATAACGCCTGTATAATTGCACGTATATACACGCGCTGATACACTCGTTTCTGAAACCAGTATACACGCGAATTTAGATGCCAATATACACGCGTTGTTAGACGCCAATATACACGCGCTGTTAGACGCGTTTTTGAAACCAGTATACACGTGAATTTAGATGCCAATATACATGCGCTCGATACTACTCATATACATGCAAGACCATACACGCGTCCGTAACTTATCGCGTGTATCGAACGTGTGTATGGCAGCAGTGTCTTGTAGTGGATGGGTATGTGTTAGCGCAAGTGGGGTGGCATTTCCCTTTCAAACACTTTTGTGTTCTACCATATCCATCAACATAATCTAATCTAGCAATGTAAACGTGATTGGTGGTCTCTTGTGTTTACTCTGTGTATTACTTTTGTGTTTAACCATACCCATCAACATAATGTGATCTAGCGATTGATGGTCTCTTGTGTTTACTCTATATTACTTTACTTTAGATAGGCCACCAAAGGCACATGATCTAAAATGTCTTTAGAGTTTCGATGCCCTGATCATCCTCATCAACATCACCATCATCCTCAATGGTAGGGTCATCCTCATGATCATGAGAAATGGCATGCTCATCCTCATTATCATGATCATCTCTTATTTCTTGATCATCGATCACAACATCTTCATTGGCATGTTCGACATCATCTTGATTGCGGCTTGCTACATCCTCCATATGCTCCATATCAGTGAATGTATTATACATCACTTAAACATTCTCGAGTGTCGAGATATTTTCGAAGGAGGCCACGCTTTCTAAGGCCACATGCAAGAATTGCCAACATGTACCATCATTTGGAATTTAATAAGATCCACTCAAAAAATCAAGGGACCTTTTAGTAATGTAGAGCATGGGGCCTGCTTACACACAACAAGACGGCTAGTCACAAACCCAAGAGACTTTTTCGACCATCATTGGCATAGGTAAAGTAAAAAAAAACTCGAAAGACATTTTAGATCATGTGCCTTTGGTGGCCTATCTAAAGTAAAGTAATATAGAGTAAACACAAGAGACCATCAATCGCTAGATCACATTATGTTGATGGGTGTGGTTAAACACAAAAGTAATACACAGAGTAAGCACAAGAGACCACCAATCACGTTTACATTGCTAGATTAGATTATGTTGATGGGTATGGTTAAACACAAAAGTAATACACAGAGTAAACACAAGAGACCATCTCGAGGGGTCCACTATATGGAAGACCCTCCTACGACGTGCGTTCAAGCGGTATTTAAAAATCCCCTTATCTGTGAATTTTGAGCTAATAAAACTACCCCTTTTTCTTTATAAACTTACTTTTTTTTTTCAAAGTACAATTAAAATACCCCACTTGTAATTGTATTTCTGTAAATTTACCCAATATTTTGGATTAAAAAAACCCCACCTAATGATCGCACGTGGTAGACTTACATATTTTGAGGTGCACCCCCGAGGAGACCACCAATCACGTTTACATTGCTAGATTAGATTATGTTGATGGATATGGTAAAACACAAAAGTGTTTGAAAGGGAAATGCCACCTCACTTGCGCTAACACACACCCATCCTACACCTTTTGATGGCATTGACAAGCCAACTTGCAACAAATGAGAGATGAATCTATGGATGCCCAACCATGCAAAAAGAAGACCGACAAAAAAGTAGCTATGCTAGCCTTTTCAAAGCTACACATGCTCAACAATGGTGAAGACGACATTGAAAAGATATGTTAGGCTTTTTATTAAAAGATCTTATGCTCAACTATGGACAAGTGAGCCCCCATGCATATGGCACTTTGTGAGATACACTTGGACCATAAACCCCACTCTCAACATTCTCATATTCATGGATGCTTCTTTATGTCGCTTTTTCACCCTCATATCTTGGCACAACATTCAATCATCTTTGCTCCCCTTTTATGTAGCTTGCTTGTTTAGAGCAAGATAGTGCAAAAACCTCTGTGTTAGAAGAATATGATGCCCCAATTATTGATAAATGACTATTTCTTGTTGCATCTTACAACCTTCCTATTGTATTTATGAGCTTCTTTGAGATTGTCCTCATCAGCCTCAAGGCTCAATTTCTTGATATCTCTTCTTCTCAATCCTTCCAAGAACAATGAAATAAGACAAGTTTTACTTAATGTTTTCTCAACATAGGGCACCAACACAGGACACCTGCTATTTAACTTCTTGAGATAATTGTATTATATGTAGATATACAAGGAAACATGTATATCCCACAAATTCTTTGTAGATAAAGAAGGAACCATGTATATCCCTAGAAATTCTATGTAGATATAGAAGGAAGCGTGTATATCCCCATGAATTCTATGTAGATACAAAAGGAAACATGTATATCCCCACAACTTCTATGTAGATATCCCCACACAAACATTCATATCCCCATACATTCTATGTAGATATCCCCACACAAACATTTATATCCCCTGAAATTCTACATAGATACAAAAGGAAACATGTGTATCCCCATGAATTCTAAGGAAACATGTGTATCCCCATTAATTCTATGTAGATACAAAAGAAAACATGTATATCCCCCTCCGATATGAAAGGGAACATGTATATCCCACAAATTCTATGTACATATGAAAACCAACTTGAGCAGAGGGACCTTATAGAGTCCATGAAACTTCAAGAGCTCATAAGGAGCCTATTGAGGATCAATCTCCAAATAGATATATTCTTTATGAAAAGAGTTAGAGCTAATCAAAGCAATATAGGTCTATATTAGGATGCCTAGGGTAAGCTCTTTACCATCATCATTACAAAGGGATATAGGTCTATATGAGGATACATAGGGTAACCTCCTACCATATCATCGTTGTACAAAGGGATATGGATAGAAAAACCAAAAGTTTCAAGTTTCTTGATGCACCCTTAGTCATAATGCAACAAGTGATCAAACTATGTATGCAGATGAGAGGGGTAACACATACATCCCAAGAACGGCCAAGAAATGAGGAGTACAAAGAGTCTTGACAAGGGGAAGTCTTCCCATCCAATACAAACCTAGAAAATAGAACTTTAAGAACTTTGAGGCCAAGAGAAGTGAGGACTTCTTCTCAGGATATCTCACCTCAAGACTACGAAGCTATCACGTAAAGACTAGGAAACTATGTGGGGGTGAGATGAGAACTTTCATTCTACTAAGCAACTGAGTAGAAGGTCATTTTTAGACAGTCGAGTTACTTACAGCCCCAGTTAGTCCTTTCTATACATTCTAAAAAGCAAATACACCATCCTTGGTGGGGGACTTTTAGAGGGTTTTTGGGACCCAATATCGTGTATTTCTCTCTCTCTCTCTCTCTTTGTCTCTCTCTCTATCTATCTATCTATCTATCTATCTCTATGCTCTCTCTCTTCCACAATCTTGTGCATGATATTGTCAAGACAAAGGTGTTGAAATCTGATTACTAAAGTATAATCCTTTCCAACAAGCTTCCGCATGTTACAATGGTATCACAACTTTACCTTAAGTGAGAAGATTTAGCCAAGAAAACAAGAAGATTAATTTTTTTTTCCTATGTGGTTTGCTTATAGACACGGTTACACTCCCATTCTAGCGCAACTTCTATCCTAGGGGTAGTAAGTCTCCTCTAGAAGTAATTGGAATGTCTCCCACACACATAGTGGATGATTTTATTGCGACCAAGATAAATCTTGACCACACTCACTATGCACAAGACCTCCAACAATAAAAGAGACCAACAGAACCCAAAAGAAGATCAAGAAGCCCTTCTTAAATGGAAGATTTAAATGTGTATGATATGTTCCAGACCTTAATGAAAGAAATTATAATAACCAACAGCCCCTAAGTGGTAGAGATACAAGCTTAGATCTGGGGTGCCAAAAATCTCCTACAACCCATCACCACCCTTCTTCTTTGTTCTCCTCTCATCTCACACAAAACCTCGACCTTGAACCTCTTTCGATGAACCCTTAAAAATGGTTACTTCATTAGCCCAGTACTACACTCAAGTTGTAGATATGTAGACACTAGACATTTAAATGATGGCAGACCATGGGCAACAAATGACCAAAGACACATGGAATACAAGCTATTTCTTCTGGCCTTCGACATAAGAGTGACATAGTGGCATCTTCCTCAAGTCATCCTCCCGAGAGAATGAATTTTAGTAAGTATAATGATAATCTTGACCCCACTTCTCTTTATTCTTGGATGCATTAATTTGAGGCTTACTTTGTTGCAAGTTAAAAAACTCACAATGAAAAAGTGATTTGAGCGAGGTGGTATATAGAATGTGAAGCCATCCCATATGGCAAACCCAATGGGTCTGCATCATGTGAAGCCATCCCATTGGTTCTGCCATCCCATATAGAAAATCCATTAGGCTCATTCCCATTATCCCTTTGGTGTGGTAGCATATGTCTAGGACTAGTTCATTATAGAGGTAAAGCGGCAGTTCCTACCACCCCACTACCTTGAAGGACTCAAAGATGAGTTCAGGGAATCTATTAATCCTAACATACAACCTTGCACACAAGGTAGGGAAAGAAGAAGAGAAAAAACCATGCAAGGGTTGAGACGGAGATGTGCACTTAGCCAACCCTAATGAGGGTTAACTTCCCTTTGTGAGGCCGCTAGGGGCTCACTCCACCACCACTTGTGTCACCCAAGTGGAGATTCAAGAGCTAGGTGAAGTGAAAGGAGGAGGGAGCTATGGAAAGCTCAACCTTCACTCCATGCCACATGCATGTAAGAGGGACCTTGGTAGAGAGACAAGAGAGGAGAGAGGAGAGGAGAAGCAAGATCATCATCATCATCCCAACATGCATACACGACAACAATCAAGCATGCAAGCATCAACAATACAAGCATGCATCCATAAGATCGAGATCGAGATAGAGAGAGAGAGAGAGAGAGAGAAAGAGAGAGAGAGAGAGAGAGGAAAAACTAAAATGAGACTAATGGGATTGTACCTTTTCATATTTCATAAAATGTACTATATACAAGAGCTCTCATTTTACAATGGTCGGCCACCCATTTAAAATTTGGGGGCCCGAAACTAGGCTCCTAGCTCTATGTACATCTCTTTCCTATGACTGGGGAAGTACACAAGCTGTAAGCTCGGTCATCCCATATCTCTAGTGGGATGACAGGCTGTGTGACAGCCATTCTAGAGACTGGCATAGTTATAGCGCCAGCTCATTTAGTTGGGTTCACACTATAGAGAACCTGTGTATGTATTGGTTGAGTACCTTTCATATTATGTGTACTCTTATCTTTGTATATGGTGTGTTGAGTGTTGAGTGAAGAAGAAGAAGATTTTCAGCCTCTCACCTTGTGTGTTCTCTATTAGGGTTTTGTGAGTGTGTGTGTGCTTGCAAGAGCTCAAGCTCTCTTCCCCCCTGCATCTCTTCATGGTATTAGAGCCTGGTTCATGCTAAGGGCTGAGATGCAAGCAAGAGAACCACAGGAAGCGGTACGAGGGTAAGAGCTTCAACTACTCTTCCTATTTGTGTTGGTGACTACACCCTTGTCGGGAGCTCTACGGGAGGCACCGGCAAACGATCTCTGATTGAGAAGCTTTCTTCGCGGGAGTAAAGCTATAGGGTAACTATACTGTCCTATCGAATGAAATTTGTGGGTCAAAATAGCATTTCGGGCGCGTTTGGACCTCCGTTTTTCAGAAAGCAGGCGATTTCGAGCACTGCGGGTAAGTCATCGATTCTTTGCAGAACTCTGCTTTAAGAACTGCAGGAAGACAGATTAATTGTGCAGACACTATGGGTGCTGCAAAGAGGTCAACAGTTGCCACTGGGTGTATGTATGCACATTGAAGTCACTGGTTGTGACATTTGAGAGTACTACAGTATCGCTTATCGCTGCAAAAATACAGCAGTTTGTGCAGGACAAACCAGAGCGCTGTTTCTGGTAAAATTGTGTGTTTACCAAGATGTCAAATGATGGGATAACCCAGATTGTGGCTGAGAAGCTTGATAAGAATAACTTCCATGCTTGGAGGTTCAGGTTGACAAATTTCCTGATGGGAAAGGGCTATTGGGACTACATAGAAGGTGAGCATGAAGAGGCACCTGAGATACCGGACATAAATCCAACTGTTGCAGATGTGAAAGAGTTTAAAGACTGGAACCAAGGAGCCAGGAAAGTTATGTATTGGCTCTCCATTAGTATACAGGACACCATGATTGGGCACATTCAGGATGCCAAGTCCCCCAAGGAGGCGTGGGACACCTTGGTAAAGCTTTATGAAAGAAATACCAAGGCACGTAAGATACAGTTGAAGAATGAACTTCATACTGTGGAGAAAAAGAGCATGTCTGTGAATGACTATGCGTTGAAGATAAAGGGTATTGTGGAATCCCTTGCATCTATTGGTGTGTCAGTAGATGATGATGATAAGGTGGAGGTCTGTCTACCTGGTCTCGGGCCACAATACAAGGCGTTCAAGACGTCTATTCAGACTCGAGAAAACATTCGCAACTTTACAGATTTGGTGTCTATGCTGATTATAGAAGAGAAGAGCTTGGGTGAAGACCAACAGTCTTCACAAAACAAAAACAGTTCAGAGCAACAGGCCTTCTACACAAGTTCAGGAAGAGGACAAGGTAGAGGAGGTCGTGGACGCGGTCAAGGAGGTGGCCGAACAGGTAATCACAATTATGGCCAGTAGCAGCAACAACAACAGTCCCAGAATACACAACAACAACAACAACAACAACACGCAGGTGGAAGAGGCAAATTCAGAGGCAGGGGGAGTCAAAGAGGCCGTGGAAATTGGCGAAGGCAGTATAATGATGCACGTGAATGCTATTATTATGGTAAGCCTGGACATGTGCAGGCAGAATGTTATAAGAAGCCGGCTGACATGCAAAATGGAAAAGTGCAGCAAAACAACTATGCATCCTCAAGCAGAAATAATGAGGATAATGAAAGGTTGTTTGTTATGCAGCATGTCGTGAATGCCATGTCTAAAAATGTTGATGCAACACAAAAAGATGATGTATGGTATGTGGATTCAGGTGCTTCGAACCACATGACAAGTCATGGGGAGTGGTTCAAGGAGATGAAAAACCCGAAAAGACCAGGTTTTGTGGAAACAGGAGATGACACTGCTCATCCAATTGCCCATGTTGGAGATGTGCCATTGTTTATGCAGGATGGCAAAGTGAAGTACTTTGCAGATGTACTTCACGTTCCGAACATAACAAAGAATCTAGTTTCAGTTGGCCAGATGATTGAGCAGTGTTTGCAGGTTCGATTTAACCCTTATGGTTGTTATATTGAAGACTTTAAAGACAAGTGCAGGTTGGTTGCAAAAGGCAACGAAGTGGGCAGAATGTTTTCGTTGAATGTAGACATGTCTGAAATGAGTGCTGCGATGTTTGCAAATGGTTTAGGGATTGTTTCAGACATAGACATTTGGCATAAAAGAATTGGACATGTGAATGTGCAGCGAATGAAGTCTATGCAGACTAAAAGAATTGTGACAGGGCTGCCAAAGTTTAAAGTGGAAGGTATGCAGAGAATATGTGAAGCATGCCAATTTGGAAAGCAAACAAAGCATGTATTTCCACGTAACAGATATGTGAGCAGAAATGCACTAGATGTTGTGCATTCAGATGTATGGGGTCCTACGAAGACCATGTCTATGGGAGGCTGCAGATTTATTGATGACCACGCAAGGAAAGTGTGGGTATATTTCATGAAGGAGAAGAGTGAGGTGTTCACTCACTTTCAGAATTTTAGAGTTTTAATTGAAAAGCAAACAGGGAAATATGTAAAGTGCCTAAGGTCAGATGGAGGGGGAGAGTACTTCTCCAATGAGTTCTCTGAATTTTTAAAGAAGAATGGTATTCGGAGACAGTTTACATGCAGATACACTCCGCAGCAAAATGGAGTTGCTGAGCGGACAAACAGGCACATTGCTGAGATTGCACAAGCATTGATGGAAGAGAAGAATATGCCGCATAGCTATTGGGCTAAGGCTATTTCTACAGCTGTATACATCATGAACAGGACTCCAACTGTGCAGCCATACATGATGTAACTCCAGAGGAGAGGTTTACTGGCAGAAAACCTGATTTGTCTCATCTGAAAGTTTTTGGATGCATTGCATATGTGCATGTGCCAGATGAGCTCAGAACTAAGCTAGATCCAAAAGCTAAAAAATGTGTGTTTATTGGATATTCCCTTGAGCAAAAGGGATACAGGTGTTATAACCCTGCTACACGTGAGTTGAGGGTAAGCAGGGATGTTGTCTTTGATGAGATGAGCAGCTGGTATGCTGATGAAAAAGAAGCTGTTGGGGCTGATGTGAGTGGAAGTGTGGTTGCACAGAATGCAGGTCAGCAATCATAGTCTTTGAGTGGACCAAGAGAGTCCGCATCTAGTGGGTCTGTTGATAGACCATGGAGTGGCAGGCTGCATCATAATACCAGTCCTGCAAATGTGATTAGTACATCACGTAAAGGAAAAGAGAAAGTGGTTGAGCCCCTTGGTATGCCTGACATTTCTGTAGGGCATTCTCATGTTGATGGAGAGTTTAGTGGCTCAGATATGAGCCTTGATGAGGAGCTTGGGATCCCAGCTATGAGAACACCTGGTGTAAAGAAGGCTATGGAAGCCATGAATGAAAAGCTGCGAAGATCTGGGAGAGTGAAAAATCCTGTGCAGAGGTTTACCTATGATGGTTATGTGGCACATCACTATGCATATATGGCAAAGGTTGTGCAGGTTGTAGAGCCCACATGCATTGATGAGGCTATTGGAAATGTGTGTTGGGAGAAAGCTATGGATGAGGAGATGGATGCACTATATGGAAATGAGACTTGGGATTTAGTGCAATTGCATGAAGGCAAAGCCATTGGATGCAAATGCATGTACAAAGTAAAACATAACAGTGATGGAAGCATAAACAAGTATAAGGCTAGGTTGGTAGCCAAAGGGTATGCGTAAACATATGACATTGATTATGAGGAAACTTTCAGCCCAGTTGCCAAGATGGCAATAGTGAGAGTTGTGATAATAGTGGCTACGTCAAAGCAATGGTCTTTACATCAGATGGATGTAAAGAATGCATTCTTGCATGGGGATTTGCAGGAAGAGGTGTATATGTTGTAGCCACTTGGTTATGAGGATGTGGGTCACCCCGAGCATGTTTGCAGGTTGAAGAAAGCCTTGTATGGCTTAAAACAAGCACCAAGAGCATGGTCTGACAAGATTTCTGAATATCTTGTCACTATTAGCTTTCATGTAGCCAATGCAGATTTCTCGCTGTATGTGAGACATGGTGATAGAGGGGTTGTGCTTGTTGTCATCTATGTAGATGACTTGATCATTACGGGGGACCATGATGCAGAGATCTTTGATGTAAAGATCTTGCTTAGACAGAAGTTTGAGATGAAGGATCTGGGGAAGCTCAGATATTTCTTGGGCATTGAGGTGATTAGGTCACCACATGGTATTGGATTATTACAGAGACAGTATGGCTTGGACATGTTGTCCAAGTATGGTATGACAGGCTGTAAGCCTATCTCAGTGCCATTGGATCAGAATGGCAAGTTGAGTGCAGATTCAGGAGAGATTTTGGAGGATCCTACTATGTATAGGCACATAGTAGGAAGCTTGATATACATGATGATCACCAGGCCAGATTTGAGCTATGCTATTGGGTTGGTGAGTCAGTTTATGCAGGTTCCACGGAAACCGCATTTGGATGCATTGAGACGCATACTGAGGTATGTGAGGTCTAGTTTGCCTTGTGGACTATTCTATGGGACTGGGATAGAGATATGTGTACATGGGTACACAGATGCTAATTGGGCTGGTAGTATCTCAGATAGAAGATCTACCATTGGATTCATGTTTTCTTTGGGGAGTGCTGCTGTGACTTGGAGCAGCAAGAAGCAGCCTACGGTTGCTCTATCGAGTACAGAGGCCGAGTACAGAGGAGCTACTATGGCAGCATGTGAGGTAGCTTGGTTGAGAAAGCTACTTGCAGATTTGGGTCTATCAGTATAGACAAGTTCTCATTTTTTGTGACAATATTAGCAGTATACAGTTGGCTAGGAACCCAGTTTTTCATGCTCGTACGAAGCATATAGAGATCCACTACCATTTCATCAGAGAGAAGGAGACCTTGACCTTGTTTATGTCAGCACAGAGGATCAGGTAGCTGACATCTTCATCAAAGCATTGGGTATAGAGAAGCTTCGCAGATTCAGGGCTTCGCTTGGTGTACATGAGATGGAGTTGAGCTCGAGGGGGAGTGTTCAGATATCGAGCTCATCTAGTGAGGCGATGGACACTGATGACCCGCCTGGGGGATAGGCCCTACACTTACACCACTGGCATGGTTGGTGAGATCATGGGTGATAAGCGGCCAGTAGGATGACAGGCTGTGTGACAGCCATTCTAGAGACTGGCATAGTTATAGCGCCAGCTCATTTAGTTGGGTTCACACTATAGAGAACCCGTGTATGTATTGGTTGAGTACCTTTCATATTATGTGTACTCTTTCTTATCTTTGTATATGGTGTGTTGAGTGTTGAGTGAAGAAGAAGAAGATTTTCAGCCTCTCACCTTGTGTGTTCTCTATTAGGGTTGGAGAGACGGAAACTCTCTCACTTGTAGGATGAGTAGTATGATCCGTGTTGTGTAGCTCAATCCAATGGGATTTGCATCCCTTTCAGAGCTAGGGATTCAACCCGTACTGGTGCACAAAAGCTTATCCACAAATGGAGAGAATGCTTATGGCTACCATCACATGACACTAGACTAAGCACACACACAAGCTCAACTTGCCCTCATTCCTACACACCCATTCATTCACAAATACAAGCAAGAGGAACACAATCACTATGCACACAAGCAAAGAGAAAGACCTCACTCCACTCCTATCTTCCTACAAGCATGCACACACTCAAGCATCAAGCTTCCATGAAAGCTTCAAATCAGCCCACATACACAAAAATGAAATACTAAAAGCATGCATAAGAGTAAAATGATTAGAGAAGAGGATGAGAAAGACTCATGACATTGCGATTGATTCAATGAAGAGATTTATCTCATACAAAGATGTAGATGGGGTGAGAGAAGAGTCTTCACCTCTATGGAGAAGAGGGAGAGTAGCTCTCTCAAAGGAGCTCTTGCATGAACTTAGCCCAAAGTGTGCCTAAGCTCTCAAATGAGCCACTTTTTATTCTAAAACTCCTAAAACTCCCAAAACTTCCCATGTGGGATTATTCTTAAGCCCACTCCCACACTCATCTACAACTTGGAACTCTTTACAAGAGCCCTAAATAAGAATGTCACTTGTTTTCCTGCTTGCATCTTTGTGTTGCATCCTTGCATTGATCACCACTCGTCATGCAACACTCCCCCCTTCCTATTTTGCGCACGTCCTCAAGCACGGTAGAAGCAAAAGTTATAAAAAACAATGGATACAAGTAAAGCCTTTTATTGAAAAAAAACTAGCAATGACAATCTCACACGTGAGCATACAAGTGAAAGGCTGATTAGAGTTTTAAAGAGTGCTAAAAGAGGTGAGTAAAGACTAGTCAAAGTGAGACTAAGTGGTAGATAGTGCTATGCAAAGGCAAGTGTGCTTGCACACCACAGGTTATGACCGTAGTCTCAATGTCCTACAAGTATTTAAGTTATTCCTAAGTGGCAAACCTACTCCTAAATATGAGCAATGGTGATTGGACCTCTTCTTCTTTTTTTTGGGTGTGTGTAAAAGATGATAAAGAGGAAGGTTCCATCCCAATGAGACCCAAGCAATGGCCAAGAGACCTCCGCCAAGAGAATCTAAAGGCCGCTAAGTATCTCAAGGGTGACAGACCCTTTTCTTTCTTTTTGATATAAGGAGTATCCCATGAAGATGAAGGCATCGGTCTCGAGGGCCTATAATGTACCCCAGAGTCCTACCGGCATCTATCAAGGCAATAGAGTCCTTGAAGGTTTTTTCTTAATCTTTTAGACCCCAATGAGTAACAATATGAGGTTTAGGCTTGGAAAAGATGTGCTTTTTAGGAGGCTTAGCAACTAGGCTAGATGTGCTTTTTAGGAGGCTTAGCAACTAGGCTAGATGGTACAAGTTTGTATGCATCTTTGGGTAGCCAAATTGATAATTCCTTCTTGCCTAGCCTTCTTTGAGCAGTGACTAGAATAGTTGGAATATGCCAGCCATGGCCCTCACTTGAGGACTCATCGATTATCCACATCATTTGTGTTGGAGCTTCAAGAGCAGATTTTGAAAGTGGGTTGTGTAAGGTAGAACTACCACCCTTTTGACATGATAAAACTCGTGGAGCAGCAGATCCCAAGATGCAATTAGAGTCAATTTGCAATTTATATTGTCTATTCTTCCAATCTAAAGAACAATTGGTAGCACTTAACTATGATCGACCGAGAATAGCCTCTACCACTGCCTTGGACTTACTTGCCACATAAAAGGGAACTGACATCTGGTGATCTTGAATGGATATCATAATGACTCATTTTTCCTCTATAGGGTTATCTTCACCTGAGAAGCTTCATAAGTCAATAGGAATGTGCACAAGTGTTGGTTGTCCCAAGGCTATACATGTGTCAAATGAGAGAATATTATAATCTGCACCAGAGTCAATTAAGGCAGAGACAAAGTAGGTAGTCTCATGAAGATGAAGACACACTTGAATATTGAAAGGATCGACATATTGTTCATCAGTATAGCCAACTGTAAGGCCAACATAGAAGCCTTGCGATGCTCCTTGGCTTTTGTAACTCTAGCTTTAGCCTCTTCTTGAGCCTGACGTTTAAGTAGGTCATGTGCTTCTTTCCGTGTGTGTGCAGCATGCATTTGTTGAAGCATGGCTTCAGTTAATGGTTCATTGTATTTCTTGAGACGACTTCCATTAATGAAGTTAGGCATTTGCTCACCTTCTAGTGTCTCTAAACACACTGCACCACTTGGAGTAAGCTCATTAATCACAAACGGTCTTAGGCCACGTTTCTTGAGCTTTGTCTTATGCTTCTTAAGTGTATACAAGAGCACAAGGTCTCCTTTTTTGAATCGTCCAGTTGTTATATTTCTATCATACCATGCTTTTGTCTCCTCTTCTCAGGATACATCCCCATTACCGCCAATAAGCGGGTCTCATCAAGCTTTTCCAATTCATCAATGCATTGTGAAAGCTCATGACCAGTCCAGTCCAATTGTTTAGCAACTCGTAGAGTAGGTACAAGAAATTCAATGGGAATAATTGCATCTAGCCCAAAAGTAAGCTCAAATGGGGTTGTGCCCACAGATGTTTTATAGGCTGTCCTATATGCCCAAAGAACTGAGTGTAACTTTTGCTCCCAATCAGTCCTATGTCCCTCAACAATCTTTGTGAGTGCTGTGCAGAGAATCTTGTTAGTACTCTCAGCTTGTCCATTGGTCTGGGGATGATAGGGTGCAGAACGCTTGTGAATTACCATAAATTCTTGAAGCAAAAACTCTATGACCTCATTCACAAAGTGCACACCTTGATCACTAACGATTTCAATAGGTAAGCCATAGCGTGTAAACACGTACTTATACAAGAACTTGGCTGTGGTTTTGACATCATTTTTAACTATAGCCTTTGCCTCTACCCATTTGGTCAATTAGTCGGTTGCGACTATAATATATTCGGCATGCGTGTGACGAGCTGGAGGTTTAATGGGACCGACAAAATCAATACCCCATTTTGCAAAAGCACGTGTGCTTAACATAGGCCGCAATGGCATATTGTCCTTTGTGATGGAAGGTTTGGTCCTTTGACAATCGTCACAACGTTTTACATATTCTTCGGCATCCATTTGTAAGGTTGGCCACCAAAGCCCAGACCACCTAATCAACTTAGCTGTGGTATTGTCCGAAAAGTGTCTACCCCCAACACCTGCATGTGCATGAATCAAGATTTTCAAGTAGTCAGCTTCACATACACACATGCGTAAGTTGCCATCCTTACCCTTCTTGTAGAGTTGGCCCTCTATCAGCATATAGTTTACCGCTTCAACTTCAATAGCATGCTTTCGATATTTAGGAATTTTTTGATCAGTATGACCATGCTGAAGATAGTCCACAATATACTTACTCCAACTTGGTGTAGTTGAAATTTGGAATAATGTGACATTATGAATTGGCTGTTGAATTTGACATGAAGCATTATTACGAATAAATTTTTCAGCATCCGCATGCATGGTAGGCCACCATTGCCCATCCTGAGATATACATCGCACACAAGTAGTAGCTGATGCATGGATTCCACCGATACCCGCATGTGCCCATTCCAAGATCTCCTCATATTGGTCAGGGTTAGGTATAAGCCGCAACACTCCATCATTACCCTGACGATATAATCTCCCTGAGATTAACTTGAATGGTCGCCATAGGTCCACATTAGGACCCGCTAGTTGTATCTGCCCACTTGTCAAAATTTCTAAGATGGATTCAGACCATTTAGGAGCTGTCTCTACAAGGAAAAGTGTTGAATCTAACATATCATCATCCACACCCACAGGAGCTTCGCCAAAGGTGATTCGAGACAAATGATCTGCCCTAAGATGAGTTGTTCCTTTTCGGACTGCCACTTCAAAATCAAACTCAAGAAGGATGACAAACCACCTCACAATCCTTCCAGTTGCTCAAGGCTTATTCACCAAATATAGCAATGCTTGATGGTCCACAAAAAATATGAATTTGTTTGCCAAAAGGTAATGGCGAAACTTTTTCACTGCATATATCATGGACAAACCTTCTCTTTCTGTTGTGGTATAATTCTTCTCAGCATTGTTCAACTGTCGACTAGCATATGAGATTGGGAAATCCTTATTATGTTCTCCCGATTGAGCCAAAATACATCCAATTGCAAAGTTTGAAGCATCAATATGGACATGAAAGATTTGGTTCCAATCTGGTGCCCGTAAGATGGGTGCAGTCACTAATGCTTGCTTCAACTTTTCAAAGGATTCCTCACACTCATCAGTCCAATTAAACTTTACAAGAAGAGCATATAATGGTCTGGCTAGGACAGCGTACATGTAGATAAATCGACGATAATAGCCACAATGTCCCATGAATATTTGTACCCCTTTAGGGTTGATAGACCGAGGTAATGAGACAATGACATCAATTTTATCCATATCTATTGAAATCCCATTGCGAGAAACAATATGGCCCAAAATTGTCCCTTGTCTTACCATGAATTTGCACTTGTCAGAATTCAAGCATATACGATAAACTTGACACTTTTGAAACACAAGTCTGAGGTGTTCTATATGATCATCACGCTCTTGTGAGTGAACACATAAATCATCCATGATCATCATGCTCTTGTGAGTGAAACACAAGTCTGAGGTGTTCTATATGATCATCATGCTCTTGTGAGTGAACACATAAAATCATCCATGAAGATCTCAAGAAATTGCCTAAGGTACTCCTTGAATACATGACTCATTAACCGCTGAAAGGTTGGTGGTGCATTTGTTAGACCAAATGGCATAACACGATAGGCAAAGATGCCATCTTCAGTAGCAAAGGCTATCTTGTGTTGATCCTTTGGATCAATTGACACTTGATTGTAACTGGAGAATCCATCCAAGAAACTATATGCCTTTTTCCCTGCAACTCGTTCCAAAACATGATCCGTGATTGGAAGTGGGTAATGATCACGTACAGTAGTTGCATTTACCTTCTTGAGGTTTACACATACTCGAAGTTTTTCATTTTTCTTGGGCACCACCATAATAGGGGAGACCCATTCAGTGTGTTCAATCTCATAGATAAATTTTGTCTCTAAGAGCTTGTCAATTTCTTCTTTTATCTTTCGTGCAAAATTCTCATTGTAGGTATAAGGACGTTGCTTGGAAGGCTTTGCATCCTCTCGTAATGGAATTGCATGCTGACATATGCTTGGATCAACTCCTTTGAGGTCTTTATAACTCCAAGCGAAAACATCGCGATACTCCTTTATTGTTTGAATTAATAACTTCTTCTCATCTAAGGACAAGTCTGTGGCAATCCACACACAGCGAGGCTCTTCTCTTGGCTTAGCGATATCAATTTTTTTTGCATCTTCTGGACCATCATATGAAACCCATGGCATGCTTGGCTTTTGTTGTCGCATGGGCTGTTGAAGAACAATCTTCCGATCTTGAAGAGTGTACTGTGTGAAGTTGGGGGGAACATTGAGACCCTGTTCTTGTCCACTTGAGTCATCACTCATTGAAGACCATGCAGTTTTGAGCTCTCCTTTGCAATCTTGCATCAGATTTTTTTGTTCAACCGTTATCTTTGCACTTCCGACATTCTCTTTTGAATCGGTTTTAGACTTGAGTTTTGGTTTTTGTTTCTTCATTTTTTTTTGCGATTTTTGCTAACAGTTTTTAGCTTTTCTCCTGGTTGGAATCCATCTGATCGTTTTACTTGGTCTTTGCTACTATCTTGTGCTTGGACATAGTATAGATATCCATTCTTTCCTGAGAAGTGAGGTGGTGGTCAGGAGTGTTCATTCTTAAACTCTTCCTTTTCTTTTTGTAGTCTCTCACGTCATTCCCTCTCATCTTGTTTACGGATTCTCTTATGGCTCTTATAGCATTTACGTTTAGGTCAGCTTCGAGGGATCTCTATTTGAACCTCCCTTCCTCTCAAGAGTAGGCGTGCCTTTCCTAACTCTTCCTCAGGGATTATCACATCATTATCAAAATCAAAGTCCCATCCATCTTCCTTATCAGCATCATTAGCAGATTCGAGTGTTAAATCCTCCACTGAGACTTCCTCTACATGCAGTGCTGTTGTGGATGCATCTTCATAGTACAAAACATCTAGAAGGTCACGTGGTTGTACCATTCGTATAGGAATAATGTCATATCCATCTGAGTCACAAAATTGAATTGGCATAAGTAAAGCACATGTCGATAATGTTGCAAGGACATGACTCCATTCTAGTGGATCAATTAAATGCTCAGGGAAGGGTTGTGGAATGTATGCCTCATCTGATACACTTCGATTACCCTTAAGTCTCTCATTGTTGAAATCCCTACATGAGGCTCCACACATCCACAAATCTTCTCGCCCATCTGACAATGTAACTCTTGAGCCCTCAGATGAAGCAAAATTAAACTCATCTATTGGTGACCTTGTTACATCACGATATGAGTGATTCTTTAGGTTGACCCTTGTGATGACAGAATCATGTCGGAGGTATAAATAATTGTATCCCCAATCTTGAATCATTTGAAATTGTCGCATGAATGGTCTACCCAATATCACTTCATAGTTTGGATGTTTTCCAAAATCCACTACTGCAAAGTTGTGCTCATATTCAATCCCACATGTGGTGACCAATATGTTCTCAAGCAGCCCAAGGGGATGTTCTAAGCTTCCATCGGCTAGCTGCAAGCGCATCCTGGTACTGCTAATAGCTGGTTTGTCCCACTTTTCCCAAATGGACCTTGTCACAATGCCCACTCCTGCACCACTATCAAGTATAGGATTTGAAGCTACTTTTCGCACTTCTAATGGGAGGGTAGCATTTCCCTGATTGTCCTCACAAAATTTTCCTACTTTGTTGATAGGAACTGGCATAACATGCTTTGTCTCAGGGTGTATAGTACAATGATGGTGACCCTTTTGTAGCAATACCTGCTCTGACAAACATGTGGCAATATCATTCCACAACTCAGGTCGAAGCTTTATCAAATCAAGCAAAGGTAAGGTACAAGCCACTGGTGCTGACAAAATAGCTTGCACGATACCCATATCCATCTCCTTTGTCAACCTTCTATGCATGGAGGGTATCCTTAAGGTTTGAGAATAGTTCTCATATTCCCCCAAATATGATGGTAAGGTTTTCATTGTATGCTTACTTCTAGGAGAAACAATTGTTTGAACTTCCTCCTAGATGCTTGGGCGTCTAAAGTTGTTTTCTGTGCTCCTGGATGCTTGGGCATCTAAAGTTGTTTTCTGTGCTCCTGGTAAAATCCACCTCAGAGAATGGAGGTGAAATAATAGAGGATATATTCTCATTAACTTTCTCATGAACTGCTGTCCACATCTCATTTGCCATGTCCTCGTTAGCATCAATAACTTCATCATTGCATGGGAAGGCAAGGCTAGGTGGTGGCAGAATACCTTCTTTCAATGGGGTGGCAATTGGTGCAGACTTCTCGCTATGAGATTGTGAGATGAGCTCACTTTTCATTTCCCAACTTGATGACACTTCTGGTATGGTTTCTAATGTTGGCTTAAGAGAGGTTGGGCCCCGAGGGATAGGTGGAGGTGGTTCAACAAGTATTGATTGAGCTTCCCTAATGAGTTGCTGATGTACAGCTAGATTGATCTTCTCCTCACGAGGGTTTGGGTATTCTTGAAGCTTCTTGGGTAGCTCAGATAAAGCTGCAATGCGACTTCTATGAGCATCAATGATGGCATCTAGAGTCTCGTTCACCTTATCCACAAAAATAGAACCCCCAGAACTATCCTCGGCCGTACTAGCCTCATCTTGTTTAGCACTAGGCCCAGGTTGAGGTTGATGCTCCTCATGCACTTCTTGGGATGTAAAAGCTTGATCCCTCATGTTTTGTTTAGAGACTTCTTGAGAACTAGTGGATGTACTTTTAGTTCGCTTGTTGCGGCTCTTTTTCCTCCTAGTGGTCCTTTTTCTATTGGAATGTAGGGTCTTGTCCACTAGATTTGCCTTTGCATCCCTAGTTTGAGGTGTCTCATCAGTTTGCATTTCGGCATTTTGTGTCTGTGATCCAGTCATGACTCTAAGTGGCATGACATCCTCATTCTCTGATGAAGGTGGCGATGGAACTGCCCCTACAAAGTTGAGTGAGACCTTTGGTTGAGAGGTGCCTTCCTCATGTGTTTCAGCAAACAATCCTTTGGGAAGTGTTCTACACAACACCCTAGATAATATCTTTTAATTGGTGGAAACTGTGGTACTGTTGTATTGGATCGAGCTGCTTGCCTTGAGCGATGTGGACAATCACGAGCCCAATGGGGTTCTCCGCACTCATAATAGGGGCCCATTAGTTTGGCTTCTACTTTCCTTTGCTACCATTGACCTGAGGGGCCTGGAGTCCTAGGTTGGTAGCCCACCTAGCAACATCAAAGAATTTTTTTCCCCTGGTTGAGCCTCCCCAATGCTTGGCTTGGATATGCGGGACTTTCAAAGAGATTTTCCTTGGATGAATATGATGCATATTCTTCCTCCACATAGCCTGGGTTTATTAAGTCTCTACACATATTTGAATTGTCGTAGTCAACAACCCTCACAGGAGCAGTCCCAAGAGCAGGAGGTTGAGCTCCAAGAACAGGTCGTGCTTGCTCTTGTGCCATCGGTGGCTTACGTTTAAAGTTAGTATACTGTTGATGCATTTGTGGAGCCACTCCACCCCTTTGCTGCTCATGCTCCTGTCTCATTCTTGCAATGCGAGTACATTCATGTGTGGTGTGGGTAAAGTTCCAAGCACAGGCCTGGCACCACTTCTTTGTGGGTTGGTTTGTGACTAGAGGAGAAAAGGTATTACATTCTTCGGTTTTATGGTTATCGCCACATGCTCCACAAAGATGAGGACCTGTAGGTAGTACACTCCTCATTCGCTGCTCTGCTGTTATTGTGGCTGCATGGGTGGGTGATAGGTTTGTCCCAATCTCCTTAGTACTAGGTTAGCTATCTGGTCTGGATTTACTAGCACACTAGACCCTGAACTTTGGTCATCACCCCACTGATCCCTAGGTTGCACCTCAGGGCCAGAACCATCTTGAAATTTGAAGTTATCTGTGAAATCCATAGCATCATGGCAACACTCATTGAAATTTGTATGCTTCTTTGCATAGAGATGTGTATGCAGTGTTGAATTTTTGAGTCCTTTTAAGAAGAGAGAAATTAATTAACTCTGGGTGGGCTTCTCATCTTCTGGGCAACGATTAATGTACTGCTTCATCCTATTTACACAGTCTCTAACACTCTCAGTCTCCCCTTGCTTGAAAGAGTAGATGTTTGCTACCGTGTCATGTTGAATCCCCATCAGGGAAAAAGCAGCAATGAATCTCTCTTCCAGAACTCGTAAAGAAGATTTGTCTAAAGCCTCTAGTGCCTGAAACCAAGCAAGGGCCTTTCCCTCAAGAGTGAGCCCAAATCCTTCAATTTGTGTATGCTTGTCAGTCACTTTCTCAGCTCGAACTGCTTGCCTAAATGCTGCTACATGGTCATATGGATCTCCCGACCCTTCATACTTTTTAACCAGTTTCTGAAGAGTTGATGGCCTTACTTGTCTTGAATACTCATCATAGGGCCTACGGCCTCTCACTCTCAGTGGGAATTGTTCCTCTCTTTGGTAAGATGGTCCACATGCATCCCAAATTGGTGTGGGTCCCCTATTACTTGCCTCACCAACCCCCTCCAAAGATCTTGTTACCCGATTGTCATAGCGAGAGAAACGTTGTTGTGGTGTGATCTGTGGTCGCACTTTTGGTGTAGGATAATATCTTGGTGCTAGAGTTGGGCTACTTGCAGTGGTCCACTTAGATGTTGAGGGTCCCTCTCTAATGAACTCTCGTAGGGGAGGAGCAGCGGTTTCTCCAAGAAAGGCTGTGAGCATGGCACAAGAGATAGCCAAATTTAATGGGGAGCAGTTTTACACATGGCAAACAAAAACCATGTATTTGCTCATGAGGAAAAATCTGTGGGGGCTAGTTGAAGGAAGAGATGAATGCCCAGAGGTGAGAGGGGAAAATGAGTGGAAGAGCAGGAATGAGAAATCATTAGGACTTATCGCACTCAGTTTAAATGATGAAATCATTCATCACATCATAGGGATACAATGGGCAAAAGATGCATGGGATGAACTCAATAAATTATTTGGCACTCAAGCAAAAAAATCAAAGATAAATCTGTTAATGCAATTCTACAAACTGGATATGAAGGAAAATGAACCTTTAATCACACACTTGAACAAATATAAAAGCATTAAGCAACAATTGGCAGCCATTGGCAAAAAGGTAGAAGATGGTGAGGCACTAGCAGTGCTTCTGAAGAGTGTGGACAAAGGTGAATATGAAAACATTGTAGCAACATTAAAGAATGTACCTGAATTGAAGCTGCACGAGATAGAAGGAGCTCTACTAGAGCAAGAGACCAAAGTCAAAGAGAAGAAATGGCTCGACTCAACAGCTGGAGAGGAAAAAGCATTCTTCACCCGAGGAGGATTCTCTCAAGGACAAGGACAAGGAAGAGGAAGAGGTAGAGTAGGAGGAAGGACCTTCACTTGCCACAACTGTGGACACATGGCAACAGACTGCTACAACAAACCCAGTGGAGAAGGAATGACATCGGCAAACTTCATGGAGGCTCCTAATACGGAAGTGGAGTCATATCATCTTTTGTGTGTGTGTGTGTGTGTGTGTGAGAGAGAGAGAGAGAGAGAGAGAGAGAGAGAGAGACAGAGAGAGAGAGAAACCCCACAACCCAATGTAACCTGCCCCAACAAAGTAAAACCACCTCTGAGCCACCGATGATGTAGGCCATGTGGTAGATGTATGTGTGAGCACTTTAGTCAAGGTCACAGGCACTTGTAGTAGCCTTGGACACATAGAGAGAGAGAGAGAGAGTGTCAAAGACTATGAGTTTAGGGACTTGAGGCACTGGTTTTGCAGACTACCAAGTAAGAGGGAAACGTGGTATAGGGTCCAGCTGTGCTAGGCTTATTCACTTGAGGGGAGGTGTTGAAATATATAAGTGAATAGGGTGTGTGTGGGAACAAGCCCTTGGCAAGAGGCTGTAAAAGAGAATTTGTAAATGTGAGAGAAGCTATGAAAAGGTGAGAAGTATCTACTAAGAGAGAATAAAAGGTAGCATGAGAAGATTTAGGAGGTGTGGAGTTATTCTGGGAAGAGGTGGAGAGAATCAAGCAAAAGAGGTGGAGTGAATGAAGGAGAGATCAGTGGGATTAGATGCTTGGATGTAAAAACTATAAATTGAGGCATTGGCCAAATGAGAATTTGCTGGTTTTTGATTATCCATGCCTACATTAAGCTATCACTAATCATATCTTAGTTATCGTCTAATCTCTTTTCTAATGATGTTGATTCTAGCATTTGATCCACCATAGCTCATTACATTGCTGCAAATTTAACAATACCATATGGAGATGGAGGTTGTTCAAGTTAGAGGTGTATAGATGATTGGCAGTTTGCCACTCCTGAGATTTCATGAGCAACATTTGTGGCTATGCCATTGCTGTAACCTCCTACTGGCGGTAAATGTAATTGGTCATTTGGGTGATGAGCTCGCGGGCCATGTGAAGAAGCCCTGGGCAAAGTTTGGGACTTCCCCATGTGCAACATGGGCACTTTCTGTGTATGCTTCACACTAGATCTGAAGCTGCTAGTCCTGGTCCAACGAAGAGTCTCTAGATCGTTAAAATGGGAGGAGTGAGGAAAGGATGGGTCTGCATCTGAGGGGAAATCTTTTGATCCTTTCGGGGGCGGGGTTCAAAAAGATTCTCCACGAGAAAATCCTATTTCTGTGCCTCCTCCTCAGCAGTGGCCTTTTGTTTTGCTTCTTCAACTTCTTGCTCTTCTGGGGTAGGGCCTTGGCTAGGGCTGTGGGGGATTGGGCTCTTTGCCTTTGGGTTTAGGGTGATGGCACTTTGTCGGTGATGATTGGGGTGGAGGAAGAGAAATGGGGATTGCGTCCAACCCACTAAATTGTATGACCTTGGGAAGCTCCTCCCACCTTGTAGCATGGTAGAGGAATTTTGTGAGGAGGGTTGCGGTTGCGAGCTTTCCTTGAGGGTTCAAGCAAATGGCATGCAACTCTTTGTGTAAATACTCTGCCCAATGCATAGGCATCCCTTGGCAAATTTTGGCCAATGTGGATAGGCTGTAGTGGCTAACCCTGTCAGTCCACTTGGTAGTCAATAAATATGAAAGGGCCTATGCTAGCATCGCTAGATCCTCCTGGGTGATGTTACTCCATTTGTGGTTATGCCCTTGTAAGTGCCTTTCGTCGTCAACCACACGGGGCATTGGTAAGCCTCACATATGGTTGGTCAAGTCAGAGGAGATGGATAGCTTCTCTGATGAGGTCCACGCTGAGATGAATTGTTTGTCTCGCTGCTTCCCCACATTGTCTAACACCTCTCCTGTTTGCTGGTTGGCATCATAAGTCTCTGTAAAATATAAACAATTGTAGAGGCAGGTCCCCATGGCTCCATGGTAGGTAGGCCTCTGAGCCCCAGCTACTCTAGGCGGGTTGTATGGGGCAGGATTCGCTGCAATGGCCCTGTAGCATGGCCTAGTGAAAAAGAACAATAGCTTATGCTCTACATTATGATTTTTCTTCATGAGTGAGTGGACTGTATGTCCACTGACCTGCTTCATCGGCGGTTTTCCCCCAAGTGATAACTGATCCGGTGGGCAGCCGTACTCTTCAAAGCGTCCCCCCCCTCATTGAGCACTTCTTCTTGGGGGTGGGGTGGTGGAGGACCTCTAAGGAGGATGTGTCAACCATGAATGAGGGAGGATGGTACAAATGGAAAGCTTGAGGAAACAATTGGCAAGAGTTCGAGTAGGCTGAAAGCTGAAAGTGAGGAAATGAGGGGGTGGGGCCCATGTATATAGTTTTTAAGAAGGACACGGCTATGTCAACCTGAATGGTATAGGCATGGTAACCTTAATGGTATGGGCTTCTTGTGGTAAGGCCATACCAGGTGGGTCTTCGTTTGGTGCAAGCATGGCATCTATTTGGAATGAGTGTACCAACTGGTGTGTTGAGGGTGGAACGGGCGTGGTAGATGGAGCTGATTAACGAAACGGCTGTGGCAACTCTGAAGGGGACTGGTATGGTCGTGGCACTTCATGTGGGGGTTTGTACGACCATGGTATCTGGAATGTTGAATGGTACGGCTGTGGAAAATTTGGTACGACTATGGCAACACTGAAGTTCTAAATGGTCCAACCGTTGGAAAAGGTGGAGGTGAATGGTACGGCTATGGCAATTTGTTTTTTGAGGGCACCCTGAATCAGGTTTTGCACTTGTAGAGCCTATGCTGCCAGCACCCCATTGTGGGTTTTGTACTGACTGCATGCTCGATTTGCCAAATGATGGGAGTCAGTTCCAATTAGGTGATGGTGAGGTTGGGATTTGCTTGGGGATTTTAGAGGCTCGTGTGCCAATAAGGGGGTACCTGAAGCTGGAGAGGTTGATGGTTGATTGAGAGTACTTCAAGGTAGCCTGACAATAATGGGTGGAGGAGTAGCTAATGTTGAGGGTATATCATTAGGATGGATTGTTGGCTACGGTTGGGGGGTTATAGTGTCATCACGTGAAGCTTTTTCTTCCCTTTCACCTATACAGCCTTTGTGGCGGAGGCCACTTTGGGTTTCCATTGAAGGGTGGGTGATTGCGGAGTGACAGGAGTCAGGAGTTGATGTCATGGGTGGTGATTTGGGGGATCCAAATGTGGCGATTACCCTCATAGAAATGTTGGGTCAGTAGTAGAGGTTTTGGGATCCACCTGAAGATTGTTTTTGGGCAAGGTTGAAGTTGTCATTGAAGATAGTTGTTCCTTGCAGAGCGTTTTTGCCTGCATTTGTCATGTACCCTGTGGACTTGTGGTTGTCAAATTGGTTGCCTATGAGGGGGACGGGGAGTTCGGGTGCCAACATATGAGGATGAGAGTTGGATTGTTAGGGGATCCACAAAGTAGAAGTGCCTTCATAATAGCCTTGCACGATCAGGAGCCTTTTAGGTACCCATAGTTGAGAAGGCGTGCCTTGTGTTAGTGTGGTTAGTTTTTTGTTGGGGGTCAGCAGAGCTGAGGGGGTTTTTAAGATGTGGGATTGGGCTGCTATACCGAGAGTGGGGTAGTGGGGAGGATGTGAGAGGCCGTGGGGTGTTTGCAGTGATGAGCAACCTCTTTTTGAGTGGGATAGATTTGTGGGGGTGTGAGGATGGAATGATGGTGGTGAGAGGAGGAATGACTTCATGGCATGGGAGAGTAGCAGGTACAAGTTCTTTGTCCCTGTCACATGAGGATAATAACTTGGCCGAAGGGTGGTAGGGTAGCCATCCTTGCATCCCAGTAAATGTTGCACTAGTTGTGTCCCATCCTGTCCGAGGAGTATCTCTTCGCACATTGTTCCTGCAAGCATCACATAAAACTTCCCTTCCAAGGGATTATTTCCAATGTGGAAAAAAAGTGTGACTATGCCTAAGCAGTGAATTGCTTGACATGCCACTACTATGACCGTGGCAAGAGTGTCTTTGAGTGGGGGCTCCCGGAGGGAACACCATGTTTTGTGAGACATCGAATCTACCAGAGCTAATTTTTGGGTGAAGCTCGTCAGGGGGTGGTCATTCCTAATCACAACCAAGCAAGATTTACCTCCAAGTCTTCTTCATCGAGGTCAACCACTTGGGCCATGTTGACCATGATATTTTTCTACCTCGTGAAGAGCTTCGCTTGTCTTGCTTTAGCCTCTTGTTGGGCGGTTGCTTCATTTCTTCATGGTCCTTTTTTCTTTATTTTTTTCAAATGGATCTTAGGGTAGTTTTGGTTAGTGGGCCATATTAGCATTTTAACTTGCTACCCATTGAAATATCTCCCCATTTGGACACCGTCGAGTGTCTCTATGTACACAACGCCTTGTGGGGTTATCTCACTGACTAGTAAGGGTCCTAAGTCTCAGATGAGTTTGAGTTTCTTTTTGTGTGTTTTTGTGCTGAGTAGGAGGATCATGTCACTCTCGTTCATTTGCTTGTCTTTTATCTAGTTGTTTTGCGAACCATTATTTACACCTGAATCTCGACAATCATGTCACTCTCGTTCATTTGCTTGTCTTTTATCTAGTTGTTTTGTGAACCATTATTTACACCTTAGCTTCTCGACAATCATGCTATATACTGCTAGGAGGTGTGTCTCATCAAGATTTTCAAGCTCGAAAAGGAAATAGCCTAAGACATTCCCTGTGTGCTGTACAATAATGCGTAAGCTGGGGACCAAGAACTCTATTGGCATATAACCGCTTCAGTACCATAGGTCAAACTGAAGGGTGTAAGCTACCTTGTAGGAAGTTATATCGGCCCAGAGTGCTACCGCCAACAACTTTTGTTTGGAATCGTTGCGGCTAGTGTGACGTGAAAAATTGATATCTTTCATTGTCAATTTTGTGCATATTTTGATGGTTTCGCAATGGTAATAAGGTGGAAGCTTGTCCAAGAAGATTGCGGCGCCCACAATGGAATAACGGCGTGGTGATGCGGCGGCTTGGCGGCTACCCCGATAACCACATTCTATCTTCAAATATAATGGTTGTACTTGATTTAGGGTGCACACATTGTAAATGCCACAAGTATGCTTGATAAATACTTTGGTATGGTAGATAGGCTAGTGATGTGGAAAATAAAAGTGGGCCTTCATGCTCACATGGATTTTAATTGTATTATTAATATGGTATTCACCATAAGGCAACAAGTTGGGGGGTGTGGAAGGCATGTGGAGGAGTGTGTGTAGGTGCATAATTGGGAAAGATTCTTCTAGAATGCCTACATGGAAGAGGAGAATTCCGCCATGTGTAAGTGGGATCTCCACCTACATGCCACATAGGCTTGGCTATTATCTCATCACACTCTCAAAGTCAAAAAGTCTTCAATTTAATAATCAATAGAAGACTTAGCCTAAGAGGACAATTGATGGTGACATCTACCCTTATGTCACTGAAGGGTTGAAGTTTTTTATGTTGTAATTTGTAACAATGGAAGAGAGGGTGATTCTCCACCTATAAAAGGAGCCCTCCTCTCCCTTTCAAATCAAGGAATGAGCCTCCTCAATTGAGCATTTTGTGTCATTGCCATTCTCTTATCTTTCAAACCCTTATTCAAACACTCTCTTTACATGTGAATGTCTCATTTAGCATTAGCTCCTCATGCTTAACCCAATTTTGGACCTCTTTGATGATTCATGGTAAGGGGGATAAGGAGTTATTATCTTGGCGGGTCTGTGACTTCTCAAGGTAGCCCTTGCCTTATTGCCGCCCTCCTTTGGAGGTACCAATGGTTTTAGCGGTAATGAGCATGTGGAAAGACTTTGGGGACCATAGGTAAATCTTCACGATTTTCCGCTGAGCAATGTTAACCCTTACCCTCTAGCTTGAATCATGAAGGAGATGAGAGGCAAGAGGCTATGTGAAAATTGAGGTTTCATGCAAAGAGAGAGAAGTGCAGTTTTTGTGGTCCAATACCCAAATTTCAATCGGTAATTACTCATCACTCGGGTATTGTTTTCTAAAATTGATCATATGGCTAGGAAGCTCTTTCTATGCTCTTTCCACTCATGTAACTAATTTCTTAATCCCTTACTTCATTGATGATTAGAATTTCTCCCAAAGTTGCTAATTTTTAGGCGAATTTTGGCAGTTTTATAGTCTTGTAGTAAAATGCTCATAACTTTTCGCTCGGTTGTCCGTTTTTGAAAGTTTTTATATGGGCGCGAAGCTCTCTTCAAGCTCTACACACCTATCTAATCATCTCTTGCACAACCTATATGGATTTAAAACTGTAATTCTCTGTGTATCTCTGTTTTTATAGAATTTTGGCAGTTTTATAGTCTTGCAGTAAAATGCTCATAACTTTTCGCTCGGTTGCCCGTTTTTGAAAGTTTTTATATAGACGCGAAGCTCTCTTCAAGCTCTACGCATCTATATAATCCTCTCTTGCATAGCCTTTATGGATTTAAAACTGCAATTCTCTGTGTATCTCTGTTTTTATAGCTTTTTGGCCATTCTTTCGTCTTAATCATGATTAATTCCTCCTAATCTCTTATCAAAAGGCAAACCCCATGTGTCTTATCCTCTTGTAAGTGATTGCCATATTCATTTTCTTTAATATGTTCCGTCCAAATCGCCCAATTCGAACGGATGAACCTTACCAATATTCCCCGTATGTTTCCGTTCACATAATCCTGAGTCGGAAGATTTTCTTCCAACAAAGAATCGCCCTTTTGTTTGGAGCTGCAAGACTGGCAGAAATTCTTGCTTCTCCGGAGCCTTTCATCTTTCCTTCCATGAATTATGATCTCACCTTTGATGTGTATATCTTTATCCTAATCTAGGGAGAGAAAGGGAGGTGAGGAGGCTGTGAGGTTTCATACAAGTGTGTTTTGATTCTGAGAAGTGACCGAAGTCCAAACCCCAACTTCGTGTCACATCTTTTGGTGGAGACGGCGGGCAGGTTTTACTTAGAATTATTCTATTTTAACCTCAAGGTCCTGCATGATTAAAGGAAAGTTGTTTTGAAACAAGTAAATTTTCCTTGTCACTACTCATCTTTTGGTGCAAGATGTTCAACATTCCGGTGTTCCGTGGATCGGAAGGAGAAGACCCGGGGAGTTATCTCCGAGAGTTTAACCGAGCATGCCGCTTGACGGGTTGGTCTATGAAGGAGAGGGCAGAAATACTTCCAGATTTCTTGGAGGGTATGGCCTTAACTTGGCATGAGGCTTTGCCAGAGGAGTCCAAGAATGATTGGGAAAGGTTGACCAAAGCAATGAAGGAGAGATTTGGGACAGTGGAGTCGCCAAATGCTTTACTATTGCAATTGGATCAAATTTTCCAAAAGGATGGAGAGTCAGTTTCTGCCTTTTCAGTGAGGTATGAAGCCTTATTTATCAAATATCAACAAGCTGCTTTACATGTTGTTGCTTCTTCTTCTTCTTCACCTTCTATGGAAGATTCAAAGAGTTCTTTAGCAATGGAGCACCTTAAGATGAGCAAGTTTATTAGGGCTTTGGATCCCCGCTTGCATGGAAAAGTTCTTAGCAAAGATCCCACTAGTTTTAAAGAGGCCCTTCGTATTGCTTTGAAGAAGGAGGCCACTCTTCATATTGAGTCCACATTCCAATCTTCTCCAAGTGTGCCAACCCCACCACGAGTAGAGATAGCCTCAACATCTCAGGTACAAGCTCCATCCTTGGATCATAACATTGCACAACTTATGGCAGAATTTGCTGATTTGAAGTTACACTTAGTCAATGCAAGGCCACCTAGGGTTCCAAGAGCTGAGGATAAACCTAGGGATAGAAGTAGTGTCACATGCTATGAATGTCAAGAGAAGGGGCACTATCGTACTGAGTGTCCAAAATTGAGGAAAAGTGAGGATAAAAGTTTAGCACTTTTAGAGGAAACATGCTCAGAAGAAGAAGAGGAAACATTGATGCCATTAATGGCAAAAAGAGGTCGTAAAACTAGGAGTCAAGAAGAAGAAGAAGAAGATAAATCTGAAGAAGAGGAGAAAAATAAGAAGAAGAAGAAGTCATCTAGGAGAAAAATTGGACAATCTGACTTTCCTCTTGGACAAGGATCTCTTAGTTATGACCTCTTGACAGATCTTAGGGAGAAAACGGCACAAATCACCTTTGGGCAGCTTTTGGCACTCTCTCCAAAGCTCAGAAAGGAATGGGGTAAGCTAGCTAGCACAAGGGAATCTAAGAAAAAGAAGAAGAGGGATAATGGGACTCCTATGGTTCAAAAGGTGGATATTGATGTAGGAGATGATGTGCCTGTGATTGATGTCATCATTGAAGGGCAGACAATTTCTAATGCATACATTGATGGAGGTGCATCAATCAATGTCATGAGTGAAAAAACAATGAAAGATGCTGATTTAAAGTTGTCTTCTACCAACTCTCCCTATCGCATCAAACTTGCTGATAATACTAGGGTGAAAACCTTAGGAATTGTCAGGAATTTGGGAGTGGATGTATGTGGTATTTCTGTGCCTACAACTTTTCAGGTCATTCCTACAAAGCCTGATGCTAGGGCTTACCCATTGATATTGGGTAGGCCATGGCTTCGCCAAGTGAAGGCAATTCAAAAGTGGGAGACAGGTGATCTTATTCTACAAGGTGAGAATAAGAAGGTCCACTACAACATCAAGAGTCGTCGCAAGAAAGTGGTAAGAGGTGAACCTTCAACTTCCGAAAGTTCAGAGTCAGAGTCATCCGATGAAGAAGAGACAAGTGGTAGCTCCGAGGATTCCATCTCAGAAGGAGAGGTGGAGGGAGTTGCATTTGGTCTTTCCCTAGGAAGGGATCGAGGGGATGCTGAAGACAATGGAGCCTTGGAAGGGGAAGCTTCTTCAACCATGTGCAAGAAAGGAGATGTGGACCTCACTAGTCTTCACCAACAAAATGAACTTCTTCTTGATGAGTCCATAGCAGGTACTGAAAGGGAGGATTACTTAAAAATGTTAGATGGATTTCCTAACCTTTTTGCAAACAGCTACTCACAAGTACGCCAAGTTACCCTAGTAGAGCACAAGATTGATCTCAAGCCCCAAAGTAAGCTAGTGGTGCAGCGGCTAAGGCGTTTGGGAGTAGTGCAAGCAGAGGTGCTTAAAAAGGAGGTAACAAATTTGCTTGAAGCTGGATTTATTTTTCCAGTAGAGAATTCAGAATGGATTTCCCCAGTTGTAGTCACTCCCAAAAAGGGTGGAAAATGGCGTGTGTGTGTGGACTTTCGCCCTCTGAATGCATGCACAAAGAGGGATTATTACCCTCTACCCTTTCAGGATGAGATTTTGGATCAAGTTGCAGGTCATGAGTTGTATTCAGTGTGTGATGGATACTCTGGATACTTTCAAATCCGAATTTGTGAAGAAGATCAAAGGAAAACCTCATTTATCACCCCTTGGGGAGTGTACGCCTATAGGCTGATGCCATTTGGCTTGACCAATGCATCAGCAACTTTTCAACGCTTCATGAGTCAGGTATTTGCACCTTACTTGGGGAAGTTTATAAGGGTCTTTCTGGATGATTTTTGCATTTACTCAAGCCGCATGGATCACTTGGAAAAGTTGAGGTTGGCCTTGCAAAGTATTGATGATGCAAAAGGGTGTCTTAATCCTGGAAAATGCCGCTTGGCACGAAGGAAGGTGGTTCTCTTGGGACATGTTATCTCAAAAGAAGGCATAGAGATGGATCCTGAGAAGGTGCAGGCAATTGTGGCCCTCCCACCGCCTACCAATGTGAGGGAGGTAAGGAGAATTTTGGGTAAAACAAAGTATTACCAACGCTTTGTTGACATGTTCTCTCAAAAGATGTATCCTATAAATCTGTTAACAAAGAAGAATGTTTCTTTCCAATGGGGGCCCGATCAAATTCAATCTTTTTGTTTGCTCAAGGAATGCATGAGTCAAAGTCCAATTGTTCAGCCTCCTAGGTGGGGGGAGGACTTTTATGTGAACCCAAGTGTCTCATCACATTCAGTGGGTGCTATACTCTTGCAAAAGGGAGAGCAAGGGCGTATGCAACCAGTGTATTATGCAAGCCGACAACTCACTGATGCCGAGGAAAGGTATGGTGAAATGGAGAAAGGTGGTTTGTCTCTTGTTTTTGCAGTAAAGAAGTTCAGGTCATACTTGTTACCTCGCCCTTTTTTCTTCCTCACATCTCAACCTTATTTACAATTCTTGGTCCGCAAGCCCAATCCTGCAGGAGGGAAGTTTGCAAAGTGGATTTGTGAGCTTCAAGAATTCTCTTTCACTTTTATTACAGAAAACACTACTAGGGCCTCTCTTGCAGATTTGCTTACCAGGAAGGAAGAGGAAGAAGGAACAGGTGCAAAGGAAGAAGTATATGAAGATTTGGAAACGCCACCAACTGCTTTCACTCTGCATTTTGATGGAGCCTTTAGCCCTTCCAGGCAATGTGGGGCTGGGGGGATAGTTTTATTCGATCCAGAAGGAAAAGAGGTATGGGCCAAGGGTAGGGAATTTCCAAACACTATATCAAATAATGTGGCTGAGTATAATGCATTAATTTGGGGATTAGAAGATTGCATAAAAGATGGAATTGAAGAGGTAGAGGTTAAAGGGGATTCACAATTGGTCATCCGACAAATGAAAGGAGAGTATAAGGCAAGGAGTCCTAATCTCCAAGAATTGTATAAAAGGGCAATGGAGTTGAAGGAAGCTTTTGGGTTTTGTAAATTTGTGCATGTGAATAGGAAGGATAATCAAAAGGCTGATGAATGGGCTACTAAAACCTTGGCTTCTTTCAAAGAAGCTACTCTTGCATTAATGGATACAGGTTGGCCTGAGCTCCAAGACGTTCAACACTATTTAGATACAGGATACTTCCCTCCTGGATTGAATCCTCAACAAAAACAAAGGCTTACCAGGAAAGCTCATCCTTACACCATTCTAGGGGATGTTCTTTACAAGCAAGGTAAGGATAAGATTCTTAGGAGGGTAGTGAGCCTAGAGGAGTCTAAAAGGATTATGGAATTATGTCATGAATGTTCAGGTCACTTTGCCTCAGCCAGCACAACTCGGAGGATCCTTAACACAGGGTATTATTGGCCTCGACTCAGCAAAGATGTCCATGAGTGGTGTAGAAGCTGTGAAGTATGCCAAGCATATGGGCACAAGCAATTGGTTCCCGGACCCTTAAACCCTATCCCAGCATATGGTCCATTTGAAAGGTGGGGATTAGATTTTGTGGGCCCACTTCCTCGTTCCTCACATGGGAAGTATTACATATTGGTGGCTACAGATTATGCAACAAGGTGGGCAGAAGCAAAGGCAATGGTCAATAATAAAGCAGTGGCTGTGGCATCTTTTCTCAGGGAATACATATGTGCCCGATTTGGGTGTCCATTAGAAATCCTTACGGATGGGGGGAGGTCTTTCAGGAATGACTTGATTGAAGCTTTGGTGCAGAAATTAAAGATAAAGCATGCTATGTCAACTCCCTATTATCCCCAATGTAATGGTTTAGTAGAAAAAACTAATGGACTGCTTTGTGGATCTTTGTCTAAGCTAGTGGATACTATGAAGAGAAAGTGGGATGTGCATTTGCCAGAGGTCCTATGGGCCTATAGAACAACTCACAAACTCTCTCTTGGTTTCACACCTTTTCAGTTAGTTTATGGAGTGGAGGCTATTTTGCCAATAGAATTGGAAATCACAAGCCTTCGCACATCTTTTGCACGCTTGAATAATGAAGAAGAAACACATGCCCAACGCCTAGCACAACTGGAGATCTTGGATGAGAGGCGACTTCAGGCACTTCAAAATTTGGAGGCTGCACAACAACGGCGCAAGGCAAGGCATGACACTCTCACGAAGAAGAAGAAGAAGCCAGAACTCAAGCAAGGAAGCTTAGTCATGAGGTATGATGGCCGTGTGGAGAAACGGCTAGATAAGAAGCTTCTTCGACGATGGGAAGGCCCCTTCAGGATAAAGCAAAAGTTCAAAAATAACACCTATCTTCTAGAGGATGCAAGTGGCCAGGAGGTTCCCGGACGTGCCAATGAGTACCGGCTAAAGATATTCTACCCTCGAGCACCATGGCCAGCAGAACCCCCAGACAAGCATGGAGGATCTGCTTGGGGGGGAAAGATGTGACGTGAAAAATTGATATCTTTCATTGTCAATTTTGTGCATATTTTGATGGTTTCGCAATGGTAATAAGGTGGAAGCTTGTCCAAGAAGATTGCGGCGCCCACAATGGAATAACGGCGTGGTGATGCGGCGGCTTGGCGGCTACCCCGATAACCACATTCTATCTTCAAATATAATGGTTGTACTTGATTTAGGGTGCACACATTGTAAATGCCACAAGTATGCTTGATAAATACTTTGGTATAGTAGATAGGCTAGTGATGTGGAAAATAAAAGTGGGCCTTCATGCTCACATGGATTTTAATTGTATTATTAATATGGTATTCACCATAAGGCAACAAGTTGGGGAGTGTGGAAGGCATGTGGAGGAGTGTGTGTAGGTGCATAATTGGGAAAGATTCTTCTAGAATGCCTACATGGAAGAGGAGAATTCCGCCATGTGTAAGTGGGATCTCCACCTACATGCCACATAGGCTTGGCTATTATCTCATCACACTCTCAAAGTCAAAAAGTCTTCAATTTAATAATCAATAGAAGACTTAGCCTAAGAGGACAATTGATGGTGACATCTACCCTTATGTCACTGAAGGGTTGAAGTTTTTTATGTTGTAATTTGTAACAATGGAAGAGAGGGTGATTCTCCACCTATAAAAGGAGCCCTCCTCTCCCTTTCAAATCAAGGAATGAGCCTCCTCAATTGAGCATTTTGTGTCATTGCCATTCTCTTATCTTTCAAACCCTTATTCAAACACTCTCTTTACATGTGAATGTCTCATTTAGCATTAGCTCCTCATGCTTAACCCAATTTTGGACCTCTTTGATGATTCATGGTAAGGGGGATAAGGAGTTATTATCTTGGCGGGCCTGTGACTTCTCAAGGTAGCCCTTGCCTTATTGCCGCCCTCCTTTGGAGGTACCAATGGTTTTAGCGGTAATGAGCATGTGGAAAGACTTTGGGGACCATAGGTAAATCTTCACGATTGTCCGCTGAGCAATGTTAACCCTTACCCTCTAGCTTGAATCATGAAGGAGATGAGAGGCAAGAGGCTATGTGAAAATTGAGGTTTCATGCAAAGAGAGAGAAGTGCAGTTTTTGTGGTCCAATACCCAAATTTCAATCGGTAATTACTCATCACTCGGGTATTGTTTTCTAAAATTGATCATATGGCTAGGAAGCTCTTTCTATACTCTTTCCACTCATGTAACTAATTTCTTAATCCCTTACTTCATTGATGATTAGAATTTCTCCCAAAGTTGCTAATTTTTAGGCGAATTTTGGCAGTTTTATAGTCTTGTAGTAAAATGCTCATAACTTTTCGCTCGGTTGTCCGTTTTTGAAAGTTTTTATATGGGCGCGAAGCTCTCTTCAAGCTCTACGCACCTATCTAATCATCTCTTGCACAACCTATATGGATTTAAAACTGCAATTCTCTGTGTATCTCTGTTTTTATAGAATTTTGGCAATTTTATAGTCTTGCAGTAAAATGCTCATAACTTTTCGCTCGGTTGCCCGTTTTTGAAAGTTTTTATATAGGCGCGAAGCTCTCTTCAAGCTCTACGCATCTATATAATCTTCTCTTGCACAGCCTTTATGGATTTAAAACTGTAATTCTCTGTGTATCTCTGTTTTTATAGCTTTTTGGCCATTCTTTCGTCTTAATCATGATTAATTCCTCCTAATCTCTTATCAAAAGGCAAACCCCATGTGTCTTATCCTCTTGTAAGTGATTGCCATATTCATTTTCTTTAATATGTTCCGTCCAAATCGCCCAATTCGAACGGATGAACCTTACCAATATTCCCCGTATGTTTCCGTTCACATAATCCTGAGTCGGAAGATTTTCTTCCAACAAAGAATCGCCCTTTTGTTTGGAGCTGCAAGACTGGCAGAAATTCTTGCTTCTCCGGAGCCTTTCATCTTTCCTTCCATGAATTATGATCTCACCTTTGATGTGTATATCTTTATCCTAATCTAGGGAGAGAAAGGGAGGTGAGGAGGCTGTGAGGTTTCATACAAGTGTGTTTTGATTCTGAGAAGTGACCGAAGTCCAAACCCCAACTTCGTGTCACACTAGCCTCATCAGTTTTGGTGAGAATGGCACACAAAACCTTGTTAGTGCTTTCAACTTGACCATTAGCTTGTGGGTAATATGGGGAGGGCTTTCTATGAGTGACAAGGAATTCTTGTAAGAGGAATTGGATTACCTCATTGATGAAACACATCCATTATTTCTCACAAGCTCTAGGGGAAAACTGAAGCGTGTGATGAGACTAACTCATATAGGAATTTTGCAGTCGATCACACATCAGCTTTATGAGAGTGCAATAGTCTGTGGCAACGATTATATATCAAGCTTGAGTGTATTTGGCTGCATGACTAATGGTCCCAAATGAAATCAATGCCCCACTTTTCAAATGGTTGCAAGGGCACAAGGTTTAGGGGCATCCTGTCCTTAAAAGTGGCTGCCACACATTGGTATTCATCGCATCGCTTTGATGTATTCTGATGCATCAACCATTAAGGTGGGCTACCATAACCCAGATGTGAGGACTTTGCATGCAATGATATGTGTTGCAAAGAGCCCCACGGTACAAGTAGAGTGAGATTGTTTTAGAAGGAAGACATATTCGTCTTCATGGACACAGTGTCTACTGGTAGAGTTGGCCTGCAATAAGTTTGTAGGGGGCTACTTGTTTAGTTAGGCGTCAGGCACATTCCTTATTTATTAGGAGGGGTCCACTGGTAAGCCATTAGCTAGAAAGTGTGCTACCTCCTCACCCCATTGGTGATTCTTCCTATTGTATAGGGCTTGTTTACCACGTATAGAAGAGCTTGATGGTCTACGAAGAAGATAAATTTGGTCGCTCTAGAAGATAATGGCAAAACTTTTTCATGATGGTGTAGAGCATGGCCAACCCTTCTCTTTCAGTTGTGGTATAATTTCTCTCGGCCTCATTTAGTTCACAGCTAGCAAAGCTGATGGAAAAATCCATCTTGTGTTCACTAGGTTGGGCCAGCACACATCCCCAAAAAGCAAAGGTGGAAGCGTCGATGTGGACATGAAAGATAATGTCCTAGTTGGGGGACTTGAGAAGAATAGGAGCACTAGTAGCTAGGGATATCTTGAGAGTCGTATAAGCATGTTGGCAATCCTCCGTCCACTTAAAAAGGATCAAGAGTTCGTAAAGAGGTCGTGCTATATCAACATACATAAAAATGAATCACCCCTCGATAGTAGCTAGCATGTCCCATGAAATGCTGGACTCCTTTAAAATTGGTGGGTGGGGGAAGTTCAAGGATGACCCGCACTTTGTTATCGTTCATGGAGATTCCTTGTCGAGAGATAATGTGTCCCAGGATGACTCCATGCCTAACCCAAAACAAGCATTTTAGTGGGTTTAATGAAATGTGATATAGCCTGCATCTTTCTAACACCTTATGTAAACAATCAAGTTGTGCCTTCCATGAGGAGTTGACACAAAGGTCATGTACCTTCCATGTGTGTAGGTTGATCTTCACTGTCTAATCTTTCCTTCGAATATAGATATGGTTGGTATCCCAGTCATGAATTATTTTGGTTTCTCTCATGAAAGGTCGCCCAAGGATGCAGTTGTATTGAAACTGGTTGTTGACACCCAAAGTTCATCACCACAAAGGTGTGGGGGAAGGTAGTTCCAAGGATCTTTATTTTCAAATCCTTCAATAGACCAATGGATCTGGCTATGGCTCCGTCAGTGAGTTTGACTAGTAATATTGTGTCATCCACCATGGCGGGTGCTCACCATTGTTTCCTACATTGTTTAGTAACAATGCTCACTCTTGCTTCCCCATCTCCAGGATTGCTATAACCTGGAGATCGTCGATGTTTATCAGCAATGCTACATTTGAGTTCATTTCCTTCAAAACATTGTCTGAGCTTATTTACTCAAACTATGGGGATGCTAGTGATCTTGTGGGGTTCAATAAGCTTGTCTTCCTCTGACTCATTAGAGCTGTTCTGCTCTTTGGATTCTTGCTTGCCTATCCCGAGGCATCCCTCCATCCAATCTTTCAGATCTTTCCATAAGCTTGGGCTACCTTGAAGCAAGGTGCTAATGGGAATTTGGATCTGAGAAGAGAGACCATCAATGTCTCTAGGAGGAGAGGATGTTTTGTGAGGAAGGTCGCCTTGGATTAACCTTAAGCTCTTATGTGTATACGATATTTGCATGGAGATTTCTATGGCCATTATTTTAAGATGGTCATCCCCAAGGTTTTTGAGATATTCGACTACCCGATTTCCGTGGTGGGGGTTAGTTGTTGCAGTAGTGGGTGCTATTGCTTATCTTGGCCTATATGGGAGTGATGAGTCTGGGAGCTCTCAGTATATACTTGAGCTTCTTGAGTGGGTCGCATGTTGGAGACCAAAGGTCATGGATCAAGGTAAGCAGTAGGAGGCTCATCTTCTATTTGAGCTTTGCAGTCCCTGACCAATTCTTAGGTTATTAGGAGTCTTTCCATATCCTCTATGGGGTTAGGGTATTCCGCAAAGCTTTTTAGAGAACTGGTTAGCATCACCAGTTCCATGGCTTGGGTGGCTAAGCGTAGTAGATCTTCCTCGTCTAATGAAGAGATTGATGCATGTTTAGTCATGCCATCTTCCAAATCATTCTTGATAACTACCCGGCTATCTCCTTTGCCGATTTTTGTGGCTTTCTTTCTTGAGCATTTAGTTGCTTGTGTTTGTTTACGAGCATTCTTTGAGGATAAAACCTTTTCTTGTCCCTGATCTCATGATGTTAATGCCTCTGCTGGTAGCATGAGTAGTGGCCCTCTTTCTGTTTTGCAATTTGGTTAACGATGTTGAGAGGGACCGTGTGGATGAAGTTGTCTCTTACACACTCAGTAGGTTAATGCTGGTGCTAGGATTAACTTCACGAGCCTTCCCTGTTTTGTTACAAGTCTTAGCAGACAATCCTTATACATATGGTCTATCCCACACACAACGCATAAAGGGGTTAACATGAAAGTGCCTATATAGGTACTTACCATTGCTTTCTTAATTGGACACCCAACCACTCGGTGAGGTCCTGCACAATGATATCATTGCATGGGTGGTCATTTCACTATTGTATTCATGTCTCAGAGCCCCATGGCATTGGGGGTGGGGATGCTAAGTACAGTGGGTACATTTGGTCACCCTCCATCACGTAGTGGCTTAGAATTTGGGAGGGTGGATTGGTTGGCTCTAGAGGCTCATAGGTAGGACCTTCAAGAATTTCGCCCTCGTCCCCCTCTTCAAAGATTTCTATTAGGGTTAGCTGGTGACGAACATGTGTCACTTGTGGCAATGGGGGTTGATGTGGGAGAACTAGGGGTGTGAAGGGCATTCCAAGTACCCTAAGATCTCCCCTTTTGGCCACTTCTTGGCTTGGTTGAGGTACGTTGTGAAGAGAAGGTGTTGGCAAAGCCAACAATTGCCTTGGGTTTGTAGGCAGGGCTTGCGGTAGAGCGCGGGCTTGAGCATCCCTTTGCTGATAGTCGTTCGCGACTTTGTGATTGCCACATCTAGAAATATGTGCAATAGAGGGTGGGACGGGTTCACAAATGTGAAAACTTCATGCTGGTATGGTTAGCGCGATAGATCGGGCACCATACTAGCTCCCTCTTTGGATAGAGATGGGGTTGGCCAACCTGGTCGGTTATCCAATGTTGGGTCATTTGCTACATTAATGTAGCAAACCCCTTGTGAACTTGTTGTCCAGAAGTGGACTCCTTGCTCTTTTCTTAAGATTTAGTGCTGGTGGCCTTGAATGAGGCTTCTGATATATCCTCATGGAGTTCTTGGGAACGTGTTTCCTTGAAGTTGTCCTCAAAGCCCATAGCACTTCTATAGCATTGCTTGAAGGAGGCATGTGCCAAGGCATACAAGGAATTGTGTAGGGTATGTCATCCAAACCTTTCAAAAATCTCCCTATCAACCTTTCATCAGAGAACTTGTCTCTGGCGCTATAGAGTAGGAGTGGAGATATCTGACTGTGTTGATATAATTCTCAGATTATTTCACCATCCTTTTGTCTAACGTTGTGCAGCTCCTCAATAGGACTCCACCTAGTCCCTTGATGAGAATATCCTACCTTGAAGGCCTCTTTAAAGGCTTCGAAGGTGGCCTTGTCCTTAGTTTTTCAAGGACCTAAACCATTTGGCCACCTTTACCATCTTGGATGAGGCTAAAGGCACTCACCTTAACTTGATCTTCCACATGGCCAAAGGCTTCATAGATTTGCTTGAACATCTCTACCATTTGGCCATCTTTACCATCTTGGGTGAGGCTAAAGGCACTCACCTTAACTTGATCTTCCACATGGCCAAAGTCTTTATAGATTTGGTTGAACATCACTAAGTGTGGGATGGGGTCCTTAGTCCCATCGAATTAAGTGATTAACTTTGAGATGTTTGCGGGTCTGTTCCAGTCTAATCTGGGTCCTGGTGCTAGTTGAGAGCCGAGGCTAGGGGCGTGATGCTCGCAGCCACCCCCTCCCTATTTCCATGGTTGATCTTAACATTTCTAGTGTTAGCCCTGCAATGGCTAGAGTGGGTGCTGGTTGGGGAATGACTGGTGGAGGAGTGGGGCCAGGCTAGTAATAGACCATTGGAGGCCCTTGTCTCATCGATGGGTTGGGTTGTGCCCCGTGTGGCCCCATGTGGTATCTAGGGTATGCTCCTTATGGTGTGGGTGCTATTGATATACAGGTGGACTGGGCTGATGTGAAGGGGCTGGGTAGGCACTTTCTCTCTAGTATGATGTTTCTAGCCCTTAGGAAGATGCATCTGGCCCTGGTTTTACTATGGGTCTTTGGGTGCTAAATGAATCGACCACACCTGAGATAGGCATGGCTCACCAGATTGGTGGGTGAATTTGGGTCTCATGGCTCTCACTTTGCCCATTTTTTGCTCTAGGATCTAGAGACGTTGTGAGCTCTCTTGTTGGTGTTCCATACCTCTTGCTCTGGGTCGTGGCTCTTCAAACTGTGTGTTTTCCAAAATAAAGTTGTGAAGCCTCGAAGAAAGGCTTCTCTATAAATGTGTGGGAGAGGTAGGGTCTTGCTCCTGGATTGGTGGTCTATCCATACACTGAGCTTTAGCTTCTCTTGTTTTGAAGTCAAGAGTTTCTAGTCTTGTGTGGGATGGTCTTTGCTCTCACTGGTGCTATCAACAACAAAGACGAGCATCGTTTGGCTCCAAGTGGTATTGAATGATGGGGCTGACCTTATGATGAGCGAGGGAGCATCGGGAGAGTTTATGTCATCAAACAGAGGGTTGTTTCGCACAAATTTACCCAAACGTAGGTGCATGAATGTGAGGAACTACTGTGCATAACCTATATTTTTTAAATTTATATATATATATTTTTTGGGAAATAGTATGGCTGTACGCTTTGAAGGGAACAGACGTACGCTTTTGAAGGGAACGAGCATACGCTTCTCAAGAAGAAGATGGCACGGGCATATGCTTTCGAAAAGACACATGCATGGCTTTAGAATGTTACAAGCATGCGCTTTTGGATGGAGAAGTTACGAGTGTGGTAAGTAGATGGTACGGGTGTGGCACAAATGGCACGGACATACGCTTGTTGGAGTCGGGGCAAAAGAGAATGACAGAGGCGACGCAAAACTGACACGTGCATGGAAGTTGAAGGGAATACATTGGAATGGGTGTACTCTTTGGGAAGGAACAACCGTGGCACAAATGGAAAGGCCATGGCACTATCAGTTTTCAAAGAATTTAATGTTGTCTACAAGTTTGACTACCACCTATAATATTCTCTGATAGAGCAGCTATATCCCTTGGTTAAATGCAATTTATGCCTAATTAATGTAAATATTCTCTTTTTAATGCTAATTACCAAATTAATGGTGGTTAAAAATTTTGCAAGATTTTCCCAAGAGAAATGGTACAGGCATGGCACATTTGCCACCCACGGCCGCAACTCGTGAATGAGCATCCAGAATGGGATTTTTTCCTTATTTCCTCCTCTGATTTTTGCAAATTCAGGTATCTTCCCAATGCTATTTTTGTTTTGATAGGGACCTAGAGCTAGTCTCTAGGTACCTTATTGATGCCTAGAATGTGTAAAGAAGCCTAACAAATTAAGATTAATTTGATAATTAAGCTATGATGCAAGCTTAATGAAAGATGAACAAAAATTGTATGAATGTCGAGGGAAAAGATACTTACTTGTGTCTCCTACACTTGGGTGAAGACCTCAATGCTCCAATGCTCCGGTTGATCTCCAGAGCTCTATTCAACAATATCAAAGAATAAACAAATTCAAACACAAGAAAAAAACCGGTGGATTTACACTCCAACCAGGCCAAATGAGGACTCTAGCAAATGAAATAAGTGGAGGATCCTAAGCTAAGGGCTATCTATGGCAGTGGCACCAAAGATGTTAATCCTAACATACAACCTTGCACATAAGAGAGGGAAAGAAGAAGAGAAACAACCATGCAAGAGTCGAGTTGGAGATGTGAACTTAGCCAGCCCTAATGAGGGTAAGCTCCCCTTTGTGAAGCCACTAGGGGCTCACTTTGCCGCCGCCACTTGTGTCAACTAAGTGGAGATTCAAGAGCTAGGTGAACAGCGAGAAGGAGGGAGCTATGGAAAGCTCAACCTTCACTCCTTGCCACATGCATGTAAGAGGGACCTTGGTAGAGAGACAAGAGAGGGGAGAGGAGAGGAGAAGCTAGATCATCACCATCCCAACATGCACACACAACAACAATCAAGCATGCAAGCATCAACAATACAAGCATGCATCCACGAACTCAAAAGAGTGAGAGAGAGAGAGAGAGGAAAAACTCAAATGAGACTAATGGGATTGTCCCTTTTCATATTTCATAAAATGTCTTATATAAAGAGCTCTAGATTTACACTGGTCGACTGCCCATTTACAATTTGGGGGCCCAAAACTAGCTTCCTAGCTCTATGTGCATCTCTTTCCTATGATTGGCATTACACAAGCCATAAGGTCAGTCATCCCATATCTCTTTTATCATTCAATGCTTTGTGTAACTACAAAAAGGTAAGTTACAATGAGCGTAGCCATGCTTGAAAAATAATGTTAAAACTGGAGTGGTTAACAGAAGCACATCAAAATGTGTAACCAATCCTTTAGGTTACCAACAATAAAGCCACAAAGATAGCTTTGGAATTGGGTAAATATGAAGTTGTGCATATGTTTGGGCCAGCTTCCTTCAACAAATGAGCACTTTTTCTTGCATAAAAATTGTTAAGATGTACAACGGTCCCAGCTTTCAACTCCTAAGGTAGCACCATCATGGGGAAAATGCTAGAACGAGATAGGGTCTTCCTAGGATGACAGAGCATGGGAGCCTCTAGCTCCAAGAACTTAACCAATGCAGCCAAGCTTACTTTAGACATGAAAGCATACTAGGCATGTAAGATGGGTGGTAAGCTCATTTAAGAAGAGAAAAACCAGTATAAGAAGAAGGGTAGGTGCTGAAATTGTCATACAAAGGGGCATACTTTTATGGCTTCATAAAGAAAAATACTCCTCCCTACCACCCTAGCCTCCATAGCTTCTGTGGTGAACCAATAAAAGAAGAAGGGTAGGTGATAAAATTTTCATACAAAGGGGCATACTTTTATGGCTTTCATGAAGAAAAATACTCCTCCCTAGACTACTACCCTAGCCTCCATAGCTTCTATGTGGTGAGCGAGGCTCCCAGAGAGACCCTAGCAGCATCACTAGTTCTTCAACTCCAATTTTTTTGGTTAGTGCTATTGTCAGGTGGGAGCTTAAAGATAAGCATAAGGGAACCCATGACTAGGGGTATGAGCATAATGAATATCTCAAGCAATTTGGCTCTACATAGGTTTCTAGAGAGTCATTTCCTATCTCATTTGACATGAGTAGAGGAGCACTGAAGATGTGGTTACAAAAAAGGTTGTTTACCGAGCCCGTTCTTTGAAGAATTTGGTAGACAAGACAATGGAAGGGTTTAGCAGAGGGATGGCCACTAGAATACTATTTGAATCATGTAGTGCTAAATTAGTCATCGAAGGCACATATCATGATTTCACCCCCCTTATATAGACATCATTCTTGGAATCCAATGGTTTCACAAGTTTTAAAAAAATAAACATGAACTAGGAGAGGCACACTTTTTGGATTACCCAAAATGTTTCCAAGTCCTCAACGGGACCATCAACAAGTGTGAACCACATATTCCAAACTTTGCTTTATTAAAGATAAGAGAAGAACAACTTCTGATTCTGAAGTAATGGCTAACTTTCTTCAAGAGACTCATCATCGAATCTTACAAGACATCATTTAGATGTTTTAATATGTTAATTTTTTATGTCAAATGGTTAAAAGTAATATACAATGGTCCATATGAATGAATGAGAAGAGATAAAAGTGGATTATTTGTTATATTCTTATAGACTTAACCAAATTGTCAATAGTCCTTTGTGATACGTTTGTGCTAGCACAACAATGTGAACAAGTAATATTTTTTAAAAAATACACCAAAAGTTTACTTATATTTATAGTTGACTAGAAATAACAATACTACTTCTATGATATGATAACAAATATTCAAAGGTAAAGATGTTCAAGAATAAAAGGATGAATAAGAAAATGTTGTCCTCAAACAATGACTTGGAGAAAAATCAAAGAGATACTCATGATGCCATTATTGGAAGTACAACGTCTTCTAGACATTGGTATCTATCACATCCTCAAAAGTAGTATGCATGTAGGATGGAAGACACTTGAGTCTGTGGTAATAATACATGATACCTGAGCCTATGGGTAATAATACACCTGATCTTGTGGTAATAATACATGATACCATTGTCAGAAGGCCCTGTATTGAGGTCAAACCACATGCCCTTACAGTTGTACCTTTGTACATAGTCATCCTAGATATCACTTTAGAAGAATTATGCTTAAAAAACTACACAATGGCTATAGTTGGATCTGGGATGGTGTTCCATACATGCACTGTTATGAGCATAAACTGTAATTTCTTATTGAGATTCACAAACATTAAGAAAAATTTGGACTAAAAAGGGCCCTCTAAGCAATGGCATGTCAAATTGTTTTAAAAAAAGGGTTGCCGGTTATATTTTTACAAATCAAACCAAACTTTTTTAAGATTGTAGATTGAGAATCTATTCTTTGAGATATTTCCAATGATATATAGGATGATGGGAAATTTTTCATATTTAAGAAGTTCCTAAATTGGTGATAATGCCACATCATCACCAATTTCAATGTCACAAAACTCAAGGCTCACAAAGCCATGGCTTGCTGATTTGCTCAAGATCTGCATTATCACATTCATGATTATCCATGATTATCCATGATTACAAAAGATGGAAGTGAGAGCATCATTCAATAGAGTCAAGGGGAGGCTGTGAAGAAATCTAGGTGGATGATGCTGATGGCCAAGTTCTAGCCAACAACTTTGGTATATCTGGCCAGGAGGGTGCCATGCCTTGCTCTAAAAGGTAATATGTTGATGGCACCTTCACATTGATCCATTGTACGTGCTAATTAAAAGAAGTTTCGCTGACAAATAATTCAAGAAAAGGTGGGCTCAAGGTTCACATTTACTTTACAACTTTCCTCACTTTGATCATAAAAAGCATTAGACAAAATTTGGACTTAAAAAGGGCCCTCTAAGAAATGCCATGTCACCTTTTTCTAAAAAATGGGATGATGGATATCCATTTCCTTTGGCCTATCCCCAACTTAGGGATATGGTAAACCTGCGACTTGGGGGGGTATTGTATATACTTCTTCTTGTATAGGGGTTATAAGATCAAAAGGTGTAATATGTAATAGATCATGATGCATGAGATGAGGCATAAGAAATGGGTTCCCTATGAGAATATAAGATAGGTTCTTTTGTATGTGCGATGGTCAGCTCTTTAGAAGGCTACTAAGTAGTAGGTCTAACCTCTAGCTGATCATTGAGGGGTTTCTCGGGGTTGAGAGGGTTAGTGTTGAAATCAAAAGAAGAAGAAGGGAAGTATCTCTCTATTAGTGGTGCATTAGTTTCCCCCTTATTTTTAGTATCATATATATGAGATAAATAGGAGGTAATGGGACTAAAAACTGGATAGGTATTGTCCACATCTTCATCAAAAGGTGGTAGTGGCTTTTTAGTGTGGAAGTAATCATGGAGGGCATCTAGATTCTCTTCCTCATGGAATGAAGGGTAATCTGTACTTGCACAAAATCATATAATAATGATGCTAGTAGAGTATGCAGGTATGCACATATGATATAAGAGCTTAAGACTGCCATAAGGGGGGAGTGTGATTTTTGAGGGAGCTTTGTGGAGGGAGATTTGGAGGGAGATTTTCTATGCTGCCATCTCTCTACTTAAACAATCTCTCTCTAACTATTGCCACCATGATCTCTGCCCAGCCCAGCCCCCCTCCTCCACCACCAACCTTGCTCATTCCTTTCTCTCTCTATCTATTACCATTGTCCCTTCCTCTCCTCTCCTCTCTCCAACCAACATTCATGTCTTTTTGTTGCTCTTTTCTCTCTATATCTATCTCTTTTCTCACTCTCTCTATCTACCATCCCTCTCTCTATCCTCCCTCTCCATCCTTCTCTTACCTCTTATCCTCTCTATCCTTCTCTTACCTCTTATCCTCCTTCTCTCTATCACTCTCTCTATCTACCATCCCTCTATCTCTCTCTCTCTCTATCCTTCTCTTACCTCTTATCTTCCTTCTCTCTATCACTCTCTATTTCCTCCTCTCTCTCTCTATCCATCTTTTTTCTCACTCTCTATCCTCCCTATCCCACTCTATCTATCCTTCTCTTTACTTACTCTTTCTATCCTCTCTCTCTCACTCTCTCTATCCTTCTCTCTATTGTCCCCCTCTCACTCTCTCTATTCTTCTCTTTTCTCACTCTCTGTATCCTCCCTATCTCACTCTCTCTATCCTTCTCTTTTTTCACTCTCTCTATCTTTCTCTCTCTCTCTCTGTCCTCCTTATGTCACTCTCTCTATCCTTCTATTTACTCACTCTCTCTATCCTTCCCCCCCTCTCTCTCTATCCTTCTCTTGGCTCTCTCTCTCTCTCTCTCTCTCTCTCTCTCCTTCTCTTTGTTCACTCTCTCTATATTTCTCTCTCTTTTGTAGTTCTCTCTCTCCTCTCCTTGTGTCTCACTCTATCATTCTCTTTACTCACTCTCATTATCCTCTCCCTGTCTCTCACTCTACCCTGCTCTTTGCTCTCTGTTGACTCTCTCTATCCTCCCTCTCTCTCTCTCTCTCTCTCTCTCTCTCTCTCTCTCTCACTCTTTCTGTCCTTTTGTTTACTCACTCTCTCTATATTTCCTTCTCATTTCTCAACACAGTATACTTAACTCATGTTTTGCATATAGATCCTCGAGTCTACAAACTCTTCACTACCTTATTCATCCACACAATATAGAAAATATGGATTCTTTATTGCTTTTTATGAACATCATTGTAATTGTTAATGAAATCTTATTGCAAAACCCCAACATGCATTTCTCTTGCCCTCTTTCTCTCTTTTTTAATATGAAAAATAATATCATGATACAATCATAAACAATTGATAAACCCAGTCACTTAAATCTCCACATCCAACATAAAGCTCTACTATCAAGCATTGGTGGCCTCCCTAGCGATACATGTAGCAACAACTTCAATGCTAATTTTTTATGAGGCCATCACAAACAATATGAAGGAGGATTGTGGGTGGTGTGCTCTACTAATAATTCTATGCTAAATGGTGGTTAACAAAGTTGTATGGAGGTTATCTATATATTTATAGTAGTGGGAGAGGTGTGCTCTTCTTTTGAACCAAACAAAAAAAATACCTTTCTTCTTTTTTAATGTCAATAATAAAGGCATCTTCCCTCAAAATTCTACACTCCAATAAATGAAGGTATCTTTTCTTTCTTTTTTGGGGAAGAGTGAGTATGTTATGAAGAACAATGAATAATACAAAATTGAATAGGCTAGAAGAGCGAGTATGTCTTAAATTCTAGGATACTTGACTCTATTCCATGCACTGAACCATTGATCCTAGAAATAAGCTAGAGAGCCATATTCATCCATTGTTAAGCCTAGAGGAAATCTTCTGTGTGAGCTTGCCTATTATTTGGAAAAATGCAAAATTCATAATAAATACTCTTATTAATCACGATTTACTGAAATTGAGTCCATAATGATACTAAAAGGAATTATTGCCACTCTAAGAGCATGCAACAATAAGCTAGGATAAATTCCCTGATAATGGATGTATTATAAATTAAATTAATGTGATTAAGAATTATGCAATCAATTGGCTACATGGACACTTGGCTACCCACACTTGAATTGTGTGTAAACACTTAGGCCTTACTCGACAACATTTTTAATGCATATCTTCTTTTTGGACAAGCATGTGTTGGGAGCATTCTTTGTCATTGTGTGATTAGAGTGATAGAGGATACACCTCTTATTACGTGATTATCACCACACGAGCATCCATATTTTATTGGTTGGTACAACTTTGAAACAATGTTCAATCAAACTTTTCAATACTTTGAGATAAATGATAGTAGCATAGCATGCATAGTCCACATTACACTATATTATAGTGTTTATATTGTAATGTTTATTTTAAAAATCAATGCATCCACTTGTCTAGTAGAACAAAGTGGTTTTGTCATCACATTTTAATATTTATATTTTTGTAAAGATGAAAATAAAATCAAAGAAAAAGAACAAGAAAATATGTGTAGAATGGCTCAAGCATGAGAGCCCCCAAACTAAACACTTACGTAAATGTCCACATTACACTATGTGATAGTGCTTATACTATAGTGTAAGGTTTGTTTTAAAAATCAATGCATGAGAGTGTTCGGTTTGTTTCAAAAATCAATCCATTCATCATCACATTTTATTATTTATATTATAGCATTGTGACATCGTAGGCATTAAATATTTAGATATTTAGACATCCACGTCCAAAATAAAAATTAAAGATGTACTTGGAGCTGGCAAACTCAAAGATATTTTTGGGGGGGCAGAGAAGATGATGAGGGGGAGTTTGGCATCACAAAGGATGGAGAGCTTGTAGGCCTTCTTCTGGAGGCCCTTATGATGCCTGAAAAATATAACCCATGTGCTACTGGCATTATCAAATCTGGACCTTTTCACGTGCCTTCTTTTCCACCACATGCCCATGATGATGCTCTTTGTCATCACTATCAGTCTGATCCATGTGAGGCTACTTCTCATGATCATAATCATCTGCATCATGATGGCTTCTCATATCATCAAGATGCCTACTTTGGAACACCGCGCATAGTTTGTGCATCTTGGGTCCTATCTCAATACAGTTGGCCATTGCAGAATAGAATGAATGGAAGGTGGAGAGCAACGACTCCCCTTGAAGCAAGATTTTGAGAAAAAGAACGTAAAATCATAAGATAGGTGAGACAACTCTTGAATACCAGAGAGATAAACTAGTAAGATGTGTGTGTGTGTGTGTGTGTGTGTGTGTGAGAGAGAGAGAGAGAGAGAGAGAGAGAGAGAGAAATGTACATGCCATTTCCTCTTGCATAAATGTGGGCCGCCCAGCTGTCGGCTCTTGATTGGCTGGTCTCTTTACAGACTTATCTCGGTATACGTGAAAGGTCCCCCCACTAAGGGTGTCATTGCCCTTAGTGAGGGTACACATGAGGGGGCCCCCTCACTGAGAGGGAGACATCACCCATAGTGAGCTGGTTACCCTCACTACTGGTGACGTCGCCCTTAGAGAGGGTAATCTTAGTGAGGGGGTTACCCTCACTAAGGGCAACGTCGCCCCTAGTGAGGGTAACCCCCTCACTAAGGGTGATGTTGCTCCTAGTGGGGGGAACCCTCCCCTCACTTAAGGCCACTGCCCCCCCCCCTCTCTCTCTCTCTCTCTCTCTCTCTATGTGGATCGCGACTGCCTCCTTATCTATCTCTCCCTCTCTATGTGGATCGCGACTGCCTCCTTATCTATCTCTCCCTCCCTCCCTATCTCTCTCTCTCTTTTAATTATTTTTTCCTCTCTTATATATATATATATATATCTTAATTCTTTCTTCCTCTCTTTTAATTTTCTCTCTCTTTTAATTATTTCTTCTGTCTCTCTCTTTTTTTAAAATTATTTCTTCCTCTCTTTTAAATATTTCTTCTCTCTCCCTCTCCCTCTCCCTCTCATACGGTGCTCGGGCTCTGGGTCGCCAAAGATACCCACACGTGCGTCGTGGAAGATATTTAGAACAAGGAGTAAGAGTTGTTTTCTGAAACCGGGCATGGATCTAGTTGATTGACCTTGCTGGTCCTCAACGGATGAGTCCATGGCTCTTTTATTTGGATCTGTTGGTTGATCTTGCTGATCTTCAACGAAGGAGCTTGAATCTCAACAGCCCCTCTCAAGATCATGATGTACTGTCGATGAAGATGTAGATGAGCTTGGGATATCAAGACTCTCAACACTCCCCCTCAAGCTCATCCCATGTACTCCCAACATAGTCCGGAAGTACTCAAACTTCTCCCTGCTAAGTGGCTTTGTGAAGATATCTGCCACCTGCTCATCAGTCTTCACATACTGAAGATCAACTGTACCATCCAGCACCTTCTCTCTGACAAAGTGATAATGGACCTCTATGTGTTTGGTCCTCACATGAAACACTGGATTCTTTGCCAATTGTATACTGCTCATGTTGTCACAATGAATGACAACTTTGCCATCAAACAACAGGCTCACATAAATCTGTCAAGAGACTCTTTAACCATACAGCCTCACAAGTAGCAATGGCTGCATCCCTGTACTCAGCCTCTGTAATACTGGATAAAGCAACTGTAGGTTGCTTTTTGCTACTCCAACTCACCACAACACTTCCAAGTGTAAAAGTATATCCACTAGTAGACCTCCTGTCATATGCGCTACCTGCCCAATCAGCATCTGTGTAGCCATGTATGTCCAAGCTTTTACCACTCCCATAAAATAAACCATAATGTGCTGTGGTCTTCACATATCTCATGATGCATCTCACTGCATCCAAATGTGGTTTCCTGGGGCTCTGCATAAACTGGCTTACTAGCCCCACAGCATAACTCAAATCCGGGCGTGTGATAGTCATGTATATGAGACTACCAACCATCTTCCTGTACATAGAAGGATCATCCAATTCCTCGTCATAATCAGCCCGCAACTTCACATTTTGCTCCAATGGTGTACTCATAGGCTTACACCCTGCCATGCCATACTTTGCCAACATATCCAATGCATATTGGCGCTGTACTAACCAAGTACCTGCATGATCTTTTACCACTTCAATTCTAAGGAAGTATCTCAACTCACCAAGATCTTTCATGTCAAATTACCCACTCAAAGCTTTCTTGACATGCATCACATCTGCACCATGATCACCTGTGATAATCAAGTCATCCACATAGATGACTAGTAAAACAATCCCATGCTGTGTCTTCTTCACATAGAGTGAAGAATCTGTTGTAGAAATCTGAAAACCAAGTGAGATAAGATATCTGCTCATCTTATCACTCCAAGCACGAGGTGCTTGCTTTAGACCATACAATGCCTTTTTCAATCTGCATATCAGGTGAGTGGGATATCTAGGGTGTACATACCCTTCTGGCTGTACCATGTACACTTCCTCTTGTAGATCTCCATTCAGAAATGCATTCTTGACATCCATCTGATGCATTTCCCAGCCATTAGCTGCAGCCATAGCAATGACTGCTCTCACTGTGCCCATCTTAGCCACTGGACTAAACGTCTCATCATAATCCAATCCTTGGGTCTGTGCATAACCCTTTGCTACCAATCTTGCTTTATGTCTCTCAATAGACCCATCAGATTTGCACTTCACTTTGTAAACCCATTTACATCCAATAACATTCTTGTCCTTTGGTAATGCAACCAAATCCCATGTATCATTATGGACCAATGCGTCCATCTCAACATCCATTGCTTTCTCCCATACATTCTCTCCAATAGCCTCTGTATAGCATGTAGGTTCCACATGCTTCACCATAGATGTCATATATGCATAGTGCATAGCAAAATCTCTATATGTCAATCTGTCAACTGGATATCTGACTCTCTGGGATCTCCGCAATGCATGCGGGTCACTCTGAACACCTGTAACTCTAGCATGTGGTGGCACATATCTATCCTGCCTAGCACCAGGTGTGCGTAAAACAGGTATGCCAAGCTCCTCATCCAAACTCTCTGAACTAGATGACTCATAACCTGTGATTCCAATTCCTTCGACTTTCTTCTTTCCTTTATCCATAGCCAGTGCTCACACTCTCATGCCTCAAACGTCCTGACCATGGACGTACACTGCTACTCTCAGCTTCTGCTGGCCCAGACATAGTAGTAGAACTAGAACTTGCTTGTGGAAAGTTCACAGGCACATCAGCCTCAAGTGACTCGATGACTCCCTCATCTTTTGCTTTGTACCAACTAGCAAGCTCATCGAACACCACATCTCGTGAGATGACCACTTGTCTCGTTTGAGGGTAATAACATTTGTATGCCTTTCGATCCTGTGCATATCCAACAAATACACATTTCTCTGCCTTAGGATCCAACTTCCTTCTTCTTTCATCGGGCACATGTACATAAGCTATGCATCCAAAAACTTTAAGGTGTCCAATGTCTGGCCTGTAACCTCTAAGCCGCATCTCTGGCGAGCTTCCATGAATGGCTGCTGTAGGTGTTTTGTTCAATATATACACTGCAATAGCACATGCTTCTGCCCAATAGTAATCTGGCATGCTCTTTTCATTGAGCATCGCCCTAGCCACTTCACATATGACTCTATTCTTTCTCTCAGCCACACCATTCTGCTGAGGTGTATACCTGCAAGTCAACTGTCTTCTTATTCCATGCTTCCTCAAGAAATGCTCAAAAGCTTTTGTATTCACCACCTCCATCTGTCCTCAGACATTTAATCCAACAGCCATACTGCTTTTCTGCAAAAGCTTTGAAATCCATGAATTTTTCCAACACTTCACTCTTCTCTTTGAGAAAGTATATCCATGTCATCCTGCTGAAATCATCTATGAATGTAACATAGTATAAACTGCCTTTGATAGATGGGTTTTGTGGAGGACCCCATACATCACTGTGCACGATCTCAAGTGGCCTGTTACTCATATTTCCTTCTCTAGGAAACCTCAACCTTGCCTGCTTTCCAAACTGACAGGCTTCACAAACATGCATATGTCCATCATATTTGAACCTAGGCAATCCATTGACAATGCCTCTTGTTTGCATGTTCTTTAATCTCTGTATATTGACATGTCCAATCCTCTTATGCCACCTATCAATGTCCTGTACCACATTCCTGCTCTTTGAGAACATGGCTGATTTTAGCTCAGGAATTCCAGCATCCAGCTTAAACAATCTGCCTTCTTTCTTGCCTTTAGCAATGACTCTACATCCATGTTTAAAATCTTCAATGAAGCATCCATGCTCGTTGAAACGAACCTGTAATCCCTGTTCCACCATTTGACCAACTGAGGCCAAGCTTTTTGTGATCGAAGGCATGTACAACACATCTGACATAGACTTTGTCTGACCATTGTGCATGACCAATGGTACACTTCCAACATGTGTAATGACATGCTGGGTATCATCACCTATTTCCACATAGCCTTTTACATCCATAGGCTTCATATGCTCAAACCATTCTCCATGACATGTCATATGGTTTGATGCTCCTGAGTCCATATACCATGTGTCATCTTCTCAGCATTTGTCGTCATAGAACCCACAACATGCTTCATGGCAAACAAATGATTTGCAGTGCCATCATTGCTGCTTGATGCATAATTTCCACCACCATGTTGTGCATAATTTCCACCATAATGACCACCACGTTGTGCTCTACCCCCTCTCAAATCATGCTGTTTGCGGAAACAATCTCTCGCCATATGACCATATTTGCCACAATAATGGCATTCCACATCTTGCATAGAATTTTGTTGGCCTTGCCAACGTCCTCTTCCACGGGGGTTTCCTCTACCTCGCTGAGATGCATATCCACGACCACCTCGAGCACCATATGAAGGTTGAAAATTCTATTGTGGAGGCCTGTCCTGCCATCCACGACCATTACCACCACAACCACGTGATGTGAATCTCCCCCTGCCTCTAAAACCTCTCTGCGAGTAGAAAGCCTGATTTCTGCCATCATCATGGCTAGTAGATGCATCCAAAAATGAATCACTGAGCTTGATTTCCTCAACCAACAAGAGTGAAACCAACTCATCGAAGTCGGGTAAACTTGTACTCCTCACCGAGATAGATGTATCAAATGATTTGTATTCCTTGCCAAGACCACGCAAGGTAATATCCACCAAATCATCATCAGGCATGGGGGCATTTATTGTGACCAATGCATCTGCAAACTTCTTGATTTCTTGCACATAATCATGTATGCTCCTTTTATTCCTTTTCACATTATGTATCTGCTGTCGCAACTGAGACTTGCGAGCACTCGTATCTGTATCAAATATCTTGACCAAAGTATCCCATGCATCTTTGGGATTCTCAGCATCCTGTATGTGTATGAGCATAGCATCAGATATACATATAGACAAATAATGCAGCACTTTGAATGCTCTCTCTGACCATTGCTTATGAGCAATAAGCTGTTGCTGTGTAGGTTGTCGAGGTAGCTCAGGCTCTTGCTCAGCACCTATAATGAGATTCCAAAATCCTTTTCCTTTCAAGAAACTCTTTATCCTGTACTTCCATGCCTGGAAGTTCTTCCTATCCAGCTTTTCACCAACAATCTGAACTGGATTATCCGACATGTTTTCTCAATGCATACACCTTCCGCACACTTCAAATCTGTAAATGAGCCTTCCTCAGCTCAACCACACTCCAATGAATGTTCCAGATACTCCAAGGTAGCCAACAAACTCCAAATTTGATGTAGAAAATCAACCTGTAATCATCCAAGATGAACTGACTCACGCAGTGCGGGATACCCTGAATTGACACGCCTTCCAAGGCTCCAAATCACAATGTAATGGTGCAATCAAGTATGGGCAACTTGCATTGACACCTAATCAACCTCAATGTTGAGTATCAACACCATCTGACATGTGTACATATCAATTTTTGAAAACCCCTTTCTCTATTTTTGGAAAAACCAGAAAAACCAAAAAAACCAGAAAAACCAGAAAAACCAATAGAAAATTTGCTCTAATTCCTTCAATATTTGTCCAAATTGAGCAACCAGGCATTCATTAGCTTAGCAATAGTGTCCATCAACTCCATGTAAGAGGAATTTATCCAATTGTATAAGACCAAGGATTAATTGCTCAATTAAAATGACCCTATTTCTCTTGGACAGCCTGTTTTAATCAGCTCATTCCCAGCTCAATTAGGCATAATTGACCACACAAATCACATAGCCCTCTTCTCCAAAGTGTATAGCATCCAATTACTAAAGCAATTGTGGAAGGGACCAAGCAACCAATGAGAATTTGATCTCCTGGTAGGCAAAAAATCAAAAAATTGCTCTGTTTCCTCTGTTCTGGCTGCGCCGCCTGCAAATGAGGCCTTTGGGAGTGATTAGATTGCTAATTGATGAGCTAAACAAGTCCCCAACACACTTGGGTATGTGTGCAATCCACCAATGGTTGAATTTTTACCAAAAACACACTCCAAATGCTTCAATTTTTGACTCCTTTTTCTCTGTTTTGTGAGAGCTCAAAAACCAGAGTTTTTTACACTTTGAAATGCATTCAAATTGCTCCAAAATTTGTTCAAGGCCTGCACATGGGTTTCCAATACATCCCTCTTTGTCAAATACATATGTCTTTTGCCAGTTTTACATGTATTTCCACCATACATCAATGTTCCTAAGCTTTAATGGAAAGCTTCAAAAACCAGAATTTCTCTTTGCTTTGATTTGCTCTATTTTGCTTTGTTTTTTCTTGTATCACCTGCAATCCGCTCAAGGATGTTTAGAAGACCTTACCGGGTAGGCCAAGCTCTCAGATCTGATAGTATTTGGTGTGCTCCAAGCTTCACAGCTCCAATGGCAAGCTTCACAACTTCTCTTCATAGCTTCTTCTCCCTCTTCTCTTCACTCACTCATAAACCCTAATAAACAGCACAAGGCTCTGATACCATGTTGAAAGAACGGTAGAGGAGGAGGAGACACACACAGGAGCAAACCCTAATGTATATTGCAAACCCTAACCATAGAGGGAAGCCATGTCCACACTCACACACAGCATAATGCACTAATCCATAATCCACACCACACACAATGAGTTGTGTCCACACTCTACTAACCCTAGCTAATGTCCACACACTATGACCAGTTGGACACGTGGTCATTTATGTCTCACACATGTTCCTACCTAATCTGCCAGCACATAGCATAGTTGGCTCACACTGACATCGAGCTTGAATCTCAACAGGAATGATTGGAAATAAGGATTCAACCAGAGATTTTGAGGATTATGATCAGTGACACAATGGTTTCATTAAAGGATTGTTTTAAAGATAGCTGATGTTGAGAAAAAGGCAATTTCATATTGGGTGTGTAAGTGGTGTGACTAGTTTTATGTTTGCTGAACATCCGGCTAGGGGGCTTGGGAACTCTTTTCCCTGGTACCCGGGACAAAACCTAACCAAATTCCTAATTGGATCCCATCACTACAGTGGTTGGGCGGTTGGCTAACCCATGGGACTGGATGGGGTTAGGCTGGACTGATGGATCCGTAAATCGAGACTCAATTTCTGTTTAGTTCGATAGATGAAGTAAATCCCAGATAAAAATTGTTCTATGGAAAAAGAATCAATGGCTGTGCCTCTTGATGAGGAAAAAAGCGTTGGTCTCTATGATCCAAGTGCAATCTGTCCCTTCATCTGACTATGGAACTTACGAGTTCGGTCAGATCAGTTCAGTTAGTTAAGGTTTTTGACTATGTTAGGGAAAAGTTATCCTGGTGGAATCGCCCGTGCTTTCCGGGCAAAGGAAGTTTTTTCGGGTTCAGTTTTGGAAAAACCGATGGATTAGTCTCTTGTCCGGATATCCGGGGCGAGGCCCCGAGTGTGGAATCCTGCCCCGTGCAAGAAGTGCTACTTCCGCTGCTAGCACCCAGAATTCGTTGCGTGGTGGGGACAGGGATCTTACAACCTCGATGACATTGTCCCACCATGGAATCTCTGTACATGTGAGTGATGAGATGATTTTTCCTTCATTAAGACCTTAGGTGTTATTGTGTATATGTTGCGTGTATGTCATTCTTACATTTTATGTCTATGCCACATAGATGGAGCTCGGAGCTTTTAGTGCTTCAGATTTGTGAGACCATCTTAGACGACAATGGCTCTATTATTATCAACAACGTAGATTGGAGGACAAGAGGTAAGCAACACTAACCATAGAGGATGCCATTGAACATCACTTGTTATAGTGCACACCGAGCAATTTGGCTTCTCCTTAGACACCGTGGTGAATGTGCAGTGTACAACACAGATTGAAAAGGCATTTGGACAAGAGGTAAGCAACACTAACCATAGAGGTTGTCATTGAAAATCACTTGTTGTTGTTATAATAAATCATCTCATACTCTTGTGTTGTAGACACATATCTGCATCACTCCTACCTTCACAAATATAGTTGGAGTAAACCATACACAACCTTTCCCGCTTGATTATATCATTGATTCTTGCATTGTGATGTGCTAGGGCACACACCCAGATGGGACAACATGGTGAGGTATGGTAAAAACATATAAGTGCTCTACATTAATGGTGTTACATTGTTTTGTGGAATTAAGAGAGATGTTTTCTTTGCAAGTGGATGCCAGCATGGATATGACTTTTGGGATAGCATGTTAAAGAGTCATGTAAAAAAAGGGCAAGTGATAGTAGAGCTTTATGTAGGATGTGGAGTCTGTTCTATGGTAGTGCACAAATTAGGCATGAACATTGTCTGTATTGATCCTAAAGAGGACGTTGTGGAGGGTGTTTTGAAGAAGATCTCACTGTAGTGGAATAAACGTATTTGTTTGTGCATATTCAAGTGATTGGGTTTAGCAATTGTTTGTGATTATGTCATGATCTTATTTTTAATATGAAAAAGAGAGAAATAGGGCAAGAATAATGCATGTTGGTGTTTTGCAATAAGATATCCTTGACAATTTCAAAGTTGTTTATGCACAACATGTCATATAAAGCAATAAAGAATTGACATTTTCTGTATTATGTGAATGAATAAGGTAGTGTTGAGTTTGTAGACTCGAGGATCTGTACGCAAGAAATGAGAAGGAAATAGAGAGAGGGAGCAAAGAGAAGGATATATATATGTATATATATATATATATACATACATACATACATATATATATATATATGTATGTATGTATACACACACACACACACACACACATATATATATGTATGTATGTATACACACACACACACATATATATATATATGTATGTATGTATACATATATATATGTAGATGATTATCACTATCTATATAGATGATCTTATTGTTGGGGGGGTGACAACTTGGATGTGAAAAGTCATCTCAAAAGAAAGTTTGAGATAAAGAAATTAGGAGATCTGTGCTACTTTTTGGGAATTGAGGTCATTCGCACACCTGATGGTATTTGGATGCCACAGAGATAGCATGTATTGGACATGTTGTCCAAGTACGGGATGGCTGACTGTAAGTCAATCTTGATGCCATTAGATCAAAATGGCAAGCTTAGTGCAGATGCAAGTTATGTGTTGGGAGGATCCCACTATGTACAGGTAGATTGTGGGGAGTTTAATCTATGTCACAATCAGTAGACTAGATTTTAGTTACACTGTTAGAGAGCCAATTTATGCAGGTTTTGCACAAACCACATCTTGATAGTGTGTGATGCACACTTCGATATTTGAGGGCCATTGTTGATTATGCATTGTTTTATGCAACAAGTGTACCATTGGAGCTATATGGGTACACATATGCAGATTGGGCATGTAGCATCTTAGATAGGAGATATACTAGTGGATTTATGTATTTATTGGGTAGTGCTGCTATGACATGGAGCAGCAAGAAGAATCCCACAATTGCCTTGTCGAGTACAGAGGCAGAGTACAAAGAAGCTGCAGTGGCATCGCTGTCATACCCTTTGCTCTTTTTTCCAAATAGAAGCGCTTGTGGAGGCCATGCAATCAAGCTATTGAGGGCCTCCATTGTCTCCTATAAGAAGCAATTAGCCTCTAAGTTATGTAAGAAAGAATGGTCATCTACTGGGCCTTCATCTTCTAGTCATTGTCGCTTTCTTGGGCTTGTAGGTTCTTCTGATCTCTTTCTTTTCTTAGCTTCTTTGCTTTCCACTATGGCCTCTGGATGTGCGGATGTAGCCTCTTCATTTCTTTTGCTAACATCTTTTTGCGGTACTACTTCCTCTAGGGCCTTCTCTACACCAATATCCGTTGAAGTTGGTTGAACTGAGAGAACAAAGTTGCATGGTGAGATGTTCTTGAATGCCATTTATGTGGGGCTGAGAGGGGGCGTGTGAAGAGGTAACTCTGAAGCTGTGCTGACTGGTATATAAGTAAGTTTCATTCCTCTTGCTTGTTTGCTACTTTAGTGCGTGCCTGATGATATGATGCAATATCTTGGGGTGCTTCTTCTTCTAAAAGCATTGGGATTCCTCGGCAACTTCCAAAATTATGCCCCTCATCTTTTTGTTGTCTTTCCTTTTTCACTTTCCCTTCTTCAGCTCCTACACTATCTGCTTTGTCTCCTTTAATAGGGCTTGTCCTTCTTGCAACGCTTCAGGAATGATGGGTGGTGGCCCTAGAGACACGGTAGCTTTTTGTACCTGTGCTTCTAACGTGCTTGTTAGTTGCATGATTGAGAACCTTGGTAAGTAGATAGGGATTGCACACCTTTGATTGGTGTGACTTTAGGTAATTCTCCATCTCTCTATGGATGTACCTTGCCTAGTCTTCCTCTTTTTCTTCATGTACCTTGGCTATATGGTTTAGTGGGACCCTGTTATACTAGTCAAATGGCTTCACTTGCATCATCATAGACATTGCTCTGCAAGCTTTCTTATTTACTTCATCACGTATAGTGTCATACTCCGCCCCATTACAGTTATAGGAAATCCTTTTTAGCATATCTTCCATGGCATCTCCTCAATATTATGAATGTGTGTGGATTGGTGGGGGCAATTTTAGAACATCGCATATTAGTTCTTGTGAGAGGAGGACCTTTTCTATGGTGCCATCTGTTAACAATCCTAAAATGGAATTGATCATGGTGAAGGACATAGATTAAGCAACATAATTAAGGTAGATTATACCACACTAAGAACTCTATAAGAGAGAGAGAGAGAGAGAGAGAGAGAGAGAGAGAGAGAGAGAGATTGCACACTCAACAATAGCTCTATTCTATTGCATATCACAATGAGCCATACAATGATATAGGCCATCTAGCCTTATCCCACTTTACACATCATCATGCATGTGGCACTCCCTTTTCCACTCTTTTGGTCACACTCACACACCATTCAATATTACATGTGGCATTCCTATCTTGCCACAATATCTTGCACCTTTAGGGTGCTTTCCCACATACACATAACACCACGATTACATCTCTCAACACCCCCTCTTAATCGAGGTGTTCCACAACTCATCCATCACCCATCTCAATGTAGCATTGCACAAACGCAATCGCTACCTCTCAACACTCCCCCCCTCAATGATACATTAGAGTTTCCACAATGCAAAGTAGACCTCACATACCTCAGTATGCGTCTCAATGCATCCAAATGCAGCTTTCGAGGAACCTACATAAATTGACTCACCAACCCAACAGCATAGCTCAAATCTGGCCTGGTGTGTAAGATTCCTCCCCCAACCCCCTTTTGATGTCTAGTATCTTCCCCTGTAATCAATCCCTCTTCAGAAATATAAAGACCTTGTTTCTAACTGTTTTAACCTAGAGAGAGAAAATATTCTAGAGAGAGAATATTCAGATTATGAATATTTTTGGATAGAAAAATAACTCATCTTATTAAAATAAGTTCCCCTGAAACAGAAATTCAAAAAGAACTTTCCAATGTGCAATTGGAATTAATTGGAAATGGGTATAAAGGACCTTAGCCTAAGGGTCTAGATTTTTAGAAATTTTTGGATTATGGTCCAATTAAGGTTCCTATGGGCCAATAGCATCAATCCATGTGTAGGGAGGAGATAAATCCAATTTGTAAAAGAAGATACCCAAAAATGAGTAAATGCTCACATAAGATGAAGAGTTGAAAATGTACAAGGTTTATTAGTAAAAAACTATGAGCAATATTAAAAATATGAGATATTTTGGGTATCCAAAAATGAGTAAATGCTCACATAAGATGAAGAGTTGAAAATGTACAAGGTTTATTAGTAAAAAACTATGAGCAATATTAAAATGATTCCATTATGACACATATGTAAGGAAGTGGAGTTCTTTAAAGGAGGTGCATATTTCACATAAGATGAAGAGTTGAAAATGTACAAGGTTTATTAGTAAAAAACTATGAGCAATATTAAAATGATTCTATTATGACACATATGTAAGGAAGGGGAGTTCTTTAAAGGAGGTGCATATTTCACATAAGATGAAGAGTTGAAAATGTACAAGGTTTATTAGTAAAAAACTATGAGCAATATTAAAATGATTCCATTATGACACATATGTAAGGAAGGGGAGTTCTTTAAAGGAAGTGCATATTTCACATGAGTTTTAAACTCATAAAAATTGAGATATTTCATCTCTCCTCTCTCCTCATTCAAGTCTAGTTCCAAAAAGTTAGCTTAACTGACCTAAAAATGGTCAAATATTGACCAAACTGATTTAGAAAATTCTAGAATCAGTTTGTTTGGTTAGGAGCTCAATTTTTCCTATAAATAGAAGCCTCCCCCTTGTTGAAAAAAATATAGTGTTTATGCATCGTTACTCTACTCCACCTAAGCCAAGAAGTGTGAATTCATTTAATAATTCACTAGTTTTTGGAGCTTCCCTCTTTCTTCAATCCCCATTAGTGGCTCCATCAACATACTTAACCAATTGATTGGTTGGGGGTCTCTACCGTGAACAAAGAATCAAGCAATTTGTAAGGTAATTAGTGAATATTGATCTTTTCTATAATTTCTCAATGTTTCTCTCTTCTCAACCCCTCTCAAGCTTGAGAAGCTTAATTGGTATGGTTTTTTTTTTGAATGCTATTGAAGTGAATTGATAATGTTAGTGAAGAGTTACATAATTTAATAAATGCTATTGAAGTTAATTTCCATTTATGTTTAAATTCTAATAGTTTTTATGTAATTTCTCTCTCTCAATCAAGAAATGGTCATACTAATGACCCATTCTCAATCCAAATCAAGCTTTTCATAAAGCTTTTCCTTAACCCAAGATTAAGCTATGCTTGAGGCCAAATTAATGCCTTTTTTCTATGGTTTTAGTTTATGTATATTGATGATTCAATCCATTATGAATGAATGATCCAATTAGAGATCATTTTAATTATTTCCTTAATGATAAGCTTTATCCCTTAGAAAAATTGAGATTTATCAGTCATAGCAGCGGAGCTATGGCAAAATTTTTATAAAAATTATGCATAAAATAATTTCATTCAAAGCATAAAAAGAGGACTTCCTACCATATTCTAGGAATTATCATCCTAGATTAATTGAAAGATATTCATTGTAATCATAGAGAAATTGATTTTTATATTATGCATAATTGATTTTCATGCATAGAAGTATGCATAAAAGATAATTTTTTTATATTAAAAGTGTTACTTTTATCATTTTTAATTTTCATGCATAGAAGTATGCATAAAGGAAAAAATTTTATATCAAAAGTGTTATTTTTACCATTTTTATTTCATGCATAGAAGTATGCATAATGGTTAAATTTTTATATCAAAAGTGTTACTTTTACCATTTTTATTTTCATGCATAGAAGTATGCATAATGGATTGATTATTTTATTATAAAAGTGTGACTTTTATCATAATTGAATTTCATGCATAGAGGTATGCATAAAAAGTTGATTATTTTATTATAAGAGTGTTACTTTTATCATATTGGATTTCATGCATAGAGGTATGCATAAAAGATATTCTTTTTATACTAAAAGTGTGATTTTTCTCATAAATGGATTTTATGCATAACTTAGATGCATAAGAGAAATTCTTTTATTCTAAAAGTGTAATTCCTACTAAATTGAATTTATGCATAAGAAGATGCATAAAAAAATTGATTTTTAATTCAAAAGTGTCATTCTCATCTAAATTGAATTTATGCATAGGAAGATGCATAAAAGATTGAATTTTAAATTAAAAGTGTCATTTTCATTTAAAATGAATTTATGCATAGGAAGATGCATAAAAGATTGATTTTACTTCGGAAGTATTAATCTCCTTAAATGGAATTTATGGATAAGTAAATGTGTAAAGAAATCTTATATCAAATATAAGAATTCTCTTGTATTCTATAAATAGATATGAGATGTGATAGGATGTGATAAGAGGTGTATAAGAGGTGATAAGATGATTTAAGATGTGATAAGATGTGTATGGAATGAGGTAAGAAGTGGATGTGATAGGATAAGATGTATATGGGTTGTGATAGGGCAAGAATGGATGTGATGTAAAAGATTAGACGTGAAGGCATATGGGGTTATATGAATGGGAATGTGGAAATGGATGTATGTATGTGGATGTGTGGATGTGGAGATGGGAGTATGGATGTATGAATGTGAAAATGGATGTATGCATGAAGATGTATATGCATAGATGTGAATGTGGATGTAGATGTGAATGGGAATGTGGATGTGAATGTGGATGTAGATGTGGATGTATAGATGTGAATGGGAATGTGGATGTGGATGTATGTATGTATGTATGTGGATGTATGTATGTATGTGGATGTAGATGTGGATGTATAGATGTGAATGGGAATGTGGATGTGGATGTATGTGAATGTGGATGTAGATGTGGATGTATAGATGTGAATGGGAATGTGGATGTGGATGTATGAATGAGGACGTGATAATGGATGTATGCATGTAGATGTGGATATATGGATATGAATGTGGATGTGGATGTATGAATGAGGACGTGATAATGGATGTATGCATGTAAATGTGGATATATGGATGTGAATATGAATGTAGATGTGGATGTGGATGTATGGATGTCGATATGGATGTGTATGTATGAATGTAGATATGGGATATGGATGTATAAATGAGGATGTGAAAATGGAGGTATACATGTAGATATGGATGTATGGATGTGAATGTGGATGTATGGATGTGGATATGGATAAGATGTGTATGGGATGAGGTAAGAAGTGGATGTGATAGGATAAGATGTATATGGGTTGTGATAGGGCAAGAATGGATGTGATGTAAAAGATTAGATGTGAAGGCATATGGGGTTATATGAATGGGAATGTGGATATGGATGTGGATGTATGGATGTGGATATGGATGTGTATGTATGAATGTGGATATGGGATGTGGATGTATAAGTGAGGATGTGAAAATGGATGTATGCATGTAAATGTGGATGTATGGATGTGAATGTGAATGTGTATGTGAATTAATGTGTCGTCGATATGAGGAAATGGATGAGAATGAGTACACATTGAATGGAATGTGGAATAAGTAATGGGGACTAAGGAGGGATAATGTGGAAAGACGAGAGTTCGATTTAGAAACTGTATTTTGTGACTGTTTGTAAATGACTGTTTTATGTCAAGAATGCTGGGGAAGCATTTTGACCATCTTGTGGATTAAGGTCATGAAGACCTAACTGTTAAAGTTGCAACTGCTGACGGAGAGTCAATGGAGGACGTCTCGCGTAGCAAGGTCGACCGAGGTCTTGACCAGCCTCGGTTCGATTTAAATGGTGAGCTTCCGGTACGGTGGATGAGGGACCAAGGAAGCGGCCTATGAGTGAAGCGCTAGGTCACCTGCGAAGGATCCTAGAGGGTGCTGACCATACGGTGCTCGGGCTGTGGGTCACCCAGGATACCCACGCGTGCGTCGAGGAAGATATTGGAACAAGGAGTAAGAGTTGTTTTGTGAAACCGGGCATGGATCTGGTTGATTGACCTTGCTGGTCTTCAATGGATGAGTCCATGGCTCTTTATATGGATCTGTTGGTTGATCTTGCTGATCTTCAACGAGAGTCCATCTTGAATTTTTATAAGTGATTATATTGCCGAGTATTATGGGCTAGGAACTATTGAAAAGGCCCCTGTGTGGACAGGTGGTGAGGGTTCTAGTTGCCAACGATGCCATAGATACTCTGATGAAGGAATGATGGGAAATTATGAATCAACCGGATAAATTGGAAGATTGTGATCAGTGGTACTATGGTTTCATTAAAGGATTGTTTTAAAGTTAGCTGATGCTAAGAAAAAGACAATTTCATATTGGGTGTGTAAGTGGTGTGGCTAGTTTTATGTTTGCATGAACTTCCGGCTAGGGGGCCTTGGAACTCTTTTCCTTGGTACCCGGGACAAAACCTAACCAAATTCCAAATTGGATCCCATCACTACAGTGGTTGGGCGGTTGGCTAACCCATGGGATCGGATGGGGTTAGGCTGGACTGATGGATCCGTAAATCGAGATTTAATTTCTATTATTACGATAGATGAAGTAAATCCCAGATAGAAATTGTTCTATGGATAGGAATCAACGGCTGTGCCTCTTGATGGGGAAAAAAGCGTTGATCCCAATGATCCAAGTGCAAGTTTCTTCCTTGATTTGACCAAGTACCGTTAAAGGTGCAGTCAGATCAGTTGATCCGTAATGATCTTGACTACGTTAGAGTAAAGAGTTATCCTGGTGGAATCGCCCATGCTTTCCGGGTAAAGGAAGTTTTTCCGGTTTCGGTTTTGGACAAACCGACGGATTAGTCTCTTGTCCGGATATCCGTGGGCGAGGCCCCGAGTGTGAGACCCCTACCCACGCATGATGTGTTACTTCCGCTGCCAGTATCCTGAATCCGTTGCTCGGTGGGAACAGGGATCTCATATGGTGATAGATCCAGCTTCCTACTATGCACCTATACATAGTAGGATCCTCCAAAATCTCTCTTGAATCTACACTCAACTTGCCATTCTGATCCAATGGCACTGAGATAGGCTTACAGCCTATCATACCATACTTGGACAACATGTCCAAGCCATACTGTCTCTGCAGTAATCCGATACCATGTGGTGACCTAATCACCTCAATGCCCAAGAAATATCTGAGCTCCCCCAAATCCTTCATCTCAAACTTTTGTCTACGAAAGATCTTTACATCAACGATCTTTGCATCATGGTCCCCCATAATGATCAGGTCATCTACATAGATGACACAACAAGCATAACCTCTCTATCACTATGTCTCACATACAGCGAGAAATCTGCATTGGCTACATGAAAGCCAATAGTGACAAGATATTCAAAAATCTTGTCAGACCATGCTCTTGGTGCTTGTTTTAAGCCATACAAGGCTTTCTTCAACCTGCAAACATTCTCGGGGTGACTCACATCCTCATAAGAGGTGGCTGCAACATATACACCTCTTCTTGCAAATCCCCATGCAAGAATGCATTCTTTACATCCATCTAATGTAAAGACCATTGCTTTGACGTAGCCACTATTATAACAACTCTCACTGTTATCTTGGCAATAGGGTTGAAAGTTTCCTTATAATCAATGCCATATGTCTACGCATATCCTTTGGCTACCAATCTAGCCTTGTACCTGCTTATGCTTCCATCACTGTTATGTTTTACTTTGTACACCCACTTGCATCCAATGGCTTTTTTGCCTTCAGGCAATTGCACTAAATCCCAAGTCTCATTTCCATATAGTGCATCCATCTCCTCATCCATAGCTTTCTCCCAACACACATTTCCAATAGCCTCATCAATGCATGTGGGCTCTACAACCTGTATAACTTTTGCCATGCATTGCATATGTACAAGGCTACCAATCTAGCCTTGTACCTGCTTATGCTTCCATCACTGTTATGTTTTACTTTGTACACCCACTTGCATCTAATGGCTTTCTTGTCTTCAGGCAATTGCACTAAATCCCAAATCTCATTTCCATATAGTGCATCCATCTCCTCATCCATAGCTTTCTCCCAACACACATTTCCAACAGCCTCATCAATGCATGTGGGCTCTACAACATGTACAACTTTTGCCATGCATTGCATATGTGCATGTGCCAGATGAGCTGAGAACTAAGCTAGATTGAAAAGCTGAAAAATGTGTGTTTATTGGGTATTCCCTTGAGCAAAAGGGATATAGGTGTTATAACCCTGCTACACATGAGTTCAGGGTAAGCAGGGATGTTTTTGATGAGATGATCAGGTGGAATGCTACTGAAAAAGAAGCTGTTGGGCTGATGTGAGTGGAAATGTGGTTGCACAGAATGCAAGTCAGCAATCACAGTCTTTGAGTGGACCAGGAGAGTCCTCATCTAGTGGTTTAGTTGATAGACCATGGAGTGGTAGGCTGCATCATAATACCAGTCCTGCAAATGTGATTAGTACATCACGTAAAGGGAAAGAGAAAGTGGTTGAGCCCCTTGGTATGCCTGACATTTCTGCAGGGCATTCTCATGTTGATGGAGAGTCTAGTGGTTCAGATATGAGCCTTGATGAGGAGCTTGGGATCCCAACTATGAGAACACCTGGTGTAAAGAAGGCTATGGAAGCCCTGAATGAAAAGCTGCGAAGATCTGGGAGAGTGAAAAATCCTGTGCAGAGATTTACCTATGATGGTTATGTGGCACATCACTATGCGTATATGGCAAAGGTTGTGCAGGTTGTTGAGCCCACATGCATTGATGAGGCTGTTGGAAATGTGTGTTGGGAGAAAGCTATGGATGAGGAGATGGATGCACTATATGGAAATGAGACTTGGGATTTAGTGCAATTGCTTGAAGGCAAGAAAGCCATTGGATGCAAGTGGGTGTACAAAGTAAAACATAACAGTGATGGAAGCATAAACAGGTACAAGGCTAGATTGGTAGCCAAAGGATATGCGCAGACATATGGCATTGATTATGAGGAAACTTTCAGCCCAGTTGCCAAGATGGCAACGGTGAGAGTTGTGATAGTAGTGGCTTCGTCAAAGCAATGGTCTTTACATCAGATGGATGTAAAGAATGCATTCTTGCATGGGGATTTGCAAGAAGAGGTGTATATGTTGTAGCCACCTGGTTATGAGGATGTGAGTCACCCCCCCGAGCATGTTTGCAGGTTAAAGAAAGCCTTGTATGGCTTAAAGCAAGCACCAAGAGCATGGTCTGACAAGATTTCTAAATATCTTGTCACTATTGGCTTTCATGTAGCCAATGCAGATTTCTCGCTGTATGTGAGACATGGTGATAGAGGGGTTGTGCTTGTTGTCATCTATGTAGATGACTTGATCATTACGGGGGACCATGATGTAGAGATCTTTTGATGTAAAGATCTTGCTTAGACAGAAGTTTGAGATGAAGGATCTGGGGGAGCTCAGATATTTCTTGGGCATTGAGGTGATTAGGTCACCACATGGTATTGGATTACTGCAAAGACAGTATGGCTTGGACATGTTGTCCAAGTATGGTATGACAGGCTGTAAGCCTATTTCCATGCCATTGGATCAGAATGGCAAGTTGAGTGCAGATTCAGGAGAGATCTTGGAGGATCCTACTATGTACAGGCGCATAGTAGGAAGTTTGATCTACATGACAATCACCAGACCAGATTTGAGCTATGCTGTTGGGTTGGTGAGTCAGTTTATGCAGGTTCCACGGAAACTGCATTTGGATGCAGTGAGACGCATACTGAGGTATGTGAGGTCTACTTTGCATTGTGGACTATTCTATGAGACTGGGACAGAGATATGTGTACATGGGTACACAGATGCTGATTGGGCTGGTAGTATCTCAGATAGGAGATCTACTAGTGGATTCATGTTTTCTTTGGGGAGTGCTGCTGTGACTTGGAGCAGCAAGAAGCAGCCTACGGTTGCTCTATCCAGTATAGAGGCCGAGTACAGAGGAGCTGCTATGGCAGCATGTGAGGTAGCTTGGTTGAGAAGGCTACTTGCAGATTTGGGTCTATCAGTGGGATAGACAAGTTGTCATTTTCTGTGACAACATTAGCAGTATACAGTTAGCCAGGAACCCAATCTTTCATGCTCACACGAAGCATATAGAGGTCCACTACCATTTCGTCAGAGAGAAGGTCTTGGCAGGAGACCTTGACCTTGTTTATGTCAGTACCACAGAGGATCAAGTAGCTGACATCTTCACCAAAGCATTGGGTACAAAGAAGCTCCGCAGATTCAGGGCTTCGCTTGATGTACATGAGATGGAGTTGAGCTCGAGAGGGAGTGTTGAGATATCGAGCTCGTCTAGTGAGGCGGTGGACACTGATGACCCGCCTGGGGGATAGGCCCCACATTTACACCACTGGCATGGTTGGTGAGATCATGGGTGATATGCGGCCAGTGGGATGACAGGCTGTGTGACAGCCATTCTAGGGGCTGCTGGCATAGTTATAGTGCCAGCTCATTTAGTTGGGTTCACACTATAGAGAACCCGTGTATGTATTGGTTGAGTACCTTTCATATTATATGTCTCTTATCTTGTATATGGTGTGTTGAGTGTTGAGTGAAGAAGAAGAAGATATTCAGCCTCTCACCTTGTGTGTTCTCTATTAGGGTTTTGTGAGTGTGTGTGTGCTTGCAAGATCTCAAGCTCTCTTCCCCCCTGCATCTTTTCAAACTTGGGTACCCATACTACTGTATTGCCTTGTTAATAGCCTAATGCAGCTAGTAAGTCCTTTTGAACCCACTGATTTGAATACTTCAAGGATTGTGGGTCTGGTTGGAATACTGCTTCTTGTCTTTGGCTAGCTTTCTTAATTCCATACCTGTAGCCTGACTTTTTTTATTTAATCCCCATGAGACCTTGTTGCATGCAAATGAAGATCAATACAAGGATGCCGAGGATGCAACAAAAAAAGATACTTAGGGCTCTTGTAAAGAGTTCCACTTTGTAGATGTATGTGGGAGAGGGCTTCACAATAATCCCACATGGGAACTTTTGAGAGTTCTAGAATTTTTGTATAAAAGGTGGCTCATTTGAGAGCATGGACACATTGGGCAAACTCATGTTTGAGCTCTCTTGAGACTAGCTCTCCCTCTTCTTCCATAGAGGTGCAAGCTCTTCTCCCTCCCCATCAACATTGTTGTAAGTTCTATTCTTTTGTTAATTCAATGCAATGAGTGATGTTTATCTCTCTTCTCTTGTCTATTCTCTAGTATGCATGTTTCTTTGTTGTTAGCTTCAAGGTTTGTGTGCATGCTTGGGAGTAAGATTTTGAGAATGAAGGATGCTTTGAGCTTGTGTATGCAATAGCTTAGCTTTCTTCTTGTTTGGATGTATGAAGGAGTGGGATGATGAGTGAATGAGTATGGCAAGATTGAGCTTGAGTGTGTGTTGAATCTATGTCAATAGTAGTAGTTTTCTTAGCATTCTCTCCATTAATTGGATAAGCTTTTGTGCACCGGTATACGGGTTGAATCCCTAGCTCCAAAAGGGATGCAAATCCCATTGGATTGAGCTACGTGTGGATCGTACTACTCTTGCTACAAGTGAGAGAGTTATTCCGTCTCTCCATTGGCGCCGCTGCCGGGGAGAAGACTCAAATCCGGTTGAGAGTGTGTGGAAACCACCACTATTTCCTCTTTTGGTTGCAAAACCATTGAGTGATTAGGTTAAGTTTGGGTGTGTGATCCCGGTGTGAGTGGATAAGGTTAACCATTGAGCGGTTGAGGTTTCTCCCGCATTGTTTTTTTTTATGTTTCATTGCTTTTATGCTTTTTCAAGTACCGTTCATTATGCTTACCTTCATTGTTTTTTGTCATTTCATTCTTTCATGCTTTTCGTTAACATGTAATTAGTATAAATAAATAAAAAGAAAAGAGGTGCGTTGCTAAGCTCTCCCATAGCTTATGCAAGCCCCATTGACTCCCAAGCAAGAAAGAAGAGAGATAGGAAGTGTTGGAGGCGACCTTCCTTTTGTTTTGTGTTGTTATTGTGTGGGGAGGTGTTTCCCTCAAGCATAGCAAAGAAAATATATATATATATATATATATATATATATATATATATATATATATATATATATCTATTACATGTGGCTGGAAACGGGCCGCGTGGAGGAGCAGTTGAGTCGTCCGGCTGGAAGTTAAGGCAATAATATATATATATATATATAATCACAAGGCTGTAGGTGGCCGAGCGAAGGCGGAGGCGGCCAGCCAAAAAAAAAAAGGAAAAATATAAATCTATTTCTATTTTTGCAGGGATGCGAGCGCTGCAGACGGCTTTTAAGAAAAAAAAAACAATTATATATATATATATATATATATAATTGTTTTAATCGATTTTACATTGGCGGGAGGCAAGGCCAACGAGCGAAGGCTGGTCGGCGAGAGGCGTGGAGGAGCAGGTGAGCAGCCGGCAGAAAGAAGAAGCAGAGGCGTCGGCAGCTGAGTGTAGGCCGACTGAAGGCAGCGTGGAAGTCGTCACTGAGGCGTCGGGGTCGGCGTCGGCAGCTGAGTGTAGGCCGACTGAAGGCAGCGTGGAAGTCGTCACTGAGGCGTCGGGGTCGGCGTCGGCAGCTGAGTGTAGGCCAACTGAAGGCAGCGTGGAAGGTGTCTAGAGTGGGCAGCAGTCGGCAGGCATAGCTAATAAGGCGGCTGGCGAAGGTCTACTGAGTCTGTAGACGAGGCGAGGTGCTGAAGGGCAAGCGAAGGCAGAGGGGTCGGCATCGGGCTCTGCGTGGAGGGGGGCCGTCGGCATCAAGCTGTGGCTGCTGGCTGTAGGCGGCAGCAGTGGAGTAGCAGAGCAAAGAAGGCGGTGGGGGGCGCGTTGAAGACGACCACGTGTGCGTCGGCGCGAAATCCGGAGCAGTGAAGCGGCGAGGAGGATAAGGTAGGTGGTATTCTTCTTTTTTTTATTTTTTTTATTTTTTTAAATTAATTTTTCAATTTTTTTTGTATTTTTAAATAAAACAAAAACAAAAAAAAATATAATATTTTTTTTATTAAAAAAAACAAAAGAGAAAAAAGATTTAAAAAACAATTAAATTTTTTTTTTAAAAAAAACAAAGAGATTAAAAAAGTAAAAGAAAAAAAAAAGAAAAAAAAGGAGAGAAAAGAAAAAAAAAATATAGAGAAAAAGAAATTAAAAAGAAATAAAAAAAAATATAATAAAAAAATAAAAAATAAAAAAAATTTAAATTATTTTTTTAGGAGTCCACATTGTTTGCATATTTTTTATTTTTTTTCATTTCTATAATTTTTAGCATAATTAGAGTAGATTTGCATTGTTTTAACTTTTTGTTATTAAAAAAAAACAAAACAAAACAAAACAAAACAAAAGGAAAAAAAAGAAGAAGAAAAAGAAAAAGAAAAAAAACAATTTTTATTTTGAAATCATTGTTCATCATTTAAATTTTTGCATAATTAAGGTAGCTTGCATTTTTTATTTTTTTAGAAGTATGTAAATGATGCATAATTAGTAAACTCATATTTTTTGGCACGAAATTTATTTTTTTTTTAAATAAAATAAAATAAAAATAAAAACAAACAAACAAACAAACAATAAAAACCAAAACAAAAGGAGAAAAAAAAACAAAAGAAAACTAAAGAAAATTAAAAAAAAATCAAAAAAAAAAATAAAAATAAAAATAAAAAAATCTATAAATTAAGTGTTTTTTTTTAGGAGTCAAGTTTTTGCATAATTAGTGTAACTTGTATTTTTTAAATTTTTGTAACTTTGTGCATAATTAGTATTTTTTTAGTGTGATTCATAATTTTTGTGTTAAAAAAAAGTAAAAATCATAAAATCATAAAATCATTAAAAAAAACATTTAAAAAACAAATAATAAAAAATATAGAATAGTTTGTTACCCATATACTCATTTTTAGTTGCCTTTAGTGGTTAGGTAGGGTGAAAAATATATATATATATATACATATATATATATATATATTTCTTTTATAAAAAAAAAACAAACACACAAAAACAAAAACAAAACAAAATTAAAACACATAAAAAAACCAAAACAGAATTTTGACCTTATGCACTTGCGGTCGGGACGTCTTGTAGATTCTGCCATAGGGCCTACGGCACCTTCTAGAGTACCTACGCAAGAAAGTGGGACCCAATCGGTAGGTAATTTGGCAGATATTGCTGAAACCCTTTCGGAATCCCAATCCGATACCCTTTCCTCTAGAACAACTAGTTCATTGTCCATGGACAATCTAGGGCCGACAAATAGTCATCCCGTAGCCCCAAATAGGACACCCTCAAGATCCTTTAATCCATTTGAAGCCGACACCATGGGGTTAACACTCAATGTGAGACTCCAATATGTCTACACAAATGCTCAAGGAGCTGAGATCTTTAGGGACCCACAACAACGGTATCTTGTTAAGATCGCCGACATTTTCTCAGAACTTGATAGAGCACCTCTCGTCAATGACCAGGGTAACATGTATATGGGTGGAGATGGTGTTCGCTACGAAGTCACCTACCATCCAGAAAAGGTAGACAAATTAGGGGAGCTCTCTAAAACCGAGTTCTTAGACTTATCTGAACTCTCCAGAGCAAGGGAGTCTAGAGATGACTGGCTCATTGAGCCGGACATACCTGGACCATCCAATGCCCAATCCTCAAAGCCATCCATAGATGATTTACTCCTTGTAGATCTAAATTTGGAAAGGGATAGGAAAGACAAGAGTAAACTGGATCAGGGGGCTGAAAGCCAATGGGAGTTTGTACGACAAATTCCTGTGACAAAGGTCTTACATGATGACCCACTTCAAGAGGTCTATAAGGACTCGTTAGAGGGATATTATGCCACGACTAAATTGCCACAGCTAGATCTTCCTCTAGCTCATGTGGTGGTAGTTGAGAAGCTCGCAGGACACATGAACAGAATAGTTGATAAATGGGCCAATGAATACCGAACCTTAGATTGGAAGGAGATTCGGGAACTCACGTGGAAAGGACAACCATTATTTATGGAAGTGTTATCAACAAATACAGCCAAACCAGGAGAGACAGCCTTTCTTGGAGAAACTGTTGCTCCTCCCCTACGGGAGTTCACTAGAGAGGGACCTTCAACATCTAAGTGGACCACTGCTAGTAGCCCAACTCTAGCACCAAGATATCGTCCTACACCAAATGTGCGACCTCAGGTCACACCACACCAACATCTTTCTCACTATAACAATCGGAGGATAGGGGAGCCAACTCGGCCTCCCATAAATGCACCTCCTGAAATGAGGGTGACAAGATCTTTGGAGGGGTTTGGTGAGGCTGGTAATAGGGTACCCACACCAATTTTGGAAACATGTGGACCATCTTTCCAACGAGAGGAACAATTCCCACTAAGAGCGAGAGGCCGTAGGCCCTATGATGAGTATTCACGACAAGTAAGGCCATCAACTCTTCAGAAATTGGTTAAGAAGTATGAAGGGTCGGGAGATCCATATGATCATGTAGCAGCTTTTAGGCAAGCAGTTCGAGCTGAGCAAGTTGCTGATAAGCATACTCAAATTGAAGGGTTTGGACTCACCCTTGAAGGAAAAGCCCTTGCTTGGTTTCAGGCATTAGAAGCTTCAGACAAAACTTCTTTACGAGTTTTGGAAGAGAGATTCATTGCTGCTTTTTCCTTGATGGGAATTCAACATGACACTGTAGCACACATCTACTCTTTCAAACAAGGCGAGAATGAGAGTGTTAGAGACTGTGTAAATAGAATGAAGCAGTACATTAATCGTTGCCCAGAAGATGAGAAGCCCGCCCAAAGTCGATTAATTTCTCTCTTCTTAAAAGGCCTCAAAAATTCAACAGTGCATACACATCTCTATGCAAAGAAGCATACAAGTTTCAATGAGTGTTGCCATGATGCTATGGATTTCACCGATAACTTCAAGTTCCAAGATGGTTCTGGCCCTGAGGTGAAACCTAGAAATCAGTGGGGTGATGACCAAAGTTCAGGGTCTAGCGCGCTAGTAAATCCTGACCAGATAGCCAACCTAGTGCTAAGGAGATTAGGACAAACCTATCGTCCACCCATGCAGCCACAACAACAGCAGCAGAGAATGAGGAGTATACTTCCTACAGGTCCTCATCTTTGTGGAGCATGTGGCGGTGACCATAAAACAGAGGACTGTAATACCTTTTCTCCTCTAGTCACAAACCAACCCACAAAGAAGTGGTGCCAAGCCTGTGCTTGGAACTTTACTCATACCACACAGGAATGTACTCGCATTGCGAGAATGAGACAGGAACGTGAGCAGCCGAGGGGTGGAGTGGCTCCACAAATGTATCAACAGTATACTAGTTTTGAACGTAAGCCACCGATGACACAAGAACAAGCACGACCTGTTCTTGGTGCTCAACCTCCTGCTCCAGGGACTGCTCCTGTGAGGGTTGTCGACTATGACAATTCAAATATGTGTAGAGACTTGGTAAACCCAGGCTATGTGGAAGAAGAATACGCATCATATTCATCCAAAGATAATCTCTTTGAAAGTCCCGCATACCCAAGCCCAGCACTGGACGTTCAACCAGGGGAACAAAACTCTTTAATGTTGCTAGGCGGCTATCAACCTAGGACTCCAGGCCCCTCAGGTCAATGGCAGCCAAGGAAAGGAGAAGCCAAACCAATGGGCCCCTGTTATGAGTGCGGAGAACCCCATTGGGCTCGTGATTGTCCACATCGCTCAAGGCAAGCATCTCGGTCAAATACAACAGTACAACAGTTTCCACCGATTGAAAGATATTGTCTAGGGTGTTGTGTAGAACACTTCCCAAAAGACTGTCTGCTGAAACCACATGAGGAAGGCACCTCTCAACCAAAGGTTTCACTCAACCTTGTAGGCACAGTTCCATCGCCACCTTCATCTGAGAATGAGGATGTCGTGCCACTTAGAGTCATGACTCGATCACAGACAAGAAACGCTGAAATACAAACTGATGAGACACCTCGAACTAGGGACGCTAAGACAAATCTAGTGGACAAAACCCTACAGTCCAGTAGAAAAATGACCACTAGGAGGAAGAAGAACCGAAACAAACAAACTAAAAGTACATCCACTAGTTCTCAGGAGACCTCTAAACAAAACATACGGGATAAAACTTTTACATCCCAGGAAGTGCGTGAGGAACATCAACCTCAACCTGAGCCTAGTGTTAAACAAGATGAGGCTAGTACGACTGAGGTTAGTTCTGGGGGTTCTGTTTTTGTGGATAAAGTGAATGAGACTCTAGAGGCCATCATTGATGCTCATAAAAGTCGCATTACAGCTTTATCTGAGCTACCCAAGAAGCTTCAAGAATACCCAAACCCTCGTGAGGAGAAGATCAATTTAGCTGTACACCAGCAACTCATTAGGGAAGCTCAGTCAATACTTGAGGGACCACCACCACCTATTCCTCGGGGCCCAACCTCTCTTAAGCCAACATTAGAAACTATACCGGAAGTGTCATCAAGTAGAGAAATGAAAAGTGAGCTCATTTCACAAGCTCAGAGCGAAAGGTCTGCACCAATTGACACTCCATTGAAAGATGACATTCTGCCATCACCTAGCCTTGTCTTCCCATGCAATGATGAAGTTATTGATGCTAATGAGGACATGGCAAATGACATGTGGGCCGCAGTAAATGAGAAAATTAATGGGAACATGTCTTCTGTTAGTTCGCCTCCATTCTCTGAGGTGGATTTTTCCAGAGGCACGGAAAACAAATTTAGACACCCAAGCATTCAGGAGGAAGTTCAAACAATTGTTTCTCCTAGAAGTAAGCATACAATGAAAACCTTACCATCATATCTGGGAGAATATGAGAATTGTTCTCAAACCTTGAAGATACCCTCCATGCATAAAAGGTTGACAAAGGAGAAAGATATGAGTATGGTGCAGGCTATTTTGTCAGCACCAGTGGCTTGTACCTTACCTTTGCTTGATTTGATAAAAAGTCGACCTGAGTTGTGGAATGATATTGCCACATGTTTGTCAGAGCAGGTATTGCTACAAAAGGGTCACCATGAGTGTACTATACACCCTGAGACAAAGCATGTAATGCCAGTTCCTATCAACAAAGTAGGAAAATTTTGTGAAGACGATCAAGGAAATGCTACCCTCCCATTAGAAGTGCGAAAAGTATCTTCAACTGCAATACTTGATAGTGGAGCAGGAGTGGGCATTGTGACAAGGTCCATTTGGGAAAAATGGGGCAAACCAGCTATTAGGAGTACCAGGATGCGCTTGCAGCTAGCAGATGGAAGCTTAGAACATCCCCTTGGGCTGCTTGAGAACATATTGGTCACCACATGTGGGATTGATTATGAGCATACCTTTGCAGTTGTGGATTTTGGAAAGCATCCAAACTACGAAGTGATATTGGGTAGACCATTCATGTGACAATTTCAAATGATTCAAGATTGGGGATACAATTACTTGTACCTCCGACATGATTCTGTCATCACAAGGGTCAACCTAAGGAATCACTCATATCGTGATGTAACAAGGTCTCCAATAGATGAGTTTGATTCTGCTTCATCTGAGGGCTCAAGAGTTACATTGTCCGACGGGCGAGAAGATCTATGGATGTGCGGAGCCTCATGTAGGGATTTCAACACTGAGAGACTTAAGGGTAATCGAAGTGTATCAGACGAGGCATACATTCCACAACCCTTCCCTGAGCATTTAATTGATCCATTAGAATGGAGTCATGTCCTTGCAACATTATCGACATGTGCTTTACCGAAGCCAATTCAATTTTGTGACTCAGATGGATATGATATTATTCCTCTACGAATGGTACAAACACGTGCCCTTTTAGATGATTTGTACTATAGGGATACATCCACAATAGCTATGCATGTCGAGGAAGTCTCAGTAGAGGATTTGACACTCGAATCTGCTAATGATGCTGATAAGGAAGATGGCTGGGACTCTGATTTTAATAATGAGGTGACAATCCCTGAGGAAGAGTTAGGAAAGGCACGCCTACTCTTGAGAGGAAGGGAGGTTCAGGTAGAGATCCCTAGAAGCCGACCTAAACGAAAATGCTGTAAGAGCCATAAAAAAATCCGTAGACAAGATGAGCGTGAACAACGTGAGAGACTGCAGAAAGAAAAGGAGGAGTCTGAGAGTGAAAACTCTCGACCACCACCTCACTTCTCAGGAAAGAACGGATATCTATACTATGTCCAAGCACAAGATAGTATCAAAGACCAAGTCAAACGATCAGATGGATTCCAAGCAGGGGAAAAGCTAACAACTGTTAGTAAAAATGATCGTAAAAAGACGAAGAAACAAAAACCAAAACTCAAGTCTAAAACTGATTCAAAAAAGAGTGTGGGAAGTACAAAGACAACGGTTGAACAAAAAAATCCGATGCAAGATAGCAAAGGAGAGCTCAAAACCGCATGGTCTTCAATAAGTGAAGACTCAAGTGGACAAGAGCAAGGTCTAAATGTTCCTCCCAATTTCACACAGTACACTCTTCAAGATCGGAAGATTGTTCTTCAACAGCCCATGCGACAAAAACCAAGCGTGCCAGGGGTTTCATACGATGGTCCAGAAGATGCAAAAAAGATTGATATTGCTAAGCCAGGAGAAGAGCCTCGCTATGTGTGGATTGCCACAGACTTGTCCTTAGATGAGGAGAAGTTATTAATACAAACAATAAGGGAGTATCGTGATGTTTTTGCTTGGAGTTATAAAGACCTCAAAGGAGTTGATCCAAGCATATGTCAACATACAATTCCATTGCGGGAGGATGCAAAACCCTCCAAGCAACGTCCTTATACTTACAATGAAAACTTTGCACGGAAGATAAAGGAAGAAATAGACAAGCTCTTAGAGGCAGAATTTATCTATGAGATTGAACACACTGAATGGGTCTCCCCTATTGTAGTGGTGCCCAAGAAAAATGGAAAACTTCGAGTATGTGTCAACCTCAAGAAGGTAAATGCAGCTACTGTGCGTGACCATTACCCACTTCCAATCACGGATCATGTTCTGGAACGAGTTGCAGGGAAAAAGGCATATAGTTTCTTGGATGGATTCTCCGGGTACAACCAAGTGTCAATTGATCCAAAGGATCAACACAAGACAGCCTTTGCTACTGAAGATGGCATCTTTGCCTATCGTGTTATGCCATTTGGTCTAACAAATGCGCCAGCAACCTTTCAGCGGTTAATGAGTCATGTATTCAAGGAGTACCTTAGGCAATTTCTTGAGATTTTCATGGATGATTTATGTGTTCACTCACAAGAGCGTGATGATCATATAGAACACCTGAGACTTGTGTTTCAAAAGTGTCAACTTTATCGTATATGCTTGAATCCTGACAAGTGCAAATTCATGGTAAGACAAGGAAAAATTTTGGGCCATATCGTTTCTCGCAACGGGATTTCAACAGATATGGATAAAATTGATGTCATTGTCTCATTACCTCGGCCTATCAACCCTAAAGGGGTACAAACTTTCATGGGACATTGTGGCTATTACCGTAGATTCATCTACATGTATGCTGTCCTAGCCAGACCGTTATATGCTCTTCTTGTAAAGTTTAATTGGACTGATGAGTGTGAGGAATCCTTTGAAAAGTTGAAGCAAGCATTAGTGACTGCACCCATTTTACGGGCACCAGATTGGAACCAAATCTTTCATGTCCATATTGATGCTTCCAACTTTGCAATTGGATGTATTTTGGCTCAATCGGGTGAACACAATAAGGATTTCCCAATCTCATATGCTAGTCGACAGTTGAACAATGCTGAGAGGAATTACACCACAACAGAAAGAGAAGGATTGTCCATGATATATGCAGTGAAAAAGTTTTGCCATTACCTTTTGGCAAACAAATTCATATTTTTTGTGGACCATCAAGCATTGCTATATTTGGTGAATAAGCCTTGTGCAACTGGAAGGATAGTAAGGTGGTTTATCATCCTTCTTGAGTTTGATTTTGAAGTGGCAGTTCGAAAAGGAACAACTCATCTAAGAGCAGATCATTTGTCTCGAATCACCTCTGGCGAAGCTCCTGTGGGTGTGGATGATGATATGTTAGATTCAACACTTTTCCTTGTAGAGACAGCTCCTAGATGGTCTGAATCCATTTTAGAAATTTTGACAAGTGGGCAAATACAACTAGCGGTTCCTAATGTGGACCTATGGCGACCATTCAAGCTAATCTCAGGAAGATTATATCGTCAGGGTAATGATGGAGTGTTGAGGCTTATACCTAACCCCGACCAATATGAGGAGATCTTGGAATGGGCACATGCGGGTATCGATGGAATCCATGCATCAGCTACCACTTGTGTGCGACGTATATCTCAAGATGGGCAATGGTGGCCTACCATGCATGCAGATGCTGAAACATTTGTTCGTAACTGTGCTTCATGTAAAATACAGAAGCCAATTCATAATGTCACATTGTTCCAAATTTCAACTACACCAAGTTGGAGTAAGTATATTGTGGACTATCTTCAGCATGGTCATTTGGATCAAACAATTCCTAAACATCGAAAGCAGGCTATTAAAATTGAGGCGGCAAACTATATGCTAATAGAGGGCCAACTCTACAAGAGGGGCAAGGATGGCAACTTACGCATGTGTGTATGTGAAGCTGACTATCTGAAAATCTTAACTCATGCACATGCAGGTGTTGGTGGTGGACACTTTTCTGGCAATACCACAGCTAAGTTGATTAGGTGGTCTGGGCTTTGGTGGCCAACCTTACAAATGGATGCCGAAGAATATGTGAAACGTTGTGATGATTGTCAAAGGACCAAACCTCCCATCACAAAGGACAATATGCCATTGCGACCTATGTTAAGCACACGTGCTTTTGCAAACTGGGGTATTGATTTTGTCGGTCCCATTAAACCTCCAGCTCGTAACACGCATGCAGAATATATTATAGTCGCAACCGACTATTTGACTAAATGGGTAGAGGCAAAGGCAACAGTCAAAAATGATGCCAGAACCACAGCTAAGTTCTTGTATGAGTACGTGTTTACACGCTATGGCTTACCTATTGAGATCGTTAGTGATCAAGGTGTACACTTTGTAAATGAAGTCATAGAATTTTTGCTTCAAGAATTTATGGTAATTCACAAGCGTTCTGCACCCTATCATCCCCAGACCAATGGACAAGCAGAGAGTACTAACAAGATTCTCTGCACAGCACTCACAAAGATTGTTGAGGGACATAGGACTGATTGGGAGCAGAAGTTGCACTCGATTCTCTGGGCATATAGGACAGCCTATAAAACATCTGTGGGTACAACCCCATTTGAACTTGCTTTTGGGCTAGACGCAATTCTTCCCATTGAATTTCTTGTACCTACTCTACGAGTAGCTAAACAACTGGATTGGACTGGTCATGAGCTTTCACAACGCGTTGACGAATTGGAAAAGCTTGATGAGACCCGCTTATTGGCGGTAATGGGGATGTATGCTGAGAAGAGGAGACAAAAGCAATGGTATGATAGAAATGTAACAACTGGCCGATTCAAAAAAGGAGACCTGGTGCTCTTATACACACTTAAGAAGCATAAGAGAAAGCTCAAAAAACGTGGCTTAGGACCGTTTGTGATTAATGAGCTTACCCCAAGTGGTGCAGTGCGTTTAGAGACACTAGAAGGTGAGCAAATGCCTAACTTCATTAATGGAAGTCGTCTCAAGAAATACAATGAACCATTAACTGAAGCCATGCTTCAACAGATGCATGCTGCACAAACACGGAAAAAAGCACTTGACCTACTTAAACGTTAGGCTCAAGAGGAGGCTAAAGCTAGAGTTGCAAAAGCCAAGGAGCGTCGCAAAGCTTCTATGTTAGCCATACAGTTGGCTACTGATGAGCCATATGTCGAACCATTCAATATTCAAGTGGGACTTCATCTTCATGAGACTACCTACTGTGTCTCTGCCTTAATTGACTCTGGTGCAGATTATAATGTTCTCTCGTTTGACACCTGGATAGTCTTGGGTCAACCACCACTTGTGCAAATTCCTGTGGACCTACGAAGCTTCTCTGGAGAAGATAACCCTATAGAGGGAAAATGTGTCATTATGATGACCATTCAGGATCACCAGATGTCAGTGCCCTTTTATGTGGCATGTAAATCCAAGGCAGTAGTAGAGGTTGTTCTCGGTAGATCGTGGTTAAGTGCTACCAATTGCTCATTAGATTGGAAGAATAGACAATACAAGTTGCAAATTGATTCTGATTGCATTTTGGGATCTGCTACACCACGCGCTTTATCGTGTCAAAGGGGTAATGTTTCTACCTTACCCAACCCACAATCAAAATCTGCTGTTGAAATTCCAACACAAATGATGTGGATAATTGATGAGTACTCAAGTGAGGGCCACGGCTGGCATGTTCCAACTACTCTAGTTGCTGCTCAAAGAAGGCCAGGTAAGAAGGAATTATCAATGTGGCTACCCAAAGATGCGTACAAACTTGTACCATCTAGTCCAGTTGCTAAGCCTCTTAAGAAGCACATCATTTCCAAGCCTAAACCTCGGATTGTTACTCGATGGGTCCCCAAACAGGTTCTTAAAGCACAAGGTTATTACGAGGGTGCAACAGCAATTTGGCTTCCAAAATGCCATGCTTTGACAGGGGTAAAAGAGTGTTTCAGAAAGATTCCAAAAGCCACCCTAGATTGTCCATATCAGTGGGTGCAAAAGAAATCAACACAAAATCTTCAAGAAAGGAAAGGTGGCTGTGATAGCACCTACAAAACTACTTGTGTTGATCTTCCTAAAACATGTATTGAAACACCTGCTGTCCCTATTTCTCCTTGTTTCACAATTCAACCAACAACTGGTGTACCTACGACGAGTCCAAATGTGTCTCATTTGAGCATAGATTCTAGCATTTCAATGCCTAAAACCTCTTATCTTGCTCAAATTCCAAGACAATTGCTAAAGTGTCCACCTCTTAAAAAGGATATACCAAAAACTAAAGATAAGGCATTAACACTACAATTAAAGCTCTTTGGTAAATCAATGTTTGAATAATGTAGTTCCTTATGCCTTTAGAAGATGTGTTTTCTTTGAAATAATCTTGTTTTTGATTGGAATTGTCATGATGGATATGAGTGTTCTAAATTTCATTGTTCTACGTCCAGATAACTCCTGATGGATATTTGGCGAGATACATGTCCACCATGCATTGACCCTGATAGTACTCGACCAGATCATCGCGGGGGTTATAGTGCTCCTCCATTCCAAACACATTCTAGGTACTTCTATGCTCCCTTAGGTGAAAGTTGCTGTGGGCATCACTTTGTCACATTATTCTATCAACAGCATCACCCATTTCCACATTGTCAAGAGTGTGCACGGCTTGTATTAGACGAAGCTTCACATATTTGTTGGATATGCCGCTCTTACTTTAGACGATATGGCACGGGCTTAATGAAGCAAATTGTGGGAGTTACACCCCAACGCCATAATCTTCTTAATGTGAGAATACCAGAGAGGGGACCAAATCAACGATGATTACCTGAGGAGGTTCAAGCACAACAATGGAGGGATACAAGCCTAAATGACTTGCAACCACCGATCATGCAAGCCCTCCTTCCCCAAGCCCCCACATGTCAATATTGGATCAATATGAGTACCTACATTGCACAGTTCCAAAATCGAAACTGTCTGATTAACCTTCCCATAGAACCAATGCCATACTTTAGTGAGGAAGCACTCCTTCCTCTACCACCTTCTCCAGCGGCAGGTTTTTGTGAGGGGTTGTCTCTGCATCCTGAGGAAATTGATACCATCTTTCCAGCAGACGAGGACACGGATCCACCACCAGTGCAAGGGTAAGCACATCGACTCCACAATAAGATCGACAAGCCAGGGCACTTTTCTCCCATTGGGTTTTTTCCCCTCGGCTATATTCGGTGTTTGGCACCAATGGTAAATTTTATTTTTTCTCTTCTTTTTTTTGTGTTTGTTAATAAAAATTTTGCAGAGATCCTCGCTAAAACAAGAGAATCAAACATGCCCCACTAGTCCACCTACCTTGCACACAAATTAGGAAGGGGGGAGACATGCTACGCCTACAAAGATCAAGGAGGAGCAATCTGCACCAAAATCAGCAATGCCTCATTGCAAACGAACAACATCAACAGAGCACTACAACAGGTGTATTCAAATCTTAATCTCTACTTCTTTTTGTGCTCTTATCTTTCGAATATATGGTTTGCATGTTCACACAATATTGGCTGGTTTGAGTTTTTGATTAGTTGTTAAAATATGGTGAGTGAGTTCTAGAGTCTTAGAAGACTTAGTAAAAGATATTTCTATTTAAAGACAGTGTAGGATATATACCAATGGAGTATGCCAAGTACTTATGTTTTCAAGGTATATTAGTTATCCTTAGTGGTAGCTACCTCTTAGATATGAGCTAGGTGCTAGGAGTAATAAAAATTTACGAAAATGTGCCTTAATAAATATATATCCAAAATAAATTGAGACAGGAAGTGTCTACCGCCATGTGAAATGCTTGGTAGGACCTGAGGTTGTCTTAGCACCTTGGGGCCGATGCCTTGGTTTCCATGGGGTGAACACTGATGTCTAAAAAACTTCAGAAGAAGAACTTTGAGGAATCTATCGCCTTGATAGATGTTGGTAGGACTGGGGGGTACACTATGGGCCCTCAAGACCGATGCTTTCATCTTCAAGGGGTACTCCTTAGGTCATAACAGAAAGAAAAAGGGTCTGTCACCCTTGAGATACTTAGCGGTCTTTAGATTCTCTTGGCGGAGGTCTCTTGGCCATTGCTTGGGTCTCTTTGGGATAGAACCTTAATCTTCATCAACTTCTACACACATATCAAAAAAAAAAAAAAAAGAGTTCCAATCACCTTTGCTCATATTTAGGAGTAGGTATGCCATTTAGGAGTAACTTACATACTGGTAGGACATTGAGACTACGGTCATAACCGGCGGTGTACAAAGCACACTTGCCTTTGCATAGCATTATCTACTACTTAAGTCTCACTTTGACTAGTTTTTACTCACCTATTTTAGTACTAATTAAAACTGTAATCAGCCCTGCACTTGTATGCTCACGTGTGAAGTCATCATTGCTGATTTTTCTTTTCTTTTCTTTTCTTTTCAATAAAGGACTTTACTCGTATCAATTGTTTTTTTGTTGCAGCTCTTGCTACTACCGCGCTCGAGGACGTGTGCAAAATAGGAAGGGGGGAGTGTTGCATGCAAATGAAGATCAATACAAGGATGCCGAGGATGCAACAAAAAAAGATACTTAGGGCTCTTGTAAAGAGTTCCACTTTGTAGATGTATGTGGGAGAGGGCTTCACAATAATCCCACATGGGAACTTTTGAGAGTTCTAGGATTTTTGTATAAAAGGTGGCTCATTTGAGAGCATGGACACATTGGGCAAACTCATGTTTGAGCTCTCTTGAGACTAGCTCTCCCTCTTCTTCCATAGAGGTGCAAGCTCTTCTCCCTCCCCATCAACATTGTTGTAAGTTCTATTCTTTTGTTAATTCAATGCAATGAGTGATGTTTATCTCTCTTCTCTTGTCTATTCTCTAGTATGCATGTTTCTTTGTTGTTAGCTTCAAGGTTTGTGTGCATGCTTGGGAGTAAGATTTTGAGAATGAAGGATGCTTTGAGCTTGTGTATGCAATAGCTTAGCTTTCTTCTTGTTTGGATGTATGAAGGAGTGGGATGATGAGTGAATGAGTATGGCAAGATTGAGCTTGAGTGTGTGTTGAATCTATGTCAATAGTAGTAGTTTTCTTAGCATTCTCTCCATTAATTGGATAAGCTTTTGTGCACCGGTATACGGGTTGAATCCCTAGCTCCGAAAGGGATGCAAATCCCATTGGATTGAGCTACGTGTGGATCGTACTACTCTTGCTACAAGTGAGAGAGTTATTCCGTCTCTCCAGACCTTGTTTGTATCATTGTATCCTTGTGCTTGAATTTGGGCTTTGGAAACCCACTGTTGACGTACTGGATACTTTTGTTGATGTTGTTGTGGTTTTCTCATATGAAGCTAAGGTTGTGAGGTGGATGCTTTCTCTAGTATATCTGCTTTCTGTGGCATTAGCGGTTCCATGTCACCTGTCATTGCCTGTTTTCCTTTATTTAAGGGGCTCCATAATGGCATAATGATGGTATCCTTGCTATCATTGAGTTGTGCTACCATCTCTTCCCATTGGATAATATGACAAGTATTGGCGTAGATCCAGGATCATCTAAGAATCATCTCTTCTTCCATGGATCTTACAGGCATGACAAATACCTGTCCCACCAAGGGATTATTTTTTATAGAAATATTAACGTTTAAAATTTCCACAAATTTTGTAGGTGATAAATGCACACTTTGGACTTGTGCATTTGTGGCTTTGAGGTGAGGTTTTTCTAGAGCTACCCATGTTTCATAGTACATCAAGTTATGACTTGATCTCGTATCAATTAATGCAATGCTCTTGATGTGACTCTCTGAGACGTGTTGGCTCAGTGTCCAGGTCATTCTCATCAAGAATGGTGAGTGAAGCCATGTTCACATGTTCCTTGGAGTCTCTATTTGGCCTTAGATTCCCTTGCCTTGGCTTCTTCTTGAGCTTGTTTGATTTTTTCTTTGGCCAGCTCTTTCTTTTGTTCAGTAGATGCTCTTGTGTGAGCATCTCCGAGTTAGTGGTCCATAATACTTCTTGAGTTTGCTCCCATTGATGTATCCTTCCATTTTTACTCCCTCGATGGTTTTAATTCGGACTGACCCTTGAGTGGTGATTTCAGACACTCTAAAAGGTCCTAATCCTCTATATTTGAGTTCCTTTTCTTGGTGCTTTCAACACCATACATGAGGAAGAGGTCCCCTATTTCCATTTCCTTTTGTTTCAGGTTATGGTCAAACCAATTTTTTTTCTACAATTTCTCGACCATAAGCCCATGTGATGCGATTAGCTGGGTTTTATCAAGTTTTTCTAAATCAACCAATCTCTCAGCCAATGCAGTTTTGGTAAGCCTCTCCTATACTGCAATTTGTACGCTTGGAATTAACTCCATAGACATTACCGCATCAATGCCATAAGCTAGACAGAAGGGATTATATCCCGTTTTGCTACCTTATACAATGTATGATATGCCCATAGAGTTACAGTCACCTTATGTTCCCGATTCGTGCGACTGGCTTCTAATGTTTAAGTCAAGATGGTATATAAAATCTTGTTTGCACCTCTCTGCTTAACCATTTGCTTGTGGGTAATAAGGTGATGACTTTCGATGGACTACAAGGAATCCGGCAAGGAAGTGTTCAATCACCTCATTAATGAAATGCGAACCGATCACACTGACTAATTCAAGTGAGCAACCAAATTTGGAAATGATCTATTCATATAAGAACTTGGTCGTGGTTCGTGAATCAACTCACTTAGAGGCTCTTGCCTCTGCCCACTTTGTGAAATAATCTGTGGCCACAATTACATATCGGGCTTGTGGGTGACGGATGCGCCACTAGACTAACAAAAGAAATCCCCTTCTCAAAGGGTTGTCTTATAATCATAGGGGTGAGTGACATCATGTCTCTTTGTTATGGAATAACAAATCTCTGACGCTCCTCGCATGTTTTCACAAACTCTAGGGCATCCTCCAATAACATAGGCCACCACAGTCCTGCTTGAAGCACTATGCGAGCTTTAATTTCTCCAGTGAAGTGTCCCTTCGACTATTCCTGGGTGTGCTTCTTCTAGTATTTTGACAAATTCATCTTCTCGCACACATCTTCTTAGCATTGTTGAGATATCGAGCTCGTCTAGTGAGGCGGTGGACACTGATGACCCGCCTGGGGTATAGGTCCCACACTTACACCACTGGCATGGTTGGTGAGATCTTGGGTGATATGCGGCTAGTGGGATGACAGGCTGTGTGACAGCCATTCTAGATATTGGCATAGTTATAGCGCTAGCTCATTTAGTTGGGTTCACACTATAGAGAACCCGTGTACGTATTGGTTGAGTACCTTTCATATTATGAGTACTCTTATCTTGTATATGGTGTGTTGAGTGTTGAGTAAAGAAGAAAAATATATTCAGCCTCTCACCTTGTGTGTTCTCTATTAGGGTTTTGTGTGTGTGTGTGTGCTTGCAAGAGCTCAAGCTCTCTTCCCCCTTGCATCTTTACATGGTATCAGAGCCTGGTTCGTGCTAAGGGCTAAGCTGCAAGCAAGAGAACCACAGAAAGCGATACAAGGGTAAGAGCTTCAACTACTCTTCCCTATTTGTGTTGGTGACTACACCCTTGTCGGGAGCTCTACGGGAGGCACTGGCAAACGATCTCTGATTGAGGAGCTTTCTTCGCGGGAGTAAAGCTATAGGGCAACTGTATTGTCCTATCGAACGTAATTTTCTAGGCCGAGAACGCATTTCGGGCATGTCTGGACCTCCGTTGTTCAGAAAGCAGGTGATTTCGAGCACTACGGGTAAGTCATCGATTCTCTGCAGAACTCTGTTTTAAGAATTGCAGAAAGACAGATTGACTGTGCAGACACTCTGGGTGCTGCAAAGAGGTCAAAAGTTTCCATTGGGTGTATGTATGCACATTCAAGTCACTGGTTTGTGACATTTGAGAGTACTACAGTATCGCTGCAGGAAATACAGCAATTTGTGCAGGACAAACCAGAGTGCTATTTCTGGTAAAATTGTGTGTTTGACAAGATGTCAAATGATGGGATAACCTAGATTGCGGCTGAGAAGCTTGATAAGAATAACTTCCATGCTTGAAGGTTCAGGTTGACGAATTTCCTAATGGGAAAGGGCTATTGGGACTACATAGAAGGTGAGCATGAAGAGGCACTAGAGATACCGACTGCTGCAGATGTGAAAGAGTTTAAAGACTGGAACCAAGGAGCCAAGAAAGTTATGTATTAGCTTTCCATTAGTATACAAGACACCATGATTGGGCACATTCAGGATGCCAAGTCCCCCAAGGAGGCATGGGACACCTTGGTAAAGCTCTATGAAACAAATACTAAGGCACGTAAGATACAGTTGAAGAATGAACTTCATATTGTGGAGCATGTCTGTGAATGACTATACGCTGAAGATAAAGGGTATTGTGGAATCCCTTGCATCTATTGGTGTGTCAGTAGATGATGATGACAAGGTGGAAGTCTGTCTACGTGGTCTCGGGCCACAATACAAGGCGTTCAAGATGTCTATTCAGACTCAGAAAAACATTCCCAACTTTACAGATTTGGTGTCTATGCTGATTATAGAAGAGAAGAGCTTGGGTGAAGACCAACAGTCTTCACAAACCAAAAACAGTTCAGAGCAACAAGCCTTCTACACAGGTTCAGGAAGAGGACAAGGTAGAGGAGGCCGTGGACACGGTGAAGGAGGTGGCCGAACAGGTAATCAGAATTATGGCTAGCAGTAGCAACAACAACAATCCCATAATACACAACAACAATAACAATAACACACAGGTGGAAGAGGCAGATTCAGAGGCAAGGGGAGTCAAAGAGGCCGTGAAAATTGGCAAATGCAGTATAATGATGCACGTGAATGCTGTTACCGTTGGTAAGCTTGGACATGTGCAGGCAGAATGTTATAAAAAGCAGGCTGCTGACATGCAAAATGGGAAAGTGCAGCAAAACAACTATGCATCCTCAAGCAGATCTTGTCCAAGGAAGCCAATTCCAATAGATCATCCAATGCATTATCAAGAATACAGTCCAGCTCATCATCCACATTCTCACGAGCTGCAGTATCCAACTCATCACCCAGATCATCAACTTGTACTTCATCCATAGTATCTTCATCAGTAACACTTTGATCATCACACTCCACCTTGACTGGTTGAAGTACTGGCACATGCAAGTCATTACTCATTTCTGAATCAAAGAGATCATCCAAGTCATATCCATACTCAAACACTTCAGGTTCTTCAGCGTTAACATCACTTTCACAATCTACAACATCATCAATAATATCCTTAAACAACATATCGGGATTGTGAGATCCCTGTTCCCACCGCGCAACGGATTCGGGGTACTAGTAGAGCGGAAGTAGCACTTCTTGCGCGAGGCAGGGTCCCACACTCGGGGCCTCGCCCACGGATATCTAGACAAGAGACTAATTCGTCAGTTTGTCCAAGACCGAACCCGAAAAAAACTTCCCTTATCCGGAAAGCATGGGCGATTCCTCCAGGATAACTTTTTTACTCCAACGTAGTCAAGACCATTACTGATGAAACTGATCCAACTGCACCTATAAAGATACTCGGTCAGATCAAGGAAGAAACTTGCACTTGGATCATTGGGATCAATGCTTTTTTCCCTATCAAGAAGCACAGTCGTTGATTCCTATCCATAGAACAATTACTATTCGGGCTTTACTTTATCTATCGTAATAACAGAAATTGAGTCTCGATTTACGGATCCATCAGTCCAGCCTAACCCCATCCAGTCCCATGGGTTAGCCAACCGCCCAACCACTGTAGTGATGGGATCTAATTAGGAATTTGGTTAGGTTTGTCCCGGGTACCAAGGAAAAGAGTTCCCAGGTCCCCTAGCCGGAAATTCATGCAACATAAAATTAGTCACACCACTTACACACCCAATATGAAATTGCCTTTTTCTCAGCATCAACTAACTTTAAAACAATCCTTTAATGAAACCATTATGTCACTGATGACAATCCTCAAAATTTCAGGTTGAATCCATATTTCCAATTGTTCATTCAACGGTGTACTTATGACATCATTGGCAACCAGAACGCTCACCACCTGTTCACTCAGGGGCCTTTTCCATAGTTCCTAGCTCATAGTAACCGGCAATATATTCATATAACAAAACGAAATCTCCGTGGAAGATCAGCAAGATAAACCCACAGATCCATATAAAAGAGCCATGGACTCATCCGTTGAGGGCCAGCAAGGTCAATCAACCAAATCCACGCCCGGTTTCAAAAAACAACTCTTATTCCTTGTTCCAATATCTTCCACGACGCACGTGTGGGTATCTTCGGCGACCCAGAGCAGCCCGAGCACCGTATGGTCAGCACCCTCTAGGATACTTCGCAGGTGACCTAGCGCTTCACTCATAGGCCGCTTCCTTGGTCCCTAATCCACCGTACTGGAAGCTCACCATTTAAATCGAACTGAGGCTGGTCAAGACCTCGGCTGACCTTGTTACGCGAGACGTCCTCCATTGACTCTCCGTCGGCAGTTGCAACTTTATCAGTTAGGTTTCCATGATCTTAATCCACAAGACGGTCATAATGCTTCCCCAGCATTCTTGACATAAAATAGTCATTTACAAACAGTTCACAAAATACAGTTTCTATATCGAACTCTCATCTTTTCATTTTATCCTCCTTAGTCCACATTACTTATTCCACATTCCATTCATATGTATTCATCATCATCCATTCACTCATATCGATGACACATTATTTCCCATACACATTCACATTCATTATTCTACATACACATCCATGCATACATCCATTTTCACATCCTCATTCATACATCCACATCCACATACATACATCCACATTCGTATCTATATCCATACATCCACATCCACATTCACATTTATATCCGTACATCCACATCCACATCCACATCCACATCCACATTCACATTCATACATACACATCCACATCCACATTCACATTCATACATACATATCCGTATCTACATCCATACATCCATATTACATCCATTCTCGCCCTAACACATTCTATATACATCTTGTCATATCCTATCACATCTCATACACATCTTATCACATCTTATCACATCTCATACACCTCTTATCACATCCTATCACTTTCCATTCGCATCTTATCACATATTATCACATCTTATACACCTCTTATCACGTCTTATCACATTTCATATCTTTTTATAGAATACAAGAGAATTCTTATATTTGATATAAGATTTCTCTACATTTTTATTTATGCATAAATTCTATTTAAGGAGACTAACACTTTCGAATTAAAAATCAATCTTTTATGCATCTTCCTATGCATAATTTCATTTTAAATGAAAATGACACTTTTGAATTAAAATTCAATCTTTTATGCATCTTCCTATGCATAAATTCAATTTGGATGAGAATTGACATTTTTGAATTAAAAATCCATCTTTTATGCATCTTCCTATGCATAAATTCAATTTGGATGAGAATAATGCTTTTTAATTGAAATTTTATTCTTTTATGCATCTTCCTATGCATAAATTCAATTTAGATGAGAATGACACTTTGAATTAAAAATCAAACTTTTATGCATCTTCATATGCATAAATTCAATTTGATAGGAATTACACTTTTAGAATAAAAGAATTTCTCTTATGCATCTAAGTTATGCATAAAATCCATTTATGATGAAAATCACACTTTTAGTATAAAAAGAATATCTTTTATGCATACCTCTATGCATGAAATCCAATATGATAAAAGTAACACTTTTACAATAAAATAATCAACTTTTATGCATACCTCTATGCATGAAATTCAATTATGATAAAAGTCACGCTTTTATAATAAAATAATCAACTTTTATGCATACCTCTATGCATGAAATTCAATATAATAAAAGACACGCTTTTATAATAAAATAATCAACTTTTATGCATACCTTTATGCATGAAATTCAATTATGATAAAAGTCACGCTTTTATAATAAAATAATCAACTTTTATGCATACCTTTATGCATGAAATTCAATTATGATAAAAGTCACACTTTTATAATAAAATAATCAACTTTTATGCATACCTTTATGCATGAAATTCAATTATAATAAAAGTCACACTTTTATAATAAAATAATCAACTTTTATGCATACCTTTATGCATGAAATTCAAATATGATAAAAGTCACACTTTTATAATAAAATAATCAACTTTTATGCATACCTCTATGCATGAAATTCAATATAATAAAAGATACACTTTTATAATAAAATAATCAACTTTTATGCATACCTCTATGCATGAAATTCAATATAATAAAAGACACACTTTTATAATAAAGTAATCAACTGTTATGCATACCTTTATGCATGAAATTCAATTATGATAAAAGTAACACTTTTATAATAAAATAATCAACTTTTATGCATACCTTTATGCATGAAATTCAATTATGTTAAAAGTCACACTTTTATAATAAAATAATCAACTTTTATGCATACATTTATGCATGAAATTCAATTATAATAAAAGTCACACTTTTATAATAAAATAATAAACTTTTATGCATACCTTTATGCATGAAATTCAAATATGATAAAAGTAACATTTTTGATATAAAAATTTATCCATTATGCATACTTCTATGCATGAAAATAAAAATGATAAAAGTAACACTTTTGATATAAAAATTTATCCTTTATGCATACTTCTATGCATGAAAATAAAAATGATAAAAGTAACACTTTTGATATAAAAATTTATCCTTTATGCATACTTCTATGCATGAAAATAAAAATGATAAAAGTAACACTTTTGATATAAAAATTTATCCTTTATGCATACTTCTATGCATGAAAATAAAAATTGATGAAAGTAACAAAAAACTTATCCTTTATGCATAATATAAAAATTTAATTTCTCCATGATTACAATGAAATTCTTTCAATTAATCTAGGATGATAATTCCTAGAATATGGTAGGAAGTCCTCTTTTCATGCTTTGAATGAAATTAATTTATGTGTAATTTTTATAAACATTTTGCCATAGCTCCGCTGCTATGACTGATAAATCTCAATTTATTTTGAAGGATAAAGCTTATCATTAAGGGAATGATTAGAATGATACCTAATTGGATCATTAACCCATATTCATGAAAGACATAAACTAAAAGCATAGAAAAAAGCCATTAATTTGGCCTCAAGCATAGATTAATCTTGGATTAAGGAAAAGCTTCATTTGGATTGAGAATGGGTCCTGAGTATGACCATTTCTTGAGTGAGAGAGAGAAATTACATAAAAACCATTAGAATTAAGCATAAATGGAAATTTATGTAATTCTTTACTATCATTAATCAATTAACTTCAATAGCATTCATCAAATTATGTAACTCTTCACTACCATTCATCAATTAACTTCAATAGCATTCAAAGACCATTCCAATTAAGCTTCTCAAGCTTGAGAGGGGTTGAGAAGAGAGAAGCATTGAGAAATTATAGAAAAGATCAAAATTCACCATTTACCTTACAAATTGCTTAATTCTTTGTTCACGGTAGAGGCCCCCAACCAATCAATTGGTTAAGTATGTTGATGGAGCCGCCAATGGGGATTGAAGAAAGAGGGAAGATCCAATTTCTTCAATTTGGAGAGAATTTTAGAGAATAGTAGAAATTAGCATTATTTCAGCATAACTCTAGTATAGTAAAATTCTTTTTTTTTTCCAAAGAACTCATGTTCTATTTATAGGTGAGGGAAGCTCTAACCAAAGCTAACTGAATTTTAGAATTTTCCAAATTCAATTTGGTTGAATTTGGACTAGATTTAGACCTAGTTTGGTTACTTTTTGATTCGGTTTGGTTGAATTTGGACTAGATTTAGACATAGTTTGGTTCCATTTTGATTCGATTTGGTTGAATTTGGACTAGATTTAGACCTAGTTTGGTTCTATTTTGATTTGGTTTGGTTCAAGAGAGAGGAGAGATAAAAATATCACATTATTTTTTAGTTTAAAACTCATTCAAGCATGTGAATTAGGTGCCTCATTGAAGGCCCTCCTTTTCCTTACAGATGTGTCAAAAATGGAATCATTATACCCAAAATATCTCATATTTTGATATTACTCATAGTTTCTTACTAATAAACCTTGTACATTTTCAACTCTTCATCTTATGTGAGCATTGAAGGGACTCCCTTCCTTACATAGGTGTCAAAATGGAATCCTTATACCCAAAATATCTTATATTTTTAATATTGCTCATAGTTTCTTACTAATAAACCTTGTACATAGTCAACTCTTCATCTTATGTGAGCATTTACTCATTTTTTGTTATCTTCTTTTACAAAATTGGATTTATCTCCTCCCCACACATGGATTGATCTTATTGGCCCAAAGGAACCTTAATTGGACCATAATCCAAAATTTTTGAAAATCTAGACCCTTAGGCTAAGGTCCTTTATACCCATTTCCAATTAATTCCAATTGCACATTGGAAAGTTCTTTTTGAATTTCTGTTTCAGGGAAACTTATTTTAATAAGATGAGATAATTTTCTATCCAAAAATATTAAAAATCTGAATATTCTCTTTCTAGAATATCTTCTCTCTCTAGGTTAAAACAATTAGAAACAAGATCTTTTATATTTTTGAAGAGGGGATTGATTACAGGGGAAGATGCTGGACATTTTGAGAGGCTGGGGAGGAATCTTACAGGGATTTCTCTGCTCACATGGTAGATAGCACACTGGAGTCTTCATCACTTCCCTAATCATAGGTTGAATCATAACTGGCTGCACATCATCAATACTTCCATCCTCCTCCTCTTCATCTTCTGAAAACTCTTTAGGGCTGATCCCAAAAACCTCACCCTTCTCCATTTCCAACAGGTTAATCTATCCCATATCTTGCTCTGCAAATGTGACCTTACGGACTTCATGAACATTGGGCTAAATTGCATCCTTCATCTGCATACTAGAGTCAATCACCCTATCATTCATTCCCATAGACAATTGATATATACCACCATTAGCTTTAGGGCTAGTTTCTCACATTGCGGACTGATATGACTCCACTCACCACAATTCCGGCATTGCACATCACTCGGATACCCTCTCCCTCTTCCAATATTTGCTGAACTCCCTTCAGAACCAGATGATGCATCAGTTTTCCTTCCCATAATACATATGCCTCTTCCTCTTCCTGCAGACTCTATCCAATTCAAACTTATAGACTTCATGAGCTCCACTACTTCATGGACCTCTTTCTTCAATGAATCCTCTTGTTTATGAACAATAACAGCTTCTCTTTTAGGATGCATACTCTCAATCTCTGGCATCTTCACAAACTTCTTTGGCTCTTCTTGTATTCCCATCTGCCTCAGACGTTTCACCTTCCACTCCTTCTCTTGAGCAACTCTGACAGCCTCCTCAAAGCTATCCAGATTCTTCAGCTCCACCTTCACACGGAGGGTTGGCTCCAAACCAGTCACAAACCGGTCTCTCTTTATCATCTGCGGGGGTACTTCAGGAATCAAAGCCTCACACCATAGACTCCACAATCTACCGAACTTTATCAGCAGATACTGATTCACATCTTGACCATCCTTCTGCTGAATTTTACACAACTTTTTCCACTTATCATTCGAACTCCTTACACAAGAAAATTGTACCAAAAATGCAGCTCTGGCTATACAGTACTCAGGATCTTGTTGATGTGCATTCCTGTGTGTAGTCACAAACATCTGTAGCCATGCTTTTGCATCACCCTATAAGAAATAAGTCAAAATCTGAGAGAGGATCTCCGGGTTTGACCTATCTTTCATCAAAGCTATAAATTCCATCTTTTCCACCAGAAACCTGATCGCACTCTCCTGTGGAAATCCCCAATACTATGGAAAATCCCGAGCCATCTCCCCAATCTTTCTTCACACAAACCCATGTCTTCTCTCACAAATCGAAGGAAATTTCTTCCTCTGTGGAGGCACCAAAAAGTGATGACACGGAAGCGGTATAGCTGTATATGCCTTTATAGAGTGTCACACTTTCATACTCAGATACAAACACACCCAGAACACTAGACCCAAGAGCATAAACATAACTTTATTTTAGCACAAGTCTTCATCTTTACAAAGTTGGACATCCATTACATTCTCAGAACCATCCTCATCTAGCAACCAAGATACCAACACACAACCATGACTAGATACATCACCAGTATCATTCATCTATGAATTCCTAGACAACACTTCCATATAGCTTCTTCTGACACACAGAAGCTTTAGCTTCACACCATCTCACATACACAACACTTTCAAATCAACACACAAGGTGTATACTCACAAGGCTATCACCCATTCATCTTGGCTAATCCCTCTCTCACCTCTTCTTAGAACATCGTCACCTCAGCCCATGAGCTGGCCTCAATCACCAGCGACAGCAAACCAACAAAAAAACACAAGAGCTATGCGCTCAAAGTCGGCACCCTCAACAAGGAACATCTCTCTCTGGTGCATCTGGTTCAGCACCATCAAGCATCACTTGCTTGTCACCATCCTGTATTTGACTCTACCATGAGAAGTAGCCCATGCCTCAGCTCGCATCATCTACACTCTATCCATGGCGTGTTACCCCTTTGTATCACCTGCTGGCTGCACATCACCACTTTTTGGTGGCTAAACAAACAATTAAAAAAACTCCCCTTTGTGTTCCAGCTCATAGCACTTCCCTGTCTCCACGCCTATAGAGTCGACGCCACACCTTCACAACTTCACTGCAATCAACGCCAACCTTTCCTCTTTGCTTTTTTGCTACAGTGGACGCCTTCTCCCCTCCACTAATGTCGACGTACTTTCCTTGGTGACTCTCTTTCTCTGCTTCGCTATAGCTGTCGCGCCAAATAGCAATACCTCCAAGACTCTCCGCTACCAGAGGCGGCTCCCCAATGAAAAACTCCCTCTCTGACGTCGTCACTAGCTGACCTTCACTTCTACTTCGACGGCTTCTCTCTTCGCTGCATATAGTCGACGTCTTCTTCTCTTACATTGCTCTGCTCTCCCTTGGCTTCATTGTGCCGTCGACACGAGCCTCCCTTTTTTTGGCTTTACTTGCGAATGCCTTTGTTCTGGAAGAACCCGCCACCTGGTTGGCATCTTTCCTCTTCATTGAATTCTCCCTACGCCACCTTTCTTTTGACACGCACACGTCCATCATCACCTTCCTTTTATGCTTCCTTTTTAGTCTTGGATATTCTTCACCCCACACATATTATATTGGCCCCCTAACAACTAATTGCCCCCATGGCCATGCACACATTCGAATACAACCTACAAGTGCCCATTTTATTTTTTTGGGACACACGCACACAGAGCTACCGAATGACTGATACTATCTCCAGCAGACCACGCTCCGGACAAACCTGTGCTTCCAAGATCTGATCATTTCCCTTGCACATACGCTTCCATCAAAACCTAAAGTTTGATTGCCGCATACAACCACACATCCATGATGCCCACACTGAGTCAATGGGTGCTCCCATGACTTTACCACAATACGAACATCACTCATGTAAACATGTACAGGTTGAGTTTGGGGTTTTCAAAAATCTTCACACAACGCCGCCTGGCTACACATGCACGGAACGGAGTTAGCCTTGAAGCCAGGATAAACTTGCACTCTTTAAAGATAACAATTTCAATGTAATTTATTGAATACAGCATCACACAATTCGTAACCTTATACAATTTTGTCATTATTTTAAAAGGAAAAGATACACATTTATTAACACTAATATAAAAAAAACTCTTCTTTAAAAGCTAACCAAGCTAACCTGGCCACCATTTCCTTGAGGATCTTGTAAAGGGAGGGTTGCAGCCACATTGGGAGCATCTTCTCTAGTCTCGTTGTTTCGCGCTCCTCCCGAGGTAATATTTTGACATTTTCGGAAAGAGGCCATCTTGGACGTCGTCTTGTAGGGCTCGCTCTTGCAGTTGAAATGCTCTAGTCAGATCTCAATTCTGAGATCGTTTGCTCACCGTATGAGCAAAAGACCACAGTGCATGAACCCTCTCTAAAGGCTAAAACCTCTTACTAAAGTCCACGCAAATGGGAGGGATTGTGAGATGTCCTTAACACAAAAACGTTTTGCTAAAGGGGAGAAGGGCTGAGGGCTGCTGTAAGTCTCTTCACACGGGGGGGAGGAGAAGGGTTAAGGACACTGCCTCCTAAGCAAGAGGGGGATAGAGAAAAATTGCCTTATCTGAAAAGTGGCAAATGAGGGGGTGTGAGAGGGGTGGTTGCAAGGGGCGGTTGTACTACAGCAAGTACACTACATAGGGACGATGGCACAGCAGAGCATAGGTTACGCAAAAATGCATGCTGCCCGTGGAGCACCCTGAGGATTATATATAACTGTGGGGTACGGGTACGGGCGCTGCACAAAGCAAGGAAAGGACGGTGTACCAGCAAAGGTTGTAGATCAGTGGCCTGCATGGGGCTAGGGGAAAGGTACGGTGTCGGTTGACAAAGGAAAGGAGTGGTACGCATTTACCTTATTTGGTAAGGGGCAGCATGTGTGTCCATGTAGCCGTACGTGTGGACCACACAGTGAGCGGTTGTCCTTTGGTTCTTGTGCGGCCATCGTACGGGCACCCTGGTAAGTGTGTACGGTTTAAAATTTGGGGCGAGGTCCCCAAATTTGGGACGTCGGGCCTCGATTTGCGTGTCGGACCGCCCCGGGGGTGATTTTTATTTTTTCCGGGAGGTTCTCCTAGTTGTTGGGGTGCAGACCGTTTGTCAATCGGATGCCCAGTCATGCATTTATTACAGTTTAAAGGTCGTCACTTTTTAACTAAAAATAACTGAAATTTACGTATAAGCTTCATTCGGTGTCCGTTTTGGATGCTGTAAAATCCTATATTAGGGTAAAATCGCATGGAGATTCCAAATTTGGGCTCAAAATTTTAAAGATTCTGAGTAAAAATGACTCATTTAATAAACACATTGATTTTTATACCATAAAAACTCATAAATTTATCTATTACATGGACATTTCTTTATTAGTGAAGATAGGTATGTTCCTTAAAGAAATCGAGATATCCTCATCTCGTCATGAATTGGGGATAATCCTTTAAGAGTGTAGCTTCATCTTTCCAAGTTGCATCCTCTTCAGTGTAATCTTTCCACTGTACTAGATGTTCTACAAGAGTTCTATTTCGGAGTTGCCTTTCCCTAGAATCTATGATGCTAGTGGGTTGTAATTCAAGGACTTCTTGAGTAGGGATTACAACTTGTTCATCATCAAGAATATGATTGAGACTGGGTACATAAGGTTTTAACAAACTTACATGAAATACATTGTGGACTTTGATATGGGCTGGGAGTTGGAGTTTATAGGCACTTCTACCTAGACACTTGATAACTGTATAGGGGCCACAATACCTTGGGCTAAGCTTCTTATATTTCCCAAGTGATAGAGAACTTCGTTTGGGTCACACTCGGGTCACACTCGTAGAAGAACTTTGTCTCCTTCCTTGAAGATCCTTTCAGACCTCTTGGTTTCAGCATAATGTTTTTGTCGATCTTGGGCAGCTTTAATATTCTTTTGGATTGCCTTGGCTTGTTCCTCCATCTCTTCGAGCATTTTCCTGGATGCCTCAACTCTTATGGTCGGATCAGAGAAATTTAGAGGAGACAAGCATTCTTGCCCATAGAGTGCTTTGAATGGTGACATTCCTATGCTCTGATGATAAGATGCATTGTAGGTAAATTCTACCAGAGGAAGGTATTGAATCCACCTTCTTGGTTCCCGTCCACAATATGCTCTGAGAATGTCTTCAATTACTTGATTGACTCTCTCAGTCTGGCCATCGGTCTTTGGATGATAGGCTGTGCTAAAGCAAAGTTGAGTTCCCGAGGCTTGAAATAAGGACTACCAGAACTTTGAACTGAAGTCAGAATCCCAGGCAGTTACTATCCTTTTTGGGAGACCATGAAGTTTGAGGACTTCCTCGATGAATATTCGAGCAACATTTGAAGGTCTTCTTTACTGATATAAGGTGAGCTACTTTGGTAAGTAAGTCCACTACTACCAGAATGGAGTCATATCCTCCTTGAACAGTGGGGAGACTTGTGACAAAATCCATACTAATGCACTCCCACTTCATTTGGGAAATATCCAAGGGTGGTTGAAGTTTCCTAAGCATCTTGACCCTTTCAGCTTTGATCCTTTGGCATGAGAGACATTGCTTCAAGTACCGAAGGACGTCATTTTTCAAGCCTACCCAATGAAAGCTCCTTCTTACCACATTTAATGTTTTTTGCATAGCCTGGGTGTCATGCAGTAGGACTATCATGATCTTCATGGAGGATTAGTTTCTTTAAAGCAGGATCCTTAGGGATACATAGCCTGTGATTGAAGTAGAGGCTTCCTTCATGAGTGGAGTATCCCTTGATTAGATTCTTCTCTTTCTCTGACTTTTCCCCTTCTTCTACTAACTTCATCATCGTCTGATAATCTGGATCATGAGATAAGACTTCTTTCACCTTGACCAGTATGGGATTATTTGGCATTGAAATTGCACTCAAGAAAGATTTGTAGCTAAGTGCATCTGCTACCACATTATCTTTCCGAGGGTAGAATTTGATGTCGAAGTCATATTCTTGTAGAATTTCAATCCATCTGCTTTGCCGCATGTTGAGGCTAGGTTGGGTGAAGATCCACTTTAGACTTTTGTGGTCATCAGTTTACAAGCTGGAATCTGCCCCCCAAGAGATAATGTCTCCATAATTTGAGGCAGTGAACAATTGCTAAGAGCTCCAAATAATGGGTGGCATAATTTGCTTCATATTGCTTGAGCTTTTTCCTTGGAGAGAATTCTCCTCACATAAAAATAATTTGGATGTGCTTCTAACCTTCCTCCTCTGATTTTTGCGTTAAACTATCACGGCATTGGATGCATCTACAAATACATGAGTTGGTTGATTCTAGATAGTGCGAGGAGACATCAGTTACAAGTGCAACAAAAAGAATTTTCGTTAGCCATCCACATCTACAAGGCTTATTGAGATGAAAAAGTAGGGGTCCGACTGCAAACAAGTAAATAGCATCCGATGGTGTCATGAAACTTTGGAAGAGTGTGGGAGTGGTCCACATATACACACCCTCGCAAAGTCTCATCATCATCATCACCATCGGACCATGTTTGTGTCTTTAGCAAACTCAAATCCACTTAGGTATCTTGTTAGAAATAATGCCCAAACATGTGCTAAATTTCCTAAGGTTTTTTTATAAATTATAGGAGTCATTTAGTAAAACACTTTCACCAAGCATAAAAGGGGAAGCTCATGAGCATCTAGTTTGATTGGAGAGAATCAAGGAGTTAAGTTCATGGAGAAGATTTTGGAGGAGAATACGCAACTTGAAGATCTAATCGATGATGTACACCTGCCTGAACCTTTTTTCTATATAAAGGCGCATCTAATATACAAAGCAAATATGCGTGTTTTCATTTACTGTCATTTTGCCTTATTATTTATTATGTTATGCTCATATCCTTAATCATATTTACATTATCACCACCATGAAATATTTAGCTTTTTATCCACCATATTTTTCAATAAATTGTCTCAAAGAAAGACACCACTTCTACTATGCTGCTCTCTCCTATCACCTTGTTGACCAATAAACAATAGAAGAATTGTTACCTTCAACTACTGTAATTACTATAGCTTGCTTCTTTGTGCCATTGTTGTTTTGATCAATTGTTCAACTTTCTTCTTCAGATGTGCTTCTCTTCATTAGCCCTTGCCATCAATGATCAACAACATCCTCTGAGGCAGTGCCTCCTCAAAGTTCAGCATCCGACATTAGCTTGCCACTTTTAAATAGTTGCAACGCATAGCCGATGTCATCACATTTTTCATCTCCTCACGCTGCGCTCAAGCGGCAAAAATATTGGGCAAGGAGTTTTCATTAAGGATTTTCTTCAAGTCTTCCTCAAAAATATGATTCTGGCTGCCTTGCTGATTCAGACTGATCAGTTGATTTCAACTGCTCAGCTAAATCCTATTGTCGAGTTGATCCCCTCTTGCTGATTCTATCCACTTGATTTTGTCTAGTTGATTTTGACTAGCTGATTCACTCCAGTTGATTCCAACCAGCTGATTTCGTCCCGCTTATTTCATCTTGTTGACTCCGAAGTGTTGATTCCAAACTTGCTGATACCGACTTGATTCCAAATAGTCCAACTAATTCCAAACTCACCTTGTCTTTCTTCATGACTTATAAGTAATGTCTACGTGTCACTAAAATCATTAAGATTCTGTCTTCTAAGAGTAAAAACGAATCATTATCTTCAGTTTACCAACCCTCCAAATCTCCATTGAGCACCTCTAGGAGAGAGAAGCCGCCCATTAGAAGAAGAATTAATAGAGCTTCTAGAAAATTGTTGAATCCAAAGAAACCTTGGTATTATAAAGAAGGCATTAAAATGGGCATCAAACCTTAATTTGTATGGGATAGGGGATATGAAAGAAGATATGGGTTATTAACTTTCTTGTGGAGATTACTCTAAGTGGTCATAATTATTTAGTTTAAACACTTGTATTTTTTGAACCAAACTTGTAAAGCATTAGACACCACCCTTGCTCTTGTAGGAGGTAATATCTTGCTATGGCTCCTAGTGAGGTGAGAGAAAGTTTAGAGGGGAGAACTTTCACACTTGGCAAACAGGTTACTTTGTTAGTATCAACATTTATTTCGTATGTTTCATTTGATATTATGTCTAATTTGTAAGTATCAATGCTTATCTTGTTAAGTTTAATCTCACATGAAAAAGGTCTTGTGGAACATTGTTCAAGGGAAAAAGGAAAGACTTACTACTAGAGAGAGTAGTGCACAGTGGGATTTAAAAGAATGATAAGGCACTACGAATTATAGGGGAACTCTTGGATTACACTTTTGTACATCACATTTACACTTAGGATACATCTCAAAATGCATGTAAAACCCTAGATAAAGTATTTGGCGCTACTTGTAAACACTCTAGGATTAGTCTCCTAGTGAAGTTCTTTGGGCTTCAAAAGGACTCCACAATTACTATGCCTGTCTCACATTAATGATTTTAAAAGCTTCTTAACACAACTCATAGGAATCAAGAAGGAGATACAAGATGATGATAAAATTGTTGTGTTGATTAAGAGTGTGTCACATCTTGATGAATATTCACACAACTCTTTTAAATATTACTACTCCATCCCTCATATACATTGAAGCTTCTCTCTTGGAAGAAGAGAAGAGGATTCTAAAGAACAGTGAGTATCATGTTGATGGTGCTTATTTGGTCAAAGGGAAATCCTCATCCTCAAAAGCCACTCCCAAAACCAAGAAGACCTTCAAGTGTACTTTTTGTGGCAAACAAGGATATCTTGAGGAGTTTTGTTTTGCAAAGAAAAAGGCCCAAAAAGCCTATCTTGCTGAATAGAAGAAAGAAGAGGACTCTCCATCAAAGGCCACTGTTCCATGGGAACACTCACGGGAACACGGATTATGGAAGGAGGCTGGAAGCAATTAATGCGAGAGAGCAGGATTATTGTGTGCGAAAGAGAGAGGCCTGATTTGCATTTCTGTCATTCTGTTTGAGGATAATTTTTATAGTTTTAATTTTCTGCATGTTCGTTTTATTTTTTATTCTTAGCTTAGTTTTCTGCATCTTTAATTTTGAGCATTTTAGTTCTTTGTTAAACCTGCACCTGTAGAGAAACTAAAATCTATACACACACATGAAGATTGAACATTTCGAATTCCCTATAAATCTCACAGTTGCACACGCATTGAGTTCCCTGCCACACGCATTGAATTTGCTACACACACATTGAGTACACACTTCGAAAAAGGAAAAAATAATAATAAAAGAAGGCGGCTGTGCGTGAACAGCGCACCGCGTGGAGAGACCCACACACCGCACCATAAAGACTGCCAGCGCACCGGATAAAGGGGTGCAAAAAAAAAGAGTGGAAAATTTTTCATTTTTTGGCGCAAAAAATTGGGAGGTTTTCTAACTTTTTGAGAGGAGTTAGAAAACACCCATCGTCAAAATTTTGGTCCCGGAACCATTTTCCCATAGTGAGTTCAGTATGGGAAACTGATAAATTTTAGGCGATTTTTGATCCTGAAAAATACGCTATTTTTTGGCCTAACGTGTTCGAGGGGGTTCAAAATGGGTTCTGGCGAAGTTTGAGCCAACTTGAAAATGTTTAGATTTTTTTGAAAAAAAAAACCTTAAGATTTGACCTTATGCACTTGCGGTCGGGACGCCATATAGACACTGCCATAGGGTCTAGGGCACCTTCTAGAGTACCCACGCAGGAAAGTGGAACCTAATTGGTAGGAAATTTGGCAGATATTGCTGAAACCTTTTTCGAATCCCAATCTGATACCCTTTCCAGGACAACTAGCTCATTGTCTATGGACAATCTAGGGCCGTCAAATAGTCATCCCTTAGCCCCAAATAGGACACCCACAAGATCTTTTAATCCATTTAATGTTGACATCATGGGGTTACCACTCAATGTGAGACTTCAATATGTCTACACGAATGCTCAAGGAGCTGAGATCTTTAGGGATCCACAACAACGGTATCTCGTTATTTAAGATTGCAGACTTCTTCTCGGAGCTTGATAGAGCACCTCTAGTCAATGACCAGGGTAACATGTACATGGGTGGAGATGGTGTTCGCTACGAGGTCACCTATCATCCAGAGAATGTAGACAAACTAGGAGAGCTCTCTAAGAGTGAGTTCCTAGATTTATCAAAGCCTTTCGGAGCAAGGGAGTCTAGAGATGATTGGCTCATTGAGCCGGACATGCATGGACCATCCAATGCCCAGTCCTCAAAGCCATCCATAGATGATTTACTTTTTGTAGATCTAAATTTGGAAAGGGACAGGAAAGGTAAGAGCAAAATGGATCAGGCGGCTGAGAAACCAATGGGAGTTTGTACGACAAATTCCAGTGACAAAGGTCTTTCAGGATGACCCACTTCAAGAGGTCTATAAGGACTTTTTAGAAGGATATTATGCCACAACTAAATTGCCAGAGCTAGATCTTCCTCTAGCACTTGTGGTGGTAGTCGAGAAGCTTGCAGGATACAAGAACAGAATCATTGATAAATGGGCCAATGAATATAGAACCTTAGATTGGAAGAAGGAGATTCGTGAGCTTACGTGGAGAGGACAACCATTATTCATGGAAGTACTCTCAACTAATAGAGCTAAACTAGGAGAGACAGCCTTTCTTGGAGAAACTGTTGCTCCTCCCCTACGAGAGTTCACGAGAGAGGGATCCTCAACATCAAAGTGGACCACTACTGCAAGTAGCCCAACTCTAGCACCAAGATATTATCCTACACCAAAAGTGCGACCATAGATCACACCACCACAACATTTCTCTTACTATGACAATCGGAGGGTAGGGGAGCCAACTTGGCGTCCCATAAATGCACCTCCTGAAATGCGGGTAACAAGATCTTTGGAGAGGGTTGGTGAGGCAGGTAATAGGGGACCCACACCAATTTGGGATGCATATGGACAATCTTACCAAAGAAAGGAACCACTGAGAGTGAGAGGTCATAGGCCTGATGATGAGTATTCAAGACGAGTAGGGCCATCAACTCTTCAAAAACTGGTAAAGAAGTACGAAGGGTCGGGATGTCCATATGACCATGTAGTAGCATTTAGGCAAGCAGTTCGAGCTAAGCAAGTGAATAACAACCATACGCAAATTGAAGGATTTGGGCTCACTCTTGAGGGAAAGGCCCTTGCTTGGTTTCAGGCACTAGAGGTTTCAGACAAATCTTCTTTACGAGTTTTGGAAGAGAGATTCATTTGCTGCTTTTTCCTTGATGGGGATTCAACATGACACAGTAGCAAACATCTACTCTTTCAAGCAAGGCGAGACTGAGAGTGTTAGGATGAAGCAATACATTAATCGTTGCCCAAAAGATGAGAAGCCCAGAGTCGATTAATTTCTCTCTTCTTAAAAGGACTCAAAAATTCAACACTGCATACACATCTCTATGCAAAGAAGCATACAAATTTCAATGAGTGTTGCCATGATGCTATGGATTTCACAGATAACTTCAAATTCCAAGATGGTACTAGCCCTGAGGTGTAACCTAGAGATCAGTGGGGTGATGACCAAAGTTCAGGGTCTAGCGCACTAGTAAATCCAGACCAGATAGCTAACCTAGTACTAAGGAGATTGGGACAAACCTATCGCCCACCCATGCAGCCACAACAACAGCGGTAGAGCAACGAATGAGGAGTGTACTACCTAGAGGTCCTCATCTTTGTGGAGCATGTGGCGGTAACCATAAAATCGAAGAATGTAATACCTTTTCTCCTCTAGTCACAAACCAACCAACAAAGAAGTGGTGCCAGGCTTGTGCTTGGAATTATACCCACACCACACAAGAATGTACTCGCATTGCAAGAATGAGACAAGAGCATGAGCAGAAAAGGGATGTAGTGGCTCCACAAATGCATCAACAGTATAGTAATTTTGAACATAAGCCACCGATGGCACAAGAGCAAGCACGACCTATACTTGGACCTCAACCTCCTACTCCTGGGACTGCTCCTGTGAGGTTTGTTGACTACGACAATTCAAATATGTGTAGAGACTTCGTAAACCCAAGCTATGTGGAGGAGGAATATGCATCATATTCATCCAAGGAAAATCTCTTTGAAAGTCTTGCATATCCAAGCCAAGCAGCACTGGAGCCTCAACCGGGGGAACAAAATTCTTTGATGTTGCTAGACGGCTACCAACCTAGGACTTCAGGCCCTTCAGGTCAATGGCAGCAAAGGAAAGTAGAAGCCAAACTAATGGGCCCTTGTTTTATGAGTGCGGAGAACCCCATTGGGCTCGTGTTTGTCCACATCGCCAAAGGCAAGCAACTCGATCCAATACAACAGTACCACAGTTTCCACCAATTGAAAGATATTGTCTAGGGTGTTGTGTAGAACACTTTCCAAAGGATTGTTTTGCTGAAACCACATGAGGAAGGCACCTCTAAACCAAAGGTCTCACTCAACTTTGTAGAGGCAGTTCCATTGCCACCTTCATCAAAGAATGAGGATGTTGTGCCACTTAGAGTCATGACTAGATCACAGACACGAAATGCCGAAATGCAGACTGATGAGACACCTCAAACTAGGGATGCAAAGGCAAATCTAGTGGACAAGACCCTACATTCCAATAGAAAAAGGACCACTAGGAGGAAAAAGAACCGCAACAAGCAAACTAAGAGTGCATCCACTAGTTCTCAAGAAGTCTCTAAACAAAACATGAAGGATCAAGCTTTTACATCCCAGGAAGTGCATGAGGAGCATCAACCTCAACCTGGGCCTAGTGCTAAACAAGATGAGGCTAGTACAACTGAGGATAGTTCAGGGGGTTCTATTTTTGTGGATAAGGTGAACGAGACTCTAGATGCCATCATTGATGCTTATACAAGTCACATTGCAGCTTTATCTGAGCTACCCAAGAAGCTTCAAGAATACCCAAACCCTCGTGAGTGAGGAGAAGATCAATCTAGCTGTACATCAGCAACTCATTAGGGAAGCTCAATCAATACTTGAGGGCCCACCTCCACCTATCCCTCGGGGCCCCACCTCTCTTAAGCCAACGTTAGAAACCATACCAGAAGTGTCATCAAGTTGGGAAATGAAAAGTGAGCTGATCTCACAAGCTCATAGCGAGAAGTCTGCACCAATTGACACCCCATTGAAAGAAGGCATTCTGCTACCACCTAGTCTTGCCTTCCCATGCAATGATGAAGTTATTGATGCTAACGAGGACATGGCAAATGAGATGTGGGTAGCAGTTCATGAGAAAGTTAATGAGAATATGTCCTCTATTATTTTACCTCCATTCTCTGAAGTGGATTTTACCAGGGGCACAGAAAACAACTTTAGACGCCCAAGCATCCAGGAGGAAGTTCAAACAATTGTTTCTCCTAGAAGTAAGCATACAATGAAAACCTTACCATCTTATTTGGGCCATCTTATTTGGAAGAATATGAGAACTGTTCTCAAACCTTGAGGATACTCTCCATGCATAGAAGGTTGACAAAGGAGATGGATATGGGTATTGTGCAAGCTATTTTGTCAGCACCAGTGGCTTGTACCTTACCTTTACTTGATTTGATAAAGCTTTGACCAGAGTTATGGAATGATATTGCCACATGTTTGTCAGAGCAGGTATTGCTACAAAAGGGTCACCACATCAATGTACTATACACCCTGAGACAAATCATGTTATGCCAGTTCCTATCAACAAAGTAGGAAAATTTTGTGAGGACGATCAGGGAAATGCTACCCTCCCATTAGAATTGCGAAAAGTAGCTTCAACTGCAATACTTGATAGTGGTGTAAGAGTGAGCATTGTGACAAGGTCCATTTGGGAAAAGTGGGGCAAACCAGCTATTAGGAGTACAAGAATGTGCTTGCAGCTAGCAAATGGAAGCTATTAGGAGTACAAGGATGTGCTTGCAGCTAGCAAATGGAATCTTAGAACATCCCATTAGGCTGCTAGAGAACATATTGGTCACCACATGTGGGATTGAATATGAGCACACATTTGCAGTAGTGGATTTTGGAAAGCATCCAAACTATGAAGTGATATTGGGTAGACCATTCATGTGACAATTTCAAATAATTCAAGATTGGGGATACAATTATTTGTACCTCCGACATGATTCTGTCATCAGAAGGGTCAACCTAAAGAATCACTCATATCGTGATGTAACACGGTCTCCAATAGATGAGTTTGATTCTGCTTCATCTGAGGGCTCAAGAGTTACATTGTCAGATGGGCGAGAAGATCTATGGATGTGTGGAGCCTCATGTAAGGATTTCAACACTGAGAGACTTAAGGGTAATCGAAGTGTATCAGATGAGGCATACATTCCACAACCCTTCCCTGAGCACTTAATTGATCCCCTAGAATGGAGTCATGTCCTTGCAACATTATCGACATGTGCTTTACCTAAGCCAATTCAATTTTGTGACTCAGATGGATATGACATTATTCCTATACGAATGGTACAACCACGTGACCTTCTAGATGATTTATACTATGGGGATGCATCCACAATAACACTGCATGTAGAGAAAGTCTCGGTGGAGGATTTAACACTCGAATCTACTAATGATGCTGATAAGGAAGATGGATGGGACTCTGATTTTGATGATGATGTGATAATCCCCGAGGAAGAGTTAGGAAAGGCACGCCTACTCTTGAGAGGAAGGGAGGTTCAAATAGAGATCCCTTGAAGCCAACCCAAACGTAAATGCTCTAAGAGCCATAAGAGAATCCGTAAACAAGATGAGAGGGAACGATGTAAGAGAATACAAAAAGAAGACGAGGAGTTTAAGAATGAACACTCTCGACCACCACCTCACTTCTCACGAAAGAATGGATATCTATACTATGTCCAAGCACAAGATAGTATCAAAGACCAAGTAAAACGATCAGATGGATTCCAACCAGGAGAAAAGCTAAAAACTGTTAGCAAAAATTGTAAAAAAACAAAGAGACCAAAACAAAAACTTAAGTCTCAGAGGGCACAACCCCATTTGAGCTTGCTTTTGGGCTAGATGCAATTCTTCCCATTGAATTTCTTGTACCTACTCTACGAGTTGCTAAACAATTGGACTGGACTAGTCATGAGCTTTCTCAACACATTGATGAATTGGAAAAGCTTGATGAGACCCGCTTATTAGCTGTAATGGGGATGTATGCCGAGAAGAGGAGACAAAAGAAATGGTATGATCGAAATGTAACAACTGGCCGATTCAAAAAAGGGGACCTTGTGCTCTTGTATACACTTAAGAAGCATAAGCGAAAACTCAAGAAATGTGTCCTAGGACCATTTGTGATGAATGAGCTTACTCCTAGTGGTGCAGTGCATTTAGAGACACTAGAAGGTGAGCAAATGCCAAACTTCATTAATGGAAGTCATCTCAAGAAATACAATGAACCATTAACTGAAGCCATGCTTCAACAAATGCATGCTGCCCACACACGGAAAGAAGCACATGATCTACTTAAACGTTAGGCTCAAGAAGAAGCTAAAGCTAGAGTTGCAAAAGCCAAGGAGCGTCGCAAGGCTTCTGTGTTGACCTTATAGTTGGCTACTGATGAACAATATGTTGATCCTTTCAATATTCACGTGTGTCTTCATCTTCATGAGACTACCTACTTTGTCTTTGCCTTAATTGACTCTGGTGCAGATTATAATGTTCTCTCATTTGACACATGGGTAGGCTTGGGACAACCAACACTTGTGCACATTCCTATTGACGTACGAAGCTTCTCAGGTGAAGATAACCCTATAGAGGGAAAATGTGTCATTATGATGTCCATTTAGGATCACCAGATGTCAGTTCCCTTTTATGTGGCTAGTAAGTCCAAGGCAGTGATAGAGGTTGTTCTTGGTCGATCATGGTTAAGTGCTACCAATTGTTCATAAGATTGAAAGAATAGACAATACAAATTGCAAAAGGGTGGTAGTACTACCTTACACATCCCACTTTCAACATCTGCTCTTCAAGCTCCAAGACAAATGATGTGGATAATCGATGAGTCCTCAACAAGTGAGGGCCATGACTGGCAAGTTCCAACTACTCTAGTCATTGCTCAAAGAAGGCCAGGCAAGAAGGAATTGTTAATTTGGCTACCCAAAGATGTGTACAAACTTGTACCATCTAGCCTAGTTGCTAAACCTCCTAAAAAGCATATCTTTTCCAAGCCTAAGCCTCAGATTGTTACGCATTGGGTCCCAAAGCATATTCTTAAAGCACAAGGCTATTATGAGGGTGCAACAACACTTTGGCTTCCCAAATGCCATGGTTTGCTAGAGCCAGAAGAGTGTATCAATAAGATTCCAAAAGCCACTCTTGGGTTTTCATATTAGTGCGTGCAAAGGAAATCAACACAGCCTCTTCAAGATAGGATAGGTGGTTGTGATAGCACCTACAAATCTCCTTGGGTTGACCTTCCCCAAACATGTATTGAATCACCAGTTGTCCCAACTTCTCCTTGTTACACGCTTCCACCATCAACTTGTGTACCTAAGACAAATCCAACTTTACATGAGTCTCCTTTGAGCATAGATTCTAGCACTTCACTGCCTAAATCCTCTTATCTTGCTCAAATTCCTCAACAATTGCTACCCTTCCCACCTCTTAAGAAGGACATACCCAAAACCAAAGGTAAGGCATTAACACTACAACTGAAGCTCTTTGGTAGATCAGTGTTTGAATAGTCTCACTTTTACTAATGTGGTTCCTTCTCTGCCATTACAGGATTGTGTTCTTATTGAGATGATCTTATCTACATTGTTTTTGATAGGGATTGTAATGATGGATATAAGTGTATAAAGTTTGAAGTTTCTAAATTTCATTGTTCTACGCCCAGATACCTCCTGATGGCGAGATACATGTCCACCATGCATTGACCCTGATAGTACTCAACCTGAACATCGTGGGGATTATAGTGCTCCTCCTTTTCAAACTCATTCTAGGTACGACTCGTATTAGGGGAAACTTCACACATTTGTTGGCTATGCCACTCTTACTTTCGACGATATGGCACGGGATTAATGAAACAAATTGTGGGCATTACACCCCAACGCCATAACCTTCTTGATGTGAGAGTACCAGACCGAGGACCAAATCAACGTAGATTACCTGAGGAGGTTCAAGCACAACAATGGAGGGATACATGCATAAATGACTTGCAACCACCTATCTTGCAAGCCCTTCTTCCCCCATCCTCATCATGTCATTTTTGGATCACTATGAGCACCTATATTGAGCAATTCCAAAATTGGCATTGTCTACTTAACCTTCCCATAGAACCAATGCCATATTTTAGCGAGGAAGCACTCCTTCCTCTACCACCTTCTCCAGAGGCCGGCTTTTGTACAGGGTTGTCCTTGCATCCTGAAGTGATTGATACAATCTTTCCAGCAAAAGTGGACACGGATCCACCGCCAGTGCAAGGATAAGCTCATCAACTCCATGTTGAAATATCGAGCTCGTCTAGTGAGGCGGTGTACACTGATGACCCGCCTGGGGGATAGGCCCCACACTTACACCACTGGCATGGTTGGTGAGATATTGGGTCATATGCGGCTAGTGGGATGACAAGCTGTGTGACAGCCAGTGGCATAGTTATAGCGCCAGCTCATTTAGTCGGGTTCACACTATAGAGAACCTATGTATGTATTGGTTGAGTACCTTTCATATTATGTGTACTCTTATTCTTGTATATTGTGTGTTGAGTGTTGAGTAGAGAAGAAGAAGATTTTCAGCCTCTCACCTTGTGTGTTCTCTATTAGGGTTTTGTGAGTGTGTGTGTGTACTTGCAAGAGCTCAAGCTCTCTTCCCCCCTGCATCTTTTCATGGTATCAGAGCCTGGTTCATGCTAAGGGCTGAGCTGCAAGCAAGAGAACCACAGGAAGCGGTACGAGGGTAAGAGCTTCAACTACTCTTCCCTATTTGTGTTGGTGACTACACCCTTGTCGGGAGCTCTACGGGAGGCACCGGGGCAACGATCTCTGATTGAGGAGCTTTCTTCGCGGGAGTAAAGCTATAGGGCAACTGTATTGTCCTATTGGACCAATTGTCCTATTGGACATAATTTTCTAGGCCGAAAACGTGTTTCGAGCGTGTCTGGACCGCCGTTGTTCAGAAAGCAGGCGATTTCGAGCACTACGGGTAAGTCATCGATTCTCTGCAGAACTCTGTTTTAAGAACTGCAAGAAGACAGATTAACTGTGCAGACACTGTGGGTGCTGCAAAGAGGTCTACAGTTGCCATTGGGTGTATGTATACACATTGAAGTCACTGGTTGTGACATTTGAGAGTACTACAGTACTGCTATGCAGAAAATACAGCAGTTTGTGCAGAAAAACCAGAGTGCAGTTTCTGGTAAAATTGTGTGTTTGGCAAGATGTCAAATGATGGGATAACTCAGATTGTGGCTGAGAAGCTTGATAAGAATAACTTCCATGCTTGGAGGTTCAGGCTGACGAATTTCCTGATGGGAAAAGGCTATTGGGACTACATAGAAGGTGAGCATGAAGAGGCACCGGTGGAGATACCGGATATAAATCCGACTGCTGGAGATGTGAAAGAGTTTAAAGACTGGAACCAAGGAGCCAGGAAGGTTATGTATTGGCTATCCATTAGTATATAGGACACCATGATTGGGCACATACAGGATGCCAAGTTCCCCAAGGAGGCATAGGACACCTTGGTAAAGCTCTATGAAACAAATACCAAGGCATGTAAGATACAGTTGGAGAATGAACTTCATACTGCAGAGAAAAAGAGCATGTCTGTGAATGACTATGCGCTGAAGATAAAGGGTATTGTGGAATCCCTTGCATCTATTGGTGTGTCAGTAGATGATGATGACAAGGTGGAAGTCTGTCTACATGGTCTCGGGCCACAATACAAGGCGTTCAAGACGTCCATTCAAACTCGAGAAAACATTCCCAACTTTACAGATTTGGTGTCTATGCTGATTATCGAAGAGAAGAGCTTGGGTGAAGACCAACAGTCTTCACAAAGCAAAAACAGTTCAAAGCAACAGGCCTTCTACACGAGTTCAGGAAGAGGACGAGGTAGAGGAGGCCGTGGACGCGGTCAAGGAGGTGGCCGAACAGGTAATCAGAATTATGGCCAGCAGTAGCAGCAACAACAACAGTCCTAGAATCAACAACAACAACAACACGCAGGTGGAAGAGGCAAATTCAGAGGCAGGGGGAGTCAAAGAGGCCGTGGAAATTGGCAAAGGCAATATAATGATGCACGTGAATGCTATTATTGTGGTAAGCCTGGACATGTGCAGGCAGATTGTTATAAGAAGCAGGCTGACATGCAAAATGGGAAAGTGCAGCAAAACAACTATGCATCCTTAAGCAGAAATAATGAGGATAATGAAAGGTTGTTTGTTATGCAGCATGTCATGAATGCCATGTCTGAAAATGTTGATGCAACACAAAAAGATAATGTATGGTATGTGGATTCAGGCGCTTCGACGAACCGCATGACGAGTCATGGGGAGTGGTTCAAGGAGATGAAAAACCCGGAAAGACCAGGTTTTGTGGAAACAGGGGATGACACTGCTCATCCAATTGCCCACGTTGGCGATGTGCCATTGTCTATGCAGGATGGCAAAGTGAAGTACCTTGCAGATGTACTTTTATGTATCGAACATAACAAAGAATCTGGTTTCAGTTGGCCAGATGATTGAGCAGGGTTTGCAGGTTCGGTTTAACCCTGATGGGTGTTATGTTGAAGATTTCAAAGACAAGTGCAAGTTGGTTGCAAAAGGCAACAGAGTGAGCAACAGAGTGGGCAGAATGTTTACGTTGAATGTAGACATACCTGAAATGAGTGCTGCGATGTTTGCAAATGGTTCAGGAATTGTTGCAGACACAGACATTTGGCATAAAAGGATTGGACATGTAAATGTGCAGAGATTGAAGTCTATGCAGACAAAAGGAATTGTGACAGGGCTGCCAAAATTTATTGTGGAAGGTATGCAGAAAATATGTGAAGCATGCCAATTTGGGAAGCAAAAAAAGCATGTGTTTCCACATAACAGATATGTGAGCAGAAGTGCACTAGATGTTGTGCATTCAGATGTATGGGATCCTACGAAGACAACATCTATGGGAGGCTGCAGGTATTATGTGACTTTCATTGATGACCACACAAGAAAAGTGTGGGTATATTTCATGAAGGAGAAGAGTGAGGTGTTCACTCACTTTCAGAATTTCAGAGTTTTGGTTGAAAAGAAAACAGGGAAATATGTAAGTGCCTAAGGTCAGATGGAGAGGGAGAATACTTCTCCAATGAGTTCTCTAAATTTTTGAAGAAGAATGGTATTTGGAGACAGTTTACATGCAGATACACTCCGTAGCAAAATGGAGTTGCTGAGCGGAAAAACAGGCACATTGTTGAGATTGCGTGGGCATTGATGGAAGAGAAAAATATGCCGCATAGCTATTGGGTTGAGGTTGTTTCTACAGCAGTATACATCATGAACAGGACTCTGACTACAACCATACATGATGTAACTCCAGAGGAGAGGTTTACTGGCAGAAAACCAGATTTGTCTCATCTGAAAGTCTTTGGATGCATTGCATATGTGCATGTGCCAGATGAGCTGAGAACTAAGCTGGATCCGAAAGCTAAAAATGTGTGTTTATTGGATACTCCCTTGAGCAAAAGGGATACAGGTGTTATAACCCTGCTACACGTGAGTTGAGGGTAAGCAGGGATGTTGTTTTTGATGAGATGAGCAGCTGGTATGTTGCTGAAAAAGAAGCTGTTGGGGCTGATGTGAGTGGAAGTGTGGTTGCACAGAATGCAGGTCAGGAATCATAGTCTTTGAGTGGACCAGCAGAGTCCTCATCTAGTGGGTCTGTTGATAGACCATGGAGTGGTAGGTTGCGTCATAATACAAGCCCTGCAAATGTGATTACTACATCACGTAAAGGAAAAGAGAAAGTGGTTGAGCCCCTTGGTATGCCTGACATTTTTGCAGGGCATTCTCATGTTGATGGAGAGTCTAGTGGCTCAGATATGAGCCTTGATGAGGAGCTTGGGATCCCAGCTATGAGAACACCTGGTGTAAAGAAGGCTATGGAAGCCATGAATGAAAAACTGCGAAGATCTGGGAGAGTGAAGAACCCTGTGCAGAGGTTTACTTATGATGGTTATGTGGCACATCACTATGCATATATGGCAAAGGTTGTGCAGGTTGTTGAGCCCACATGCATTGATGAGGCTGTTGGAAATGTGTGTTGGGAGAAAGCTATGGATGAGGAGATGGATGCACTATATGGAAATGAGACTTGGGATTTAGTGCAATTGCCTGAAGGCAAGAAAGCCATTGGATGCAAGTGGGTGTACAAAGTAAAACATAACAGTGATGGAAGCATAAACATGTACAAGGCTAGATTGGTAGCCAAAGGATATGCGCAGACATATGGCATTGATTATGAGGAAACTTTCAGCCCAGTTGCCAAGATGGCAACGGTGAGAGTTGTGATAGCAGTGGTTGTGTCAAAGCAATGGTCTTTACATCAGATGGATGTAAAGAATGCATTCTTGCATGGGGATTTGCAAGAAGAGGTGTATATGTTGCAGCCACCTGGTTATGAGGATGTGAGTCACCCCGAGCATGTTTGCAGGTTGAAGAAAGCCTTGTATGGCTTAAAACAAGCACCAAGAGCATGGTCTGACAAGATTTTTGAATATCTTGTCACTATTGGCTTTCACATAGCCAATGCAGAGACCATGATGCAGAGATCTTTGATGTAAAGATCCTACTTAGACAGAAGTTCAAGATGAAGGATCTGGGGGAGCTCAGATATTTCTTGGGCATTGAGGTGATTAGGTCACCACATGGTATTGGATTACTGCAGAGACAGTATGGCTTGGACATGTTGTCCAAGTATGGTATGACAGGCTATAAGCCTATTTCTGTGCCATTGGATCAGAATGGCAAGTTCAGTGCAGATTCAGGAGAGACCTTGGAGGATCCTACTATGTACAGGCGCATAGTAGGAAGTTTGATCTACATGACGATCACCAGACTAGATTTGAGCTATGCTGTTGGGTTGGTGAGTTAGTTTATGCAGGTTCCACGAAAATCGCATTTGGATGCAGTGAGACACATTCACATACTGAGGTATGTGAGGTCTACTTTGCATTGTGGACTATTCTATGAGACTGGGATAGAGATATGTGTACATGGGTACACAGATGCTGATTGGGCTGATAGTATCTCAGATAGAAGATCTACTAGTGGATTCATGTTTTCTTTGGGGAGTGCTGCTGTGACTTGGAGCAGCAAGAAGCAGTCTACGGTTGCTCTATCCAGTACAGAGGCCGAGTACAGAGGAGCTGCTATGGCAGCATGTGAGTTGAGAAAGCTACTTGCAGATTTGGGTCTATCAGTGGATAGACAAGTTGTCATTTTCTGTGACAACATTAGCAGTATACAGTTGGCCAGAAACCCAGTCTTTCATGCTCGTACAAAGCACATAGAGGTTCACTACCACTTCGTCAGAGAGAAGGTCTTAGCAGGAGACCTTGACCTTGTTTATGTCAGCACAGAGGATCAGGTAGCTGACATCTTCACCAAAGCATTGGGTACAAAGAAGCTCCGCAGATTCAGAGCTTCGCTTGGTGTACATGAGATGGAGTTGAGCTCGTCTAGTGAGGTGGTGGACACTGGGGATAGGCCCCACACTTACACCACTCGCATGGTTGGTGAGATCTTGGGTGATATGCGGCCAGTGGGATGACAAGCTGTGTGACAGCCACTCTAGAGACTGCAGCCTAGAGACTGGCATAGTTATAGCGCCAGCTCATTTAGTCGGGTTTACACTATAGAGAACCCGTGTATGTATTGGTTGAGTACCTTTCATATTATGTGTACTCTTATTCTTGTATATGGTGTGTTGAGTGTTGAGTAGAGAAGAAGAAGATTTTCAGCCTATCACCTTGTGTGTTCTCTATTAGGGTTTTGTGAGTGTGTGTGTGTGCTTGCAAGAACTCAAGCTCTCTTCCCCCCTGCATCTTTTCACTCCACAATAAGATCAACAAGCCAGGGCACTATTCTCCCACTGGGCTTTTCCCCTCGGCTATATTCGGTGATTGGCACCAATAACAAATTTTATTCTTTTCTTTTCTTGTTTGTTAATAAGACATTTTGCAGAGATCTAGAGCATACAAACATGCTCCAACAGTCCACCTACCGTGCACACAAATTAGGAAGGGGGGAGACATGCAATGCCTACAAAGAGCAAAGAGAAGCAATCTTCACATCAGTAATGCAAAAAGACAAATGCGCCACATCAACGAGCACTATAACAGGTGTATTCAAATCATAATCTATTGTTCTTTATGTGCTTTTCACTTTTGCATATATTGTTTGCATGCTCACAAACAGTTGGCTGGTTTAAGTTTTAAATTAGTTGTTACTATGTGGTGAGTGATTTCTAGATTCTTAGAGGACTTAGTAGAAGGTATTTTTATTTGAAGACGGTGTAAGACATATACCAACGGAGTATGCCAAGTTCTTATGCTCTACAAGTATATTAGTTATCCCTAGTGGTAGATACCTCTTAGGTATGGGCTAGGTGCTTTGATAAACAAAAGTTTATGAAACACATGCCCTAAAAAATATATAGAAGTGACTTGGGACATGACATGTCTACGGCCATGTGGAATGCTTGGTAGGACCTTGGGTTCTTTTAGCACCTTGGGGCCGATGCCTTGGTTTCCATGGGGTGAACATTGACATCTCAAAGATTAAGAAGAAGACCTACAAGGACTCTATCGCCTTGATAGATGCTGGCAAGACTCTTGGGTATATTATGGGCCCTCGAGACCGATGCCCTCATCTTCATGGGGTACTTCTTATGTCAAAAAGAAAGAAAAAGGTCTGTCGCCCTTGAGATACTTAGCGGCCTTTAGATTCTCTTGGGTGGCGGAGGTCTCTTGGCCATTGCTTGGGTCTCATTGGGATGGAACCTTCCTCTTTATCAAGCTAAAAATAAAAATTCTCTTTAATCTTCTGCTCTTTACACAAAAAAAAAAAAGAGAAAGAAAGAAAGGTCCAATCACCATGGCTTATATTTAGGAGTAGGGTTGCCACTCAGGAATAACTTAAACACTTGTAGGACATTGAGATTGCGGTCATAACCTGCGGTGTACAAACACATTTGCCTTTGCATAGCACTATCTACTACCACTTAGTCTCACTTTGACTAGTCTTTACTCGCTTCTTTTAGCACTCTTTAAAACTCTAATCGGCCTTTCACTTGCATGCTCACGTGTGAGATTGTCATGATTGGTTTTTTTTCAATAAAAGGCTTTACTTGTCTTCTATTGTTTTTTGCAGCTTTTGTTTCTACCACGCTCGAGGACATGCGTGATGTAGGAAGGGGAGAATTTCCACGGGAAAACGGATTATGGAAGGAGGTCGAAAGCAATTAATGCGAGAGAGCGGGATTGTAGCCATGGGAACATAAAGACGTACATAATTTTTTCATATTTTTGTGCCGAAGTGCAATGTAAATCATTTTAGGCCAATGTGGGTTCTAAATGAGAGTTCTAAGTGTTCTAAGTGTTCTAAGTAAGGCTCACTTATGGGGTTGTCCGCCCATGTGTGAAAGAGGCCTAGGGTTAGGGTTAGTGACATCTCTATAAAAGAGATGTTAGCTAAAGAAAGAGTACATTTTTGGCCATTCTCATAAGCTATTGAGTGAAGCTCTTGAACTCTCAAGCTATGGCAACTCTCTAACTCTCTCTATTGTACTCTAATGAGCATCAAGCTCCAATGAGTATAGCTCCACTTCTTTCTCTTAATCTGTTTTAGCATCATTGAAGTAGATTAATCTATGATTAGTTGAATGCTTCTTTCTTTCTCTTGTGTATGCATGCCTGTAGTGTGTGTGTGTGTAGTCTCCATTGATGCAAGCTCTTGCCCACTTCATTGGCAATGAGTTATTCATGGATAGACTCTCTCTATGAGCTTGTGGGTTTGTGAATGTTACATTCTATGCTTGCTTAAGCTTGTGGGTTAGTAGATGCACGCTTATGGGTTTGCTGGCATAGGGAAAGCTAAGATTTAATCAATGTTTGAATGGGATTAAGAGATTGCCATGCATTGCTTGTTCTCTTGATTAGTGAAGTGGGTTTAAGGGATTGAGAGATTGATTGAGATGTTTGAATGGTTGAATCGTCAAGTGGTGGTTCGTGTATGTGAGCTCTCCCTCAAGGGATAAGCCTTCATGCCCTTCTTCCGCCGCGGGTTGGCCCCTTGAAAGAAACAAGCTTGTGGGAGAATGGCACCACTGCCATTCTTGCTTGAATGTAAGGGAGACTGGCGGTGGTGCCATTCTCCCCTTCATTCAAGGTGATGGGAGGCCTTGAGAATGGAACCACTAGGTTGCTTTTTGAAATATTAGTGTTGTGACTAATAGGCTTGGGCTGATTTACATTGCTTTGATCAATAGCCTTTATAATTTGATTGGAATTTGTAAGTGCATTACTGCTACTCTCGATGCTTTCTATTGCATTAAAATTGTTAAAAGAAAATGGTCCAGTAGGAGCACTATAATGATGAGGAAAAGGTTGTTGATTATTGTTGAAGCCCAAAGTTTGTTGTTATTGGATAAAGAAGTGTTGAATTGATGAGGGGTTTGTGCAAACCTCTTTTGCATTCCGTATCATTAGCTAAAGAAATAGCTTTATCAAGTGAAGTAGGTTTAAACATGTTTACCTTCTCTTGAATAGTCTCTTTTAGTCTAGATTTGCGAGATAAAGAAATAGCTTTATCAAGTGAAGTAGGTTTACACATGTTTACCTTCGCTTGAATAGTCTAGACTTTGAGTTTGGATTCACAATCAAACATAGTCAAAGTATCCCTTGCATGATGGGCTTTGAGAAAAAACTGAGGTGGCGAGAGCTTGACTTCACTTTGCACATTGGAATTCTGCCCCCCCCAGGCTTGACTTCGCTTTGCATTGGAATTCTGCCCCATTAGTTGGTTTGTCATGGCTATTACAAAGAACATTCTACTATAATGATGCATGGTAAGCCATGTGGCTGGTAGCACATTTTATCTTATCTCTTTTTGACAGGCTTTCTGAAAATCTCTCCTTAGAAAAATAATCGTCTAATTGACTTAACCATTAAAGGACAAGATGAGCATCCTCTTTGCCATTAAATTTGATAAAAGAGAAAATATGAAATCTAATCTTATTGTCTTTTTTTGTTTGTTGATGTTCAAAAGTAGACTTGATGATCTTGGCGATGCGTATGTCTTTAAAAGGAGGAGTACAGACTCCATTACAACAAGTTATTGTTCTAGGACAAGGCATTTGTGTTTTTATCTTGAATTTGTTATTTTTCAAGAAGTTGAATACGATCTTTAAAAGTCGGTTATGGAGGTAGAGAATTAGAAAATCCACTATCTCGGGCATTAGCACTTCATTGGTGATGTTGTCATTAATGGATTGATTGAAATCGGCACACCCGAATCTATTGGTTTGAGATGAAGAGGCTTATCTCGGGCATTAGCATCTTCATTTAGTGGTGTTGTCATTGATGGATTGATTGAAATCGGCACACCTGAATCTATTGGTTTGAGATGAAGAGGCTTGAATCGGTTTGGTGATGTGGCTGAAAACTGGCCAATTTCTTGCAAAAACTCCATAAAAGATTTAAAAATTTCAAGGAATTTTTGGAACTTTCAAGTAAATTTTTAGAATTGTTTGGGCTAAAAAATGGTAAACTTTGGTAAAAATATAGATTTTTTGGGTAAAAAAGAAGCTCTATAAATTTTTTTAAGAATTTATACAGAGGGAAATATTTACAAGAACTATGCCAATCAATTTATAAATTAATGATTAAAAATACAAATAACCATACAAAACTCATAATATCAAGATGGTGCAACCAATACTCCCATGCATGTATGGATTCACCCGTGTATGTGTAAAGTAAGCTATGATCGCCCGGATTTAGAAATGTGCCCCAATCTAAACCCATCTAAGAAAATTCATAAATAATGAGAAACATGGGAATAAAAATATTCCATGAATTAACTCCTCATAACACATGTCGAGGAACGCCATCATAGTGGGGGGTCTCATCTCAACTTTGGACAATGAAATGCTTCCCACAAAGAAGATGGACAACTACATCAATTGAGTGTCAACCTATAAATCAAAGCTAACCATACAATGCTTCATATTGATTGATTAAAATGTGCACGCTCCACAAATGCATCACTTTTCTTAAATAAAATAACACTTTATTCATTGGAATCCTAGAGGAATCCACATGTCCCTCCTATAGGATCACCTTGAACAAAATACCTATGAACTCATCGGACTAGCCATAGCTTTTTAGCTTCATATTTCATGCTACTACCCTCCCTTGAGTTTATCTCTATCCCCTTTCTCTTTCTTGTCTCAAGATTTTGGAGGATTCCCCCATGAGCCTTGAGTGAGGCTCTTATTCCATAAAGATACATTGTATCAACTCTTCTTTTTGGGGCCTATATTTGGCATTATTTTGGCCTATTTTCATGGATAAATATGATGCTTAAGCATTAATTTGATGGCATTTATGTGCCTTGGTTTCTTTAGTGTGTTCCCTTATTCAAAATCTCATTATTAACCAATTTTTATAACTAAAAACTTATAAATTTATCGATTTTTATAAAGAAGAGTAAATTCAATTATTTTTTTTTGAATTTTAACCGATGTAAAATACACTAGAGGATGATTTTTTAATAGTCCCGAAGAATATTGTATGTGCCTACATGCCACCTTTGCTTGCACTTTGTGGAAGAAAGTGTCATTAATAACCTATGCCATTCATCACACACGTCACTTGTAGATATACCTTATGCAGTTGCAAGGACAAGGTTTTGAATAAACTTGCCATAAGGAAATTGGGCATATATAGTCAAAATTGACACTTTCACATAGAGTGGTTGGTTGCGAAGAATTAACACTTTCATAGAGTGCTTGCAAAAAGATTACAGAACCAAATAGGAGCTTGCAAAAAGTACCCAAATCACATTGAGATATGCAAAAACATACTTAACATAGTTAATTGCACATAATATGGTCTTCTTCCTTCACCCAAGAGGATGCCTAAATCTGAGACAGTGACTTCCCTCTCTACCTTTAGCTCTCATAACTACCAAAGGTGTTACTCTAAAATCAAAGAGGAAAAGAGGTGGAAATATCCTTACCCGTGTATTGCTTCCTTGATTACCTTGTTCTTGCCTCTTGCTTGCCTCCTTAGCTCTCACACAAATTGGGGCTCTAATATCATAAAAAGAGAATGCGAGGGGAGAGAGAGAGCTTGGGATCCTTGCAGGTAATACACATATACACAAGAGAGAGAAAGACACAAGAGAGAGACATATGGCTGAATTTTCTTCTATCTTCTTCTCTTCTCTATAACCATTAATATAAAGAGATATGAGTACATAATATAAGGGAAAATACTCTCCTACTATAAATACAATGGTCAGTCCTCCGTAGTGTGAACCCGACTATATAAGCTAGCATTATAACTATGCTATATTCTAGTAATGCAAGTATGGCTATGACACAATATCTTCTCCACTGGTGGCATATCAATTATAATCTCATCAACCATACCAATGGCACAAGTGCACAAGCTATCACCTAGTAGGCAGGTAATCAATGTCTGCAACACTAATTGAGCTCAATATCTCAACATATCTCCCCCATAAAAAGATAGGAAAAAAACTAGTAGGATATGAGAATCATATGCACCAAATGAAAGGGGTTTTGAGAAATGATGAAATCAAAGCTAGAAGCAACTCACAAACATGTGATTTGAAACTTAAAAGCTCAAAGTAACTAGTACTAATCACTTTTGCTAATGACAATGAATTGGAAATTGAATTCTTGGATCTCTGATGATTTGCTTCAAGGTTTGGGTTGTAGACTCCTTATACATTCAATTGCTTCAAATCTTGGGTTGTAGACTTCTTGTACATCTAATTGATGATGACTAAGAGAATCTAGATTATCTCCACTTGTAGGCATCAATTCTCATATTTTGTTATTGCATTTTTACACTGTAAATTCGACACCACCATTTGATGTGGAGGAAGTCTTATGAGTTACACCTTATAACTCTCAAACTTGTAGGAACCTCTAAGATCTTCAAAGAATATAACTCCTTGCTCTCTTTATTATCCTCTTCGTTGATTCTAACTATAACGATAATAACTTGACCAAGATCCTCAAAGAATATGGCTCCTTGCCCTCTATGTTATGCTCTTATTCGACTCTAATACCATAACTTCACCACAGAAGATGCATTAGGAAGAAATAAAGAAGACCAATATATCATCACAAGATGTGGGAACCCTATAATGCTGAAAATTTTTGGACCACCATTGATACTAGCCAATAAAATGTAGGTAGTCCTCGTGTAAGAACCCCCAAAGTAAAGGCACAAGCCCCTTCTACTCTTTCCTTTTGTTTATGGGCTTAAACCACTTATAACCCTAGAGATGAGGCCTCACCACATCAAGAATTGCACTATCACATGTAGCCCTCGACAAGCTTCTTACCTCAAGGAATAATAAAAATAGATCTCCAATAGGCCATGAAGCACATGTGGATTGGTCTCTTACCTACCACTAAGCCTCACATGACAACTTCACTATAACTGCATCTTCAACCATCCACACCTACCTAGAACTGACATAGCGTCTTCCACCTGAGCTTGGTGATGGGAGGCACAATAATTGCCATTAGGAAGGGGCTATGTTAACCACTTTGGGTATCATGGTTTCACCCGCTTGACTTTGGATGACACATGCGAACACACTGATAAACTGGGAGATTACATTTTGCGGCTCTCTAAGTAGATTTGCCAATGACACATGTTTAGATAAAGGCAAGGTAAAATCTTGACTTGAACATTGGAAAAAAGAAAGGAAAAAAGAAAAGCCTCCAAATGATGGTCATGGAAAAGACTATGTTTTTAAAACTTTTGTGGCACTTAGTAGTCTTTTTTTAAGTAATACATTGTGTTGAGTTCCAAACTAAGAAATTATTTGTGGTACTCGGTATCCTTTTTTAACGAATATCTTATGTTGAGAGTATTTCCCTCGTAGGAAATTCTTTGGAACAACATACTTAAAAAGAGAGATGATTGTTTTACAAAAGTCTCTGAGCCACAAAAGTTGAAATTTTTCCTTGTGTAAAAAGGGTGTAAATGATTTTTAGGGAAGGGAGGTACATATCTTGCAAGGGTAGGTCATGCCTAAAGCCATTATTTAACTAGGTGACCTAGACAAGTAGACAATGTGCACAAGATATATTGAAGAGGGTGTAAGGCCCAATTAATGAAGAAAGATCTAGGGGACTTAAACCACCTAAGGTTTTAAACAAGGTGCACTTGAATGGTTGAATGCCAAATGGTTCAACAAGGTGCACTTGAATGGTTGAATGCCAAATGGTTCAACAAGAGCTTGAAGGTAAGCTATTATTTCCTAAATGAGACAATTGAGGATAATGGTGTAAAAGAAGGCTTGTAACCATTCTATGGCTGGGTGGAAGAATCATCAAAGTAAGCACTATTCATTTTCACTTGCAAACTCTCTCTCTCTCTCTCTCTCTCTCTCTCTCTCTCTCTCTCTCTCGTCTTATTATAACTTTTTTTGCATAGGATTTGAGATTAGAGAACATGGCTTGTAGAACCTAGACAAGTCATTGTGTAGGCAAACTAAATAGCTTAGAGGAAGGCATTTTTGTCGACTCATAAAACCATAGCCATTAAAATGGGGAATATGAAACTCCTCCTACCCCTTCTATTGGCTCCTATACATGCTCTGTTGTTGAGGATTTCAGGGCTAGGAAAAAAGTTCATGTGAAATCAGACTCTTTGATAAGAGTAAGAGTGCTATGCATTTATAAATGCTTATGGAAGAAGCAAAGAAAACAAGAGGATGGGTGAGAAGAGCTTAGGAGATGAGGTGTCTAAGATTAAACATAGCTATTAAGCTCAAGACGTATGGTGTGTCCAAGATGAGATATAGCAATTAAGACACCTTCTCCTCCATGCAAGAACTAAGTTAACTACACTTAATTTTTGAAATTACATTATCTGAATACGAAGCGCACAATAGCGTCCTCTAGTGAGAAAGGGGCACTGCCAACTATGATATTGGACTCTGAATTGCGAAGGGGGGGTATCCTCGAGAAGAAGTGTTGGACAAAAATATAAACAAGAATATTTTCATGTTTTAAACCCCTTGAAAAAAGTCTAAACAAGAATAAATCATGTTTTAAACCCCTGGAAAGAAACATAGACACTTTAATAAATACTGAAACAACAACAACAACAACAACAACGGAGTACTATTACAATTTAAAAAAAAGGACTTTAAGAGACGGGAGAGATTAGAGCAATTAAAAAAAAAGGATTTTAATAGGCGGGAGAGATCCATGTCCCTTCTTCCGCTTGGCGGGGGTTGGCCCCTTGAAAGAAACAAGAATAATTCATGTTTTAAACCCCTTGAAAGAAACATAGGCACGTTAATAGTAAATTTATAAATTATACAGAAATAACAGCAACAGCAACAGCAACAGCAATAGGACTTTAATAGACGGGAGGATATTAAACAGCAATAGGACTTTAATAGACGGGAGGATATTAAACAGCAATAGGACTTTAATAGACGGGAGGATATTAGAGCAATTAATAAAAAAAAGGACTTTAATAGACGGGAGGCAACAGGACTTTAATAGACGGGAGGATATTAAACAGGACTTTAATAGACGGGAGGATATTAGAGCAATTAATTAAAAAAAAGGACTTTAATAGACGGGAGTGGGGGTGGGAGGAATGCTGAATTGCCTTTCGGATAGACTCTCCAAGTGCCTCCTCATGGGCGTCGTCGTCTGCGGCCTCAGCATAGCAGGCGACGAGCGAGGGCCGGGCGGCACTTTGTTTGGTGATTCATAATCAGCGGCAGCTGTACTCGATCTGTAACCAGAGGGATCAAAGCTTTCGGAGTGACGTCTCCTTGGAGGCGGCGTGATCGGAGATGGAGACAATTTGTATGCTGCAGCTTCAATATGGTATGGTGTGCCACAGTCTTGTTTATTATGAGAGCGGAAGCTCTCTGCACTAGAGCTGTGCCTCCTTACGCGTGGGATTGTCATAAATTCTTCTTCTTCTTGATCATCATGTCGATGTTGCACTACTCTGGCCCCCGGCAGTTTAATGTTATCTGCAGAAAACCTCTCTGAGTTGTACTGTCTTGTGGAAAGCTGTGCAGGTGGTCGAGCGACTCTTGCAGGTCCCCCAATTCGTTCTTTTGGATCATCGAATGATCCTCTCATGGATTTAATTGAGTGGGTAGAAAATGTCTCCGAATGCCTTCTTCTACGTGGAGAGGCTTTGATTGGCTCCTCTTCATCTGCTGCTTCTGCTTCCCACAGGCCTAGGCTGGCGCGTCGATAATCACTACTCTCGGAATGCCGCCTCCTGCGAATCATATTGTCGAAGCTTTCTTGATCTGGGCTGCATCCGTAGTGATAGTGGTGGTGGTGGTGGTGGATGTAGTGATGGTAATGATACTGCATCTCATCATCAGCTGGATCAGCCAGCGCCCCATGATTAGCACTAATTGGGGGAGAATTAGTAGTACTAGGCGAGCTCTTCTTGGCTGCAGCCCGGGAGATCTTGCGGAAGAGCTCGTGGATGGCAGAGAGAGGTCGTTGGAAGCTAGAGATGGGGATTAAGGTAGCTCTTGAGGGAGGCGTGTGCTTAAGCTTAATCTCATCTTTAGCAGCTGATGCGCCCCGGCCTTCTTGTTGTTTCTGCAGACGTTTAACGAACCCTGCCAGGTGGGATTTGAGGCTAGAGAGCTCGAAGTCATCGTAGAGGTCCGGTGAGGGGGCTGTACCTTGTGATGGATCATGGAGGTTTCTCGCGGCGTAGCTAGCCTCGGCTTTGAAGCGGGACGTGGCTCTCTGCACGTTGTCTAGAAGTCCGTTGTTGCTGTCGGCAGTCGACGAGGAATTAGCAGCTGCTGCATCAGCCGGGACTCTCTTTGTCGGAACGACCACGTCCGCAAGCCCACGCATGTACCACTGCCAAGCGGCTGCCTTTCTGACGCGTGCAATCTCATCGACAGCATCTGCCTCCGGCCGCCGCTCTCCTACTGATTTTCTAAAGCTCGGGCGATTAAAGTGCAGGCTAAATCTCTTCTTCTTCGGCGCAGGCAAGCTGTTAGTGCTCATATTTTCTGTGTGTGTGTGTGTGAGAGGGGTGCGGGGAAAGAAAGCTCCAGGCTACCTACTTAACAGAATGAAGACGGTGGTTGAGCTAAGTTCCAGCAAATGCGTTTTACACGTTCTCGAGTGTCATGAGATATTTCCGACGCTTTCTAAGGCCACATGCAAGAATTGCCAACACGTACCATCATTTGGCATTTAATAAGATCCACTCAAAAAATCAACACGTAGAGCATGGAGCCTGCTTACGCGGCTAGTCACAAACCCAAGAGACTTTTTCGACCATCATTGGCATAGGTAAAGTAAAGTAAAAAAAAAAACTCCAAAGACATTTTAGATCATGTGCCTTTGGTGGCCTATCTAAATTAAAGTAAACACAAGAGACCATCAATCGCTAGATCACATTATGTTGATGGGTGGGTATGGTTAAACACAAAAGTAATACTACCGAGTGAACACAAGAGACCACCAATCACGTTTACATTGCTAGATTAGAGATTATGTTGATGGATATGGTAAAACACAAAAGTGTTTGAAAGGGAAATGCCACCTCACTTGCGCTAACACATACCCATCCTACACCTTTTGATGGCATTGACAAGCCAACTTGCAACAAATGAGAGATGAATCTATGGATGCCCAACCATGCAAAAAGAAGAACGACAAAAAGTAGCTATGCTAGCCTTTTCAAAGCTACACATGCTCAACAATGGTGAAGACTACATTGAAAAGATATGTTAGGCTTTTTATTAAAAGATCTTATGCTCAACTATGGGGCCAATCCCTGTGTGCCTTCATGGTAGTGGTTCCAATGGGGAAATGTCTCTAGTACTATGATGATTAAGTTAAAGAATCTGATCATTGCAATCACGACTGGGTGTGGGACCTGATCGTAGCTTTGGATGAAGTTGTGGTTAATGTGATTTTTATCATGCTCTCTTATGTGCATGGATGTTGGGGCATCATAGGAGCGAACCACGAGAAGTTGAATAACGACTTGGGGTTCTTTTTCTACTCCTTGTGGGGTTCCAAGATCATCTTTGCAGAAATATCTCGAGTGTCGAGATATTTCCGAAGGAGATATCTATGGATGGCATTGACAAGCCAACTTGCAACAAATGAGAGATGAATCTATGGATCCAACCATGCAAAAAGAACGACAAAAAAGTAGCTATGCTAGCCTTTTCAAAGCTACACATGCTAAACAATGGTGAAGACTACATTGAAAACATATGTTAGGGTTTTTATTAAAAGATCTTATGCTCAACGATGGGGCCAATCCCTGTGTGCCTTCATGGTAGTGGTTCCAATCAGGAAATGTCTCTAGTACTATGATGATTAAGTTAAAGAATCTGATCATTGCAATCACGACTGGGTGTGGAACCTGATCGTATCTTTGGATGAAGTTGTGGTTAATGTGATTTTTATCATGCTCTCTTATGTGCATGGATGTTGGGGCATCAGAGGAGCGAACCATGAGAAGTTGAATAACGACTTGGGGTTCTTTTTCTACTCCTTGTGGAAGAGGTTCCAAGATCATCTTTGCGGAAATATCTCGAGTGTCGAGATATTTCCGAAGGAGATATCTATGGATGGCATTGACAAGCCAACTTGCAACAAATGAGAGATGAATCTATGGATGCCCAACCATGCAAAAAGAAGAACGACAAAAAAGTAGCTATGCTAGCCTTTTCAAAGCTACACATGCTCAACAATGGTGAAGACTACATTGAAAAGATATGTTAGGATTTTTATTAAAAGATCTTATGCTCAACTATGGACAAGTGAGCCCCATGCATGTTGAGCTTTAGTGTATTTGCAACTCTTAAATTTAAGGATCTGAACCTTTGAAATGTGAAAATATAAATATCTTCAAAAATCTCATAAAATAGTAGAATCACCTTTGATTTTTAGAGATAAGTTTCTTTACACCTTTGGCTAAAACTTCACACTGGCCCCATGTGCCATAGAGGTAATGATTTCTAAGCTTTATCTCCATTTTAATATGCAAGAAGCATTTGTGATTGAGCCAAAATAATCAAGGGACTCTTTTAGCTTCATGTGGTTGGCTAGATTTCTAGCATTCATAGAACCTATTAAAACATTTATGCTTTTTACATGTTGGTTTGTCAAGGTTTTAACTCAAAACTTTATGTTACATTTTAAGCCTACCAAGGAATGAATGCATGTTTTCAAAAGCATTAGCATGGACATAACACCTTTACAAAGCTAGGTGGACCTCTCTACCACATCACCTTTCCATACTTGTATATGGTCTTTTCTCTCCTTGGTTGCATCCTTGGCACTTTGTGAGATACACTTGGACCATAAACCCCACTCTCAACATTCTCATATTCATGGATGCTTCTTTATGTCGCTTTTTCACCCTCATATCTTGGCACAACATCCAATCATCTTTGCTCCCCTTTTATGTAGCTTGCTTGTTTGGAGCAAGATCGTGCAAAAACCTCCGTGTTAGAAGAATATGATGCCCCAATTATTGATAAATGACTATTTCTTGTTGCATCTTACAACCTTCCTATTGTATTTATGAGCTTCTTTGAGATTATCCTCATCAGCCTCAAGGCTCAATTTCTTGATATCTCTTCTTCTCAATCCTTCCAAGAACAATGAAATAAGACAAGTTTTACTTAATGTTTTCTCAACAACATAGGGCACCAACGGAGGACACCTGCTATTTAACTTCTTGAGATAATTGTATTATATGTAGATATACAAGGAAACATGTATATCCCACAAATTCTATGTAGATAAAGAAGGAACCATGTATATCCCTAGGAATTCTATGCAGATATAGAAGGAAGCATGTATATCCCCATGAATTCTATGTAGATACAAAAGGAAACATGTATATCCCCACAACTTCTATGTAGGTATCCCCACACAAACATTCATATCCCCATACATTCTATGTAGATATCCCCACACAAACATTTATATCCCCTTAAATTCTACATAGATACAAAAGGAAACATGTGTATCCCCATGAATTCTAAGGAAACATGTGTATCCCCATTAATTCTATGTAGATACAAAAGAAAACATGTATATCCCCCTCTGATATGAAAGGGAACATGTATATCCCACAAATTCTATGTACATATGAAAGCCAACTCGAGTGGCGGGACCTTATAGAGTCCATGAAACTTCAAGAGCTCATAAGAAGCCTATTGAGGATCAATCTCCAAATAGATATATTCTTTATGAAAAGAGTTAGAGCTAATCAAGGCAATATAGGTCTATATTAGGATGCCTAGGGTAAGCTCTTTGCCATCATCATTACAAAGGGATATAGGTCTATATGAGTATACATAGGGTAACCTCTTTACCATATCATCGTTGAACAAAGGGATATGGATAGAAAAAGTAAAAGTTTCAAGTTTCCTGATGCACCCTTAGTCCATAATGCAACAAGTGATCAAACTATGTATGCAGATGAGGAGGGTAACACATACATCCCAAGAACAGCCAAGAAATGAGGAGTACAAAGAGTCTTGAGACAAGGGGAAGTCTTCCCATCCAATACAAACCTAGAAAATAGAACTTTAAGAACTTTGAGGCCAAGAGAAGTGAGGACTTCTTCTCAGGATATCTCACCTCAAGACTAGGAAGCTATCACGTAAAGACTAGGAAACTCTGTGGGGGTGAGATGAGAACCTTCATTCTACTAAGCAACTGAGTAAAAGGTCATTTTTAGACAGTCGAGTTACTTACAGCCCCAGTCAGTCCTTTCTATACATTCTAAAAAGCAAATACACCATCCTTGGTGGGGGCCTTTTAGAGGGTATTTGGGACCCAATATCGTGTATCTCTCTCTCTCTCTCTCTCTCTCCCCCTATCTATCTATCTCTACACTCTCTCTCTTCCACAATCTTGTGCATGATATTGTGAAGACAAAGGTGTTGAAATCTGACTACTAAAGTATAATCCTTTCCAACAAACTTCCACATGTTACAATGGTCACAACTTTACCTTAAGTGAGAAGATTTAGCAAAGAAAACAAGAAGATTATTATTTTTTTCCTATGTGGTTTGCTTATAGACATAGGTTACACTCCCATTCTAGCGCAACTTCTATCCTAGGGGTAGTAAGTCTCCTCTAGAAGTAATTGGAATGTCTCCCACACACATAGCGGATGATTTTATTGGAACCAAGATAAATCTTGACCACACTCACTATGCAAGACCTCCAACAATGAAAGAGACCAACAGAACCCAAAAGAAGATCAAGAATCCCTTCTTAAATGGAAGATTTGAATGTGTATGATATGTTCCAGACCTTAATGAAATAAATTTTAATAACCAACATCCCCTAAGTGGTAGAGATACAAGCTTAGATTTGAGATCTAGGGTGCCAAAAATCTCCTACAACCCATTACCACCCTTCTTCTTTGTTCTCCTCTCATCTCACACAAAACCTCGACCCTGAACCTCTTTCGATGAACCCTTAAAAAGGGTTACTTCATTAGCCCAGTACTACACTCGAGTTGTAGATATGTAGACACTAGACATTTAAATGATGGCAGACCGTGGGCAACAAATGACCAAAGACACATGGAATACAAGCCGTTTCTTCTGGCCTTCTCGACATAAGAGTGACATAGTGGCATCTTCCTCAAGTCATCCTCCCGAGAGAATGAATTTTATTAAGTATAATGATAATCTTGACCCCACTCCTCTTTATTCTTGGATGCATTAATTTGAGGCTTACTTTGTTGCAAGTTAAAAAACTCACAATGAAAAAGTGATTTGAACGAGGTGGTATATAGAATGTGAAACCATCCGATATGGCAGACCCAATGGGTCTGCATCATGTGAAGCCATCCCATTGGTTCTTCCATCCCATATAGAAAATCCATCGGGCTCATTCCCATTATCCCTTTGGTGTGGTAGCATATGTCTAGGACTAATTCATGTTATAGACGTAAAGCGGCAGTTCCTACCACCCCACAACCTTGAAGGACTCAAAGACGAGTTCAGGGAATCTATTAATCCTAACATACAACCTTGCACACAAGGTAGGGAAAGAAGAAGAGAAACAACCATGCAAGGGTTGAGACGGAGATGTGCACCCTAATGAGGGTTAACTTCCCTTTGTGAGGCCGCTAGGGGCTCACTCCACCACCACTTGTGTCACCTAAGTGGAGATTCAAGAGCTAGGTGAAGAGAAAGAAGGAGGGAGCTATGGAAAGCTCAACCTTCACTCCATGCCACATGCATGTAAGAGGGACCTTGGTAGAGAGACAAGAGAGGGGAGAGGAGAGGAGAAGCAAGATCATCATCATCATCCCAACATGCATACACGACAACAATCAAGCATGCAAGCATCAACAATACAAGCATGCATCCATAAGATCGAGAGACAGAGAGAGAGAGAGAGGAAAAACTCAAATAAGACTAATGGGATTATACCTTTTCATATTTCATAAAATGTATTATATACAAGAGCTCTCATTTTACAATGGCCGGCCACCCATTTAAAATTTGGGGGCCCAAAACTAGGCTCCTAGCTCTATGTACATCTCTTTCCTATGACTGGAATCACACAAACTGTAAGCTCGGTCATCCCATATCTCTTTTATCATTTAGTGCTTTGCGCGGTTATAAAAAGATAAGTTACAATGAGCGTAGTCACCCTTGAAAAATAATGTTAACCGGAGTGGCTAACATACCCCCCTCCCTAATTCAGGTCCATCCTTAGAGCTGGCTGAATCTAGTGGTAGTAGATCAAATAGGTTTTGATAAAATCTTGGCATGAGGTAGGAGTCGGCGGGGGGTTAGATGAAAGACTCGATAGCTGGTCTAGAAGGTAGTCTCCATCATATCTTTAAAATTCTGGAGGCGCCAGTAGGCGGGCATCCACATGACGTGCTCGTATATTAGCCAAAGATTTGCTTTAGTGTTGGCCCTTTGTTGATGTCGAAGGCCAATCCGTGTGTGCCTTCATGGTAGTGGTTCCAATCAGGAAATGTCTCTAGTACTATGATGATTAAGTTAAAGAATCTGATTGTTGCAATCACGACTAGGTGTGGGACCTGATCATAGCTTTGGATGAAGTGGTGGTTAATGTGATTTTTATCATGCTCTCTTCTGTGCATGGATGTTGGGGCATCAGAGGAGTGAACCACGAGAAGTTGAATAACGACTTGGGGTTCTTTTTCTACTCCTCATGGAAGAGGTTCCAAGATCATCTTTGTCTAATTGGCAGGTACTCATCAGGGTTGATTCGAAGGGTGCATGGCGCCTTGTAATAGTTATCCCAGATGTAGGGGTTTAGTAAGAATGGGCGCCTCCAGGCTGGCTGCTCACCCATGAGGTCAAATGTTATTGGGTGAGCAGTGACGGGTGGACGATGATAGTCACCTCTTTGTCGGGGTGGATGCGCACGCTGTCAGCTGCGATGCTTTGCATCAATGTATGGATGCAAGACATGGATATCCATGCGATCCTTGATCCATGTGCGTGGCACCACCTAGAGTTGTCGACCGAGTAGGATTTGTATAGTTTGCTCAAACTTCATTCCATCGAATGGGTCACACATGTTCAGTGGGTTGAGCGAAGGGTCGACTTCCTCATGCTTGAGTGGCAGCAAGATCTCACATTCTTCCAAGGGTGCAGGGAAGGGGTTTCTAAGTGGGGCGGCGGTGATGAGGTTGGAGGGGTAGGCGTTGAAGAGGTAATTGTGGCGAGGCTATCATGACGCATGGGGGGAGGCTTTGCCAATGTTGAAGGTGAATATATGAGGGAGGTGTGCATGCCTAAATTCAATGTCAATGTGGGAGGTGAAGGGGGGATTAGTGAGGGAGGTGGAGTGGGAAAATGGATGGGTGTAGATGATTAGGAGGGGAAGAGGAGGATGGTTGTGGTGCCAGGTGGGGGTGGCTGTGTGCTAGTTCTTGTTGAGATATTGAGCTCATCTAGTGAGGCGGTGGACACTGATGACCCGCCTGGGGGATAGGCCCCACACTTACACCACTGGCATGGTTGGTGAGATCATGGGTGATATGCGGCCAGTGGGATGACAGGCTGTGTGACAACCATTCTAGAGACTAGAATAGTTATAGTGCCAGCTCATTTAGTTGGGTTCACACTATAGAGAACTCTAGTATGTATTTGGTTGAGTATCTTTTCATATGGTGTGCACTCTTATCCTTGTATATAGTGTGTTGAGTGTTGTGTGAAGAAGAAGAAGATTTTTAGCCTCTCACCTTGTGTGTTCTCTTTTAGGGTTTTGTGAGTGTGTGTGTGCTTGCAAGAGCTCAAGCTCTCTTCTCCCTTGCATCTTTTCATGGTATCAGAGCCTGGTTCATGCTAAGGGCTGAGCTGCAAGTAAGAGAAGCATAGGAAGCGGTACGAGGGTAAGAGCTTCATCTACTCTTCCCTATTTGTGTTGGCGACTATACCCTTGTCAGGAGCTCTACGGGAGGCACCGGCAAAACGATCTCTGATTGAGGAGCTTTATTTGCAGGAGTAAAGCTATAGGGAAACTATGTTATCCTGTTGGACTATCGAAAAAAGTTTTTTGGGCCAAAAACGCGTTTTAGGCGTATTAGGATCTCCGTTTTTTGGAAAGCAGATGATTTCAAGCACTGTGGGTAAGTCATCGATTCTATGCAGAACTTTGTTTAAGAACTGCAAGAAGATAGATTGGTTGTGCAGACATTGTGTGTGCTGCAAGGAGGTCAAAAAATTGCCATTGGGTGTATGTATGCACATTGAGGTCACTGGTTGTGACATTTGAGTGTAGTACAGTACCGCTGTAGAAAATACAGCAGTTTATACAAGACAAACCACAGTGCTGTTTCTGGTAAATTTGTGTGTTTGGCAAGATGTCAAATGCTGGCATAAACCAAATTGTTGCTGAGAAGCTTGATAAGAACAACTTCCATGCTCGGAGGTTCAGGTTGACAAATTTCCTGATGGGAAAGGGTTACTAATGGGACTATATAGAAGGTGAGCATGAAGAGGCATCGGAGATACCGGAGATCAATCCAACTACTGCAGATGTGAAAGAGTTCAAGGATTGGAACCAAGGAGCCAGAAAAGTTATGTATTGGCTCTCTATCAGTATATAAGACACCATGATTGGGCACATACAGGATGCCAAGTCTCCCAAGGAGGCATGGGACACCTTGGTAAAACTCTATAAAACGAATACCAAGGCACGAAAGATACAGTTGAAGAATGAACTTCATACTGTGGAGAAAAAGAGTGTCTGTGAATGACTATGCAGCATTGAAGATCAAGGGTATTGTGGAATCCCTTGCATCTATTGGCGTTTTAGTAGATGATGATGATAAGGTGGAAGTCTGTGTACGTGGTCTCGGGCCACAATACAAGGCGTTCAAGACGTCTATTCAGACTCGGGAAAACATTCCCAATTTTCATGATCTCACCAACCATGCTAGTTGTGTAAGTGTGGGGCCTATTCCCCAGGTGGGTCATCAGTGTCCACCGCCTCACTAGACGAGCTCGATATCTCAACACTCCCCCTCGAGCTCAACTCCATCTCATGTACACCAAGCGAAGCCCTGAATCTGCGGAGCTTCTCTGTACCCAATGCTTTGGTGAAGATGTCAGCTACTTGATCCTCTGTGTTGACATAAACAAGGTCAAGGTTTCCTGCCAAGACCTTCTCTTTGACAAAGTGATAGTGGACCTCTATATGCTTTGTGCGAGCATGAAAAACTGGGTTCCTGGCCAACTGTATACTGCTAATGTTGTCACAAAAAATGATAACTTGTCTATCCACACTGATAGACCCAAATCTGCAAGTAGCTTTCTCAACCAAGCTAGCTCATATGCTGCCATAGCAGCTCCTCTGTACTCGGCCTCTGTACAGAGGAGCTGCCATAGCAGCTCCTCTGTACTGGATAGAGCAACCGTAGGCTGCTTCTTGCTGCTCCAAGTCACAGCAGCACTCCCCAAAGAAAACATGAAGCCACTGGTAGATCTTCTATCTGAGATACTATCAGCCCAATCAGCATCTGTGTACCCATGTACACATATCTCTGTCCGAGTCTCATAGAATAGTCCACAATGCAAAGTAGATCTCACATACCTCAGTATGCGTCTCAATGCATCCAAATGCGGTTTCGGTGGAACCTGCATAAACTGACTCACCAACCCAACAGCATAGCTCAAACCTGGTTAGGTGATCGTCACGTAGATCAAGCTTCCTACTATGCGCCTATACATAGTAGGATCCTCCAAGATCTATCCTGAATCTGCACTCAACTTGCCATTCTGATCCAATGGCACGGAAATAGGCATACATCCTCTCATACCATACTTGGACAACATGTCCAAGCCATATTGTCTCTGCAGTAATCCAGTACCATGTGGTGACCTAATCACCTCAATGCCCAAGAAATATCTGAGCTCCCCCAGATCCTTCATCTCGAACTTTTGTCTAAGCAAGATCTTTACATCAAAGATCTCTGCATCATGGTCCCCCGTAATGATCAAATCATCTACATAGATGACAACAAGCACAACCCCTCTATCACCATGTCTCACATACAATCACATTGTATCTTCACATGACCTGAGCAATGACCTGCCAGAACCCACTAGTCCCGTAACACCTCCGGGCTTTTAGTTTTCCCGCCGGGCCCGCCGGGAAAACTATTATCCCGGCGGGCCCGCCGGGAAAACTAAAAGCCCGGCGGGCCCTCCGGGAAAAATAAAGAATACCGATGGGGTACTATTCTGTATATAAACACTGCCCGACACCCATCGTACAACTTTTGGGGAGATAGTCCTTGTTTTGGGGGCGTGATATCTCTCCTCAAAGTACTTGTAGAGCTCTCGAATTGCTAGAAGTGTCCTCTTGGGAAGAACGTCCTTATCTTAGGGGCTGTCGTCTTTCCTTGTAGGCACTCCTAAGGCTATTGAGCCACTCGTCCTTAGTTCTTTGAACTGGGGGCAGGGTGTGGTTCGTAGCTAATACTTGCGGAGATTTAGGGACAAATTTAGAGTCATTCAGCTTTGCATTTGAGCCACGTACGTAATCTACCTCATTCTGCTTTATGAATGGTTTGATGGAGCCAAGAGTCCTGCTTAGGGGCTTGTATTGGTTCTTGATACTTGATATAGTTTAGAGTAGACAAGGGTCTATTGTCCTATACTAGAGTATTGGGCAAGCATAGATCTTTGATTTTCTTTGTGAATGTTAGAGAAGGTCTATTGTCCTATACTAGAGTATTGGGCAAGCATAGATCTTTGATTGTGTAAAGTATCCTTAATTGGGTACAAAAGGCATCCTTCATTGGGGGTGCAATGTGCATGATAGTTTTGAAGTAGTTTTGTAGTAAGACCTTGCAAGATAGTTTGAAGTAGTTTTGTGTTATGTGATGATCTTTTGTATTTGTCAAGATAGTTTCGAAGTACTTTGTCTGCTAATGTATGTTTTGTAATACGTGAGTGATTTGTTGTTTTTTCATTTGTGTATTCATTGTTATATGCTTGGTTGAATAGGTTATTTGTTGAGATGGAGGACAATGTTGGATCCAGTGATACCTCTAATAGAGTCCAAATTTCAAATAACAAGATAAAAAAGGCACCTGGGATAGAGTGGCAATATGCAATTAACGTTGGTGATCGATTCATAGATTGGGAGTGTAAGCTATGCCATGCAGTAAAATCAGGTGGGCGCCTCGACTAAGAGAACACTTTTTAGGCGGACCGAAGAAAAAGTCATGTATCCACCCCTCTGCACCTATAGTGGCCAAACGCATAAGAGAAGAAATTCAAAAGAAAGATTCAAGAAAACATGACACTCCTACCGTTAATGTATCAAGGCAGCAAGAACACTGTTGTTCTAATCATCAAACTCCCACTACATCGCCTACTTGTACCCCGAACGGCAATGTGCAACCAGAAAGTAATCTACCCAGTGCATCTTCCTGCAAGCAAAACTTTGACGTAGGAAATATACCCATGCGTCAAACTTCATTGCAAGAAAGCCTACGTCAAGGTCGACTCGATGATGCACAACTCGCCCTTGCTGAAGTGATTTACTTTTCTGGGAGTGCTATGATGATGGTGAACAGTGAGCATTGTGGAAGAGAGCATGGAAGAAAATTGGTGAGTTTGGACCAGGGTTTTCACCGCCTACGTACCATGTTATGCAAAATGATCTATTAGAGAAATGTTATGCGCAAGTAAAAGAACGTGTACAAAGAATAATTCTTAGCAATATAGAGCTTTCTGGATGTAGTATAGTAAGTGATGGATGGTCTAATGTGCAAAGAAAACCATTAATTAATATAATGGTTATTTCACCTAGAGGTGAGACTTTCATTCGTGCCGTGGATTCAGCTGGTTCAATCAAAACTGGGGCTTACATTGCTCAAGTCATTAGCTCTGTGATAGAGGAAGTGGGTGCCAAAAATGTAGTCCAAGTCGTCATGGACAATGCAAAAAATTGTAAAAATGCATCCAAAATCCTACAGCGACAATATCCACATATTTTTCCGGTAGGCTGTAATACTCATAGTTTGAATCTTGTATTAAAAGATTGGTATAAATCTGATGATACCAAATGGTTTGCCTCAATTGTCGACACTGCTCGCTAGCTTGTGAAATTCATGCTCAAGAGACAGAGAGTTAGATATTTTTCGACCTCGCATGTCAGTTATGTTAAAGCTTCCAGCGGAGACTAGGTTTTGCACTCACTTTTACACTTTTGAGTCTCTTCTTAGAAATAAAGATGCAGTTTGCGAAACATTTACATGCATGGCATTTCATGACTGGGAGAACACTCAACTTGAAAAAGTGAAAGAGAAAACCAAAGTCTTGAAGGGAGCGCCTACGAGAAGAAGTTGGTGGAACAATGTGATGGATGCATACCATGTAATGATGCCTGTTATGTATGCTGTACGAAGTCTTGATCAAAGAGCGCCTAATCTCGGAAAAGCATGGATGCAATGGTGGACTGTCCAGCGGAGTTTGGAGTGTCCTGAGAAATTAGAGCATTCAGTGGTGGAAAAGCAATGGTGTGTACCATTCTCCAGTAGACAAAGAAAAGTTCTATTGAAGTACTTTTATGCTAGATGGATTGGAGCGCATTCACCACTACACAGTGCTGCTTACATGTTAGATCCTGAATATTGGAATATGGATTTGATGTCCAACGTTGAGGTGGTGCAAGATTTTTATAAAGTGGTAAACACTTTCTATAATAATGATGATGATCGTGTACAGTGCATAAAGGAGATGACCTCATTTCGATTGAAAGAGGGTTTATTTTCCAACTCCCTTGTTCAACAAATGGCTAAAGAGCAACCTACATGGAAGTGGTGGATGATGAATGGTGGTGAGCATTATGCTTTATTGCGCAACCTTGCGATGAAGGTTCTAAGTCAGTGCTCTTCAAACTCAGGCTCAGAAAGAAACTGGAGCATGTACAAATATATTCACAGTACTATTCGCAATCGACTTCTTGCAGATCAAGGAGATAGACTTGTTTACATGTATTGCAATGAAAAGATCTTGCGAGACATTGAAAGCGAAGAGTATGAAGAAGATATGCCCAGATGGATGTGCAATTGTGATGATGTAGTAGACGAGAACTTTGATGTTGGACGCACGTTGTGCACCACCCTTGAGATAGAAGACAATTTAGACATTGACTTAGATGAGCTTAATTTAGCAGACGAGAGAGTAAACGGTGAAAGAATTTTGGAGCAAGATACTGACATAGAGGAAGAAGTCACTTCATTAATTTCATAAAAAGTACTTGTACAAATGATCGTATTTGGAGATATTATCAATACAAAAGTAGGATTTGTTTTTCTTAGATTTCATCTTGAAATAAATTACGAATTGCACTAGGAGTTGCATCTAAAGGTCCCGGTGGTTTATATTCGCTAGCCATGCCGAACACTGTATAAATACCTTGATTTATTGGGACACTACACAATGCACATGTGGAAGTATTTTGCATTTGCCTCACTAAACATATTAAGTGGTAGTAGTGTCCACAGGGTAGTATATACTGGCCGCTCCACCCATCAAATACTTTGTAACATACAGGACATTGGGGGGTGGAGAAACTAGTAGCCTCAGCAGAAACTCCCACAAGATCAGGATGTATCAAAAAATGAGAGATGTGGTTTCCTTGGCGCACAAGAGCAATACGTGAAGAGATGCTCTGCACATCTTGGCTGATCTTTGTGAGCTGCTCTTGCATCCCTCTATTGGCCGAGGGAGGAGTTGACGCTTGAGTTAATCGCTCAGCTTCTTTCTCCTTCTCTGCTAGCTGTGCCCCTAAGCTTTCTTTGACCTTGTTTAACTCCAATCCAGCGCCCTCCACCATGAGAGCAAGTTCTTCCCTTGTGAATGTCACTGTCTCTTCACGTATGTCGTGGGTGTTGACAGTGGCCTCTCTGGAGGCGAAGTCCACTGGAGTTTCTAGGATAAATTGAGCATATAGCATCTTAGCAAAATAGAGTGGAGCGTCGGCGTTATGGAGAGGACGACCGTACACCTCCAAGAAAATGCGCTCGGCATTAGTTTTGATATCATTGTGAGTGCAACGTGAAATCTTCCATCTTCCCTTCTTAATCTCGCCATCGGGACATGGCCATATTTCCTTTATCATCTCTGTGGTTATGCGTTTGTTTATGTCTTTCCATTGGGCATAAGTTGGATTTGTCCATTTCGACAACCTGCATGCTGTTCTTGTTGCTTCGCGGGCTGTCAGGCCATGTGCAAGGGCCTTCATTCGCTCATATGCCTTCTTGGCTAACTCTTGATACTCGTTTGCTTGCGCCTCTGCCATATCTGCATGAACATAAATGACTTTAAGATTTTAATGAACTGTAAAGATCAACGTAAGATAAATTGACCATTACTCTCAAAAACTTAAAGTTAAACACCACGAGAGGAGATATGTATTGCAAAGACTCGATGAGAAATATCTACTTGACTCCAAAAATACTTCAAACAATGCGCGCACATCAAATTTTAAAGAGAAAACATAAACTTAAACACCACAAGAGGAGAGAGATATTGCAAAGACTCAATGAGATAATATTTCAAACAATGGACACATCAAATTTTGAAGAGAGAAACAAAATGCCATTCCTGAAACTTAATCTCCTGATACTGTATCATTACAAAGTTGGGGTGAATGACACCGATAGCTCTACAAGAGGACGTGTGCCCTCGTTGGGTCAGTATTTAGTGATCTAAAAAATTCAACTACTTGCAAAATTGATTTTCGCTCATCGCGATCAGGCAGAAACATCCAATTTTTGACTCTATGAATAATAGTATCCATGGTAACTTTGTCATCATAGGAACTATTATCCATCCACAACTCTTGTACTTTCTGCCAAAAGTCATATAAAGTTTGTAATAAATATCCCAAGGCAAAAACATCAGATGCAGGAGTGTATGCATCTGCCAAAAATGGATCATAAAGCTCCAGGGCTATCCACGGCCGTTTATTTCGCTCTCTGTCTGCGTAGGAGACTGCCTGTGCCACCTTCTCAGGGTTCTTGTCTGCTTCAAATACAAAATTGAGAGACACCCATTTTTTGGGCGCTCTCAGCAGTAACCCCCAATCGATAATACCTATGCGTGGCTTCAACTCTTTTATAAAATCCAACACTACATTGAATGGATGTAGGTCGGTATGTACAATTCCTGCCAGATGTGCTGCCGCTAGGCCTTCCACTAGGGCATGCATAATATGTGGCATGGTTATTACTATTTGTTTTATTTTAGAAAGTTCTAGATGACTTAAAGGAATATTATCAGGTGGGAGTTGTCTCCATCCTCGATCCAAACGGAAAATTGCTCTGGTGAACTCACTGAATCTGAAGGAAACCTTCATAAGAGTATCACCAAGAGAGCCGCCATTATAGTATGGGAAAATAGTGATCCAAGGCACTTCTTTTGTAAAGGCAATACACCTGACAATCGATGGGTGTAGAACCTGCATGCCCTGCTCTGCCTGGAAGCTCTCGAACTTGGCGCTGCCTTCTCCTTTGTAGTGCTTTCCGCAGAAAGTAATGTGCTCCGATAAAAATGATATACCTTTAACTGTATACTCTTTTACTGTGCCAAAAACACCGGAGCCTATTGTTCGCCCTTCGAACAGAGCCTCGTGTGGGATGCCAATGAGATGTGTGCACATAGAATTGTAGATGGTACGATTAATGACACCTGTACCACTTGCATCTGCCTGGCTGGACGTTGCAGGGACGTCCTGGGCAATGCGCACTCTTTTGGGGAGGGACTCTGCATCCAATGCCTTCATGCGCTTGCTCTTGGCTCTTTGCTCGCTCCATATAACGTCCCATAACTGTAGACGTTGCATATTAGCTTCAGGCGGGGCAGCATCTCTAAGATCACTGCATGCTACACGCATGCTCCCCAAAATGGTTCGTGTTATATGTTGATGGTTGAAATCTGCTATCTTCTGTCTATCAAGCAACTCAGTGTTGTCTCCACTTCGAAGCCGATGCTGTGCATTTTCCCATATCTGGTCTATTAGATCTCGCATGCGTATCTCAGACTCATTGATCTTTTTGACGACATCATCAGCACATTGTGACACTGTGATGACTGCTTCAATGCGAATTGCTCGTAGAACGATTTTACGCTCTTCGGGGGAAAGCATGTTGGTCGTCTTCGTAGATCTAGCAAATATCACTAAACACAAAAAAACAGAATATCAAACATTACTGAAATCAACATCAAGCAAATGTGAGAGAACAGCAACAAGTGTATCAGTACTTATCAATGTTCAAACAAAAACGGAATATCAAATAATTTTAATGAACTCTACATCATCCAATACATCATCAAACGTGAGAGAACAGCAACAAGGGTATCATTACTTATCAATGATCAAACAAAAACAGAATATCAAACAATATTACTGAACTCAACATCATGCAATACATTATCGAACGTGAGACAACCACAACAAGTGCATTATTACTTATGAAGTGTATACATTATCAAACGAGAGAGCGAGAGAGAGGGGGAGGAAGAGAGAGAAGTGTGACAGATAGAGAGAGAGGAAAAATTAAATGACATTTTTAATAGTTTTGTGAGTTCCTAAAGAGAGGAAAATAATGTTTTGTAATCCTAAAGCACTCCTCATCTACACACCTATCGTGATAGAGAGAGAGATGTGAAGTGTATCATGAGAGAGAGAGAGAGAGAGAGAGTTGTGAAGTGTATCATGAGAGAGAGAGAGAGAGAGAGAATTGTGAAGTGTATCATGAGAGAGAGAGAGAGAGGAGAGGAAGAGAGAGTTGTGACAGATAGAGAGAAGAAACATTAGATGACATTTTTAATGTTTTTGTGAGTTCCTAAAGAGGAAAATAATGTATTGTTTTATTTTTTAAGTAAATAGAGGGAGAAAAATGAAATTATTCAGAATTATGTATATTTTAAGAGAAATAAAAAGAAATCCTTATCTACACATCTATCGTGTTGTGAAGTGTATCATGAGAGAGAGAGAGAGAAAGAGTTGTGAAGTGTATCATGAGAGAGAGAGGGGGGGTAGGAAGAGAGAGATATTCATATTTTTCGAGTTACGAATCACGATATTATAAAATAAAACGTTTAGACAATATGATGTAAACTTTGATCCATGAAATACTCATGCCGCGTTAGCAACCAAGTATCACATGGATCAAACACAATAAAAACAATACAAGTCAAATCAAACAAATTTACGACATTTTTTCGACCGCGTTAACGATCATATGCTGTAATATGCAAGCAAATGTACGACATTTTTTCGACCGCGTTAACGATCAAATGCCGCAATATGCAAAAAACAATTTATGCACTAGCGGACGACACCAACTTGCCGCGTTAACGACAAAATGCCGCCCGATTCTATGGGAATACGAATAGGATACGAACATACACTGGCCGCGTTACCGACCATATGCCGCATTTGACAAAGGGAAGGGAAGGGAAGGTGACATCGCCATAACGATACTATGCTTGCCGCATTACCGACTAGTACCGCTACGGCGTGCCATACTTACCATAGGACACAGACTAGCCGTGTTACCGACTAAGTGCCCTAGGGTAAGCACCATTCTGAAGAATGGCCTTACACACACACCTGTCGTGTGGCGGACCACCCACATCCTGCTGCGCATTGTGACAATGGGCGGCTGCCTGCACGAACACACACCCACACACACATCCCTCGTGTGGCGGACCACCCACATCCTGTCGCGCATTGCGACAGTGGGCGGCTGCCCGCACGAACACACCCACATACACACACACACACACACACACACACAAGTTTTATTACCTGTGTATGCTGTCAGCAATGAACTCCCAAAGGGCCCCCCGGGCCCATATATATAGGAAATTGTACCCCCTCGGGCTAGATGACGACCCCGCCGGGACCCGCCGGGGTTTTCTTTTCCCCGGCGGGACCGTCGGGTATAGCAAAAGCCCGGCGGGATTTTATCCGGTTACCAGGTCGCTTGCCAGTGGCTTTTTTGAGAACATGTTAACATGTTAACACCTGTTATTAACAAAAAAAAAATTGTGATCACGTGAATATAAAATCACTGCTAGTAGAACAAAGTGGTTTTGTCATCACATTTTAATATTTATATTTTTGTAAAGATGAAAATAAAATTAAAGAAAAAGAACAAGAAAATATGTGTAGAATGGCTCAAGCATGAGAGCCCCCAATGTGAAGTCAAACTAAACACTTACGTAAATGTCCACATTGCACTATGTGATAGTGCTTATACTATAGTGCTCATACTATAGTGTAAGGTTTGTTTTAAAAATCAATGCATGAAAGTGTTAGGTTTGTTTCAAAAATCAATGCATCCATCATCACATTTTATTATATATATTATATTCACACAGCACTGTGACATCGTAGGCATTAAATATTTAGATATTTAGACATCCACATCCAAAATAAAAATTAAAGACGTACTTGGAGCTGGCAAACTCAAAGATATTTTTGGGGGGGAAGAGAAGATGATGAGGGGGAGTTTGGCATCACAAAGGATGGAGAGCTTGTAGGCCTTCTTTTGGAGGCCCTTATGATGCCTGAAAAATATAACCCGTGTGCTGCTGGCATTATCAAATCTGGACCTTTTCATGTGCCTTCTTTTCCACCACATGCCCATGATGATGCTCTTTGTCATCACTATCAGTCTGATCCATGTGAGGCTGCTTCTCATGATCATAATCATCTGCATCATGATGGCTTCTCATATCATCAAGATGCCTACTTGGAACACCATGCATAGTTTGTGCATCTTGGGTCGTCCTATCTCAATACAGTTGGCCATTGCAGAATAGAATGAATGGAAGGTGGAGAGCAACGTTTCCCCTTGAAGCAAGATTTTGAGAAAAAGAACATTCTTGATTGGCTACTAGTCTCTATACAGACTTATCTCCGTATACATGAAAGGTCCCCCCACTAAGGGCGTCATTGCCATTAGTGAGGGTATACGTGAGGGGGCCCCCTCACTAAGGGAGACATCACCCATAGTGAGCTGGTTACCCTCACTACCGGTGACGTCGCCCTTAGTGAGAGGGTAATCTTAGTGAGGGGGTTACCCTCACTAAGGGCGACATCGCCCCTAGTGAGGGTAACCCCCTCACTAAGGGTGATGTTGCCCCTAGTGGGGGGAACCCTCCCCTCACTTAAGGCCACTGCCCCCCCCTCTCTCTCTCTCTCCCTCCCTCTCTCTCCCTCTCTCTCCCTCTCTTTCTCTATGTGGATCGCGACTGCCTGCTTATCTATCTCTCCCTCCCTCCCTATCTCTCTCTCTCTCTTTTAATTATATATATATATATATATCTTAATTCTTTCTTCCTCTCTTTTAATTTTCTCTCTCTTTTAATTCTTTCTTCTGTCTCTCTCTTTTTTTAAAATTCTTTCTTCCTCTCTTTTAATTATTTCTTCTCTCTCCCTCTCCCTCTCCCTCTCATCTCCTTTTTTGAAAGAGAAAAGAAAGAAAGAGAGAGTGAGTGAGGTGGGTTATCGAGAGAGAGAGAGAGAGAGAGAGAGAGAGAGAGAGAGGGCATGAGAGAGATATTACCCTCACTAAGGGTGATGTTGCCCTTAGTGAGAGTGTCTCCCCATTAAGGGTGACATCACCCTTAATGGGGAGACACTCACAAGGGTGATGTTGCCCTTAGTGAGAGTGTCTCCCCATTAAGGGTCCTTAGTGAGAGGACACTTCCCTCACTTAAGGGCACTTCCCCCCCTCTCTCACTCGCTCAAACTTACAAAATGTATGCTTTGTAGGTGTGTCTCATTGAATGGCCTCGATAGTACTCCTCGACATTCTAAGCGAACATCAAAGTGCTAGTTCCTCTATTGTTATAGAAGCCTTCGTGCATGTGTAATAATCAATAGTGAATGTACATGTGAAAGGATTGTGAAGGTGTGTCTTTTATATCTTGTAATGACAAGTAATGTGTAACTCTTCTCAACATGGTGTAGCAGGGCATGATTCTACAAAGATGAGGGAATTGTTTGGGGATCCTTTGAAGATAGGCTATGCAATTCGGAACCAGGAGTGTCCATAAGAGCTAGTACGTTCTTTTGATATGTTCTGTAGATGGTGAAAGAGGGAGACTAGACCTTTAATGTAAAAGGTGTCAATACAAGCATAGTGTGTGATTGTATTATAGTGAGGTTGCACACAAGAGATTTGGTTTATGGCTACCTCGATGACATTGTCCCACCATGGAATCTCTGTACATGTGAGTGATGAGATGATTTTTCCTTCATTAATACCTTAGGTGTTTTTGTGTATATGTTGCGTGTATGTCATTCTTACATTTTATGTCTATGCCACATAGATGGAGAGGAGTTTTTAGTGCTTCAGATTTGTGAGACCATCTTAGACGACAATGGCTCTATTATTATCAACAACGTAAATTGGAAAGGCGTTTGGACAAGAGGTAAGCAACACTAACCATAGAGGATGCCATTGAACATCACTTGGTATAGTGCACACCAAGCAATTTGGTTTCTCATTAGACACCGTGGTGAATGTGCAGAGTGTACAACACAGATTGGAAAGGCATTTGGACAAGAGGTAAGCAACACTAACCATAGAGGTTGTCATTGAAAATCACTTGTTACAATAAATCATCTCATACTCTTGTGTCGTAGATACATATCTGCATCACTCCTACCTTCACGAATATAGTTGGAGTAAACCATACACAACCTTTCCCGCTTGATTATATCATTGATTCTTGCATTGTGATGTGCTAGGGCACACACCCAGATAGGACAACATGGCGAGGTATGGTACAAACATATAAGTGCTCTACATTAATGGTGTTACATTGTTTTGTGGAATTAAGAGAGATGTTTTCTTTGCAAGTGGATGCCAGCATGGATATGACTTTTGGGATAGCATGTTAAAGAGTCATGTAAAAAAAGGGCAAGTGATAGTAGAGCTTTATGTAGGATGTGGAGTTTGTTCTATGGTAGCGCACAAATTAGGCATGAACATTGTTTGTATTGATCCTAAAGAGGACGTTGTGAAGGGTGTTTTGAAGAAGATCTCATTGTAGTGGAATAAATGTATTTGTTTGTGAATATTCAAGTGACTGGGTTTAGCAATTGTTTGTGATTATGTCATGATCTTATTTGTAATATGAAAAAGAGAGAAATAGGGCAAGAATAATGCATGTTGGGGTTTTGCAATAAGATATCCTTGACAATTTCAACGATGTTTATGCACAACATGTCATATAAAGCAATAAAGAATTGACATTTTCTGTATTATGTGAATGAATAAGGTAGTGTTAAGTTTGTAGACTCAAGGATCTATACGTAAGAAATGAGAAGGAAATAGAGGGAGAGGGAGAATAGAGAGAGTGAGCAAAGAGAAGGATATATATATGTATATATATATATATATATATATATATACATACATACATACATATATATATGTATGTATATATATATGTATATATATATATATATATATATATGTATGTATATATATATGTATGTATACACACACACACACACACACACACACACATATATATATATGTATGTATGTATGTATACACACACACACATATATATATATGTATGTATGTATACATATATATATGTAGATGATCATCACTATCTATGTAGATGATCTTATTATTGGGGGGGGTGACAACTTGGATGTGAAAAGTCATCTCAAAAGAAAGTTTGAGATAAAGAAATTGGGAGATCTGTGCTATTTTTTGGGAATTGAGGTCATTCGCACACCTGATGGTATTTGGATGTCACAGAGATAGTATGTATTGGACATGTTTTCCAAGTACGGGATGGCTGGCTGTAAGTCAATCTTAATGCCATTAGATCAAAATGGCAAGCTTAGTGCAGATGCAAGTTATGTGTTGGAGGATCCCACTATGTACAGGAAGATTGTGGGGAGTTTAATCTCTGTCACAATCAGTAGGCTAGATTTTAGTTACACTGTTGGCTTAGAGAGCCAGTGTATTCAGGTTTTGCACAAACCACATCTTGATAGTGTGTGATGCACACTTCGATATTTGAGGGCCATTGTTGATTATGCATTGTTTTATGCAATAGGTGTACCATTGGAGCTAAATGGGTACACAGATGCAGATTGGGCATGTAGCATCTTAGATAGGAGATATACTAGTGGATTTATGTATTTATTGGGTACTGCTGCTACACAGTTGCCTTATCGAGTACAGAGGCAGAGTACAAAGAAGCTACAGTGGCATCGCTGTCATACCCTTTGCTCTTTTTTCCAAATAGAAGCGCTTGTGGAGGCCATGCCTTCTATTTCACTGAATGGTAATTGTATCAAGCTATTGAGGGCCTCCATTGTCTCCTGTAAGAAGCAATTAGCCTCTAAGTTATGTAAGAAAGAATGGTAATCTAATGGGCCTTCATCTTCTAGTCATTGTCGCTTTCTTGGGCTTGTAGGTTCTTCTGATCTCTTTCTTTTCTTAGCTTCTTTGCTTTCCACTATGGCCTCTGGATGTGCGGATGTAGCCTCTTCATTTCTTTTGCTAACATCTTTTTGTAGTACTACTTCCTCTAGGGCCTTCTCTACACCAATCTCCGTTGAAGTTGGTTGATCTGAGGGAACAAAGTTGCATGGTGAGAGGTTCTTGAATGCCATTTTTGCGGGGCTGGGAGGGGGCGTGTGAAGAGGTAACTCTGAAGCTGTGCTGGCTGGTATATCGGTAAGTTTCATTCCTCATGCTTGTTTGCTACTTCAGCGCACCTGATGATATGATGCAATATCTTGGGGTGCTTTTGCTTCTAAAAGCATTGGGATTCCTTGGCAACTTCCAAAATTATGCCCCTCATCTTTTTGTCTTTCCTTTTTCGCTTTCCCTTCTTTAGCTCCTACACTATCTGCTTTCTCTCCTTTTTAGGGCTTGTCCTTCTTGCAACTCTTCAAGAACGATGGGTGGTGGCCCTAGAGACACGGTAGCTTGTTGTACATGTGCTTCTAACATGCTTGTTAGTTGCATGATTGAGAACCTTGGTAAGTAGATAGGGATTGCACACCTTTGATTGGTGTGACTTTAGGTAATTCTCCATCTCTCTATGGATGTACCTTGCCTAGTCTTCCTCTTTTTCTTCATGTACCTTGGCTATATGGTTTAGTGGGACCCTGTTATACTAGTCAAATGGCTTCACTTGCATCATCATAGACATTGCTCTGCAAGCTTTCTTATTTACTTCATCACGTATATTGTTATACTTCGCCCCATTACAGTTACAGGAAATCCTTTTTAGCATATCTTCCATGGCATCTCCTCAATATTGTGAATATGTGTATGAGAACATCGCGTATTAGTTCTTCTGAGAGGAGGACCTTTTCTATGGTGCCATCTGTTAACAATCCTAAAATGGGATTGATCATGGTGAAGGACATAGATTAAGCAACATAATTAAGGTGGATTATACCACACTAAGAACTCTATAAGAGAGAGAGAGAGAGAGAGAGAGAGAGAGAGATTGCACACTCAACAATAGCTCTATTCTATTGCATATCACAACAATGAACCATACAATGATATAGGCCCTCTAGCCTTATCCCACTTTACACATCATCATGCATGTGGCACTCCCTTTTCCACTCTTTTGGTCAACACTCACACACCATTCAATATTACATGTGGCATTCCTATCTTGCAACAATATCTTGCACCTTTAGGGTGCTTTCCCACATACACATAACACCATGATTATATCTCTCAACACCCCCTCTTAATCAACACTCACACACCATTCAATATTACCTTTAGGGTGCTTTCCCACATGTTGAAAATACAACTGAATAGGGTGTGTGTGGGAACAAGCTCTTGGTTAGAGGCTGTAAAAGAGAAGATGTAAATGTGAAAGAACCTGTGAAAAGGTGAGAAGAATCTACTGGGAGAGAATAAATGGTAGCATGAGAGAATTTAGGAGTGTGGAGTTATTCTGGGAGATATTCAGGGAAAAGAGAAGAGGTGGAGAGAATCAGGCAAAAGGTGGAGATATTCTGGGAGTGAATCATGGAGAAATCAATGGGATTTGATGCTTGATGTAAACTCTATAAATTGAGGCATAGCCCTAATGAGAATTTGTTGGTTTTTGAGTATCCATGCTTACATTAATCTATTTGCTAATTATTCACTAATTACGTCTTAATCATTTGCTAATCACTTTGTTAATGATGTTGATTCTAGTGTTTGATCCACCATAGCTCATCATTATGCTCAAATTTCAACATGGTATCAGAGCCATGCCTAGAATCAATTAGGTTTATGAGCCCATTAGTTAATTAATTAGGATTAGTAGATGATTAGCAAAAAATCAAATTTTTAGTGGTTTTTCACTTCTCCCCCTTCACCCCCAGCCAGTGGAGGACTCCAGTCTTCTTGCACAGTCAACATTAGGTCTTGAGATTTTAACACAAGCTAGCTAACACCTTTAGCTTCATGCTCAGCAAGACGGCGCAGCAAACCGCGTAGAAACGAAGGAGAAATCATGAAATTTGCTGGCGCCTGTTTTTTTGATTGAAATGGACATTGCAACTTCCACAGATCAAAGCTCTCTAATTCCTCTTAGCCCAAGGGGTAATCAAGCATGCTCTATAAGCTGGTGAAGACAGAATTAAATTTCATCAAGTCTACATTGAGATCAAAGCTCTTCATCAAATCTATAGGTGACTTTGGTAAAACAGAGATTAAGCTTTCATTATTTGGTCAAATCTTGTGTTTCTTAGCTTAATCCTCTACTAGACTCATTGCTATTGATGCCTTTGAAAGGATTTGAGCTCATTTGAAGTGGAAGGCACCAGATCTGGACTCCCCGCATACTCTATTTTTTGTACACAAAACAGAGCATTAATTTGCTAATCAGTGATTAATCAATGCTAATCACTGTATTTTGGTACAATTGAGGGTTCAAATTAACCATTAGGTATCTGATACAGATCCCTATAGCTTCAGATTGCAAATCGGAGTTGGTTTGATACTCCAACCATCCCGTACAAATTGGTTACCCTTAATTTAATGTAATTTATGGTAAAATTGTGTTGATAAAATTGTGAAAATCATCATTTTGCATTTAACCCTTGGTTAATGCCTGTAAATCTCACTCAAATTCAAGATTATTCACAACCAGAGTTGCATTTGGAATGTGCATGAGAATGAATGCTATACGCATTATGTATTGGGCACATTGCATCAGTGTAAAAATGGGAACAAACACTACTCTTGTCCAGAATAAGGCAAGAGGTAAGACCTCCCGCATAAAGGGTTTGCATTGCATAATGATACAAAATAAACATAAAAAGCCCAAAGGAACTGTCAGCAAAACATTGAAACATGTTGCTCACATGGAGCAAAAAGACCTGACGGACAAGCTCATGGCCCCAGCCATGAAAGACGAAGAATATCTCTTTCCAAGAAGAGGATCCACACCGAGAAGAAGGTCTAAAGGAAGACATGGACACGAGAAGAAAAGCTTCCATGAGAAGAGAAGCTGCCCCAAGAAGACTAAAAGAAGAGACGGACGCGTGGAGAGATGCTGCCACGACAAGAAGACTGAAGAAAAGAGATGTGAGGCTCCAAAGAGTGAGGAGCCATGTGAAAATCTCTGAGAGAGAAAGAGAGAGAGACCCCACAACCCAATGTTACTTGCCCCAATAAAGTAAAACCACCTCTGAGCCACAGATGATGTAGGCCACGTGGTAGATGTATGTGTGAGCACTTTAGTCAAGGTCGCAGGCACTTATAGTAGCCTTGGACACATTGAGAGAGAGAGTGTCAAGGACTATGGAGTTTAGGGACTTGAGGCACTGGTCGCGGACTGTCAAGTAAGAAAGAAACTTGATACAGGGTCCAGGTGTGCTGAGATAACTTGAGGGGAGGAGTAGACACTGGCCGCGGACTACCAAGTAAGGGGAGGCAAACTTGGTATAGGGTCTAGGTGTACTAGGAGTATTCACTTGAGGGGAGGTGTTGAAAATACAAGTGAATAGGGTGTGTGTGGGAACAAGCTCTTGGTTAGAGGCTGTAAAAGAGAAGATGTAAATGTGAAAGAACCTATGAAAAGGTGAGAAGAATCTACTGGGAGAGAATAAAGGGTAGCATGAGAGAATTTAGGAGTGTGGAGTTATTCTGGGAGATATTCAGGGAAAAGAGAAGAGGTGGAGAGAATCAGGCAAAAGGTGGAGATATTCTGGGAGTGAATCATGGAGAAATCAATGGGATTTGATGCTTGATGTAAACTCTATAAATTGAGGCATAGCCCTAATGAGAATTTGCTAGTTTTTGAGTATCCATGCCTACATTAATCTATTTGCTAATTATTCACTAATTACGTCTTAATCATTTGCTAATCACTTTGTTAATGATGTTGATTCTAGTGTTTGATCCACCATAGCTCATCATTATGCTCAAATTTCAACACCACATACACATAACACCAGGATTACATCTCTCAACACCCCCTCTTAATCGAGGTGTTCCACAACTCACCCATCACCCATCTCAATGTAGCATTGCACAAACGCAATCGCTACCTCTCAACACTCCCCCCCTCAATGATACATTGGAGTGTCCACAATGTAAAGTAGACCTCACATACCTCAGTATGCATCTCAATGCATCCAAATGCGGCTTCCGAGGAACCTGCATAAACTGACTCACCAACCCAACAGCATAGCTCAAATCTGGCCTGGTGATCGTCATGTAGATCAAGCTTCCTACTATGCGCCTATACATAGTACGATCCTCCAAAATCTCTCTTGAATCTACACTCAACTTGCCATTCTGATCCAATGGCACACTGAGATAGGCTTACAGCCTATCATACCATACTTGGACAACATGTCCAAGCCATACTGTCTCTGCAGTAATCCGATACCATGTGGTGACCTAATCACCTCAATGCCCAAGAAATATCTGAGCTCCCCCAGATCCTTCATCTCAAACTTTTGTCTAAGAAATATCTTTACATTAACGATCTCTGCATCATGGTCCCCCATAATGATCAGGTCATCTACATAGATGACAACAAGCACAACCCCTCTATCACTGTGTCTCACATACAGCGAGAAATCTGCATTGGCTACATGAAAGCCAATAATGACAAGATATTCAAAAATCTTGTCAGACCATGCTCTTGGTGCTTGTTTTAAGCCATACAAGGCTTTCTTCAACCTGCAAACATTCTCGGGGTGACTCACATCCTCATAAAACGAGGCGGCTGCAACATATACACCTCTTCCTGCAAATCCCCATGCAAGAATGCATTCTTTACATCCATCTGATGTAAAGACCATTGCTTTGAGGTAGCCACTATTATCACAACTGTCACTATTGTCATCTTGGCAACTAGGTTGAAAGTTTCCTCATAATCAATGCCGTATGTATGCGCATATCCTTTGGCTACCGATCTAGCCTTGTACCTGCTTATGCTTCCATCACTGTTATGTTTTACTTTGTACACCCACTTGCATCCAGTGGCTTACTTGTCTTCAGGAAATTGCACTAAATCCCAAGTCTCATTTCCATATAGTGCATCCACCTCCTCACACCCACTTGCATCCAATGGCTTTTTTGCCTTCAGGCAATTGCACTAAATCCCAAGTCTCATTTCCATATAGTGCATCCATCTCCCAACACACATTTCCAACAGCCTCATCAATGCATGTGGGCTCTACAACCTGTACAACTTTTGCCATGCATTGCATATGTGCATGTGCCAGATGAGCTGAGAACTAAGCTAGATTGAAAAGCTAAAAAAAATGTGTGCTTATTGGGTATTCCCTTGAGCAAAAGGGATATAGGTGTTATAACCCTGCTACACATGAGTTGAGGGTAAGTAGGGATGTTGTTTTTGATGAGATGATCAACTGGTATGCTGCTGAAAAAGAAGTTGTTGGACTAATGTGAGTGGAAATGTGGTTGCACAGAATGCAAGTCAGCAATCACTGTCTTTGAGTGGACCAGGAGAGTCCTCATCTAGTGGTTTAGTTGATAGACCATAGAGTGGCAAGCTGCATCATAATACCGGTCCTGCAAATGTGATTAGTACATCACATAAAGGCAAAGAGAAAGTGGTTAAGCCGCTTAGTATGCCTGACATTTTTGCAGGGCATTCTCATGTTGATAGAGAGTCTAGTGGCTCAGAGATGAGCCTTGATGAGGATCTTGGGATACCAGCTATGAGAACACCTAGTGTAAAGAAGGCTATGGAAGCCATGAATGCAAAGCTGGGAGAGTGAAGAATCCTGTGTAGAGGTTTACCTATGATGGTTATGTGGCACATCACTATGCATACATGGAAACCAGATTGTTGCTACTGAGAAGCTTGACGAGAACAACATCCATGCTTGGAGGTTCAGGTTGACAAATTTCCTGATGGGAAAGGGTTACTGGGACTACATAGAAGGTGAGCATAAAGAGGCACCGGAGATACCGGACATCAATCCAACTACTGTAGATGTGAAAGAGTTCAAGGATTGGAACCAAGGAGCCAGAAAAGTTATGTATTGGCTCTCTATCAGTATACAGGACACCATGATTGGGCACATATAGGATGCCAAGTCTCCCAAGGAGGCGTGGGACACCTTGGTAAAACTCTATGAAACGATACCAAGGCACAAAAGATACAGTTGAAGAATGAACTTCATAATATGGAGAAAAAGTGTAAGATCCCTGTCCCCATCGTACAACAAATTTTGGGGTGCTAGTAGCGGAAGTAGCACTTCTTGCACGGGGCAGGGTCCCACACTCGGGGCCTCGCCCACGGATATCTGGACAAGAGACTAATCTATCGGTTTTTCCAAAACCGAACCCAGAAAAACTTCCTTTGCCCGGAAAGTACGGGCGATTCCACCAAGATAACTTTTCCCTAATGTAGTCAAAAGCCTTAACTAACTAAACTGATCTAACCGAACTCGGAAGTTCCATAGTCAGATCAAGGGAAAGATTGCACTTGGATCATAGAGACCAATGCTTTTTTCCTCATCGAGAGGCACAACCGTCGATTCTTTTTCCATAGAACAAATTTTGTCCGGGATTTACTTCATCTATCGAACTAAATCGAAATTGAGTCTCGATTTACGGATCCATCAGTCTAGCCTAAACCCCATCCAATCCCATAGATTAGCTAACCGCCCAACCACTGTAGTGATGGGATCCAATTAGGAATTCGGTTAGGTTTTGTCCCTGGTACAGGGAAAAGAGATCCCAGGTCCCCTAGCCAGATGTTCATGCAAACATAAAACTAGTCACACCACTTACACACCCAATATGAAATTGCCTTTTTCTCAGCATCAGCTATCATTAAAACAATCCTTTAATGAAACCATTGTGTCACTGATCACAATCCTCAAAATCTCTGGTTGAATCCTTATTTCCAATCATTCCTTCATCGGTGTACTTAGGGCATCATTGGCAGCCAGAACGCTCACCACCTATTCACTCAGGGGATTTTTCAATAGTTCCTAGCTCATAGTACCTGGCAATATAATCTTTTATAAAAATCAAGATGGAATCTCTGTTGAAGATCAGCAAGATCAACCAACAGATCCATATAAAAGAGACATGGACTCATCCGTTGAGGATTAACAAGGTCAATCAACCAGATCCATGCCCGGTTTCAGAAAACAACTCTTCCATGATGCACGTGTGGGTATCTTCGGCGACCGAGAGCCCGAGCACCGTATGGTCACCTAGCGCTTCACTCATAGGCCGCTTCCTTGGTCCCTCATCCACCGTACCGGAAGCTCACCATTTAAATTGAACCGAGGCTAGTCAAGACCTCGGCCGTGACCTTGCTACATGAGACATCCTTCGTCCTTCATCAGTTATTGCAACTTTATCGGGTAGGTCTCCACGACCACATTCTCAAGACAGTCACCAAATGCTTTCCCATCATTCTTGACATAAAACAATCATTTACAAACAGTTCACAAATACAGTTTCTATAATGAATTCACATCTTTCCAGATTGTTCCACATCAATCCATATTACTTAACCCAAATCCAAATCATATGTGTATCCATTCTTGACCAAATACATCATTTTCCATCCCATCACATCAGATTCATTCACTTCACATAACATCCACTCCTATCTTTCTTAATTTACATTACGTCTCATCACATCCATTTCTCATTACATCTCATTCGTTCACATCTTATATTATTCATTCACATTCTGATTCACATGACATCTCATCTCATCCATTCGCTCATAACGACTTCATATCCATTCACATACATATTCGCATTCATTATTCCACATACACCTCCACATTCATACATCCACATTCACATCTACATCCATACATCCATTTTCACATCCACATTCATACATCCACATCCACATCCACATCCATACATCCACATACATATCTACATCCATACATCCATTTTCACATCCACATTCATACATTCATATCCACATCCATACATCCATACATCCACATCCACATCCACATCCACATCCACATTCATACATCCACATCCACATCCACATCCACATCCATACATCCACATCCATATCTACATCTATACATCCATTTTTGCATCCACATTCATACATCCACATCCACATCTATACATCCATACATCCACATCCACATTCATACATCCACATCCACATCCATATCTACATCCATACATCCACATCCACATCCACATTCATACATCCACATCCATACATCCATTTTCACATCCACATCCACATCCATACATCCATACATCCACATCTACATCCACATCCACATTCATACATCCACATCCACATCCACATCCATACATCCACATCCATACATCCATTTTTGCATCCACATTTATACATCCACATCCACATCCATACATCCATACATCGATATCCACATTCATACATCCACATCCACATCCACATCCATACATCCACATCCATATCTACATCAATACATCCACATCCACATCCATACATCCACATTCACATCTACATCCATACATCCATTTTCACATCCACATCCACATCCACATCCACATTCATACATCCACATCCACATCCACATCCATACATCCATTTTCACATCCACATTCATACATCCCACATCCACATCCATACATCCACATCCACATCCACATCCACATCCACATTCATACATCCATTCTTTCACATACATACATCTCCATCTATTCTTCGTTTATTTTCATCTATCTGATTCATTTCACATCCTCATATAGAAGTTCACCAAGAGTATTTAAATCATTCTAATGTAAACATTTTCTACTTATCAAAGAGAAACATTATGAAAAGCTTGATTTTATCCAATAATCATTCATCTAGGATAAAGAATGGTTGGATTTACTAAAGAAGAGAGGGGAATGCCTTTTTTCAATGAGGCATAACATCATATTCATTTTAGAGGACAAAAATCATAAAAACCATAAAAATTAAGCATATATGGGAATTTATGTATTTCCTTACTTCCATTCATCAATTAACTTCAATAGCATTAAAAAGCCATTCCAATTAAGCTTCTCAAGCTTGAGAGGGGTTGAGAAGAGAGAAACATTGAGAAATTATGGAAAAAGATCAAAATTCTCACTTTACCTTATAAATTACTTGATTCTTTGATCACGGTAGAGGCTCCCAACCAATCAATTGGTTTGGTATGCTGATGGAGCCACCAATGGAGATTGAAGAAGGAGGGAAGCTCCAATTTCTTCAATTTGGAGAGAATTTTAGAGAATAGTAAAAATTATCATTATTTCAGCATAATTCTGGCATAGTATAATTCTCCTATTTTTTTACAAAGGACTCAGGTTCTATTTATAGGAGAGGGAGGCTCTAACCAAGACCAACTGATTTTTAGAATTTTCCAGATTTAGTTTGGTTGAATTTGGACCAGATTTGGACCTAGTTTTTTGGTTCCTTTTTTATTCAGTTTGGTTCCTTTTTTATTCGGTTTGATCCAAGAGAGAGGAGAGATAAAAATATCACATTATTTTTGAGTTTAAAACTCATTCAAGCATGTGAAGTAGGCGCCTCCTTGAAGGGGCTCCCCTTCCTTACACATGTGTCAAAATGGAATCATTATACCCAAAATATCTCATTTTTTTAGTAATACTCATAGTTTTTTACTAATAACCCTTATACATAGTCAACTCTTCATCTTATGTGAGTATTTACTCATTTTTGGGGGGATTTTCTTTATTTCTTTCATTTATCTCCTCCACACATTTGGATGAATATTATTGGTCCCTCAAAACCTTAATTTAAAATTTTTAGAAAATCTGGACCCCTAGGATAAGGCCTTTTGAACAGATTATAATTTATTTCGAATGCACCTTCTGAAAATCTTTTTGAACTTCTGTTTTGGGGGAACTTATTTAAATACGAAGAGATATTTTTCCATCCAAAAATATCCAAAATCTGAATAATCTCTCTCTAGAATATTTTCTCTCTCTAGGCCAAAACAGGTAGAAACAAGATCTTTGATATTTCTGAAGAGGTATTTGACTAGAGAGAAAGATACTGGACATCCTGAGAGGCTGGAGAGGAATCTTACATTCTACCCCACTTAAAAAACGCAAGATGTCCTCATCTCACAAAACTAGAGGAGAATTCTTTTTCTTAAGATCCATCTGATTATGGGTTCCTTATATTTTGGTGAACCCAAACAGAATCCTGGGATAAAGATCCCTTATATAAACTCATTAAATAACAATTCACTCAGATTATAACATTCAATTTCTTATCACAATAATGATCCATTAGACTGAAATTTCTATCTGAACAGTCCATGGAAATTTTTCATTTATGCAGATTTTTAATTTGACCTTCTTTAACTTGATCCACTGGGTCAAGTGTTAACAGCAGCAATCTGCTAGCGCAATCCACTAATCTCATAGTGATTTGCTGGAGTCATTAACGTCATTCTAACTACGAACATTATCATAGGGACTCGTCCCATTCATTCTCATTGAGGTTTTGCTTAGTTATTACAATTCAGCCAAAATTCAGAAATCTTCATTTTTCAATCAGAATCCAAATCAACTCATCATTTCTCAATCAGAATTTAAAATCATATCAACCACATTCGAATTCATCATCTGGATATTATTAATGCTTATAATTAGGTTTGTATGGCGGCAGGGTGATTCCTGGGGTACTTATGCCTGGTAGTTATGAGTTGGTGATGATTTGTGCCTGTTTAATATTTGTGGGATTAATATAATAATTAATCGGGCTTATATTTTGAGGTGATGAAGACTATGGGAATTGAAGAGTTTACTTTGGAAGAAATGTCTTGGTTCATCACATTTCATTTTTGGCAAGCATAGTAGCTTGTAACCTTATCAAATGATTTTTCCATTTTGAACTTTAGGAAAGATACATTTATTGATGTGGAATTTATTAAAGCCTATGGCTTTACCCTAGTCCCAATTTGACACTCTATTTTTGTTAAAGAAGAGTGCCGTGCTCTCTAGAAAGCACATCTTGTATATTTTGGGGGCTATGGCCTAATTTTGGTGAAAAAGAAAGCTAATAAAGAAATACTCTTGTGTGGGGAGAGGCCACGCACAAGAGGGGGGAAGATTGCACCCAATATGGTCTTTTTGGAGCTAGGTATTTTTGTTTAAGTGTTTAATTTTTCAATTGATTTGATTTAGTTGAAGCTTACAAGCAATGGTTTTTATGATTGAATTAATTCTCTACTTTTCCACAATCAATTCCTAGAATAAGATTCCGGTTGCAGTGGTATCAGAGCTTGGGCTAGGAGATTTGTGGAGAAGGTAGGAAAGGGCTTCAACTTCTCAAAAATCAAGAAAGTGCAGGAATTTATCCAGTGGACAGAAGGGTGTTTTGCAGGTCTTTACCCAAAGGTCAAAGATTCAAAACTAGATGTACTCTCAAACCCACTTACCACCCTGCAAAACCATCCCTCTCTATCAAAAAACGGTTTTTCAAAATATTCAGTGAAATCAAAATCTGACCCTATGGATGAAATCCTCATAGCCAAAAACCTCACGGGTATCTCTCAGAAATCAGAAAGCTTCAAGTATCTTTTGACTTTCAAGAATCATCCACAAGAAGATGCTAAATGGATGCCTGAGAAATTTTTCCGAGTTTACCCTGAAATTCTTCATTCTTTTCAAACCCACCAAATCCGCAATTGAGGACAATTGCAAACTCAAGCAAGAGGGATGTCATGAGAATATATTTTGAGTCCTCTAGAAAAATATTATTTATCCCCTCTTGAGTAATTTGGGGACGCCTAGATTACTCTTGCGTCATGCCGGCTAGGTTAATATTGTGGGTGATACCACTATATATATTAATACGTGCGGTATATGACGTATGTTTGAGGCCACCTATGATTATTTCAATTAGGTTTGTATGGCAGGGTGATTCCTGGGGTACTTATGCCTGGTAGTTATGAGTTGGTGATGATTTGTGCCTATTTAATATTTGTGGGATTAATTTAATAATTAATTGGGCTTATATTTTCAGGTGATGAAGACAATGAGAATTGAAGAGTTTACTTTGGAAGAAATGTCTCGGTTCATCACATTTCATTTTTGGCAAGCATAGTAGCTTGTAACCTTATCAAATGATTTTTCCATTTTGAACTTTAGGAAAGATACATTTATTTATGTGGAATTTATTATAGCCTATGGCTTTACCCTAGTCCCAATTTGACACTCTATTTTTGTTAAAGAAGAGTGTCGTGCTCTCTAAAAAGCACATCTTGTATATTTTGGGGGCTATGGCCTAATTTTGGTGAAAAAGAAAGCTAATAAAGAAATACTCTTGTGTGGGGAGAGGCCACACACAAGAGGGGGGAAGATTGCACCCAATATGGTCTTTTTGGAGCTAAGTATTTTTGTTTAAGTGTTTAATTTTTCAATTGATTTGATTTAGTTGAAGCTTACAAGCAATGGTTTTTATGAATGAATTAATTCTCTACTTTTCCACAATCAATTCCTAGAATAAGATTCCGGTTGCAGTGGTATCAGAGCTTGGGCTAGGAGATTTGTGGAGAAGGTAGGAAAGGGCTTCAACTTCTCAAAAATCAAGAAAGTGCAGGAATTTATCCAGTGGACAGAAGGGTGTTTTGCAGGTCTTTACCCAAAGGTCAAAGATTCAAAACTAGATCTACTCTCAAACCCACTCACCACCCTGCAAAACCATCCCTCTCTATCAAAAAGCGGTTTTTCCAAATATTCAGTGAAATCAAAATCTGACCGTATGGATGAAATCCTCATAGTCAAAAACCTCACGGGTATCTCTCAGAAATCAGAAAGCTTCAAGTATCTTTTGACTTTCAAGAATCATCCACAAGAAGATGCTAAATGGATGCCTGAGAAATTTTTCCGAGTTTACCCTGAAATTCTTCATTCTTTTCAAACCCACCAAATCTGCAATTGAGGACAATTGCAAACTCAAGCAAGAGGGAGGTCATGAGAATATATTTTAAGTCCTCTAGAAAAATATTATTTATCCCCTCTTGAGTAATTTGGGGACGCCTAGATTACTCTTGCGTCATGCCGGCTAGGTTAATATTATGGGTGATACCACTATAAATATTAATACGTGCGGTATATGACGTATGTTTGAGGCCACCTATGATTATTTCAATTAGGTTTGTATGGCAGCGTGATTCCTGGGGTACTTATGCCTGGTAGTTATGAGTTGGTGATGATTTGTGCCTGTTTAATATTTGTACTTATGCCTGGTAGTTATGAGTTGGTGATGATTTGTGCGTGTTTAATATTTGTGGGATTAATTTAATAATTAATTGGGCTTATATTTTCAGGTGATGAAGACTATGGGAATTGAAGAGTTTACTTTGGAAGAAATGTCTTGGTTCATCACATTTCATTTTTGGCAAGCATAGTAGCTTGTAACCTTATCAAATGATTTTTCCATTTTGAACTTTAGGAAAGATACATTTATTTATGTGGAATTTTTTATAGCCTATGGCTATACCCTAGTCCCAATTTGACACTCTATTTTTGTTAAAGAAGAGTGTCGTGCTCTCTAAAAAGCACATCTTGTATATTTTGGGAGCTATGGCCTAATTTTGGTGAAAAAGAAAGCTAATAAAGAAATACTCTTGTGTGGGGAGAGGCCACGCATAAGAGGGGGGAAGATTGCACCCAATATGGTCTTTTTGGAGCTAAGTATTTTTGTTTAAGTGTTTAATTTTTCAATTGATTTGATTTAGTTGAAGCTTACAAGCAATGGTTTTTATGATTGAATTAATTCTCTACTTTTCCACAATCAATTCCTAGAATAAGATTCCGGTTGCAGTGGTATCAGAGCTTGGGCTAGGAGATTTGTGGAGAAGGTAGGAAAGGGCTTCAACTTCTCAAAAATCAAGAAAGTGCAGGAATTTATCCAGTGGACAGAAGGGTGTTTTGCAGGTCTTTACCCAAAGGTCAAAGATTCAAAACTAGATCTACTCTCAAACCCACTCACCACCCTGCAAAACCATCCCTCTCTATCAAAAAGCGGTTTTTCCAAATATTCAGTGAAATCAAAATCTCACCGTATGGATGAAATCCTCATAGCCAAAAACCTCACGGGTATCTCTCAGAAATCAGAAAGCTTCAAGTATCTTTTGACTTTCAAGAATCCTCCACAAGAAGATGCTAAATGGATGCCTGAGAAATTTTTCCGAGTTTACCCTGAAATTCTTCATTCTTTTCAAACCCAGCAAATCCGCAATTGAGGACAATTGCAAACTCAAGCAAGAGGGAGGTCATGAGAATATATTTTAAGTCCTCTAGAAAAATATTATTTACCCCCTCTTGAGTAATTTGGGGACGCCTAGATTACTCTTGCGTCATGCCGGCTAGGTTAATATTGTGGGTGATACCACTATAAATATTAATACGTGCGGTATATGACGTATGTTTGAGGCCACCTATGATTATTTCAGTTAGGTTTGTATGGCAGGGTGATTCCTGGGGTACTTATGCCTGGTAGTTATGAGTTGGTGATGATTTGTGCCTGTTTAATATTTGTGGGATTAATTTAATAATTAATTGGGCTTATATTTTCACGTGATGAAGACTATGGGAATTGAAGAGTTTACTTTGGAAGAAATGTCTTGGTTCATCACATTTCATTTTTGGCAAGCATAGTAGCTTGTAACCTTATCAAATGATTTTTCCATTTTGAACTTTAGGAAAGATACATTTATTTATGTGGAATTTATTATAGCCTATGGCTATACCCTAGTCCCAATTTGACACTCTATTTTTGTTAAAGAAGAGTGCCGTGCTCTCTAAAAAGCACATCTTGTATATTTTGGGAGCTATGGCCTAATTTTGGTGAAAAAGAAAGCTAATAAAGAAATACTCTTGTGTGGGGAGAGGCCACGCACAAGAGGGGGGAAGATTGCACCCAATATGGTCTTTTTGGAGCTAAGTATTTTTGTTTAAGTGTTTAATTTTTCAATTAATTTGATTTAGTTGAAGCTTACAAGCAATGGTTTTTATGATTGAATTAATTCTCTACTTTTCCACAATCAATTCCTAGAATAAGATTCCGGTTGCAGTGGTATCAGAGCTTGGGCTAGGAGATTTGTGGAGAAGGTAGGAAAGGGCTTCAACTTCTCAAAAATCAAGAAAGTGCAGGAATTTATCCAGTGGACAGAAGGGTTTTTTGCAGGTCTTTACCCAGAGGTCAAAGATTCAAAACTAGATCTACTCTCAAACCCACTCACCACCCTGCAAAACCATCCCTCTCTATCAAAAAGCGGTTTTTCCAAATATTCAGTGAAATCAAAATCTGATCGTATGGATGAAATCCTCATAGCCAAAAACCTCACGGGTATCTCTCAGAAATCAGAAAGCTTCAAGTATCTTTGGACTTTCAAGAATCATCCACAAGAAGATGCTAAATGGATGCCTGAGAAATTTTTTCGAGTTTACCCTGAAATTCTTCATTCTTTTTAAACCCAGCAAATCCGCAATTGAGGACAATTGCAAACTCAAGCAAGAGGGAGGTCATGAGAATATATTTTAATTCCTCTAGAAAAATATTATTTATCCCCTCTTGAGTAATTTGGGGACGCCTAGATTACTCTTGCGTCATGCCGGCTAGGTTAATATTGTGGGTGATACCACTATAAATATTAATACGTGCGGTATATGACGTATGTTTGAGGCCACCTATGATTACTTCAGTTAGGTTTGTATGGCAGGGTGATTCCTGGGGTACTTATGCCTGGTAGTTATGAGTTGGTGATGATTTGTGCCTGTTTAATATTTGTGGAATTAATTTAATAATTAATTGGGCTTATATTTTGAGGTGATGAAGACTATGGGAATTGAAGAGTTTACTTTGGAAGAAATGTCTTGGTTCATCACATTTCATTTTTGGCAAGCATAGTAGCTTGTAATCTTATCAAATGATTTTTCTATTTTCAACTTTAGGAAAGATACATTTATTGATGTGGAATTTATTAAAGCCTATGGCTTTACCCTAGTCCCAATTTGACACTCTATTTTTGTTAAAGAAGAGTGCCGTGCTCTCTAAAAAGCACATCTTGTATATTTTGGGGGCTATGGCCTAATTTTGGTGAAAAAGAAAGCTAATAAAGAAATACTCTTGTGTGGGGAGAAGCCACGCACAAGAGGGGGGAAGATTGCACCCAATATGGTCTTTTTGGAGCTAAGTATTTTTGTTTAAGTGTTTAATTTTTCAATTGATTTGATTTAGTTGAAGCTTACAAGCAATGGTTTTTATGATTGAATTAATTCTCTACTTTTCCACAATCAATTCCTAGAATAAGGTTCCAGTTGCAGTGGTATCAGAGCTTGGGCTAGGAGATTTGTGGAGAAGGTAGGAAAGGGCTTCAACTTCTCAAAAACCAAGAAAGTGCAGGAATTTATCCAGTGGACAGAAGGGTGTTTTGCAGGTCTTTACCCAAAGGTCAAAGATTCAAAACTAGATCTACTCTCAAACCCACTTACCACCCTGCAAAACCATCCCTCTCTATCAAAAAGCGATTTTTCCAAATATTCAGTGAAATCAAAATCTGACCGTATGGATGAAATCCTCATAGCCAAAAACCTCACGGGTATCTCTCAGAAATCAGAAAGCTTCAAGTATCTTTTGACTTTCAAGAATCATCCACAAGAAGATGCTAAATGGATGCCTGAGAAATTTTTCCGAGTTTACCCTGAAATTCTTCATTCTTTTCAAACCCAGCAAATCCGCAATTGAGGACAATTGCAAACTCAAGCAAGAGGGATGTCATGAGAATATATTTTGAGTCCTCTAGAAAAATATTATTTATCCCCTCTTGAGTAATTTGGGGACGCCTAGATTACTCTTGCGTCATGCCGGCAAGGTTAATATTGTGGGTGATACCACTATATATATTAATACGTGCGGTATATGACGTATGTTTGAGGCCACCTATGATTATTTCAGTTAGGTTTGTATGGCAGGGTGATTCCTGGGGTACTTATGCCTGGTAGTTATGAGTTGGTGATGATTTGTGCCTGTTTAATATTTGTGGGATTAATTTAATAATTAATTGGGCTTATATTTTGAGGTGATGAAGACTATGGGAATTGAAGAGTTTACTTTGGAAGAAATGTCTTGGTTCATCACATTTCATTTTTGGCAAGCATAGTAGCTTGTAACCTTATCAAATGATTTTTCCATTTTCAACTTTAGGAAAGATACATTTATTGATGTGGAATTTATTAAAGCCTATGGCTTTACCCTAGTCCCAATTTGACACTCTATTTTTGTTAAAGAAGAGTGCCGTGCTCTCTAAAAAGCACATCTTGTATATTTTGGGGGCTATGGCCTAATTTTGGTGAAAAAGAAAGCTAATAAAGAAATACTCTTGTGTGGGGAGAAGCCACGCACAAGAGGGTGGAAGATTGCACCCAATATGGTCTTTTTGGAGCTAAGTATTTTTGTTTAAGTGTTTAATTTTTCAATTGATTTGATTTAGTTGAAGCTTACAAGCAATGGTTTTTATGATTGAATTAATTCTCTACTTTTCCACAATCAATTCCTAGAATAAGGTTCCAGTTGCAGTGGTATCAGAGCTTGGGCTAGGAGATTTGTGGAGAAGGTAGGAAAGGGCTTCAACTTCTCAAAAACCAAGAAAGTGCAGGAATTTATCCAGTGGACAGAAGGGTGTTTTGCAGGTCTTTACCCAAAGGTCAAAGATTCAAAACTAGATCTACTCTCAAACCCACTTACCACCCTGCAAAACCATCCCTCTCTATCAAAAAGCGATTTTTCCAAATATTCAGTGAAATCAAAATCTGACCGTATGGATGAAATCCTCATAGCCAAAAACCTCACGGGTATCTCTCAGAAATCAGAAAGCTTCAAGTATCTTTTGACTTTCAAGAATCATCCACAAGAAGATGCTAAATGGATGCCTGAGAAATTTTTCCGAGTTTACCCTGAAATTCTTCATTCTTTTCAAACCCAGCAAATCCGCAATTGAGGACAATTGCAAACTCAAGCAAGAGGGATGTCATGAGAATATATTTTGAGTCCTCTAGAAAAATATTATTTATCCCCTCTTGAGTAATTTGGGGACGCCTAGATTACTCTTGCGTCATGCCGGCAAGGTTAATATTGTGGGTGATACCACTATATATATTAATACGTGCGGTATATGACGTATGTTTGAGGCCACCTATGATTATTTCAGTTAGGTTTGTATGGCAGGGTGATTCCTGGGGTACTTATGCCTGGTAGTTATGAGTTGGTGATGATTTGTGCCTGTTTAATATTTGTGGGATTAATTTAATAATTAATTGGGCTTATATTTTGAGGTGATGAAGACTATGGGAATTGAAGAGTTTACTTTGGAAGAAATGTCTTGGTTCATCACATTTCATTTTTGGCAAGCATAGTAGCTTGTAACCTTATCAAATGATTTTTCCATTTTCAACTTTAGGAAAGATACATTTATTGATGTGGAATTTATTAAAGCCTATGGCTTTACCCTAGTCCCAATTTGACACTCTATTTTTGTTAAAGAAGAGTGCCGTGCTCTCTAAAAAGCACATCTTGTATATTTTGGGGGCTATGGCCTAATTTTGGTGAAAAAGAAAGCTAATAAAGAAATACTCTTGTGTGGGGAGAAGCCACGCACAAGAGGGGGGAAGATTGCACCCAATATGGTCTTTTTGGAGCTAAGTATTTTTGTTTAAGTGTTTAATTTTTCAATTGATTTGATTTAGTTGAAGCTTACAAGCAATGGTTTTTATGATTGAATTAATTCTCTACTTTTCCACAATCAATTCCTAGAATAAGGTTCCAGTTGCAGTGGTATCAGAGCTTGGGCTAGGAGATTTGTGGAGAAGGTAGGAAAGGGCTTCAACTTCTCAAAAACCAAGAAAGTGCAGGAATTTATCCAGTGGACAGAAGGGTGTTTTGCAGGTCTTTACCCAAAGGTCAAAGATTCAAAACTAGATCTACTCTCAAACCCACTTACCACCCTGCAAAACCATCCCTCTCTATCAAAAAGCGATTTTTCCAAATATTCAGTGAAATCAAAATCTGACCGTATGGATGAAATCCTCATAGCCAAAAACCTCACGGGTATCTCTCAGAAATCAGAAAGCTTCAAGTATCTTTTGACTTTCAAGAATCATCCACAAGAAGATGCTAAATGGATGCCTGAGAAATTTTTCCGAGTTTACCCTGAAATTCTTCATTCTTTTCAAACCCAGCAAATCCGCAATTGAGGACAATTGCAAACTCAAGCAAGAGGGATGTCATGAGAATATATTTTGAGTCCTCTAGAAAAATATTATTTATCCCCTCTTGAGTAATTTGGGGACGCCTAGATTACTCTTGCGTCATGCCCGCAAGGTTAATATTGTGGGTGATACCACTATATATATTAATACGTGCGGTATATGACGTATGTTTGAGGCCACCTATGATTATTTCAGTTAGGTTTGTATGGCAGGGTGATTCCTGGGGTACTTATGCCTGGTAGTTATGAGTTGGTGATGATTTGTGCCTGTTTAATATTTGTGGGATTAATTTAATAATTAATTGGGCTTATATTTTGAGGTGATGAAGACTATGGGAATTGAAGAGTTTACTTTGGAAGAAATGTCTTGGTTCATCACATTTCATTTTTGGCAAGCATAGTAGCTTGTAACCTTATCAAATGATTTTTCCATTTTCAACTTTAGGAAAGATACATTTATTGATGTGGAATTTATTAAAGCCTATGGCTTTACCCTAGTCCCAATTTGACACTCTATTTTTGTTAAAGAAGAGTGCCGTGCTCTCTAAAAAGCACATCTTGTATATTTTGGGGGTTATGGCCTAATTTTGGTGAAAAAGAAAGCTAATAAAGAAATACTCTTGTGTGGGGAGAAGCCACGCACAAGAGGGGGGAAGATTGCACCCAATATGGTCTTTTTGGAGCTAAGTATTTTTGTTTAAGTGTTTAATTTTTCAATTGATTTGATTTAGTTGAAGCTTACAAGAAATGGTTTTTATGATTGAATTAATTCTCTACTTTTCCACAATCAATTCCTAGAATAAGGTTCCAGTTGCAGTGGTATCAGAGCTTGGGCTAGGAGATTTGTGGAGAAGGTAGGAAAGGGCTTCAACTTCTCAAAAACCAAGAAAGTGCAGGAATTTATCCAGTGGACAGAAGGGTGTTTTGCAGGTCTTTACCCAAAGGTCAAAGATTCAAAACTAGATCTACTCTCAAACCCACTTACCACCCTGCAAAACCATCCCTCTCTATCAAAAAGCGATTTTTCCAAATATTCAGTGAAATCAAAATCTGACCGTATGGATGAAATCCTCATAGCCAAAAACCTCACGGGTATCTCTCAGAAATCAGAAAGCTTCAAGTATCTTTTGACTTTCAAGAATCATCCACAAGAAGATGCTAAATGGATGCCTGAGAAATTTTTCCGAGTTTACCCTGAAATT